>NC_139536.1:105647074-106381681 GCF_965153285.1 Podarcis tiliguerta
GGTTAGGAACATGTAAGAGGATAGATGCTTGCCTGCAGATTTGGTTTGGATAATCCAGCAGGAACCACTGCAAAGTCACAGATACGGGGAAAGAATCTGTGTGGTGTGGCGTGTGTGTGTGTGTTCATTAGCAAACAGCATACTGAATAGTCTCCAATCAAGGCTCTACCATCTGCTACTGGGAAAGACCTGCTGTGAGAAGTCTGATGGCTGCTCCTCCACTTCCTGTTCTTAGGATCTTGCAGTAATAATAGGGGCTTCATACTAATTGAGAATATGACTTCAGCTAGAAATAATTAACGGTGAGGACTCTCTGTACATGTGCATTCTTATTAAGTTAATAATAACTTATGCTCCATTTGGCTAACTTGCATCAGTATCAGTTGTGAATAGAGAGAAGCTAAATGGAAACAGGTCCATCAGTTTCCCAAACTGGGGTGGAAATTGAAAACAATGTAGTTTTCAGTTGGTTTTGTCACGGCTAAAATGGCCGCTGTTTCTTTAATGCGAATAAAGCTGGGTCAGCATGAGTCAGCAGTCTGCACCGGGTTGTATATATATAGTGAGAAATGTTAGCTGGGCTGGGGTTGGTTGGTTGGTTGGTGAGTGAAAGCTGGTTAGTTAGTGTTGGTGTGTACAGTTGGTTAGTCGCTTTTGCACAAAGACCTTTAAGAATAAAACTCTGCAAGGATATTCTCGTGGACTCTTTTGTGCCGACAAGGGTCCGAGGACTAGGCTGAGGAGACAAAGGGAGGTCAGAACCCTTTCCTTCTTTTTTTTGCTTTTTACAAACACTGACAGGTTTCACTGCTAGACTCATGACTTACATGCAGATCCAAATTAAGAAGAGCAAAAGTAGACTAGCATGCCAAATCTTGTTAATTACCAATCCACCAAAGGAATCCCACCAGCAATGATTCGCTGCCTCAAAAAATATTTTGCAATAGCACATTCAGAATAGGCCCAGGAAGAAAGCAACCCGGTAACTTCCTTTGTGAACCACAATGGAATGAGATTTTATTACATTTATTAAAAAAATATATATCTTGCCTCTACCTGAAAACAGGCCTCTGGGAGACTTATCAATAAGTGCAAATTAATGCACAACAAATGTTGAGGCCGCAATGATTAATAAAGGCTTTAGGAGGAAGATAATGGAAAATATCCACTCCACAAGTCTTAGATGCAGTATTTGTCTTATATGATTGAGCCAAATGTCCCATCTCCTGGCGACCTAACTAAGGACAATACTACATTGTATTTATGGCAGTCTGCAATATTGCTTGAAGCCTCCAATGGCCCTATAGGAACAAGCTGTTAGATGATCCACCTTCAGTGGACTTTTTTTACTGCGACAAAATCAACTATTCAGAAATATCCAACCTAGAATACACGGTTAAATGCAGCAAAACTGATCCAACATAAGCATTGAGAAATACTGCTGTATGTTACAACTTACCAATATCTCACAGTGGAATGACAACACAGAGTATGTATTACAACAGCAGTAGTTTTATTTTTTTTATATAGAAACAGGAGGACAATAAAACACAATCCAGACATTACCTGCTAAGAGCTTGCATTAGCTTCATGTTATGGCGAAGCCTAAACCTACTGCCTAGAGAAGTGACGGCCAAACTTGGCCCTCCAGCTGCTTTGGGACTACAATTCCCACCATCCCTGATCACTGGTCCTGTTAGCCAGGGATGATGGGAGTTGTAGTCCCAAAACAGCTGGAGGGCCAGGTTTGGCCATCACTGGCTTAGAGTGTAACTAAGGTGATTTTCCCACTATAGGGCTCTGGTGCTGTGCTTATTTTAAGTCATTTTCCAAACTGTTATAAGACTAATGCTTTTTTTTTCTCTAGAAAAAGAGGTACCAGAACTCACCATGAACACCTCCCTTGTTCTCATAGAATGGCAACAGTACCCACCTGAGAGGTGCCGGAACTGAGTTCAAGGGAGTTCCGGCTGAAAAAAATGCCCTGTACAAGACCAAATATTGGCCATATGTGCAAAACTATTTGGGAAATTTATATTTGGCAGTGTGCAATTAAAGAGGGCATGAAAGGATCCGCCGCTGAAGGAAAGGCAGGTAACCGTTCTGCACTCTCGACAACAGAACAAGTGAAAGCAGAAGAGACATTGTCAAAGACGGCAACCACTAATGCACATACTTTGGATGAAACTCCAGTGGACAAAAATTAAAATAGAATGGGATATAAGAAATTATAGACACCACTGATTACAACTGAGGGTGGATTTACGTGTGTAGTTTTGACAAATCTTTCTTGCAGTACTTTGACGGTTGAAGGATTGTACAGGTGCTCCACCCAAATATTCACCAAACTGAGGCAGATTGAGGTGGGAATGAGGTGGCAGTCCTGAAATGTTAGAATGGACTGTACAATTTCTACCTGCAAGTGGGGGGAGGGGAATGGCTATTTCTGAATGCTCACCTATATGGTAAAGACCCTGCAAGTGTCTGTGGGGAATCAGCATACCAGTGAGAAGGTTGGAGTCAAACCATTTTCTCTTGATACCATTTCACTTGCAGGAAGGTTTTACCTGAGGGAACCTTCAAAAACCACATCTCTCCCCCCCCCTTCAGCCTGATGTGGTATGGACCACTGTACCACCTCAGGAAGATGCCAGCTCATTCAGCCAC
Source organism: Podarcis tiliguerta (assembly GCF_965153285.1). Classification (NCBI taxonomy): domain Eukaryota; kingdom Metazoa; phylum Chordata; class Lepidosauria; order Squamata; family Lacertidae; genus Podarcis; species Podarcis tiliguerta. The sequence continues at coordinate 105,649,742 of NC_139536.1, forward strand.
GTGTTCAGACTAGACCTTGGAGACATCTCAAAAACACAATATTGCTTGTTTCCAGCGCCGCAACGAGAAAGATTGGTAAAACGGCACATATAAAAGCACCCCCAAGAAGCAATCTTTGAAAACGAATTTACCAAATGGTGCCCAGGACATTTTGGGTGGAAGAGAGGAAAATGTACACAATGCAGACAGGACGAGGGAGCTAGCCTCAGACGTGGCGACGGCAGCACCCTCCTGACTTAATCCATGTAATGACATTGACCTTGAGGGGTTTTTTGGGATGCAACATCTCACCTGCCCTCTTGGCTGAAGGAACAGTGCAAGATAGCAGCCACTGCCAGGGCAGGGAACAAGTTGTGATCTCCAAGGGATGTAGAGGTTCACCAGCTGGAGCTCATTCTGAGCAGACTGCATACCTGGAACTCAGGCATAGCCCCGAACGAGGTGGGTTCCTCCAAGAGGGAGGAGGAGGAAGCAAGAAGAGGGAAAAGCCAAACAGAAAAATAAAAATCACGAGATAGCTAGAAGAGGTTCTCTCTTAAAAAAAAAGAACACCCTGAGATTAAATCAGCCTTAACCCATGACAAAAATAAAATAAAAATAAAAATGCATGACTGTGCAGCCTTCTAAACAAAGGGAGTGCATTAGCAAGACTTTATTCTCTTGGGGGGAAAGCCTTGTTTAGGAAAGTGGTCATTTTGAAGCAAAGAACAAGCGTACTTTTGAAACACATCATACCTTTCGGAATACAAATGACTCTTCATTGTAAACTGGATTCAAACCATTGTTCATCACCATCCGTGTTCGAAATTCTTTACGTATTGTATCAGTGGGCAGGCCGTACATATCCACTTCTACGTACGTCCCAATTTTTTTGTCTGACAAAAACTGGCCAGATATTACCTTGAAATGAAAGCATAGAGGTTCGTTTCTTCTAACATTTAAACCCATTTTATATCGTTCAATACAATTATAGACCGCTTATTCTTTTAAAAATGCTGAAGTGATGTACAAAAGATTAAAAATGATACAACAGGTAATAAAAAAGAGCATAAAACAAAACCACATAAATTCAGGTCGGTTTCTAAAATATAACTGGAAAATTGTTTAAAGTATTCTCTTTGCAGGTAGTTCAAAGACTGGAAGTCGAAAGGAAATCTGTAAGAACTTTAACTGAGGTGGCAGTCCTGTACATATATTTTGGCATTATGGCCTGCCAAACACTGAGACAGTTACTTCAGAGTAAATGCGCATGTGTTTGAACAGTGCCTTTGACTTTTAATGAAAAAAGAGATGGTGTATGTACTTATGTAACCCAAAAATCTTTGATAAAAACAATTTTTAAAAATACATTACAGAGATAGGAAAAAAAACCCTGAAACTATAGAGATTCACAGCACTTCAGTCAGATGAAAACTATAAAACTATAACTACTGCAACTCACTGGGCAGGGGATATTTAGTCTGAGTCATACATACAGATATATATCGACATATATGCACACTACCTGCCATAGCAGGGACGCGGGTGGCGCTGTGGGTAAAAGCCTCAGCGCCTAGGGCTTGCCGATCGAAAGGTCGGCGGTTCGAATCCCCATGGCAGGGTGCGCTCCCGTTGCTCGGTCCCAGCGCCTGCCAACCTAGCAGTTCGAAAGCACCCCTGGGTGCAAGTAGATAAATAGGGACCACTTACTGGTGGGAAGGTAAACGGCGTTTCCGTGTGCTGCGCTGGCTCGCCAGATGCGGCTTTGTCACGCTGGCCACGTGACCCGGAAGTGTCTCCGGACAGCGCTGGCCCCCGGCCTCTTGAGTGAGATGGGCGCACAACCCTAGAGTCTGTCAAGACTGGCCAGTACGGGCAGGGGTACCTTTACCTTTACCTTTTTACCTGCCATAGGAACCAACTCCTAGAGCCCCCCCCCAATATTTTATTCAAGTTGGCACCCCAGCTACCTGTGATTCATTCAGTTATTGCCATGTATTGGGTTTAACACATGTTATGTTACAAGGCACATTCTAACCAATCGTAGAAGTATTGGTAGACGAAAGTTCTAATGGCAAGTAAGTGAGTAAACTTTCAACTGCCATCTGCCAACGGTCAGTTCATGCTTGGGATTATTATTGTGTTGTCCAGTCAGTTTGGTTCTTGTGTTCCTATGAGTGAGCTGTTGTCACTGACAAATGTTGACTACACTTAGTTGAGGAACTTATACTGCCTTGGGCTTCTGACTTTTTCCGAACATTTAACAGTTATGAAATCAATGGATATACTGAGCTAATTGAAGGTAAGCTGGCTATACAGACTAATTTTAACAGCCTGTTTATGGGGACGTGGGTGGCGCTGTGGTGTAAAACACTGAGCCTTGGGCTTGACAATCGGAAGGTCGGCGGTTCGAAACCCTGCGACGGGGTGAGCTCCCATTGCTCGGTCCTAGCTCTTGCCAACCTAGCAGTTTGAAAGTATGTCAACGTGCAAGTAGATAAACAGGTACCTCTCCAGCAGGAAGGTAAAGGGCGTTTCCGTGCGCTGCGCTGCTTTCGCCAGAACCGGCTTATTCATGCTGGCCACATGAACTGGAAAAACTGCCTGTGGGCAAACATTGGCTCCCTTGGCCAGTAAAGCGAGATGAGCGCTGCTACCCCAGCATCATTCACGACTGAACTTAACTGTCAGGGGTCCTTTACCTTTTTTTAATTTTACATACTATGGGATTTATGATACATTATGGAAGTAATCAACATTCTAACATGCTTCTTTTGGGGATTCTTATATTATTTGTGTGTATGCACAAGTGCATGTAAGGGAGGTAAAAAAGATAAAGGACCCCTGGACAGTTAAGTCCAGTCAAAGGTGACTATGGGGTTGCGGCGTTCATCTCGCTTTCAGGTCGAGGGAGCCGGTGTTTGTCCACAGACAGCTTTCCGGGTCATGTGGCCAGCATGACTAAACCACTTCTGGTGCAATGGGACACCGTGACAGAAACCAGAGCGCATGGAACACCATTTACCTTCCTGCCACAGTGGTACCTATTTATCTACTTGTACTGGTGTGCTTTTGAACTGCTAGGTTGGCAAAAGCTGGGGCAAAGCAACGGGAGCTCACCCCACTGTGGGGATTTGAACTGCCGACCTTCCGATCGGCAAGCCCAAGCACCCCACCCGTGTTACGTTCAGTAGTTATTGCTATAAGGTTGCATTTATGACTTGGAAAGTTGCTTAGAAGTTTGAGAAAATCTAAAACAGCAAATAAGAAGAGTAGAAAATGAAGACTGCAATTTTTGACACTCTAGGGAGTAACCCTCCCTGGGCTTGCTTCTGATTAAACATGCATACCAGGGAATTATTAGATTAATTGTTCTCGCTAGTAAATCAGTTTGCAAAGGCAGCTTGGAGAGCTGACCACGTATAACAGCTTTTTAATTATGAGACCTAATTACTGTCATTTGTGCCTCATTGTAAATGCTCTTTGTGGCATCTGAATGAAGTTTCGCTCAAGCGCTCCAGGATGTACACTAACATCTGATGAACATGTAAGCATAATCCCACATCTGAAAAGCCACATCAGTTGGTATTCCACCTTCTCTCTTGTACCATCTGGGCTATGAGACCGCCCTTGAATCTCTGAGGCAAAGGCTCTGGGACATACCATATAGCGATCTCTGATCTCAATCTCATGTTATCTGTGGCCCGATAGCAGTAGGAATTCATTATGGGTACAATTTCCAGATACCTGCATATCTTAGAAATCTGTCTGTACCAATTTATCAGTGTCTCTTTACCACAGCCAGATTAAATGTATTTCCATCAGAAGTGCTAAATTGCAAACTGGGAGGCATCCCTTATCAGAATAGGCTCTGTGTATGTTCTCAGGACGTCGATTGTATGAGGCATATCCTACTGCATTGCAGACAATATGAGCAAGCTAGGGATCTATTGATTAAACCCCTTACTGGCAAATTGGCTGGGTAAATCCGAAGCCTACTATACTAAATATCTTCTGGACGACAAGTCTAATGATATCACAGTGGCCATGGCAAAGTTTCTTTTGATAGTCATACGTATCAAAGATCATCATACTTAAGACTAAACTAATATCGTCTCGGTCTCCCTCTCCCGGGCGGTTGTCTGTATGAATCTGCATTTTATCCTGAATCTATGTTATGGGTTTTTGGACCGCAATTAAGATGATTATTAATCCCATACCCTAGTCATAACAAACAAAGCCCCGAACAGTTTTTCTTCTTAGAATTCTGAAAAGGCACTATTTAATGAGATCTGTCAGCTTGTCACCATCCAGTGGTAATGCTATGTTCACAGTTGCAGAATACATTTGATCTGCTGAGGTTCAACGTTAATGTTATATTAGGTTGGAATCAGAGAATCACAAGAGCTGTCCTCCAGAACATAATCCCTGACACCCCCTATAAAACTGCATCCAAGGACACCCCGCCCCCCCAGAATGTCATGGGATGTGGCGCAATAGGATGCAAGGGGAGGAGATAATTAGGTGGAATCAGTACATTACAGCTTACATGAATGGAAGCCCACTCTCTCACCCAAAAGCATCACTGCCCGGTTTTGGCCAATTTTGCCTCCCACGTCTAACTGCATTCCATTCTGGAGGTCTCTTGACTCTTAAACAGCTCAGGAGCGCAATACCTAAAGGTCTGCCTCTTTCCATATGAACTTACCTGGACCCTGAGATCATCTTCCGAGGCCCTCTTTCGTGGGAAAGTTCGCCTGGCGCCTTCATTATACACCTTTAGGCACCAGGCAAAAACGTTCCTTTTTAACCAGGCCTTTGGCAGATCCATTGCAAATGCACCTCCTACCTGCACTGAACAAGTCGCTGCAATCACACCATCAACAGGCGTTTCAGAGAAAGGGTCAAAGGTTCGATCTGGGCGCCGCATAAAATCTGGTTTAAGAAGATACCTTAAAAAAAAAGAAGGCATGTTTTTATAGGTGAAACTTCATATTGATTTTATATCTTATTATTATAATTGTTGTTTCTAATTAGTAATAAGCTTTTAAAGTAAGTTTTCAGGATATGCATACAGAGTCTATGAACATTTTATCCCCAGTTTGACCAGGACGGGAATTGTACTTTCCAAAAGGTTAATGACAGTTTTAAAGAAAACTTTTCTGATACACACCAAGAGAAAAAGGGGTATTGCAAATGATGAAGTACAAAAGAAGAAGAAGATAAGATTTGTTTAATACTATGTTCCACAAATCCCAAGCGTTCACATTTTCAGCAAGTTTCAGCTGATTAGATTAACTTGCATAAAGGACACGAAATTGAATCTGGCAAGGTCTGGCTAGGAACAAAAATCCCAGAGGATTTCTTACTGTCATCCATGGAAGTGCCCTATTTGCAAAACCCCCCAAACCTCACAAATGTACAAAGTCTTCTGCCAATGAGACTTGATTTTAAATAGAGGGTGCAAGATTGATTGATGAATGACGCAGCTATGTACCACAGTGGAATTTATATTGCACCAAAGAGCCTATTGCGATTGAGTTTACAGTGGACGCTCAGGTTGCGAACGTGATCTGTGCGGGAAGCACATTTGCAACCCGCAGCGTCCACAACCCACAAGCACCGCATCTACGCATGCGCAGGTTGTGATTTGGCACTTCTGCGCATGTGCCAAAACCCAGAAGCAACCCGTTCCGGTACTTCTGGGTTTGGCGTGGTGCGCAACCCGAAATCACGCAACCCGAAGTGTCTGTAACCCGAGATATGACTGTATTTGTAAGACAGTGGCGGCTCAAAACTGATGCAACTTTTTGGTAACTTCTGGAATTGCATGCAAATATTGTGGGTTGACTCTTACGGTGTTCATCCATTGACAGAAGGTGCCATGGTTCAGTGGATGCTTCTAATCCTGGAACAGGGAGACATTTTTCTCTGATTCCCCCCTCCCCCTGCAGCTTTCTGCAGATCTGCTTCAAACAGTTGGGGGACCACCAGAACAACTTGAGAGGTGCATGACTGCAGGAGGAAAGAGGGAGAGGGGGAAATGGCCTTCCTCCCTGTTTGACTGATGGTAGCCTCTGGTTTTTTTATATGCCTGTTGTCTTTGTCCATGGAGTTCTCCTGGCAGGGATACTGGAGTGGCTTGCCGGTTCCTGCTCCAGGTGGATCACGTTTGGTCAAAACTCTCTACTACGACCTGTCCGTCTTGGGTGGCCCTGCACGGCATAGCTCATAGCTTCTTTGAGTTATTCAAGCCCCTTCACCACGGCAAGGCAGACTCTTGAGAGTCCCATGGACTGCAAGAAGATCAAACCTATCCATTCTGAAGGAAATCAGCCCTGAGTGCTCACTGGAAGGACAGATCCTGAAGCTGAGGCTCCAATACTTTGGCCACCTCATGAGAAGAGAAGACTCCCTGGAAAAGACCCTGATGTTGGGAAAGATGGAGGACACAAGGAGAAGGGGACGACAGAGGACGAGATGGTTGGACAGTGTTCTCGAAGCTACCAACATCAGTTTGATCAAACAGCGGGAGGCTGTGGAAGACAGGAGTGCCTGGCGTGCTCTGGTCCATGGGGTCACGAAGAGTCGGACACGACTAAATGACTAAACAACAACAACAGCCCCTGTCAGCAAAGGGATGCATCCTTGCAAATATTTATTATATTTGCCAGTTAAGCCCTGAACAATGACTGCTTAATATAAATATCCTTTTTTTAAGAAAGGAAGGTAGTAGTACTCACAGTCCTTTTCTTAGGATTCATGTCAGCCTTTTCTCTCTTTCTCCTAACATGCAACACCCTCCCCGCCACTCTCCCCCCATTCAAACAACTCCAAAGGCAAGATAATTCAACATCAACTGATCATGTCTACAATAGGCTTTGATCATTAAATGTGTGAGAGTGTGCATGCATGCATAAGCAAAAGAGAAGTGAACTATTAGTAACTTGTCTGCAATCTGTTCTTTTTTGACAGAATTAGGAGTTGGGACTTATTCATATGTACACATAGGAGAGATTAAAAGAGAAAAATATATTATACAACAGCAGCAAGAATACTCATCGCAAAGTATTGGAAGACACAAGAACTACCTACTCTGGAAGAATGGCAGGTGAAGGTGATGGACTATATGAAACTGGCAAAAATGACTGGCAGAATCAGAGACCAGGGAGAAGAGACGGTGGAGGAAGATTGGAAGAAATTTAAAGATTATTTACAGAAATATTATAAAATTAATGAATGTTAGAATGACGTTGGATGGAGGTTAAAGGGTTATTAGTAATAATGTGGTGAAGGAGTATGGAAAATTCGAAGGTTAAAAAGATGAAGAATTAAAGGTACAATATACTAAGATAAAGATAAAGATAAGACAGAGGGAATGGATTTGCTGATTAAATATTTGAATTGGAATACAGAGAGGGGAGGTGTGGGGAAGTCTGAGAAACAAGCTAATGTAAGAAATACTATGAAAATGCAATTGTTTTTACTTGTTTTTCTTTTTGTATTTTTTTGTATTCTTTTTTCTTTCCCTTTTTTATGTGAAAATCTTAATAAAATATTATATATGTATAAAAAAGGAGAAAAATATATTTATTGCAAACATTGGCAAGTCCTCTGTAGCCTGTTCAGTCCCACCTTAGCCTACAGATGGTCTGCAATCAGTGATTCTGAAAATCGGGAGCTCAAAATGCTTGTCTCCAAAAGGAAGCTCAACATGATGAGCTTTCAAATTCTTCTCTGGCTCAGATAAGAACCTACACTCTTGCCTCAGTGTAGGTTGGAGTATTTGTGCCGCCCCGGCTGTACTTGGAGACGCTGATTTTTTTCACCTCCTATGCAATGCAACGTAGACACCAGTGGTGTTATGAGTGTGGCGGTTTGAATTTAGATCGCCGATGAAACGAGCTAAGTAATTTCCTGATTTTTTTAGTTTTAGTTTTTGAGAAGTGGCTCATCTTATTTATAAGGCAGTCCAATGTGTATGATGCTGTAATTGACTTTATATTACTTAACTAGGCTGTGGTGATCAGGTTATGTCTATATAAACTAAGGTTATTGGCAGAGAATATTCCCCTTAACCAAATACATACTATATGGAAATTAACAACTGTGGAACAAAAAATGAAATGGTAGCCAAGAGGCTGATATTGATAAACTGGGAGAGTAAAAATATGATCTCCTTTAATCAGTGGATTGGTAATATGATAAGACTTGCAACCTACAAAGAGACTGCTTGCAGATATAGACTCTGCTTGGAAAAATACAACAATATTTTGAATAAATTTATACAAAATGTAGTAGACTAGTATTAGGATAATAATATCAAATTTATAAAATAATGTATGGGTTAGGGTATTTTTTGTATATATTCATATAATTCTTTTTTCCTTTACACAGTTCTGTGTTTTGTTTCCCCCCCTTCTTTTTGTATCACTTTACTGCTTTATATTTGATTTCCCCCCAATAAAATATCAATTAATAAATGCAAAAAGGGTTATATTTATATAACCTTAATGCACACAGTTTTTTAGATCGTTGCAGTGCAACATTCTATTGATCTTAAGCAATTCAACAGGAATCATTAACGTGGCTGTTACTGAAATATTCATATATTTACATGGCTCTGTTTGTTTGTTTTTGTTATAGCTCCTATTTATTCTTTTTAAAGCTTTTTTAAAAAATGGTTGTAACTCAATGCATTCCAAGAATATAATACATAGTATTAAAGAAAAACAGAGAAATACAAACCTGTTCCACTCTGTTTTAAATCTTTATTAGATATTTTTATTTTGTGGTGGCCCTAGAAAAGTACCCTAAGGATTCTACTTCAATTATATTTTAAAATTCCAGCCTAAATCTGCTAGACAATGAATTTCTCTTTCATCATTGAGGATAATCTTTAGCACGAGTAACAGTGCAATCTTATACATGTCTACTGAGAAGCCCCTGAGTGTGATACTTATTCCCAGGTTGGAAGGTATATATAAGATTGCAGCCTAAATCTCCCTTCTCTACTGCTCTGATCCTCCTCCTGTTATTTATAGAGCATTATTCTAAGGTTCCTTAGCCTCTTTCTCCCAAGTCTGAAAAGGTCCAGATCTTTCAGCTCCCTTTCATAAAAAAAGAACAGAGAACCTCATCTCTACATCCTGTTTTTCATTTGTAGCACATAATTAAAAGTAACATAGCTCCACATAATGCTAATAGTTTAAATCGTTACTCACCCGCACGACCCATTATATTCAAATTTCCCCTGATTCAACTGCATTGCTAAATCTGTCAAGAGACAAAAATAGTTTAGCACCTTGTTCCTGAACAATACCAAGCTTGAACAGCCTTCTTAATCTAAGGGAAAGAATTTGTCCTTGATAGCCAATTAAACTAAAATGCCTTATGTGATCATTGAAAATACTAAACTCTGAAATGCAGGAACACTTAATGCGGCTTACAATGCTTTAGCAATGTAAAATACATTCACAGATTAGTTTTCCAAACTGCATCATGTCATGACAGTTGACATGGGAGCAATGAAGTGCAGCCCATGGAGAAGCTTCAATTTCTTGGATTCTTCTTTTTTAGAGCAGGATGTTTCATTTGATTCTGCTATGGTTAGATACAAAGTCTGCCTGAGTGGTGGTCCTCCTTCTCCTCTCCTCCTCCAACCTCCATTTAGATGTTTCTCTGTGTAGTGGATAGAAGCACCCGGCACTGATTATGCCAAAGTCCTGTGCTGGGTACTTGTAGCCACTCAGAAGCTGTGTATCTCTACAGTCATGGCCTAGAAGCCTCCTCCATCATGCAGTGGTCGAAACTGATAGCTCTCCAGAGATAACCTTACAAGCAACTACACTGGACTTTTGAGATGGTAAGCATATTCTGGGCGCTGAAATCCCAATGGAGCACAAAAGACTATTTATGTATGTGACTATATAAAGTTCCTACCAGACAAGAATGGCAGATGAAGTTGATGGGACTCCAGTGGTGTCCAAACTTTTTTCAAAGAGGGCCAAATTTGATGAAGTAAAGGGCTGTGAGGGCCAACCAAAGGGCCACCATTTTTTCCCAAAGTTGTTGAGCTTTTTTTAGGGTTGAAGTTCAGCAATTAATTGTTTGTGTGACTGCAGTATATTGTCTATTGCTTTCAATTTATGGAACAATGGTCTTGTTAGATAGTAAAATCCATGTTAAATTGCTGTTTTAGGGGTTGTTTTTAAAAGTCTGGAATGGATTGATCCATTTTGCATTACTTTCTATGATGAAAGCGCGCCTTGGTTTTGAAACACTTTGGTTTCGGAACGGCCTCCCGGAACGGATTACCTTTGAGAACCAAGGTAGGTAAAGGTACCCCTGCCCGTTCGAGCCAGTCTTGCCAGACTCTAGGGTTGTGCGCTCATCTCACTCTATAGGCCGGGAGCCAGCGCTGTCCGCAGACACTTCCGGGTCACATGGCCAGCGTGACAAGCTGCATCTGGCAAGCCAGAGCCGCACACGGAAACGCCGTTTACCTTCCCGCTGGTAAGCGGTCCCTATTTATCTACTTGCACCCGGAGGTGCTTTCAAACTGCTAGGTTGGCAGGCGCTGGGACCGAACGACGGGAGCGCACCCCGCTGCGGGGATTCGAACCGCCGACCATGCGATTGGCAAGTGCTAGGCACTGAGGTTTTACCCACAGCGCCACCCGCGTCCCGAGAACCAAGGTACCCCTGTACTATATAGGCTACAGTTTTGAGCCCCTACCACCACACAGATTAATCCTGCAATATAAAAGGACATGTTGAGACTTGCTTACTTTTTCGTTGTTTGATTGATTGCTCTTGATCTTATTGCCTGCCTGATTTGACACACATTCTCATATTTATCCATGCGACTGCATCTCCCAATAATGCCAGGAGCAAAGACTACAACATCTGCTGGAGAGTTACTGCCCAAGCTGTTTTTTTCTTTTTTTGAAATTTAGATACAGTAGCCCCGTCTGCCTACCTGGGGTCTGATAGTTGAGCGAGACCATCTGGCATCCAGCGTTCCAGAAAATTTGAGGCATGTAATTGCTAGAATCCACTCTTCCTCCCTTCGGGTAAATCCGACTCATTTGCCGTTTATTATAGCTGTGTTGGTTTGTTAAGGAAAATGGAATAACCAAGCAATGTATAGACTTAACGACCATTTGCTCACATCTTTGTTTTGGGTTTGTATTTATTTTTATGTACTAACATACAAGGCATTTTATGTACTAACATACAAGGCACAGACAACCATCTTGCTGTATTTTATTAAAGGACTGTGCACACTGCTTAGGCACAAAGCAGCCTCCGCAGAGGTAATGACAAAACATTCCCATTATAGCTCTCTCAGTGCAAGGATACTTCACAAACTCAATTGCGTGTGTTTTCAAATAACCCAGACCAACAGACTCATTAAAAGAGGACATATTGTAGTGAATGTTGCGTTCTAAAAAGAAAACAGGAAAAAACCTGTAAAGTTCTGAGAGTGGTAAGATTAGCACACGATCGATGCCCACTAGAATTTTAACAGTGAACAAGAGCATCGGAATAAAGGAAAAGGCAGGGTATAAACTGTCATGGTTAAAGTCTTTGAGGGCAGAAACTGGAAAGTGCTGGAAAATTCTAGAAGATTCTAGAAGGTTCATTTCTGATGCACATATTATTTTGACTATTTCAAGGTCACGCTAAGCCAGGAGAGATAAATTCCTGCACTCAGTGAGATGCTCTCTAAATCTCTCCTACTTTCGTTTGTACCTCATACGTCTGAAGTTTTTCCCCTGAAGTTTTTGTACCAAGCCTTTGCCTTTTAGTAAAAGTTTTTCTTTTCGACCTTTGACTCTGCATGGTCTATTTTTATTTATTACAAGATGCTGTTCGTCATAAACATCTATATCTAAAGAAACAGAACGGCACATTAATAGTATTTGGATCATGATCATCAGCTATTCTCTAATCAAGGCTTCTTTTCTACGCAATTGACAGGTTCAAAGCCAAAAAAGGCATGAAATTTAGAAATAGTAGGTATTACAAGCAAAACCCAGGCACTTATGCCAACCATATTTTAATGGACAGGAACAAGCAAACAAAGGTACATCAATATATCTGCGATATACAAGCATTTTAATTCACAGGGCTGTGTAGATTATCATACTTCTCGTAATCTGGTGCCTCCATGTGGACAACGGAAGAAATAAAATGAAAGGAAAATGTGACTTTAAGAGCCATACATGGGGGTTTTGTTAAGAGAAAGGAACTTGAGAGGCACAGTAAAGAGTAGGACAAATGTATTTAATATATATATATTTAAAAATAATTACCTTCTGCTACATGGAAACCTTGAAACTTAACAGGCTGAGCGTAGTTGATCAACGTTGACAAGTACGGGTGTATATTCGTTGTGGCACCTACATATTTGTAAGAAGCCATCCATGCTTGCTCATCTTCTGCAGTTATGACACCCTGGAAGCATATTTAGAACAAACAGCATTTCTTTCTTTGTCCATGTGGGAATAAGTTCAGATAGGCTTTGGATAGAACTTCTAAAAGCAAGCGCAAGTGGAAAACAGCATAGAAGAGCCCTTCTCTAGCATCAGCACATGGGCATAATGCTTAAATACAGTGAAGAAAGTCACAGGCAAGAAAGTCAAGAGTAAAAAACAAACAAACCCAAAATCCTCCTGTGATTATGTGACATTGTATGACCAATGTTACTAATTTTCACATTATACCATCAGTGTTTTATAGAGCAACTTCAGAGGAGAGGTTCCTATCTTGGCCCCATAGTGCTTACGATCTAAATTTTAGGTAGCTCTTGCAAGAAGGAAGTGAAGAAAGATAAACAAATGGGAAAAGGGAATAAAAGGGGGCAAGAGTAACAGGGGATGAGGATACAGAGCAGTCTTTTGAAATCTTATATACATAAGGCTAACAATTGATCTCTAATAGGACAGAAAGGAATAATACCCCAATGAAGGAAAAACCTCACAGAACTTAGGGTATGGTTACCAGATTTTTTTCAATGAATCCAGGTACACTTTTTTTGTTTTGTTTTGAAGCTGAGTAGCAACAGGGAGTTAGGAGTGGGGATGGTGAGGCCCTTCTTTCGCACCTTGTGAAACATAAATGCGCAGAGTTTTTAAAAGACTGGGCAACGGCGCGCTGTGCGCCCGTGACACCCGAGCCTGCCCCAATCTCCTGCCCCCTTCCCCCTTTGTTTTGACAGATTGGGGGAAGCTCAGGAGTTGCAGGCGGGTGGCCGTTGCCCAGGAGGGGTGCAAGTCGGGCGGTTTCTCCGCTAGGCATGGCGCAAATCCCTTCTTTCGCACCCTGTGAAACATAAATGCGCAGAGTTTTTAAAAAACTGGGCAACAGCCACCCGTCCGCAACTCCCAAGCCTCCCCTGATCAGTCAAAACAAAGGGGGCAGGAGATCTTTTACTGTTGGACGTCCCCGGTTCCCCTTGAGCAGTGGCGGCGGCAGCTGCAGTCAGCAGCCCGGAGTCAGCCTGGTAGTCCAGTTGGCTCTGGCTGGCTTCAGGAGCTTCTCGCTGCCGTGGTGTCCGCCATTTTTCCTCGCCAGAAGTTCCAGCAAGGAAGAATGGCGGGCGCCATGGCAACGGACAGTGAGCAGCTCCTGAAGCCAGTCAGAGCCAACTGGCTCCAGCTGCTGAGGCTGCCACTGTCACATTTCCCAGGGACAGATTTGCAAATCTGGGGACATTCCGGGGACGGAATTTGTCTGGGGACAGATCTGCAAATCCAGGGACTGTCCCCAGGAACCGGGGACATCTGGTAACCGTAACTTAGGGACAGGAGAAACTGAAATCAGGATCAGGCTACAGTCAGGTTGGTGGGACATCCACTTTGGGCCGATATTTAACTAGCTCTTATGGCACCAAGGCCATGCAACTCCTGCAGAACATCCCATCTCAAACTCTTGACTTGGAATAACGGTCATATGAGTGATGACGACAATCTCTGTTCTGTGTGGGGCTCTTCGCTGCATTTAATACCCACCTACAAAGACGATGCCACAGTTGCATGTGTCAAAATGGCCACCTCGACATTGGCAGACACCCTCATTCTCGTCCCCTGATGTCAACAAAGGGCTGGCGCTTGTGGTTTTTATGGCTGCGTATGGACTCCATTTCTTAACTGCTTGAATGTGGAGGGAGTAAGGAATAGAGCTGTATCCTGGCATCATGCCACCCTGAAAGCTGGGAAGGGTCAGCACTATTTAAAGTTACGTTTGCCAGCAAAAACAAGGCAGTTGGGGAACTCCGACTGCTGGATAGCTCAGCTGGTTAGAGCATGGTGCTGATAATGCTAAGGTTGCAGGTTTGATCCCCATGCGGGACAGCTGCATATTCCTGCATTGCAGAGGGTTGAACTAGATGATTCCATTCCAGCTCTACAATTCTGTGATTCTATTTTTTGTGTTTCCACATCCTTGGGGGCTGCTAAGGAGGGTGGGAGGAGATTGGCCTGCCATTCCGTCTAAGACAGATGGTGAAAAAATGGTGAAACGTATTGATCAGAACTGCAGGCAATAATAAAGAAAAACTCCAATGCAGCACTAAGTATAATAATAATAATAATAATAATAATAATTATTATTATTATTATTTATACCCCGCCCTCCCCGGCCAGAACCAGGCCCAGGGCGGCTAACATCAAAATATATAATACGTTAAAAACATAAGGTGAAACAATCAATTAAAATACATCTTAAAATCAGATTAAGATCAAAATGAAATCCGATGGCAACCCATGAATTATAACTATAGCAGTTGGGGACATTAAGTGTTCACCAGGCCCAACTGTTTGTGCTGGTCTTATATGGGCTAGTCGGAAGAGTTAGGAAGGCCACTTACACTTAAGTACTGCATGAAAGGTGTGACCCTGAAAAAACATGGGATTCTTTCTCCTCCAACCATGAAAGAATAGGGTCATCTTTCTTTTTTACATTTCTGTTAGCATTCCTGATGGGGGTCAAGGGAGTAGAAGTAGAGAGGGAAAGGGATTGCCTACATATCTGAGGAAGCTCTCACCCAGAAAACACCCAGTAGCTCTGTTTCAAAACAATACACAACCTTCAAGCCTCATGCATGCTTTAGTTGGATCCAAAGAACCATGGACAGAAGGAAGACAGCCTCCAGCACCAGCCTACCTCTAACAGATAAGTTTTTACAGACAAGTTTGTCCTCTTATTTGTTCAAGAGCTTGCACACGCAGAATGAAACCCTGTAGTTTAGTTTTTACTTTTCTCATGCAATGCTATAGGGTGAGGTGAAGAACAGGCCTCTGAGCATAGCTGTCAACTTTTCCCTTTTCTTGCAAGGAATCCTATTCAGAATAAGGGAATTTCCTTTAAAAAAGGGAAAACGTTGACAGCTATGCTTCTGAGTGGAAGAGGACTTCTGCACCTGGAAGCAATAACTTTGGAATTCTGTTTTTTATTTCTTGCAAACCACTCACAAATCAATAATTATAAGTATTATTTCTACGATCCATAAATGGTTTTTTTAAAAAAATAATTTAAATAAAAAACCAATTTCACTGACTATTGATTAGCAGTTGAAAACTGAAGCCTCCATCAACAGCTTGAGTTTGAGTAGAGACCGGTCCGTTTTGCAGTTTGGGAACTGCAGAAATCTTGGAGGACGCCCCCCCTCCCCACCGACCGCAGTTACCACAGAATTGTTACATAAGCTGCCTGTTACCAAACAATACTAATTACAAGTGACCACTTAGATTCAGCAGCTATTTTCATCTCATAAGCTCCTGAGATACAGGCTGTTTTTAAGGTTAGAGCAAGCAGCAAGCGCTTTTTCATCCACCCCACCCACACAGAGATCCAGTCCATCCCCAATAATGTCCATTACGCCGTCATCTTCCAATAAATTGGAGTAATTTTCATAGCAGATTGCAGTTTGCCCCTGAATATCTTCTCAGTAGCCAAGATCCATTAAATGAACTGCACAGAGAATTTGTACCCGACGTTAGGAAAAGGACTATAAAATGTGTGTTGCTCTTTTTGCGGGGTAATATAGACAGAACAGATATAAGTCCATTGAAGTCTGTTCAGAAGTCCATATTCTTCCAAGTAAGCAAAATATGCAAAGAAAGCTTCCGAATCTAATATTTCTGCCGTCTGAAAACCAGACATCAAATGTATGCATCCCCATTTGAAATAAAATCAGGGGGACACAGGAGCAAAAGCTGCGCCACGGCTTTTCTTACTGAACTAAACTGATGGTTATGGCGTAATAGCAGGCTGCTTTCGGACCTCAATGTTTTGCAAGACCAAACTCTGCTAAGTAAGCAGCAGAAAGCCCCATAAAAGACGGGGCAAGCTGTAGGCCTAGGAATCAGAAGAAACTTGATAGTAGGGAAATGGGGAGAAGAGGAATGGGGTTCAAGCGAAGCATTTCTAGAAGAAAGTTTAACATGCAACCCCCCAGCTCCCCCCAAAATAAAAAGGAAGAGAAAGCCAGAGGAGGATATGAAGAGATGAGAAAGAAGCAAAGAGTGGTTTATCGCTCTCCAATGAGCTATGTAAACATCTGCATTAAGCTAAGATAGAGGAGACATGCAGGCAATCCAGCATTCAACTAGCCTACCAGAGAACTGAATTTGCTATGCACTACAAGGGAAAGAGCCACCATCAAAATCAGAAACTATTCCTGAGGAATAGCTAAATAAAGAGAACAGTTAAATAATGCAGGAAGTTAAAGAATGCATTCTACAAAGCAGCTTCGTTAGATGCAGAGAAATAAAAAGTTGGAAAGCTATAAAATATCCCAAGGATCACCTTTTTATTGTTTTCTTGTTCAGAATCGTCCACAGCCTAAGGAAAAAATACATATATTATCCAAAGAAGTTGCAGCATGACACTCATATCTCAGAGAAAGCAGGAGGCAAGAGAAAGTGCTGGGCATATTTCTTCAATACGGCGGAGACCCAGCTTCAAAAATTCCAGGATGAAAGTGATTCTATTGACCCATTTCAGACTGACTTCACACAAGGTTTGGGGAGTCCTAACTGTATGCTGGGACGCAGGTGGCGCTGTGGGTTAAACCACAGAGCCTAGGATTTGCCGATCAGAAGGTGGGTGGTTCGAATCCCCGTGATGGGGTGAGCTCCGGTTGCTCGGTCCCTGCTCCTGCCAACCTAGCAGTTCAAAAGCACGTCAAAGTGCAAGTAGATAAATAGGTACTGCTCCGGTGGGAAGCTAAACGGCATTTTCGTGTGCTGCTCTGGTTCGCCAGAAGTGGCTTAGTCATGCTGGCCACATGACCCGGAAGCTGTACGCTGGCTCCCTCGGCCTGTAAAGCGAGATGAGAGCCGCAACCCCAGAGTCGGCCACGACTGGACCTAATGGTTAGGGGTCCCGTTACCTTTACCTTTAACTGTATGCTGGGAGCTGGAAAAAGGGGGTATATGCTGTTAGCTCTGCTATGCAGTTGCTTTCAGCATACCAACTATGTCAGCTGTCCTCGTTATCTTACGATGGGATGGGGCATTTTCTACAGCAGCCCCCCCCCTACGTGGAACTTCCTGTCCCAAGAGTTTCTGCCATCTCCTTCTTTATTTAAATTCTGCTTATGGCCGAAGACTTTTCTTTTTCATCTAGCCTTTGATTCTGTTGCTATCCACTGATTATGGCTTCACGCAGCGGGGTTTTAATGCTGTTTTTAGTCTGAAGGTTTGCTTGGTATTTACTTGGTTATTTTAAAGATTTGATCATTGACATTTATTTATTTATTCAATTTACTTTTGTTGTTTATTACATCCCATTAGCTCTGTCAAGCATCTCCACTGGAGGATAAAAGTGGAACAGAAATGTTAGTACGCATTGTTAAGAACAAATTCAATACATCATTTCTGTTGGATCCATGTGCAAATCATGGCTGCTGTTTAATTTTAAAATGTTCTTAATGTGGGGAAGGAAAGGCTCCCTGTACCAAGGTGGGTGTTGGATAGGGATTCAGATACGTAATTGAAACAGTTGGAAGAAACAAAAGTGAACTGAAGCTCTTATCTGACCAAACAGATTCTACAGCTGTTTGAAGCACATTCTGGATAAATGTATCAGACAGAGACCTGCAATTCTGCCCCTAATCCTGAAAGACAATGACTAAGATCCAAAACAATGGCTAATATCCATTGCATAGTTGATTATTGGAGGAGCAAAGAAGCCAATGCAGATCGCAATCCAGGACAGCCTACTAAGTGGCCACTTGCTTCATTAAGTAACTACCTTCACCCTAGTCTATGAGGAGTTAGATGCAACGTGGATACCCAGAGGAAGCAAAGAGGAAGCACATAGGGTATTATCATTTCTCGATTAGCAAATACTATTCCAGAGACTTTAAAAAGTTATCATTATTGGGAAGAATATTGGTAATCAAAATGAATGTACTGCCAAAAATGTTATTTTTATTTCAATCAATACCCTTGATCAGCAATAAAGGACACTTCAGAGAGTGGCAAAAATATATTATTAGATTTATCTGGCGGGGGGAAATCCAAGAATAAAATATAAATTGTTGATAAATTCTAAAGATAGGTGGATTCTCCCTGCCAGATTTAAGATTATATTATGAAGCATCCTGCTTATGCTGCCTAAGGGAATGGATATTATTTAAAAATACTGACATTTTAGACTTCGAAGGTCATGACAATAGATATGGTTGGCATGCCTATTTGTAGTACGAGAAGGTTAAAGTACATAGAGCTTTCCTAAATCATGTAGTAAGAAAATCGATTTATGAAGTATGGGAAAAATATAAAAAATTATTAGAACAAAAAACACCATGGTGACTTTCCCCACTGGAAGCGATATCTTTTAAAAAATTGAATATGAGAAATGACTGGGCAACATACAAAGAACTGTTGATAGAAGTAGAATATCAACTAAAATTAAAGAAGTTTGAGGACATAAGAGGAATTATTAACTGATTGGTTACAATACCATCAACCAAATGATATATTTAAGAGGCACATAAAAAGATTTTCTTAATGAAACCTCTAAATTTGAAAAAGAGCTGTTAATAAACAAGACTAAATTGCTTTCAAAAATGTATAAATTAGTATTACAATGGCATACAAAAGATGAACAGGTTAAATCAGTTATGATACACTAAGCGAGGGATTTTGGATATAATATACAATTTACAGCATGGGAGAAGCTATGGAACAGGGATCTGAAGTTCACAGCATGTTATATGTTGAAAGAAAATTATATGAAAATGATATTTGGTATTTAACAACCTAGCAGTTTGAAAGCACATCAAAGTGCAAGTAGATAAATAGGTACTACTCCGTCGGGAAGGTAAACGGCGTTTCCGTGCACTGCTCTGGTTCACCAGAAGTGGCTTAGTCATGCTGGCCAAATGACCCGGAAAATGTACGCCGGCTCCCTCGGCCAGTAAAGCGAGACGAGTGCCGCAACCCCATAGTCGTCCGCAACTGGACCTAATGGTCAGGGGTCCCTTTACCTTTAAACTACCTTAAAATGTACAAAGCAAGGTCAATACATGCTGGAAATGTAAGGAAAAAGAAGGCACCTTCTATCATATGTGGTGGACATGTAAGGTAGTAAAAGAATTCTGGGAGATGATATACAATGAACTTTAAAAATGTTTAAAATAACCTTTTCTTTAAAAATAACAACCCTGAAGATTTTCTTTTAGGAATTCCAGGGGAAAAAATTCAAACGAATCAGAAAAGACTATTTCTGTATGCAACCACAGCTGCACAGATGTTAATGGCCCAGAGATGGAAAGAAGATAAAGTCCCGACCAGAGAAGAATGGTAGATTAAGTTGATGGACTATGCTGAATTGGCAAAAATGACTGGAAGAATCAGAAACCAGGAAGACCAAAACTTTAATAAGGAATGGGGGAAATATATAATTTATCTTAAAAACCATTGTAAACAATGAAAATCATTAGTAGGATTGGAATAACACTTGTAGTTCAATGTTGATTTTTGAGTATAATGGAGATTTAAAAGATTTTGATTAATAAAAAAAGATGCAGAAGGAAAAGGTTAATATAAGGACCGACAAAGGGGAGGAGGGAAGTTCAGTAGATTCTTTGGAATTCTCTTTTTATGTTGGTTGTTGGATTATTGTTTGCAAATTTCTAAAATCTGAAAAACTAAATAATTGCTTTAAAAAAAAAAAATTGGCACAGTAAGAGGGCTTCTATTGGTGCAACTGCCTGGATCAAGGTTAGAAGATAGGCTGCAATAACAGCAGCAAAATAGTTCAAATTAGAATCTTTTCCCTTGGACATGGAGGGTTTGATGTGTCTGCTGTCCTGGAGCATTGTGCTTTTTAAAAAAGAGCCATTTGGTACTTGGGGCAGAATAATATCAAATAGGAACAATTAGAGTAATGTCTCCCCTTTCTGTCTGTTCTCAAGATCTACTGGTATCATTTCATACTGGCCCCTTCAGATGTGCACTTCCTGTTACTCTTCAGACCTATAATATGTTCTTGTTCATATTAGCAATGATTTACCATTGGGACACTGGTGGCGCTGTGGGTTAAACCACAGAGCCTAGGACTTGCTGATCAGAAGGTCGGTGGTTTGAATCCCCGCGATGGGGTGAGCTCCCGTTGCTTGGTCCCTGCTCCTGTCAACCTAGCAGTTCGAAAGCATGTCAAAGTGCAAGTAGATAAATAGGTACCGCTCCGGCGGGAAGGTAAATGGTGTTTCCGTCCGCTGCTCTGGTTCACCAGAAGCAGCTTAGTCATGCTGGCCACATGACCCAGAAGCTGTATGCCAGCTCCCTCGGCCAATAAAGAGAGATGAGGGCCACAACCCCAGAGTCGTTCAAGACTGGACCTAATAGTCAGGGGTCCCTTTACCTTTACCTTACCATTGGAAGCATTCAGCAGGAACCATACAGGCAAATAAAAGACGTTTTCTAGACTTTCAGCAAGGAATAGAGTCAGGCCCTTTCTTTGTGACTTTGACCAAAATCGTATGTTCGTTCTACCTACAATTAATAAGCACCGTGACCCCATTCTACTGGACATGTCAACAAATGAGAAGTTGTCCAATTAAAACGTATGCGAGGAAAGCTATCCCACCTTTTTCACATTGTTGGCCACTGATTCTTTTTGGCTCAAGTCATCTGCAGACAGCTCACTTCCAAATTTGTATTCTGGGTGGGCTTCTTCTTCCTGGTCAGCTACACAAAAACGCAAGCAGAAAACACTGAAAGACAATGACTAAAATGCCAAAAGAGCCAAGAAGTAAAGCAGAGGCTTTAAAAAAGCAACATGAAAGCATCTAAGAAGCTTCACTAGTTTTCTAAAAGAAAGTTACATTTCAGGAACTACAGCGCTGAAATACAGTGGAATCTTGGTTCTCGAATGGCTTAGTCATAGCTGTCAACCGTCCCTTATTTGGTGGGAAAGTCCATTCATTATCCCAGCGCCGTGTTCCGCCGCTGTCCCTTATTGATGATGATGTCCCTTAAATTTCCCGGGTTTCAAAGAAAGCAGCTCCTCTCCCTCCCTCCCTGCCGGCCAGGGAGGAGGGAGGCTCCAGTTGTGTTGCTTGGCTGCGTTGTTCACCCAATAAGAAGTCTAAGAACGACTGGGGGGTGGAGCTTGCATGCCTTGTGCCAATCAAATTGGCTGCGTTGCCTGCGGACTCGCCTTTGCTCAGCACTTCCCAGCGGAGAGGCGACGGTGGTTTTCCTTGCTGCATCCCCTTTGCCGGGTTGCTGCGCTGTGGGAACCACCGCTTGAGGCTTCGTTTGGCTGCTGGCTGGGCTTTCTGCCTTTGGCTCGGAGGGGCTCAGAAGTTGAACATTACTGTGCTCCTTGGAAAATCCATTATTTTGGCTGCTGGTCCCTTATTTTCAAATCTATAAGTTGACAGCTATGGGCTTAGTTGACAAACAAATCAGCTCCTGAACGCCAAAAAACCCAGACGTAAGTGTTCCAGTTTTCAAACGTTTTTCGGAAGCTGAACATCAATCAGAAGCATCAATCAGAAGCTGTGCCTTGGTTTTCAATCATTTTAGAAGTCAAACGTACTTCCGGAACGGATTCCGTTCGAGAACCAAGGTACCACTATAGTTAAACTACTGTATGGCTTCACATCTACATAGTTAAAGGTACCCAATGCCTGGTAACTCTTCCCCTAGTGAGGTGACAATTCCCCATTATCTGCTCTGTTCATCCAGGCCTGTTGACCACCATAGGATCAGTCCACCATGTTATCAGTTCATGAGTGATGTTTTTTATGAACTCCCTGGACTTCTTGTGCATATCTTTGGAATCCAGAGCTCAAATATAAAACTAAGAACATTTATGCTGGAAGTGAATGTTCGCTTAAAGCAGGGGTTGTCAACCTGGTCCCTACCGCCCACTAGTGGGCGTTTCAAGATTCTAGGTGGGCAGTAGGGGGTTCTATGGCACAAGCTGAATCCTCCTTCCACTGAGCACTGGTGGGCGGTAAGGAAATTTGACCATCAAGGAAGATGCATTAGTGGGCGGTAGAAGATTAAAGCTGTCATCTAAGGCTATACCTCTCAAATGGTTTATCAGCCAAGCCATCATAATAATCAGTTAGAGGAGCTGAAATGAGAGCGATTTTGAGAGCCATCTTACCACTTTCTATCTCTTCTTCATTGTCATCTTCCAAGATGCTAACAGGAGCGGCCGTTTCACCAGCTTCCATCATACTTTTCAAAGTTTCAAGCTGTTCTATTTAAAACAAACAGGCACACACACACACATACACACAGAAAGGCAAAATATATTTCGTAAATAAAAATACAGTCATACCTCGGGTTAAAGACGCTTTGGGTTAAACCTTTTCAGGTTGCGTCCCGCGGCGACCCAAAATGAAATTCACCACCCCATTGAGACTAATAACTAAAGAACTATCCTTTATGCAAAAAAAGAGATATTTTGTAAAAGCATAAGGTACATTGAAAAGGAAAAACGCACTATGACGACATAGCAATTCAGCAATGCTTTAGAACAGGGTTTCCCAAACTTGTTTTTGGACTACAATTCCCATTATTCCTGACCTCTGGTCCTGCTAGCTAGAGATGAAAGGAGTTGTAGTCCAAAAACAGCTGGAAAAACCCTGTTTTTTGAAGAGACTGTTACTGCAGTGCTTCATGAAAAACAACAGAACAGTAAAACAGAAAGTCTATTTCAGGCTGAGAAAATACTAAAGGTGGCCGTGATCGTATAGTGGTTAGTACTCTGCGTTGTGAGAAAATACTAAAGGTAACTGAGACAATTTAGACAAGAGACTACAATGCTGGTGTTCTTGTGAGGCCTGCACTTCAATACTTTTAATAGCACTTTACTTACTTTTTTCCACTTCAGTTTTCAACCTCTTGTTTTTAATCAGGATTTTTCTTTTGAGATCATTGGGGGAAGGCAGGGGTCTTCCCGGTTCGAGCTGCAACCAAGAAAAGAGGCATAATTAGGAAAAGAACACAAATATTTACAATTCGTATTGGCAAAAACTGCACAGAACCTGCCTGCAGCCTTAAAATCTAAACAAACACACACAGGAGGGGAAGACGATGCTAAGGGACAAATTAAGACAAACAGAAAGAGACACAGTGAATTAAATAACTCGGTTACAGTACAATCCTGTAGGTGTCCACTGAGAAGCAAGTCCCTTTGAGATCAATTGAACTTACTCTTAGGTAAGTAGACATAGGACTGCAGCTTTAATTGGACAAAAGCCTTGGGAAATGAGATATATGTCTTAAGATGCTTCCTTAAAGGGAACGGTCATAAATATGTCCTGATATACAAAAAGGTTTCCTATATTCTTGGCTAGGCTCTTACGGATATCTAGGACCAACGAATACTAAAGATAAGATGCCGACAAAAGAAAATGGAGGCTGATAGGCACATGAAGCATTTCATATAGCTAAAAGAGTGCATCACAGGAAGGCAGAAGTATGCTAATAAATTAAGGCCGAAAAGTCAACAGGATTAATAGATATTCTCAGGGCACTTCATTATGGACACCCTTCAAACCCAGAGATCTATGGATATACAGTGGTAGAAGAAGAAGAAGAAGAAGAGTTTTTGATTTGATATCCCGCTTTATCACTACCCAAAGGAGTCTCAAAGCGGCTCACATTCTCCTTTCCCTTCCTCCCCCACAACAAACACTCTGTGAGGTGAGTGGGGCTGAGAGACTTCAGAGAAGTGTGACTAGCCCAAGGTCACCCAGCAGCTGCATGTGGAGGAGCGGAGACGCGAACCCGGTTCCCCAGATTACGAGTCTGCTGCTCTTAACCACTACACCACACTGGTAATTCTACTTACGTTCACCTCTGGTTACATATCCTTCAGGATACGTGCGCAGCAAACCCGGAAGTATTTTTCTGGGTTTCGCTGCACGCGCATGTGCAGAAGCACTCTATGCACGCATGTGCAGAAGCGCTAAACCACACCGCGCACATGCACAGAAGCGGCACCTCCGGATATGCACACCTCACGATCCTACCAGAGTTCCAGAATGGATCCCGTGCGCAACCGAAGGTACCACTGTACGTAACTCTTGTCACCAAAGTTTTCGTTGATTTTTACAAGAAGATGTAAAGAAAACAGTTGGAAGGTACCTACTGGATGAGTTTCCAGCGGCTGCTTTAATAGAAGGTCTCCAAACAGATCTTCACAGTATTTTGACATTTTGTATTGTTGATATTTGCTGGGAAACAATATAGTGGGTTTTATATATATAAAAACACAAAGCACTGTTATGAATCAAAATACAACAGAGTATGGAGACTATTCTTTCTCTCTCTCTTTCTGTCTGCTTATTCCACAACTGAAAGCTATTAGAGCAAAATACATTAACCATGAATAAAAGATTAGCATAAAACCAAATACAATTGGAAAATTGATTTAAAACGATTATATGAAAGTGGCTTCCAAGTGTATTAAAGCTATTGTGTCACAGTTTAAAACCCAAAAAAGGCAAATGTGACTTCTATCTGTAATTAAAGCAAGTGCCGTACTCAATGTGACCTTGAATTAAACTTAAGCCAATTGCCTTAATAAGCTGTCATGTACAACAGTTGCCCTACTTTAAACTTTGCCACAATTTATTTCTCAGCTCATCATGGAAACATGCAAGAGGAATAATCCTTCATAAAATACGTACCTGCAGTGATTTTCAAAGGACAGGATGACAGGATAATCAGATGTTACAAATGCTGTTTCCTTAATGGCTTGAATCACATCCTTTAAATGAGCAAAAAAGTTACATGTGAGAAAACCAATTCAATTGCAATCAGGAACATAAAAAAGAAATTGGAAAGATGCTGTGTTTTAAGACAACCCCAGATGCTAAAATAGCTTCACATTGATCTTTTCAGCGTTGACTTGTTCAATAAAATTTCCCAAACTTGGGTCTCCAGCTGTTTTTGGACTACAACTCATCCCTAGCTAGCAAGACCAGTGGTTAGGGATGATGGGAGTTGTAGCCCCAAAACAGCTGGAGACCCATGTTTGGGAAACACCGAATTAAATAGAAGAGCAGGTTTCTCAAAGTTCTCCCTGTAGCTGAAGGAAGTTAACTGTGTCAATAAATGACGCATCTTCACTAATGCTTTGATCCATGCAACCACTCTATGCAATCTATTGCTACCTGCAGGACCTTGCTCAACATAAATCATACCCATTCCCTTTGCAATGATAAGAAAGGAGAATTATAAAGCCCAACAGAGCCAGAATAAATTGTTCTCCATGAAGCATGGAAGGATTCAAATGAATGCTGCTGCACAGAAGCATTTTAGTGGTCAATCATAAGCAAGCTATAGTATAACAGGTATATGCTCTTTCCATACTTGGGCAGAACTGCAACATTACACATTAGAAGGAGTTTACACAACTTGCAACTGAATTCCTGGCAAACCAAGAAAATTATTGTACTAACTGACCTGTGGTTTGGCCTTTGAATACATTACAGGTGATGTTTACCTTGAAAAGAATGTCTGTACACATTGCCTTTCCGTGAGTTATTATCGGTTCCTGGTCTTCACCTTTGCCATCCCAGCAATCGAGTTCGACACACCTGCAAACCAATGAGAAATAAGTACTGAATCCCCTTTCCGTTGCTAAAGCAGTTAAGTAAAATATTTTAAAGTGACAGAATTCCTTTCAAACTATCTGCCATAGCGACAACAGTGGCTACTTTGAATGCATTCTATATGTGCATAAGCCATACGAGAGAACAGGATTCAGTATTTTGACCTTTTTTTAACCTTGATTTGAACTGACCATTGAATGCTATGGTTCTGAGGAGCACCTGCATGCTGGAGTCTGGTTGTGTGTACACAAGTGGTACAATGGCCCCACTCCCCTCCTGCTTATGGAGTCCCTTCTTGCATGTGGCACATGAAGGAGACATTGTTCTCAGATATTGGACATGCACAGTGAGTGTACATGTGGTTAAGGGTGGGATCTAAATTATATCAAATCAAAATAAAATCAGCCTCTCTGCAACAAATTCAAATAAGAATTATATAAATAAATATGAATGCAGATTAATTTAGATACAGTATAACAAAATAGCTCTCAAATGCAGTGGCTCCGATATACCGTATTTTTTGCTCTATAAGACTCACTTTTCCCCTCCTAAAAAGTAAGGGGAAATGTGTGTGCATCTTATGGAGCGAATGCAGGCTGCGCAGCTATCACGGAAGCCAGAACAGCAAGAGGGATCACTGCTTTCGCTGCACAGTGATCCCTCTTGCTGTTCTGGCTTCTGAGATTCAGAGTATTTTTTTTCTTGTTTTCCTCCTCCCAAAACTAGATGCGTCTTATGGTGCAAAAAATACGGGTAATTAACATTTTCCTTTGCTGCAGTCAAAAGCAAATGCAGTCAGATGGCAGAACCAAACCCTACTTTGCTCATCATGTCATTTATTTAAAGGCATGACTGTAAATTTCCACAAGTTCTCCAAAGAGTGAAATATTCCTTTCAATATTTAAATCAGTTTGTTGTATATGTATATTTGTGTGTCATACATGCAATATACTGAGTCACATGTAGTAGTGAATCAGATGCATCTAACTAGTTTTTATAGTATAGCATCTCTCTAAAATATTCATTTGAATAATTGTGTACAGCTGAAAACGCTGGGAGCCTTGAGATTAATTAAACGGTGTAAATAGGTTTGGAGGGATGCAATAATGGAATACTGAACGGTATAGTTTGTGTAAAATATGAAGGGATTTATGAGACGTAAAATGAACCATGGAAAGAGGAGAAGGCAAGTCATTGATATCTTATGTAAAAGGAGTATCTTAAACAGAAAACTTAATAAAAAGTATATACAAAAAATAATAATATTCATTTAAACCACCAGGGTGAATGTCCGACCTGCATCCGGCTAAGAGGACTTGTCTATACATCTCCACAGATGATTTCCCACCAAACTGTCTTCCAGTGAGATACGTGTTGTGGGACGAGCTAATGAAGTAGTGAGCCAAGGGCTGTTCCATTTCTTGGTATAGTTCTAAACGGTCCAGGAAAACAGGGGCATTCTCATCGGACATCAAGTACCGGCAAAACCCATCACTTGACATGAGACCTGAACACATGAAAACGTAACATTATGGATTCTGTGCATTCATGCTGAGATTTAAAACACACATGAAAAACGCTGCAGATTAAAATCAGGGGGCGTGGGGGCAGTCCAGGGAGACTTTCAAAGATGGGGGATTTAAAAGTGGGATATGGGGGCAGACATGCAAAAGGTCAATTCTTTGTCCAGGGCAGCGGTCTACCAGCTCCATCTGGTACGCAGGCTGAGACCCTACCTGCCCACAGACTGTCTTGCTGGAGTGGTGCATGCTCTAGTTATCTCCCGCTTGGACTACTGCAGTGCGCTCTACGTGGCGCTACCTTTGAAGGTGACCCAGAAACTACAACTAATCCAGAATGCGGCAGCTACACTGGTGACTGGGAGTGGCCACTGAGACTATATAGCACCAGTCCTGAAAGATCTACATTGGCTCCCAGTACATTTTTGAGCACAATTCAAAGTGTTGGTGCTGATCTTTAAAGCCCTAGATGGCCTTAGCCCAGTATACTTGAAGGAGCATCTCCACCTCCATCGCTCAGCCCGGACACTGGGGTCCAGCTCTGAGGGCCTTCTGGCGGTTCCCTCACTGTGAGAAGTGAGGTTACTGAGAACCAGGCATAGGGTCTTCTTGGCGGTGACGCCCGCCCTGTGGAACGCCCTCCCATCAGATGCCAAGGAAATAAACAACTACCTGACTTTTAGAAGACATCTGAAGGCAGCCCTGTTTAGGGAAGTTTTTAATGTTTGATGTTTTATTGTGTTTTTAATATTTGGTTGGAAGCCGCCCAGAGTGGCTGGGGAAACCCAGCCAGATGGGTGTGGTATTAATAACAACAACAACAACTATTAAGGCTTTACGACTTACCTCCACTCTCCAGTTTGAGCCTCCAGAAGCTCAAATTTTGAGCACAGGAGCTGTCTTAAAGCCCTTGCAAAAGCCTCATTGAAGCAGTTCACAGGTGTGAGCTGCTTCCACGTGTACTTCTGCCCAGGGCTCCAATCCCCACTCAGCTAATGAGCAGGAATGAAATCCTGTTGCCTTGGCTGCACAAACCTGTTCCCTTCTGGACTAGACAGACCTATGTGCTGACCCAGGAGAGCTCTTTCCATCTTGTTAAAGCTCTGACCATGTTTTTCGGGGCCTTTGCAAGTCCCAATAAACCACGAGGTATGAAATTGCAAGACCGGAATCCGAATCTCTGGAGCAACCTTATAAGCTCTTCAGGCCAGATCCATATCACAATCTAGCTTGGCAGATCCAATTTGACAGATGGTTGGGGTTTCAAAGCACCAAGCAGGGCTTGCAACATCTTCTGAATGTGGGTAAACGAGGTTCATTGGAGAGTACTAGTGACTTGACAAAGGTGTTTTTTTGACTGAACCCTCCATGTGTAAGATGGAAATAACTGAGTCACTTCAATCGAGGCTTATTTCAAAGAGGAACAAGATAGGGTGATGTTCACACAAAGGTTAAGATGGATCTTGCAGAAAACAGTACATTTTATAGAAATGATCACACATTTATGATCTGGTTCTTACCCTTGCTTTTTAATTCACCATCTGGCTCATATGTCTCAATTATCTGCATTGCTCGTTTGGGATCATAGAACGGAAATAAAATTTCATTCAGCCGAGGATCTCGTTGATGCTAAGATTAGAGAGAAAAAAAACAGGATTTAGAGGGATAACTAGAGTACAGCTTTACTCCTACAGACCTCTTATTAATGAGAGCATGGGAAGGGGACAGATAATTAGTTTTAAAACCAGAACACAATTGTTCAATGCATGTTTCAATGTTTAGGTTTGGTTTTTTTAAATCCAAACATTGGTAGCTAAATTATTAAATATTCTCAGTATAATTGTATAACATGTATTAATGTTGTTCATATACAAGAAACACATGCAGTGCGCATTGCAAATAATCTATTGCCCCATTTCAGGGTTCCTTAATCATTTCCTCTCCCCTTTCCTGAAATCTGTTTTAAACAACGGATGAAACTAGTTCACTGCTATTTATTTTAAACTTCCACGTACAAAACCACTACTGCTTTTATCCAAAGAGGAAGCCTATACATAAAGAACCTTAAAAGCATACTGCGTTTCCTTTAAGGAATTTCACACAATCAATCAATAACTTAATCAGCCTTTAGGTTCCTCTGGCCACATTTCAGGTTATAAACACAAACAAAGCTGAAGTTATTGGGAGTAAACATTGACACGGAAGAAGGAAATTGTTACAAAGTAGAAAAATGACGTCAGTTGCCAATCTTGCCCCAAAGAAAACAAGAGTAGGGCTCAGGTTACTGGCCAAAATTTTAAATATCAAAGATGGGAAGAACTGCTGTCATCAATTTTACTTTCTTTTTAGAAGTAGTGGTGAAGATACCTCACAGAAAGAGGGACCACCTCATTAATATATAGGTCACTTAAATTACAAAAGCCCATTTTATCAAGCATATCGCAATAGATACTGCGTCTTGCAGTAACTATGCTTGCTAAGGCTGGGTTGAGACAAAATGGAAAAAAAGCATTATTATAGTATGGTGAATTTGCGAGCAGGATCTGAGCTATGAGCAACAGAAGGAATTAGAAATTATTTTATGGTGGTTATGATTTGAGAAAGAGAAGACAGGTTGCCGCGAGGGGGAGAAATTAAAAACACAATGGAAAACAGGAGAAGTCGACAAAACCCAAGAAAAAATTATTATGTTTTGGTGTGCATATGTGACATTTTTGAAATTTAACAAAATATAGACTGCAAAAAAGCACACCTTGTTTGCTTGAGTGAGAGGCAGCACATTAGAGAAGACATTTCAGGGTGGGAGACTGGGAACAGAAAGGAAAGCTCCCAGGTGAGAGTTGGGAAGTTCCATCACTTTCTGTGGGTAACAAGGATTAAGAGCATGGGTAGGCAAACTAAGGCCTGGGGGCTGGACCTGGCCCAATCGCCTTATAACTCCAGCCCACGGACGGTCTGGGAATCAGCAGGCTTTTAAATGAGTAGAATGTGTCCTTTTATTTAAAATGCATCTCTGGGTTATTTGTGGGGCATAGGAATTCGTTCATCCCTCCCCCCCCCAAAAAAAAAATAGTCTGCCAAGGTCTCAGAGCCAGTGTACTGCTGAAAAAGTTTAGGTAAAGGTAAAGTAAAGGTACCCCTGCCTGTACAGGCCAGTCTTGCCAGACTCTAGGGTTGTGCGCCCATCTCACTTAAGAGGCCGGGGGCCAGCGCTGTTCACAGACACTTCCGGGTCACGTGGCCAGCGTGACAAGCTGCATCTGGCGAGCCAGAGCAGCACACGGAACGCCGTTTACCTTCCCGCTAGTAAGCGGTCCCTATTTATCTACTTGCACCCGAGGGTGCTTTCGAACTGCTAGGTTGGCAGGCGCTGGGACCGAGCGACGGGAGCGCACCCCGCCGCGGGGATTCGAACCGCCGACCTTTCGATCGGCAAGTCCTAGGCACTGAGGCTTTAACCCACAGCGCCACCCGCTGAAAAAGTTTGCTGACCCCTGATTAAGAGCTAACTTTGCGAGCGGACTCTGTGTTTTCTCTTTCTCTGTTTTTGTTTTTATTTAGATTAGTTTCTTTTATATTATTGTATTATGAAAAGTGTTAATAAAATTTTATGGGGTGGGAGAGGAAGGGCTGGGGAACAGTGGATAATAATTTTAGCTGGTTTATGGAACAAAATAAGACACGTTCCGCTGAGACTGGGTAATGCTAGAGAAGAAACCCCCTCAACATTCATTGGAAATGAAAGTGTTATCATATGACAGTTCATTATGTCTGTATGGGCAATGAGAAAGGAAATGACTGACACCTGCAGTTTCACCTGCTCCCTCAATGATTTATTATAAATGGCTGTTTAGAAGTGAGAATAGTGAACCACTTTACTGCCTGGGGAAATGCCAATTTAACAAGGTTGTGCGATCTAGTGAGTTAAAGCAGCTGTGTCATATTATGAAGTATGAGACAGACAAGCTCTTTTGCATTATCAGTATGCCAAAATGGAAAATAACACAACACCAAAATGCAAAGTGAATGTGACCTTAAACAAATTATGAACATGTAATCCATTGAGTTTAAACCACATAGAAAGTTTAATCACAGATTTATGCCATTCTGACAAAAGTTGCTACTTGATGATGGATGCAGAGGAAAAATTGTGTATTGTTTTTATTTGTGTAAAACTACCAGCATGCATGACACTTTCCAGAGAACAAGAACCCTGCCCCAAGAAGTTTACAGTCTAAAATTCAACACAGTAAAAACAGCAGAGGGAGAGAAGAGGAGGAAGGGGTGAATGGGGAAGCAATACACAGTTGTTTCAGTTATACTTAAAGGTAAAGGTAAAGGGACCCCTGACCATTAGGTCCAGTCGTGGCCGACTCTGGGGTTGCGGCGCTCATCTCGCTTTAATGGCCGAGGGAGCCGGCGTACAGCTTCTGGGTCATGTGGTCAGCATGACTAAGCTTCTTCTGGCGAACCAGAGCAGCGCACAGAAACGCTGTTTACCTTCCCGCCAGAGCGGTACCTATTTATCTACTTGCACTTTGACGTGCTTTCGAACTGCTAGGTTGGCAGGAGCAGGGACCGAGCAACGGAAGCTCACCCTGTCGCGGGGATTCGAACCACCAATCCTCTGATCGGCAAGTCCTAGGCTCTGTGGTTTAACCCACAGCACCACCCGTGTCCCTATGGGAACTAAGGGACGGTGCCAAAGCCTCCATGGGAAAGGTGGGTTTTGAGGAGTGATTCATTAAGGAGTTCTAGGATGGAATTCCAAACATATGCAGCATCAAAGTATAAAGGGTGGAATAATTTGTTGGAGCAGGAAGCTTTCAGATGGTGGAGGATGGTGAAGGTGGAGGAATAAAGCTCACAGGTGAGGATATATCAGGATATAAGAAAACTGAAGACCAGAGAGATGACTGGAGTTTTTGCCAAAGAGACAGGAAGGAAACCTCCCCCCCCCCAGCAGTGAGGCTTTATTCCAAGAAAGTGTGCATAGAATTGCATCCTTAATTTCATTAGATGAAACATGGGAATTGTGTAATATCCAGAATTACTGTTGTGAATTCAGGTTTATTTGCAGGAGACTTCTAAAATTCTAGGGCTTGAACTGCTATTGCATCAATTCTGCAAGATGGCCAAACATACCTCAAATCGCTTCTAAGAGACTAGTCTCCACTAACAATGTGCTATTATTTGTTTTCCTTCTAAATATGGCCTCAAGTGGTCTACAAAATAAAATCAATTAGCAAAAAGCAGCTACAGATTTTTTAAAATTGAGAAGATGAGTTTTAAAAATGGGTTCAAATTAACTACTAACAAGAGTCCACAGAATGTAAGAGTTT
Source organism: Podarcis tiliguerta (assembly GCF_965153285.1). Taxonomy (NCBI): domain Eukaryota; kingdom Metazoa; phylum Chordata; class Lepidosauria; order Squamata; family Lacertidae; genus Podarcis; species Podarcis tiliguerta. The sequence continues at coordinate 105,682,687 of NC_139536.1, forward strand.
TACTCTGTCATTGTGAATTAGGTAGTGGGCCCGATTCTCCACTGAATAACAAAAACAAAAGCCAAGCATATTTCAGCTGGGAGACTTCTAAGCGTATGCAAGCAAAATAAATATATAACTATAGAAATCCTTCAACTAAAGTAAGTGCCCAGCTGTGAACTTCACTTATGAGAGTTTCAAAGATTGAATGCAGAGCACAATATGTTGCAGATCAACAGTTTCAGAGTGGACTGTCTAATATAAGAGACAACAAGAGACATCTGTTGTAATTTCTTAAGTATTTTGAGGTTCTGTTCTTCATAGTGAAAACGTTCATTGTGTCTACTGCCTAAGTTAATATTAATTTTTAACAGACAGTGACAAATCAAGACATGCAACAGAGAATGCATCATCTCTTAAATCGGGTCCTCCCTTAAAGAGGGCACGTATCGAGGTGAGACCTGGACAACGGACAGCCCGGTGTTGTGGGTGGGTACAATTGGTCAGCCACAACACCCGATTGGTAGGTCCCTCGAAGCTGGGTACAATCTGGCCAATGGGACGCAGTCCAAACAGTTCGAGGGACCTATTCATGTCCATGCACATGACCCAGAGCTTCCTCTTTCGGTGCGTGCATTCGAAACAGCCACCCACCTCTCCCTACTTTTAGGGCTTGTTGTGCTTGACCTTGCTATGCCGCCGTGTGTCGTCTGTCATTGGAACAGGGGTACAGCAAGAATTTTCCCCACTTGCCTGATTGGCTGGTGCCATTTGGGTTTCACCTGCCGCGTAGCAAATCGTCACAACTTGTAAGGTTGCGGACAGGCTCTGGTTCAGGCGATAGGGATGGGAGAACGCTCTCACCATCCCTATGTGAAGGGTATTCCGTTAAAGGAATCCAGGGACTTGATGGTTTGGTCAACCCCTGTGAGGGGGTTGTGCCCGTGCCTGAGTCCAGGGGGACATTTGGGTGGCGGAGTTAGCCCTTTCCTGGCTTTCCGCTTATCCAGGTGTTCACCGTTGGCTGACCTATGCTTGTGCCCTGAGTCAGCACTACCTGCATGGCAGGGAGCTAGTTGAACCAGAGCCTATGCAACCAGTCACTTTCTGTAATCAATGAAGTTGTGGCCTAAATTCTGCCAAAAACCAAACCAAAAATTTGAGTCAAGTGTGAACTTATTTAGGGGGGAGGTTTCTGGGTCTGAACACGCAATCTCTGCTACAAGCGGTCGCACTGAAAGTTACACTGAATCTAAGTTATCTAGGTTAAATAAGTTATCTAAGTTAAAGCTGATGAAATATGAAAGCAGCAGAACATACGCTGGTCCCTTGCTGAGTTTCCCATAAAAACAGAATGTCAGCATTTTGTTGCACGTGCAACAACAAAATATTCATACCGCTCATGGTCAGTGGAAAGGTCACCATCTTCAGTTCCAATAAAATACTCAAAACATTTGAGTAACAAAGAGGGGCAGTTTCAGTTATTGAAACAACTGTCCCCTATCCTCACTACATTAGACATGAACTCCCAGTAACAGTTCACCGATAGGCAATGCAGGAAAATAGAAGCAGAAGGGGAAGAAGCAAGAAAACCCTGAGTACTTGTAAACAAGAAATCATTGCCTCCTTCCCACCATTAAATATTTTTCTCAAGATTTTTACATTCTCTCCTTGCTATCCAATTCAAAACTTCATTGCACCAGTCCTGCTGTATCTGATCAATGGTCTATTCCCCCGTCGGTCATTGCTTCCTACAGCTATGGTCTGAAGTTGCTTCTGTCTTGTTCTAAAGCTGCCAACCATAGTTTCTCAGTTCAGGCAACACCAGAAACGATGGCTAATTTGAGACTTCAAGGTTTAACTGTGGCTCACTGTAAAGGGAGAATGACTGCTTGCATAGGTAAAACACTTGTGGATCTCTCAGTTTTAGAAATATAAGTTAAGATATGATTGTCTGAATGCAACCAAAGCACATCTGATAATACCTGAGCCCCATCTCACCCCCCCCCCAAAAAATTGGGGGCATTTCATTTCAAGAACTTCTGGCTTGTTCATGTACAATCTTTTTCTGGGTAACTCTTACGACCCACTCCTACTTCAGCATTATGTAAGTTGCTAATTAAGCTTTTCTTCTGGCCTGATTTAATTTGCTTTGGGGCAGATATATTGACAGCCTTCTTTCACTAAGACTGTAATAACCAGGAGGCAGAATCTGTAGAACATGTCCATCTGTTTTATAATTTCTATGCTGGGATTCAACAGTATATGACTGGTCTTTTACTGACCAAACTAATGTCAGTTCCATTTTATGTTAAATATCCAACAGAAGATAAAAGCCCCAAAGGTGGTGGCTAAATCTCTACCAGTAACAGTGAGAACATGAAAACAACTGACCACTTGAAACTAAAAGGAACATCTCCAAGGACTAATGAGATTGTTATAATTGCATATGATTGCTTTTGTGTTGCACTTTTCAATCTGTTTTGTTCTGAGATTCCTGTGTATTGTGTGCCTCTTCTTTTTTGGTCTATTGGATGAAATAAATGAATTGATTGTGCAATACCTTCCAGATAGAAACTTAATTAGTTCCGGGGGTCCGTATGTACCCCAAAAAGTCCGCAACTAGAGGCACCGTTTCTGTGCACACGCGTGGCGCGATAGAGCGCTTCTGTGCATGCGCACGTGTATACTTCCAGGTTTGCCGCGTTCACAACCCAGAAGTTACGTTATCCGAAGGTAACGTAACCCGAGTGTCCACTGTATAGAAAAATTAAGCAATCAGGCCTAAAAACTTTAAAGAAGGGAATGTCCTTGAACCTTTCATTCCATTAAATTTATACTAGAGAAAAGCACTTGAAACTTCATAGATGAGGTTTATGGTGAAAGGAGGGTTCTACTCTTCACTCCTTGCCGTTCTCCCTTGTTTTCTGATTTTCCTCTCACTGCCCAAACCACTCATGGTTTTCATATCATCAGCACTTCTGAATCCTCTCTCCGTTACTTAGGGAAAAGAGCACTGGAGATGGAAGAGCGGCAGAAAGAAGAGTTGCTTGACTTCATCTTAAAATGGCACCATCCTAGAACGAACAAAAGTGGCTGAGCACGGGTCAATGGCAATCTTTCCGTAATGAGTGAGAGAGGATGTGACAGGAGTTCCAGCAACTGTAAGGAGAGTAGGGGCAGCCCCCAAAGTGAGCGAATGGAAATATGGTAGGCAAATCAGTCCCTAAAACAACAATAACAGCACAGCGATGACTAAAGGAGGGTGAGATGCAATTTATCTTTGACACAATCCCTCTTCAACCTTTTTTTTTTAAATAAAATAAAATAAAATAAAGCCCACCCTTCATCATGCTTGAAACAGGACACTATGTAACAGAAATGGAACAGTTGACTATTAAGAGTTAGCTGAAGACAAATGAATTGCAGGCTATACTTTGACTCAGCCACATAAATATCATGTGTACTCATCTTAACAAATGTATTAATAAAAGAACCTTCCATGAAGAACACTTTTCATCCAGATATTTAACTCACTAAATACTACATCATCATCAATTTGCTTTTGGAAAGGACATACTGTCTGTGCCATACTTCTTACGATTCATCAGAAAGCATACTGGATGGAAAACACTGCATCACACATTTTTTTGAAACAGCAAATGGGCACTAAGAACTCCCATTACTACATGTAGAAGCCCAATTCTCAATCTCCCCTCTGCTTCCCCATCAATATTTAGAAGGATTGGTCCAGAAACATTTGACTCCTAAAAGCAAAAGATCACCTCAGTTAAAATTACATTGGATATATTGACAAAGCAGTCAATAACACACACACACACAACAGCTACACACTACGGCAAGTAATCAACGCAAGCAATTTGCAAAGCCACATGAAGAAAGCAGGAGAATGTATCAAGATGGAGCTGATTTTTGCACCTGGGTATTGCCAAAATGGAAAGATCAGCGGATCAAAACCACAGCAGATGGTAGCATGGAACATGCAATGAGAAGAAGCAAGCCACGGCAGACAGACTTGTATGGTAGTTAATGTATGAAAAAGCTTACTTCATTTAGAAAGCTCACTAATTGGTCTACCGTTAAATAATCAGTTTTGTCTCCATTGCTGAAAAGAAATTTATTAGAAAAAGTAAGTTTTCATATAAGATGCTACAGCAGATATGATTTACATGTTGACATTTTTTTTTATTTTCTCAACACAAAACTAATATTCTACCACTGATCTAAGCTTTGTGTTTTCAAAGCAGTCACTATTGTAATGGTAATATTAGCTGTTTTCTACAGAACAGGAACTTTTTCTCCATTTCATTATTTAATAGATAAAAGGGATTAACAAACCAACATGTAAGTCTTCCACATTAAAATCTTAGTGTATGAAATTTCAGACATTAAGACTTTCTTAACCTAGTTAGTTTACATATTGTGTTAATAATTTAAAAAATAGCAGGTTAATATTATAGGTTAGTAAAGCCAATTCAAAAACAGTTCCTTCCAGGTGCTTCTCTTAATGCAGAAGATCCTGAAAAACGCAGCCTGAACATTTACTTTTGGTAAATCTTTGTAGAAGAATGTAGACCTGACTGCTAATATTAATATGGCAAAAAAAGTCATGGCAAAGTAATATTTATCATCCTTGGATTCAGTAATCAGAAAATTAACTTCATTTTATATTGCGATCAACTTACATTTTCCTAAAAAGATCCTCTATATCAGTTCGAGGACATATCTTCTGAGTCAGTTCATAAAATTTCTCGTAAGTAAAGGCTGAAGGCTCTATTTCATCATTCTGAAAAGGAAGAAGAGACATGACTATATTAGCCCCCAAACACTTCCATAATATTTTACTCAACAAACTCAAAATTAATACTGAATCAAAACAGCACTCCGATATATTCTTTCCAGTAACACCCAGATCTAACTACTGTTTAAGACTAACACAGCACAGGACACTTAGATTTCCAGCATAACGACAGCAGTTTAAAGCACTGTTAGAATGCTAATTGGCAAGTGGAAACTCATGGATGAAAACAACCATTTTACACAATGCTCATACAAATGGAAGCACTGAGTTTCTTGCCTGTTATCATTTAACAGAAAAAAGCAAGAGTACTGGGATACATTCACAGCAGTATGTGTAATGTTCAGTGTGTAGCATGTAGTATAAACACCGACAACTGGGAAACACTGGCCTGTGAGTGCTTCAACTGGAGAATTTACCAAAGGCGTCATGGGCTTTGAAAACGCTCAGGATGAAAGGTGTGAAACGACCCCTCTCGCTCTCCAGGCTTCAGGAAGCTATCCGCAAGCCTTCGGAGCGTGGCGGGAGTGCCTGCCTGGCTCCAAAGGCTTGCAGATAGCAGCCTGCAGTCCGAAGCCCGGGGAGCACAGCACTGCGCACCCCGGGCTTCGGGCAGTATCCTCAAGCCTTCGGAGCCCGGCGGGAACTCCGAAGGCTTGCGGATAGCAGCAAGCTCTGGGAGCGAAGGCGAAGTTGCACGCAACCTCGCCCCTGCTCCTGGACCCCTTCTGGGGGCTGGGGTAGGGGGAAGCTCGGGCTTCCCCCGCCCCAGCCCCATGGCTAAAAAGGAAGCCAAGACAGTGAGCGGGATCCATCCCGCTAGCTGTCTTGGCTTCTGCCAAAGCCACGTGCAGCCTCTCCCGGCTGGAGAGGTTGTGCGTGGCTAAAGAGGAAGCCAAGACAGCCAGCGGGGTGGATCCCACTGGCTGTCTTGGCTTCTTTGCTCTTTGGGGCTGGGAGCGGGGGAATATTTTTTTTTCTTTATTCCCCCCTCCAAAAAAAACCTAGGTGCGCCCTATGGTCCGGTGCGCCCTATAGAGCAAAAAATACGGTACATTCTCACTGTTAAAACTGTGCTTATTGAAGACAATCTTATTCACAATCTTATTCGGCTGTGAGTGATCGCCAAAGAAGCAGCAGCTTTGCAAAAGAACTAATTAATTTAGTAGGGCTGACAATACGTCTGGAACTTCCGAGACATTGCCAGACGTATGGTAACCCATGTCGAAAGTGATGATTTTGGCAGAAATCAGAAACATCTTCTTTGTCTTTTGAGATAATTGCAAAAAAAGTTCAGCAACTTCTGTGTCCAGATTTTCTGAAATATGCCAAGCCTATGATAGTTTGCTAAAGTGGCCGTGAGTAACCTTCCACTGGCAATGTTTGTTTTTACTCATGACACAGATTAAAAATAAAGTCCAATATTCTTGAATATTAAATGTTTATACCTTTCCACTGGGAAGACCCAATTCCTTAAGTGCTTGAAAGATCACTTTTTCAGTTTTACCTGATGCAAAAGTTCTGGTAATGCTAGAGGAAAACAATAGATATGTTATTTAAAGGGCATTCTGCGTTCCCATCAGCATAACCACTTCCACCTACAGAGGCTCCCTTGGGTGCTGAACACACACATTCACACATGCTGCAGATTCACTTTACTAATAAGAGTGGCTGTTTTTCCAGTTCCATAGGTCTGCATTATTTATTTCTAATAATAAAGTCAATTTTCCCTCCTCCCCTGAGATTACTTAGAAAGAGAAAAGACAACTTAGACTCCCTTCATATCCAAAGCAGCCTAAAGACTCCCAGATCAACCAGACACTGCATTTTAGGAACGTTTCCAAGTTAAAAAGAGATTCCCCATGCCTCAAAGAGCTTAAATTCTCAATGTTGGCAGTGAGAAAGAGGCATTCAAGTTTCCCCTGCAGAACTTCAACCCAAATCTTTTATGATAACTAGTCTTCAGAGCATACCGCTAGTTCTGATGCAATGTTGTATGGTTTATCTGTGGGCGTTGATATTTGAGCATGGAAATTATATCAGGATTTTTCACAGTGATCCGCATTTAAATATACCTTATTTCAACAGATGATCTAGTAGTTTCAACCATCCCTCACATTTTATTTTATTTTTTGCTTTGAAATCTTTCAGCAAACATTGACATTCTGGGACTACAAATCCAATGTATCAGTATCTCCACTAAGCTGTATAATTTGGAAAGAACTCTAACTCGGTTTTTTTTTTTTGGGGGGGGGGGGGAATCACAACTGTTGCTGGGCTCATCGCGCAACAACTGCGCAATGTGCTTACCTTCTAACTGGAATCTTGCCATTAGCGTTTGTCAGAAATGCCAGTTTCATCCAGCTAGAAGTTAAGGGAAAACAAGGAAGAAAACATATTGATTCACATGCTAAATTAAAGGGGGGGGAGGAGCAGAGAAGTACCTCATATTTCTGTCCATGCTTCTACTGATACGTATATAATGTGGGACTCACAGATTTTACCCTGAGAGAGATCTGAGAAATACCCTTGGAAAAACACATGCAAATTGTTTAAGAATCCACTTGGTATTGAGGTGAATTTCATCATGATTTTCCTATATTCCATGAGGGAGACCATGACGAATTCAGCCCCTTAAGCCCATGTAGCTGACAACAGCTCTGGTCCCAGCTATAGCCATATAGCACAGACTGGGGCTTACAGAGAGGCTATAAACAAGTTCTGCCCAAGCTGTAGTTTGGCAGTGTCAGCAAGCTCCTACAGCCTTGATCAAAAAAACTCTGTCCATTGAAAGCACATCAACAGGTGGAGAGGTTTTTTGACGAAAAAACATCAGAATTTTGAGTAAATGAGTGCCTCAAAAGATCTGGGGGCCATAAGACCCCAAAGCCCCTCTTAATTGGATTTTCCAGAGTTCTTTTGACCTGCAAACTTGCTGCTGATTAGGCTTTTGGGTTGAATAAAAGCCTGAAGTGAGGCTTTCCCCTTCACACCTTGCCACTATCTTCAGTGGCAGATGCTGGAATTTTTGGAGAATCAAAATGAGGGCTTATAAATTGAGGAGGAGATGAACTTGCTTCAGGGAATTCTGAATACAATGGAGGGCTGGAGGGGAAACATCCTGAATGGTTCAACTCTTGCCATTTCAGAAAATTCTTGGAAGAAGCTCGGGGGGGGGGGTAGACCCAGTACAAATCAAAATGTTAACCAGAACACACATAATTGGGCAGACATTCTCCTTCCTGAACCAGGAAAAGTTCAGATAGGGCCAACAGCCACAGAAGCATCTCTCAACAGATTGTTACGTCCACCAGTGAACTCTCTTCCTCCTGAGACCGTATTTGACTTTGGGAACATTTTTATTTGTGGAAAAAAATATGAAGAATAAATTAACACCACATTTCTCATGGATGTTTGAATTTGTGGGGAATGTCCCCTGCAGACTGCCCAGATATTTATCTCCTGCTGGACCAAGTAAGGAAAGGAATTTTTTTGGGGGGAAATTCATGCTAAGAAATATGCAGCCAGAAACAAAACAAGAATTGAAGAGGTGAGGGAAGAAAAGGCTTACTGTTTCTTGAGGCATGTCATGGGGCAGACATTGTTAGCTCGAAAGTTACATATGATTGATCGGAGTCCATCCACCCATTGCTGAAAGACAAGAAAAGCGCTTAAGCATTCAGCCGCTGGAAATATCAAAAGGAGAAAAAGAGAACATTATTGCCACAGTGCTCACTTCAACGGCAAAGTTTCCCTCCATGTTGCTGAAGAATTAATAAAAATAAGGCACACAGTGACTTGTGATCTCGATCACACGCAGTCTGTAGTCTGCTAGCAGTAGGAGTACAATATGGGCATGTCTTTAAGTTAACATCTTACATTAAAAACCTGACAGTACCAAATTATCGAAGGCTTTTCACCAAAGCCAGACTAAATGTTTTTCCTTCTGCAGTGTTGGTTGGCAGGTTGAGAGGAGTTCCCTACCAGGACAAACTTTGCTCGTGTGCTCAAGACATCGATTCCATAAAACATATTTTGTTGCACTGTGCAAAATATGAGCAAGCCAGGGCTGAACTGATATTAACCTTGCTGGTACCTTTCCCGGGAAAATCAGAGACTCACTATGTCAGGTTCCTATTGGAAGACCAGACAAACGCTAGAACATTAGCAGTGGCTAAGTTTTTATCGGTGGTTGCAAGAACCAATGATCCCTATATTCTGAACTAAATGCTTGTTTAACCTGGAGGTAGGCTGAATGAATTGTGTATTGCTTTGTAACGATTTGTTGGGTCTCTGGACTGTAATAAAGGTTGATGATGATAAAAAAAAAAAATAATCGGTGCTTTTTTCTAAAAAAAAAAAAGTTTAGGGGTACTCTCATTTTGACTCAAGAAAACCACCATTTTATAGTTCAAATCGAGAAAAATAAATACAGTAAATGGACAAAAGGCCACCATGCAACAGAACTGACAATTCACCATGTTAGAGAAGAAACTATTTTTTAAAAAAAAATAGTTTCTTCTCCCGTTAGATTCACAAAATGTTTAGGGGTATTGCTACCCCTGCGTCCTCCCAGAAAAAAAGCACTGATCATCATCATAGCTTGTTTATGTTAAGTGTTCATACATTGTCTTGTTTCAATCCTTACAATTACCATGTCAACAACATAAATGTTGTTGTTCCCACACTGCAGAAGTGGAACTGAGGCTGAGGGCTTGTCCACACTTTTGCCTGCCAAGAAACCTGCTGTTTACTGCTGAATCAGAACAAATGACACTCCACAGAAAAACTGACAGATGCTCGTTCCAATTCAGTAAGGGGTTTTTTTGGGGGGGGGGGAGGGGGCGGTGGGACAATTGGAAATGTGAACGAATCCTAAGAGGACATAGGCTTACCAAAGACCCTTAGCCTGCTCATTATAGGGGTGAGGTTCAAGACAGATAATTCCTTATTCATAGCTTAGTCTCTTTGTCGTAACGCTAAAACAGCTCTTTGCTTATATATTACACGTGACATAAGGTAAAGGTAAAGGGACCCCTGGCCTGGTCAAGTCGTGATCAACTCTGGGGTTGCAGCGCTCATCTCGCTTTACTGGCCGAGGGAGCCGGCGTACAGCTTCCGGGTCATGTGGCCAGCATGACTAAGCCGCTTCTGGCGAACCAGAGCAGCACACGGAAACGCCATTTACCTTCCCGCAGGAGCAGTACCTTTTTATCTACTCACACTTTGACGTGCTTTCAAACTGCTAGGTTGGCAGGAGCAGGGACCAAGCAATGGGAGCTCACTCCGTCACAGGGATTTGAACCGCCAACCTTCTGATCGGCATGTCCTAGGCTCTGTGGTTTAACCCACAGCGCCACCCGCGTCCCTTACACGTGACATAGTTCTTTTTAATTATGTATTTATTTGGCTTTTCAAATCAAAATTTTACAATCACATATCAAACATACATCATAAAAACAAGATTCCAAGGAATCTCCTGGACTTCCCCCCGCCCCTTTGTGGGTCCTATTGTCAGTCATTTCCTCCTGCATCTTTTGTAATAATCCAAATCTTTTACATCTTCATTATATCCAAAATTCACCACTAAACTACAAGTGTTGTTCCAATCCCACTGACGATTTTAACTATTTACAATGATTTTTAAAATAAATTGTAAACTCTCCCCATTCCGTATTAAAATTTTGGTCTTTCTGATTTCTGAGTCTTCTGGTCCCTTTTGCCGTTTCGGCATAATCCATCAATTTAATCTGCCATTCTTTTCTGGTAAGGACTTTATCTTCTTTCCATCTGTGGGCCACTAACATCCATGCAGCCGTGGTCGTATACATAAATAATCTTTTCTGCTCCATTGGGATTTCAGCACCTACATGAGACATAGTTCTGGCCCATTTGCTGCCTCAGAAGCTAGGAATGACACAACTGAGTGCCTAGCCCTAGATGCATCCCATACTCATCCGAGTCATAGAATCATAGAGTTGGAATAGACCACAAGGGCCATCGAGTCCAACCCCCTGCCAAGCAGGAAACACCATCAGAGCACTCCTGACATATGGTTGTCAAGCCTCTGCTTAAAGACCTCCAAAGAAGGAGACTCCACCACACTCCTTGGCAGCAAATTCCACTGTCGAACAGCTCTTACTGTCAGGAAGTTCTTCCTAATGTTTAGGTGGAATCTTCTTTCTTGTAGTTTGGATCCATTGCTCCGTGTCTGCTTCTCTGGAGCAGCAGAAAACAACCTTTCTCCCTCCTCTATGTGACATCCTTTTATATATTTGAACATGGCTATCATATCACCCCTTAACCTCCTCTTCTCCAGGCTAAACATGCCCAGCTCCCTTAGCCGTTCCTCATAAGGCATTGTTTCCAGGCCTTTGACCATTTTGGTTGCCCTCCTCTGGACACGTTCCAGTTTGTCAGTGTCCTTCTTGAACTGTGGTACCCAGAACTGGACACAGTACTCCAGGTGAGATACCCCATGGCCATCGATTCCCCTTCTTAAATGTTTTCTTTCTGTATTTATGAAAAATCTAGCAATAACAGAACAAATTTCCTACCCAAACTGGCTGTCGTGGCAGCCCCTGCACATGTTCTAATGTAGTTGTAGTACTGACTTTCTTGCCCCAGCAACCCCAGGTGGCTTCAAGCAAACTGAAACATCAAACACAGTAAAACATCAAACATGTAAAACTCCCCTAAACAGGGCTGCCTTCAGATGTCTTCTAAAAGTCAGATAGTTCTTTATTTCCTGGAAAACTGATGGGAGGGTGTTCCACGGGGAGGGTGCCACTACAGTGGTACCTCGGGTTAAGCACTTAATTCGTTCCGGAGGTCCGTACTTAACCTGAAACTGTTCTTAACCTGAAGCACCACTTTAGCTAATGGGGCTTCCTGCTACTGGCCGGAGCACGATTTCTGTTCTCATCCTGAAGCACTATTTCTGGGTTAGCGGAGTCTGTAACCTGAAGCGTCTGTAACCTGAAGCGTATGTAACCCGAGGTACCACTGTACTGAGAAGGCCCTCTGCCTGGTAAGCTGTGTGTCTGTGGTCGAAATGTTCCTATTGGTGCAGAGGTGAAGGGGTAAAGGACGACTTGGCCTCATCCACACTTCCACTCACCCTGTGCTTCCTAGACACGGGTCGCAGAAGTTTTTCATTGGCCAAACCACTTCCCCAGAGAAGTCTGCGTGAGAAAGCCAGTGCGGTAGAGTGTTGGACTAGAATCTGGGAGACCAGGGTTTAAGTCAGCCAGAAGCAGTGGCGTAGCGTAGGGGTGCAGGGGGGGCCGGCCGCACCGGCCGCAACATCTGGGGAGGGGCGCTCGCACTCGCAGCTCTCTGCCCCTACCTGGCTCACTCACTCTCTCTCACTGCAGTGCTGGCTGTGCAAATCCGATCCGAGCCGCCGGGTCGCCGCCCACTGTGGAGGGGAGGGTGCCAGGCATGCAGTGCGGTGCGGAGAGAGAGTGAGGGACTATCTGGGGGAGGGACAGTGCAGCGGGGGGCGCAAATTACTTGCCTTGCCCCGGGTTAGGGGGCGGAAATTACTTGCCTTGCCCCGGGTGCTGACAACCCATGCAACGCCACTGGCCAGAAGCCATCAAACTCACTGGGCGAACCTACCCTACCTCAAAGGGTGGTTATTTGGATAAAGTGGGGGAGAGGCAGAACCCTGTGCAATATCTTGAATTCCTGGGAGGAAAGCCACCTTTCCACATATTTTATATCAAACCTTTCCTGAAAGCAGCCTATTCGCTGAAGAGGCTAGCTACTGTTTTAAACTAGAATTGCCTCTAGTTGGACAAACATGTTTATGCCACCAGATAGATGATGAAGCTACAGCAACATAACATTCCATGGTCAGGCCCCCCTAATTGATTTATTAAGTGTTCCATTAATAGCCCGCACAAATATGAGCCTCCCTGCTTCAGCCACCGTTGCCAATTTTAGCCCAAATTAAGTAACGTGTAATTTGTGCTGGCATTAACGGCATCTATTTTAGAACTTTACAACTGTGAATTGCCTAGAAGACTTCACAGGAAAGACACAGCAATTGGTAGGAAGCTCTTAAGCCTACACAATGATCCTGCTAGATTGTGTTCTCTTACTTCCTATTTTTCATCCCCGGAAACCGTTTCTGCACTCATTAAGGTGTCTTTTCTGTGACTATCACGCTGGCTCGTGACTCCCATTTCATCATCATCCATACCCAGAATTTCCAAATTTGTCAAGTTTTAATTTGATGGTTCTGTGGAACACCATCTGCAGTCAGTAGCAGCCTTGGTAGACGAAGCATAAACTGCCAGAACAGCATGAAAACAAGAGTCTTTCTGGCCAATATCTGAACGGGAAATGATGGTGTAAATTGCATGGCAGTTTACATAAATTGCAGAATAGTTTTTCATAGCTGCAGCAGTTGTGGGATGGTTATCGATATCAAACTTCCCACTTCGTCTGCGGCTCTAAGTATACATGCTACAAATCAGGTCCCGTTGAAACTACTGGTGGGCAAATACCTGCTCTAGGTAAAAAAGGTAAAGGACCTCTGGACGGCTAAGTCCAGCCAAAGGTGACTATGGGGCTGCGGCGCTCATTTCGCTTTCAGGCTAAGGGAGCCGGCATTTGTTCACAGACAGCTTTCTGGCTCATGTGGCCAGCAGGACTAAATGACTTCTGGTGCAACAGAACACCGTGATGGAAACCAGAGCACACAGAAATGGTGTTTACCTTCCCGCTGCAGTGATACCTATTTATCTACTTGCACTTTGACGTGCTTTCACACTGCTAGGTTGGTAGGAGCTGGGGCAGACCAACGGGAGCTCATCCTGTTGCAGGGATTCGAACCGCTGACCTTCTGACTGTCATGCCCAATTGATATTCAGAAGCATAAAAAGGTAAAGGGGACCCCTGACTGCTCAGTCCAGTCGCAAAAGACTCTGGGGTTGTGACACTCATCTCACTTTATTGGCCAAGGGAGCCGGCGTTTGTCCACAGACAGCTTCCGGGTCATGTGGCCAGCATGACTAAGCCACTTCTGGCAAACCAGAGCAGCGCATGGAAACACCGTTTACCTTCCTGCCGGAGCGGTACCTATTTATCTACTTGCACTTTGACATGCTTTCACACTGCTAGGTTGGCAGGAGCTGGAACCAAGTAATGGAAGCAGTACATAGCCATAATAATAATAATAATAATAATAATAATAATAATAATAATTTATTATTTATACCCCGCCCATCTGGCTGGGTTTCCCCAGCCACTCTGGGCGGCTTCCAAAAGAATATTACAATACTGTGATACATCAAACATTAAAAGCTTCCCTAAATAGGGCTGCCTTCAGATGTCTTCTAAAAGTCTGGTAGTTGTTGTTCTCTTTGACATCTGGTGGGAGGGCGTTCCACAGGGAGGGCGCCACTACCGAGAAGGCCCTCTGCCTGGTTCCCTGTAACTTGGCTTCTCGCAGTGAGGGAACCGCCAGAAGGCTCTCGGTGCTGGACCTCAGTGTCCGGGTAGAGCGATGGGGGTGGAGACGCTCCTTCAGGTATACTGGACCGAGGCCGTTTAGGGCTTTAAAGGTCAGCACCAACACTTTGAATTGTGCTCGGAAACGTACTGGGAGCCAATGTAGGTCTTTCAAGACCGGTGTTATATGGTCTCGGCGGCTGCTCCCAGTCACCAGTCTGGCCGCTGCATTCTGGATTAGTTGTAGTTTCCGGGTCACCTTCAAAGGTAGCCCCACGTAGAGCGCATGACTAGTAGCCATTGACAGGCTTATCCTAAAATGTGATTATGCTGTATCGCTCATAATACTGTTTCTCTCAGCCATTATCAGATTCCCACATGAAGTTTTCTAGGTGACCATGGACTGGTCACAGCCCCTCAGCCTAACCTGATAAAAATGGGGAGAAGAGAGAACCACTGAAACTACCTCCAGATGCTTGGAGGAATGTCAGGATAAAATAATAATAATAATAATAATTGCTGCGACTTCCCATTACAAGGGCTTTCCCAATAATCTGTACATATGCTCAGTGCAGAGATGCTTACACAACCAATTACAGAAAATGTTAATTCACAGCAACAAAAACAAGTGCTATAAGCCGATTCATTCTGTCACCACAGTACTGTTCCCTTGTACCTCCATTTCTCTTTAAAAATAAGATAAAAATGAACCTTTCAAAATAACCTTGAATATTGAAAAACCACTGATCCCCACCCCCAATCTAAGAATTTAAAACAAAACCAAACAAAACCCATAAGTACTGAAAGAGACAAGTGTTAGTTAAAAAATTATGCCTTCTTTTGCAAGAATGCCACCAGGTGTCAGCAGTAGTACACTGTACCACACAGCTAAGAAGATAAAGAAACTAAGAAAACCATTGAAATAAGCTCCGTTTTGAAATGGTATTACATCCCTCTTGGTTCTAAGAACAATTAAATTGGTGGAAAACTAGGATTCTTTAGACAGCCACAGAGGGAGGTGGGGAATTCTCATTCAGAGGATTTGTCAGTCTGTATTTGCCATTTACATTGATAATGTTGTGCCTCTTCCCTACGTTAAAGGGCAGGGAGATAAAAATGGATGCTGTACATAAACAAAGCTCTAAAATCCTGGGTGGTTAGAATATGCAATCCTATTTATTAATTACATTTTTTAATCTCATTGCTTCCTCCTATAATAATTCTCCACATACCCATTTTAGACTAGGAGGCAGTCTACCCTTACCACATATCTGACTTTAACCTGACCTTGACAAAACCAGGATGAAGAGTGCCTGTTTTCAGTTATTTGGTGTGGTATCTGCAAGAAATTTATTGTGACTCAAGTTTAAAAGCTTTGAATGTAACTAGGAATGGGCAGTGCTGTCAGTTCTGGTTTCTCTCCGTTTCTCATTTTTATAATATTGAGTTCAGTTCAGCACATTTCCACATCACTATATGTGTTTGAGCCTCATGAAAATTTGTCAGCATTTCAGCGCACATTTCTCCTAATAAACACGTTCTTTAAGCAGTGTTCATTCACCGTAAACAGTGTAATATTCACTGTAAACAATGTAATATTCACTGCAAACAGTATAATATTCACAGTCTGTGGCAATTTCCCCAAATGCAATGCATCCCACCTACTTATGTGTACGTTTTCATGCATACCTTCCTTTAAATGTGCACATTATTGTCAACTCTTCTTGTTTGGGGAACTGCATTGCAAAATTCAGAGAGGTACACATATTAAAAGAGAGCAGTGTTTTGTTTCGTGCATTGTTTTGGGAAGTGTGAATTAGGTAGGGTAAAGGTAAAGGGACCCCGACCATTAGGTCCAGTCGTGAGTGACTCTGGGGCTGCGGCACTCATCTCGCTTTCTTGGCCGAGGGAGCCGGCGTACAGCTTCCGGGTCATGTGCCCAGCATGACTAAGCCACATCTGGCAAACCAGAGCAGCGCACGGAAATGCCGTTTACCTTCCCGCCAAAGTGGTACCTATTTATCTACTTGCACTTTGACATGCTTTCACACTGCTAGGTTGCCAGGAGCTGGGACTGAGCAATGGGAGCTCACCCCGTCACGGGGATTCGAACCGCCGACCTTCTGATCGGCAAGTCCTAGGCTCTGTGGTTTAACCCACAGCGCCACCCGGGTCCCGTGAATTAGGTAGGTGTCCATTAAAATGTGGACTGCACCAAATTTCCTCACTATCCCTAACCTTAACACACAGCAGTTGGGCATATTTCTCCTTTCCCCCATTTTCGTGGAGTAATTTCTCTGCCAGAAAAAGTAGCATGTGAAGACAAACAGGCCACACTATGAAGGACCTCAGTTACTGCTTCTTGCCAGATCAGACAATGACCATAACATGACTATCTTCGTATAACAATGGAACATTTTATTATTTGTTTTTTGTCTCTCTGGAAAATCTAGTAAATGACAGCACCCAGGAAAGAGGTGACTACTGAAAAATAAGTTTCACCCAGAAGCCAGTAGATACAACCACACCCAATCAATGTTTGGGACCCGCAAAGTACTTGAGTGGTTTCTTTTTCTATTCAGGATGAAAACAAGCTTTGTTAGCACTGAAATAGGACATTCCACAGGGCAAAGGGCCAGTTCACCTAGTCATTTTCAACTGAAAACATCTCCAGTCACTGGGTTCAACATATGAGAATGGCTGGAATAAGCACACTTGGAAATACACGACTATACTTTCCATCAGCACTCAAGCAGTAATTTCTGCTTTCAGAGAAATGTCAACTCTATCATTTGCTCACATTCGTATCTTCTTACCCCATTGCTTTCCTCAACTCCCTCCAGCCGGAGGAAGTTGTTTCTCTACCCTACTTCGTGTCTGAATTATATTCTCATCTCCTTTGCTCATGTTAACCTTATAAAGCCCATGACACCAAACAAGAGCTGCTGATACAGCCATCATCCTTTATATTCTCTGTAGGTTATTGCATTCTGCAGAATAACTTTTCCTTAACATCACAAAAATATCAGAAGGACTGTCAGTGCAGCTGCCCATTTTGTGGAACAGTATCCCAACTGAGATAAAAGGGACACCTATTATTTGCACTTTCTGAACACAGTTGACAACTGGTTGGATTAAAAGGTCTACGTTAGGAATTCTAACGTAGGCGCCGAAATCCCAAAGGAGCAGAAAATACTATTTATGAATGCAACCATGGCTGTGCAGATGTTATTGGCCCAGAGATGGAAAGAAGATCAAGTCCCTACCAGAGAAGAACAGCAAATTAAATTTATGGATTGTGCTGAAATGTCAAAAATGACCAGAAGAAACAGAAATCAGAAAGACCAAAATGTTAATGGGGAAATTTTATAATTGTAAACAGTTAAAATCATTAGGATTAGAATAACACTTGTAGTTTAACGGTGAATTTTGGACACAATGGAGAGGTAAAAATTTTGGATTATTACAAAAGATGCAGGAAGGAATGACTGACAATAGGATCCACAAAGCGGAGGAGAAAAGTCCAGGAGATTCTTTGGAATCTTGTTTCTATGTTGAATGTTGGATATGTGACTGTAAAACTTTAATCTGAAAAACCAAATAAATTTATTAAAAAGAATAAAAGGTCTAAGCTAGATGTTAATTTTGTATAATTTTTAAACCTGTCTTTAGTTGGTTTTTCCACTGTTTAGAACTATTTTTAGCTGTTTTTAGTGAGTTTGTAAATTGCATGAAGACTAATATAAAAGGCAGTCCATCGATCAATCATCATCATATAAATAGCTGAATAGATATATCTATGTCTTTTAGATGCACAATGGACTTGGTCCAAGCAGCCATACATCCAGGGAGAGTTCCCATTAATATGCTGGAAATATGCAAAGCTTCCCCCATTTATCTCTGTGCTTTGTAGGTCTTTTTAAAACTCTGGAAGCATTTGATAGTAGAATCGTGGTTTTAAATCAATATGATTAATGTAGTTCCCAAATTGTGGCCAACAGCAGAGCAGTAAGGGAGAGATGAAAGCAAGCAAGCAGACAGCAGGTTTGCCTCGGTGTGGAAATGGGTAGATTGAAGAACAGCCTAATATCCTGCGATATGGGAGGTCCTAAGTAAGGTAAAGAGACCCCTGACCATTAGGTCTAGTTGTGGCCGGCTCTGGGGTTGCGGCGCTCATCTCACTTTATTGGCCGAGGGAGCCGGCGTACAGCTTCCGGGTCATGTGGCCAGCATGACTAAGTCGCTTCTGGCGAACCAGAGCAGCGCACGGAAGCGCCATTTACCTTCCCGCCGGAGCGGTACCTATTTATCTACTTGCACTTTGACGTGCTTTCTAACTGCTAGGTTGGCAGGAGCAGGGAGCTCACCCCGTCGTGGGGATTCGAACCGCCGACCTTCTGATCGGCAAAGTCCTAGGCTCCGAGGTGTAACCCACAGCGCCACCCACATCCCTTATGGGAGGTCCTAGGTGTAAGTTAAAAAGAACAGCCCATCAGGATCATTACCTCCAAGAGCTAGTCAAGGAAGAGGCAGTGAAAATCTTGTTTGAATGCTTTGCTTCCTTTGTGCTGTACAAATTACATGACCATAGTGTGTACAGCCCGTGAGCTTCAAAATACACCTCCTCAATATCAAACACCTGCCTCAGATGAATACCACAGAAACCTGTTTCGTGTTCGATATAGTAACCTCTGGAGGAAAGCTTGTTATGTATGACCTTGCCCTCATTTTGTGCCCTCCATTATAGCTGAGTACTGGGGCAGAGTTAAGGAGCTGGCAAGTTTCCCAAATCAAGTTTCTTATTAAACTTTAATCCTTGAATCGTGCAATCTCTTGGTTTCAAGAGCTTTCCTGGAAAAAAAAACTTATTAGTTAGTGTTCCTTGAGTTGCCAGGTCTAACTTCTTTTTAAATCTAAGAGACAGAAATATCTGTTTAGGCCTGGCAGCATAGCTGGTTCAACAGCAAAACAGGTGAGTTGTTTGCAAACCCTGGGAGAAACCTAAAGGTATGCAAAAGGACATTCCTTCCAAAAATTTCTCAGCCAAAGTGGTGTAAAATCCTTTCCCCAGAGGGGTGTACGACTGTGTACACATACACACAGAGTACATGAGTGCTTCACTCTACTCTGCAACCATTCACACTGACACCAGTTGTTTCCGTTCAGTGATGCATTTTTATTTTTATTTAACAAATCAGAGGAGGGTGGGAGATGCAGACAAGGACAAGTGACTTCATTGCTGATTGAGCAGGGGAAAAATTTCACCAACTCTACATCCAGAGATAGCTGCTGCCCATCTGATTGGTAAAGGTAAAGGGACCCCTGACCATTAGGTCCAGTCGTGGCCGACTCTGGGGTTGCGGCGCTCATCTCGATTTATTGGCTGAGGGAGCCGGCGTACAGCTTCCGGGTCATGTGGCCATCATGACTAAGCCACTTCTGGCGAACCAGAGCAGCACACAGAAATGCCATTTACTTTCCCACCGGAGCGGTACCTATTTATCTACTTGCACTTTGACGTGCTTTTGAACTGCTAGGTTGGCAGGAGCAGGGACCAAGCAACGGGAGCTCACCCCATCATGGGGATTTGAACCGCCGACCTTCTGATCGGCAAGTCCTAGGCTCTGTGGTTTAATCCACAGCACCACCTGCTTCCCTTATCTGACTAGTAGGAAGTGCCTTTCATCAGCTTCGGCTAATGGTCCAGCTGTGCCCCTACCTGGACAGGGAAGGCCTAATTTCTGTCATCTATGCTCTGGTAACCTCTCGGTTCGATTACTGCAATGCTTCATGCATTGGGCTGCCTCTGAAGGTGCTACAGAAACTTCAGCTGGTGCAAAATTTGGTGGTCTGTAGGACTAGGTGATATATCAATATATCGTCCAAAACCGGTTTGAAGTCCATATCGTGATATTGGTTTCATAATTTTTGACCTGGCAATATATTGTGAATCATGGGTGGGGGGGGGGGGTTCTATGCAAAAATCATGTTGCAGGAAAAACTGTAAAGCCAGCCAATGCCTCTACAGAGTTCCATCCTTATTTCAGATATTGTGATATATTGGTATATTGTGATGTTTAGTTGGTGATATATCATGATGTTGAAAACCAGATATTGCCCAGCCATAGTGGCTAGGTTACTCGCTGGGCAAGATGGTTGGAGCATATTGCACCAATCTTGGCCCAACTTCACTGGCTGCCAATTCATTTCCATGCCGAAGTCGAAGTGCTGGTTTTGACCTAAAAAGCCTTAAATAACACAGGACCGCAATACCTCAAGGACCGCCTCTCCCTATATGCATTACCCTGGACCCTGTGCTCATCCTCTGAGCCTCCTCCACAACAGAACTGGAGAGTGATAACTTGAGAACACAGGGCCTATTCTGTGGTGGCTCCCCATTTGTGGAATGCTCTCTCTGGGGAGGCTCACCTGATGCCTTCATTACATATCTTTAGGCACCGGGTGAAAAAGTTTCTCTTCAACCAGGTCTTTGGCTGATGAACATTCTATAGCTCTTAATTTGTGTGTTTGGGGGGGTATTGGTTTGTTTTTATTTTATTGTGGTTTCTTTTCCTTTTCCATTTTGTCTGTTTATGTTGTAACCTGCCCTGTGATTTTCAGATGAAGGGTAGTATACAAACTTAATTAATAATAATTACTGCTGCCTAGACATTGGGCATTTATTTCAAGTAGATCACACCTAAACAAAGTACCCAAAATAATATGTGATTCCTAAGTCCCCTCATCACAGTGCCTGTGCTTACAGTCTGGTTACTACTAAAATTAAAAGGAATATTATGGAGGTAATTTAAAGGTGAACTTCTTTTGTAATAAAAAAATAAAATAGCGTCCCTACCATACAACTGCCTTTCAAAAGAGCAGAAATGCAAAAACACTCAACTTCACAACCAATAGCACTTGTGGTACATAAAGCACATTATCAAACCGTGGTACAGTAATAGTATATTCATAGCAATGAGTACTGTAGAAGTATTGGCCATTAAACGTGAATAGCGGTTTTGCAAATATGCTTGAGTTTAAGATGCCATTAAATGCTCTTGGCCGCTAAGTTAAGATTGTGTTTTCCCTGGTAGCCTATTTGCACTTAGGCTCTGTTCCCCAAAGTAGCATCTTCTTGAGAATGTTATCTTTCCTCGATCTAAACTGATATCCACACATGCCATAATGTTCATAACAAAATTAAAACTGAGCTGGAAGTCAGCCCACTGCTATTCAATGAGTGTATATAAAATTGTGGGGGGACTTCTCACGTGGCTATTTAATGGGATGAACCAGCTATGACATGAAAATAGGGTTGCCATACATCCGGGACATTACCGAGATTTCAAAGGCGGGATGAAGACCTAGGTTTTGGGGCGCTTTTGTTTTCTCCCACTAAATATGGCCCCAGTAGCTTTCCCTGTGCTTTTAGCAAATGGGATCATCTTAATAGATGGCCCTGGTTGTGGGCAGGCCCTCAAACTGGTTCCCTCCTGGTGTGGGTGAAGCTATCACCCAAGGCTATTGCCCAATCATTTTGAAGGGTGATAGTGGCAGAAAGTATAAAAGTGGCAGCGCAACGTGTGCCAGGCTCCTGCTTTGGGCTGCCAAACACTTGCCTGCCCTCCCTTTAATTTAAGTGCCCATTGGCCTTGCTTTGGATTTTGGTTGGTTGCCCGTCTTGAGTCGGGGATCAGGTAGGAATTTTTTCCATTTGGCAAATTGGCACAAGCCACTTGGTTTTTGCCTACCTCTTAGCAATCGTCACAACTTTGTAAGGTTTGGCGGTTAGGCATTAGCTTATTGTTGAATGGGGGAAGGGAGGTCAGCCATTGCCTGCCCCTCCATTTTCAAGGGTATTCTGTTAAAGGAATTTGGGGCCTGGATCCTGTCCAAAGTCCGCTTGAGGGGCTTGGGCCATGCCAGGCCTCTGGGAACACCAGGGGAGACACAGGCAGGTTCCCCCGAAGCAATTTCCCTTTGGGTGGTTTAATCTTACAGACTTCCTGCAAAGCAGGCAGGTGTCAGATATATTCTTGCCAATGCCTAAGCCAATACCACTCTCATTCCTGTAATCAATAAAGTTGTGGCCAAAATTTTGCCCAAAAACTTAAATCAAATATCCGTGTCTGTGTGAATTTCTTTATTCTAATGGGGGGTCGGCTTGCGGGTCTTGCCACACAATAAGCATGGAATGTACCGATACATGGGACGCGGGTGGTGCTGTGGGTTAAACCACAGAGCCTAGGACTTGCTGATCAGAAGGTCAGCGGTTCGAATCCCCGTGATGGGGTGAGCTCCCATTGCTCGGTCCCTGCTCCTGCCAACCTAGCAGTTCGAAAGCATGTCAAAGTGCAAGTAGATAAATAGGTACCACTCCGGCGGGAAGGTAAACAGCGTTTCCATGCGCTGCTCTGGTTCACCAGAAGCAGCTTAGTCATGCTGGCCACATGACCCGGAATCTGTACGCCGGCTCCCTCGGCCAATAAAGCGAGATGAGCGCCACAACCCCAGAGTCGGCCATGATTGGACCTAATGGTCAGGGGTCCCTTTTTTAAAAAAAATAAATATTTATTAGAAGTTTAATAGTTACAGGGAAAAAAGGGAAAAAAGACACAATAAAGAATTTAACAAACAATACATCAAAAGGAAAAACAAAAACAAAAAATACATCAAAACAACAAGTAAAACAAAAACATTTAAAAACACATCCAATATTTCCATATCTTTACCTTTCATTTACTTGTTTCATCGACCTCCTCACACCTCCCTTTTTTGTATTCTAGTTCAATTAGCTATTTCAGCAAATCCTTTCCATCTTTCTCAATTTTTTGTTCTATAGTTTATCTTAACACAATCTAACTTTAAATTTTCCACTTTGGGCCATTAACAATCAGTTTTTGCTTAATTCTTTATAACATTTCTGCTAAAACCATATAACTTCATTCCAGTGGTCAGGGGTCCCTTTACCTTTTTATACCAATACATAGCTGCTCTAAAGCTATTAAGGCAGGGAGATGCCTTAGAGATATTTGTCTCCTGCAAGAGCCTCTCTCTTTCGCTCGCAGCTGACTGCGCTGGTGAAGAAGTTCTTCTAGGATGTAATGAAACCTCGTCTATAAGTGACCTTGGAGAACAGACTACGGTACTCCAAACTGTGCAACTGGGATCTTTGGTATTCCTGGGAACTGTCCATCACAAAATATGCCCAGACATCTTGTAATTGCTTTGAAATGTTATGTGCATTGGAGCTTCTAGGAATCGAACAAATGGGGTCAGCTCTACACCGTCGCTCTTTGGAGGGAAACCATTTACTGAAAAAGCCTCTTAAATACCGTATCCACAAAAAGGGAAGCAAGCCATTCTGCTTTGCTATGGTAAACCAAAAGTAATTTCACTGGACTTCAGATTAGGGGGGAAACTATTCGTTATAAACATGACCATTATCATCGCAGAGATGATAAAGAAGATTTTCAAAATTGCAAATTCGCATAGCAGAATTATAACCAAAAAGCATATAAAGAAGAAAGGGGGAAAGCAAACAATCTCAAAAACATATTAAAACAGATATGATAAAATCCTTATAATATGTACACAGATAAATCTTATCTCAGTGGGCTTTCCTGAGTTGGGAGGCTTTTACTGCAAACTTCACTGCTAGAAGCATGACTATATAGCATAATCTTAAAAAGAAAACAGAATACAAGATAACACTTGTAGCAGAAAGCAAATTGGGGAGGCTCCATAATTTGGTGTTATGTGCACATGTTTGAAATGTAGAAGGTTCCAGTACTGATTCTTGGCATCTCTGGTTTGCTGTTGGGGGACCTTTAAATTCTTGGAAAGCCTCTGCCAGGCTAAATATAACCAATGATTTAACTCAGTATATGGCATCTCAACATGTCCATAGGCCCTTAATTCACATATCCACAATACTAAGTGTTGAAATACATTATTGTTTTCATTTCATCAAGCATCAGATATTTTGTTTTTGCACTCAGGCTCGACAGTTCGCAAAGGATAAATACATCATCATGCCCTTTTGAAAACAAAACCAAGATTATAACTGTATTCTTTTCCATTCTTCTTCAAATGAAAGCCAAGGTTTAAGTGATATTTAACAAAAGTCTCCCAGCAGTCTTACTTTGAAGAGTTGCAGATTACATCTTTCACTGCAATGCAAACTTTTTATCACACACGGACACACTTCCTAAATTGCCATTCTAACGTTTTCCCAAATGGGGGGAACACCCAAACATTTGGGAAAGCATTGCATTAGGTTCAATGGAAACATTAGCTCAATTTTTGCAACATGCACAATCCCATTTCAATTTCCACAGATCTGTGTCCAAATGAGAACTTCTTATCCTTCAGTAGAACGCATGGGATTTTATATAGAATAGCAATGCAGTGAGCTTAAATATACAATACCTTAGCATCTTCGGTGCTTTCTGCTACCATATACGTGAAGCTGATGTTCACCAGATCTGTGCCGCTACAGACACAAACTATTTTCCCTTCAAGTTCGTTTTCTGTCTTGCCAACAGCCTCGAGAGCAGCTAATATTTTTGGATCCTGTTAGAGACAATGAATGCCTTGTTAGACGTCCAGAGCTAAAACAGAAAGGAATTTTGTTCGCTTCCCTCACCTCAAATATTTAACATGTAAACATTTCTTATTCACCTTTGCTAAATATTTTTTTTATCAATGCTTAAAGTCCACAGTTTGAAAGCATTCACGGCACAGCTGAGTATTTGTAATACAACTAATAATAATAATAATAATAATTTATTATTTATACCCCGCCCATCTGGCTGGGTTTCCCCAGCCACTCTGGGTGGCTTCCAACAGAACACTAAAATACAATAATCTATTAAATATTAAAAGCTTCCCTAAAAGCTTCCAATGTCTTCTAAAAGTTTTTAGTTGTTTTTCTCTTTGACATCTGATGGGAGGGTGTTCCACAGGGCGGGCGCCACTACCGAGAAGGCCCTCTGCCTGGTTCCCTGTAACTTGGCTTCTCGCAGCCAGGGAACCGCCAGAAGGCCCTTAGCGCTGGACCTCAATGTCCAGGCAGAACGATGCAGGTGGAGACACTCCTTCAGGTATACTGGACTGAGGCCATTTAGGGCTTTAAAGGTCAGCACCAACACTTTGAATTGTGCTCAGAAACGGACTGGGAGCCAGTGTAGGTCTTTCAGGACCAGTGTTACATGGTCTCGGCAGCCACTCCAGTCTAGCCACCGCATTCTGGATTAGTTGTAGTTTCCAGGTCACCTTCAAAGGTAGCCCCGCATAGAGCGCATTGCAGTAGTCCAAGTGAGATGTCACAAAGGCCTTGTTCCGGAAGGTGGAAACTTTATATGACACAAAGTTGGTGGCAGCTTTTTGAAATTCAACCTTTAGGAGCTAACACACCATGATTTGAGGTTATTTATGCAGAAGCTCTTGAAAGGCAGGATACCACAATCATAGTTCTGGGAAAAGGAATCAATTTCCAGCGACTGTTCTTTTGCTCCATTGCACTTCTGATTTTTCTTTCCACAGCATGATGGTTTGCATTTTCATAAAACCTGGTCCAGTCATAGGTCAACTCTCTAAGCTATGATCACCGTTGCAGGTCACACCTTTCATAAATGGCACTGGAGGCAGTGTGACATATGGCTGACTCTTTTGTTTACCAATCTATGTCTTCAGAAGATTGTCTTTTGCAACCAGCTGCAGAACTGGTTGGCCCTGTTCCTGCCACTTCAACAACCTCAGGAAAGTTAGGGGGAAAGAATTAATTAAAAAAAAAACTACAAATCTGAAAAAAGATTATCATCCTGTAGTCTGCATGCAAGTCAGAAATGAAGGAATATATAGATTAGAGAGTTCTTGCACAGACCCTATCATGTTACTCTGATGTTAAGAGATTTCCAGTTTATCGCTTAAAATCAGGAAAGCTCATTTGCATGGCAACATCTTCTTGTAGATCAGAATGCCAATGAATGAATACATTAAACCCTTATCTTAATAATGGTCATACATTTTTATAAGTGTTTGATGGCTCTCTGTTTGAAGCTGTGTCTAAAATTTAATGGGAAGAAAACTTTGGGCAAGCTTCACCCACAAAGACAGCATTTTTTTTGTCCTGCTAATTGAAATGGTGAAACTTAAGAACATGTTTAAAAAATGAAATTTGGCGGAACTTAAAAACACTTAACTATGGCCGGAATTTTTAGGCATTTATGCCATATGCTGAAGCTTTGGAAGAAAACTGAAGTTGTTGTTTTAAAGACTAAAGGGGCCATCGAGGAAGCTGGGTTTTCAGAAGTTTTGTTGATAGCAACCTTACAAAGTAAACTCCACCACCCAAGTCAACACTTATTGTTTAAAACAATGCCATTAAAGAGAATTACAGAAATACCTTTGGCACGGCTCCAACGCGAATACTATTGATTAGAGAGCATTCCAAAACCTGCCCTTCCTGGAACGACAAAGGAAACAGGAAAATCTCAAGGGTTTGGTTATAATAAAGATCACATTAAAATAGGTACTGTAGCAGAAAGCAAAGCTGGAGTAGAATTCGCAATCGCAGTTAACACAAAGAAGTGTATTCTGTTCATTTCAGTTCAAACATACAGATCAAGGTGATTTCGCCACTTCAATGTGAATGATGTGATGAAGTTGATGATGGTGATATAATATAATTTTGGCTACAAAGCTACACATATTTAGCAACTACACACCACACCCAAGTCCTTTCTCCTCCATTTTGTGTCTTCACATCAAATACACAGAAAAGGTGGGATGAATCCTGAGAGAAGGTCACAAGAAGGGAACAAAGATGGGCTGTTGCTATGCTCCCATAACAGCTGCCAGCACAGAAGTGAGCGTAGAGAGACTAGCAGAGAAAAGACCAGGATTAAATATCCCCAAGGCCAAGCCATCAGCACTATAGTAATACAACTCTCTGCGTTTACCGTATTTTTCGCTCTATAAGACACACTTTCCCCCCTCCAAAAATTAAGGGGAAATGTGTGTGCATCTTATGGAGCAAATGCAGGCTCTATGGCTTCAGCGAAAGCAACGGGAAACCTCCGGAGGCTTCGTGTTGCTTTCGCTGAAGCCTGGAGAGCGAGAGGGATCAGTGCGCACCGATCCCTCTTGCTCTCCTGGCTTCACATTGCTGGAGAGGAGTTGCGCAGCTTCCCCTCTCTACGCAGCACCCCTTCAGCGAAGCAGGAGGAGAAATGGAAGGGGCTCTGTTTCTCCTGCCACTTCACTGAAGAAGCGCTGCGCAGAGAGGGAGAGAAATTTTTTTCTTGTTCTCCCCCTCTAAAACTAGGTGCGCCTTGTGGTCCAGTGCGTCCTATAGAGCGAAAAATATGGTACATCCCATTTTGTAACTCTGCGAACACAGTTCTGCTCAGCAAATCTCTCCTCCTTACAGTAAACAAATGGTTGCTGGGAGAGAAGAGGTGCCTGAAATATTGTTCCTCTCCCCAGTTAACTAAAATAAAGGGGGTGGAGTGGGGTGGAGGTATATAATATGTGCTTCCACTTGTGGATTTCCCCTCAACAAATTAACTGTGAGATCCTACGCATGTTTATTCAGAAGTAAGGGACGCGGGTGGCACTGTGGCTAAAACCTCAGCGCCTAGGACTTGTCGATTGTCAGGTCGGCGGTTCGAATCCCCACGGCGGGGTGCGCTCCCGTTGCTCGGTCCCAGCGCCTGCCAACCTAGCAGTTCAAAAGCACGTCAAAGTGCAAGTAGATAAATAGGGACCGCTTACCAGCAGGAAGGTAAACGGTGTTTCCGTGTGCTACACTGGCTTGCCAGATGCAGCTTGTCACGCTGGCCACGTGACCCGGAAGTGTCTTCGGACAGCACTGGCCCCCGGCCTCTTAAGCATGATGGGCGCGCAACCCCAGAGTCGGACACGACTGGCCCGTATGGGCAGGGGTACCTTTACCTTTACCTTTTAAGTTCCACTGTGGTCCATGGAGCTTTACTCCCTAACAGATGCTTTGGGGATTTGCTGCCCAAGGTCCTGGTATTTAGGAGTTGTGTTTCATGATGGAACAGGCAGCAGTTTGCTTTATCACAAACACACATTCCACATTTCAAAAATCGGAGAGGTAAGTACTCCAGAGAGAAAGTCATGATATGGAAGTCATGGCAAACGGTACCTTTCCTTCACTTTTCCATGTGATAAAGAAGCCAAATTCATCCACTTTAAAGAGACAGTTTGGTTCAAAGACGAAAGATTCCTGTCGACAGGCAAAAAGAAAAATATTCAGTGCCTCAAGTTAAATAAAAGGTCTACAGAGTAGCAACCTCCGTTTTTATTTGGTTCAGAAACAAAATATTTTAAAATTCATAATGCCCCCACAAACCACTATGTTAAATATACAGAGACCACAAAAGACAAACCCTACAACTAGGACTCAATTCACACAGCACTGATTCAGGGCTAATGTCCCCTCCTCTTACAGATATTGCAACATGACAACTGCAACATCTTACCCAGACTTCTTAGGCTTGGGGCAACTCAAGTGACTAGGGAATCAGCTATACAACTGCAAATAAAACATTTTCAATGTGCTCTGAAGTGCAATATACAAATGCGGCACTAGATGGAGACAGTGCACTATGCAAAATTCAAAATATTTTTCAAAACGTTTTGGTTTTTTAAAAAAAGCATTTCCACAGCGTTTTTATATGTGTGTAGATTCCACCTAGGGCAGGGCCTCATCCAAATAACCTGCACGGTGTCTTTTAGGCCTTTCTGGTTCGGTTGGTGACTGAGCTAAAAAACCCCCCATTGGGGCAGGAATAGCCAAGCTTTTGTTCGCTGCGCTCTGGTAACCTCTATGCGATGTTTCTGCAATACATTAAGCACGGGGCTGCCTTTGAAGACAGCTTAGAAACTGTAGAATTCAGCAGCCAGACTACTGGCTGGGGCAAGGTGGGTCTGATCACGTTGACAGCAATCTTAGCATGGCTTTATTGGCTATTGATAAGTTTCCAAGCTCAATTCAAAGTGCTGGGTTTGATCTTTAAAACCTTATTCAGCTCGGAGCCCTGGTACATCAGCAACTGCCTTTCCCTACTTGAAGAGGCCTGATTACTGCATTCATCTTCTTAGGACCTTCTCCAGCTGCACTTTCTGAAGGAGATGCTGAGAGTGGCAACATGAGAAGGGGCCTTTTCAGTGGTGGCTCCCTACTTGTGGAAGGCTCTCTCCAGAGGAGCAAAACAGGTGTCATTAGTTATGTCTGTAGCCTCTTTTAAGTATAGTCGTACCTCGTTTGCAGCCGGGATCCGTTCCAGAGCCCCGGCCGCTAACCGAAAAGGGCGCAGGGCAAAGTCCCATGTCTGCGCACGCGCGTGGAGCGGTTTGTGCTTCTGCGCATGCGTGAAGCGTGATTTAAAGCTTCTGCGCATGTGCGAGCAGCAAACCTGAAAGTAACCCGTTCCGGTACTTCTGGGTTTGCTGCAGACGTTCACTGGAACGTACACTAGACAAGGCGGATGTTTGCGGAGGTATTACTGTATGATGGGCAAGGACTTAAGCACTTGTTTTATCTCTGTTTTTAAATTTGGTTTTATTTATTTTTTTGTCATTGCTATTTTTATCCTGTATGAAAGTCCTTTTGAGGCATTTCGGTGTCCTGCACACTATATGGTGATACAGTGGTACCTCGGGTTACAAACACTTCGGGTTACAGACTCCGCTAATCCAGAAGTAGTACCTCGGGTTGCGAACTTTACCTCAAGATGAGAACAGAAATCGTGCAACAGTGGCACGGCGGCAGCAGGAGGCCCCATTAGCTAAAGTGGTACCTCAGGTTAAGAACAGTTTCAGGTTAAGAACGGACCTCCGGAACGAATTTAGTTTGTAACCAGAAATACCACTGTACCTCTGCTCAGGGCCAGATTTAGGTTTGATGAGGCCATTAGCTACTGAAGATAATGGGGCCCTTCATATGTCCACCTGTCCTTTGTCAACAACAAATTGTCGCTGTTTTTGTGTTGAATATATGCTGTATGATAATTGATGGACCTAATAGATATCTAAAGCCATTTGCACATAATAAAATATGTATTTTATCCAAGTATTTTTTCCCTTTGGATTTTTGGGGGGCCCCAAGAGAGTGGGGCCCTAAGCTATAGCTTGTTTAGCTTATACGTAAATCCAGCACTGCCTCTGTTCACTGGTGCCATGCTGAAGTGAAAAGCATTGGTGCATTTCTAAAACCAGCTGAACTTTTAATTTTAGGGGATGGTATTTGCTTGGTGGGCATGTGCATAAACTGAGTGGAGAAGATTCCTTTTGCAAAGAAGAAACTTGAGTAAGCCATACTGTTCCTCAGTTGTTTATTTGCTGCTACCATGAATGTGGGAGATAAGATCTCTGGCTGTCTTGGCAGGCTTTAATATTTAAAAATATCTTTTCTTCATTTCAAGAGATTATGGAATGAAGCAAAATAATACTAAAGGGATTTGGTGGGACTTATTTTTTGTTTTATTATCGTCTCGCTAAACAGAGCTTCAAGCTAATCTATAGTGCTTGATAGATTAGCCGGAGGTTCTGTTTACATGAAGTTTGCTAAGGCATCGTTCGAGCCCCGCAAATCTAGTTAAACAAATCCATTCCTCAAAAAGACTGTAGATCGCATGATCAAATAAAAAGGAAACAGGCTAGAAATGTTCTCTTTTGCAAACACGGTTTCTTCCCTCCCACATTCCTTGGAGCTATCCTCTTTTAAAGAGTTTACAGATCTGGAAATTATATTGAATGAGCTTGCAATAAGTGTGTCTTCCTGGAAATGAATAGCCGGCTTTCGAAAGATGTCTGCTGGTCTGAACTGAGATGTAACTGGGCTGGTATCCTTTCTGGCATCCATTACACTGCTGTCTGGCAATGTGTCCCCCCCCCCCCCAATATCCATTTCTCAGTGGGGGATCTACAAAGCTGGTAACAGAATTAAACTGCTGTGATTTCCATTTTCCAAAAAAAACCCCACCCCAGCCACAGGCTGTCTCGCCAGAGTGGTGCATGCTCTAGTTATCTCTTGCTTGGACTACTGCAATGTGGGGCTACCTTTGAAGGTGACCCAGAAACTACAACTAATTCGGAACGCAGCACTTAGACTGGTGACTGGGAGTGGCCGCCGAGACCATATAACACCGGTCTTGAAAAACCTACATTGGCTCCCAGTACGTTTCCGAGCACAATTCAAAGTGTTGGTGCTGACCTTTAAAGCCCTAAACAGCCTCGGTCCAGTATACATGAAGAAGCATCTCCACCTCCATCGTTCTGCCCGGACACTGAGATCCAGGGCCGAGGGCCTGCTGGTGGTTCCCTGGCTGCGAGAAGCCAAGTTACAGGGAACCAGGCAGAGGGCCTTCTCGGTAGTGGCACCCGCCCTGTGGAACGCCCTCCCATCAGATGTCAAAGAAATAAACAACTACCTGACTTTTAGAAGACATCTGAAAGCAGCCCTGTTTAGGGATGTTTTTAATGTTTGATCTTTTATCGTGTTTTTAATATTCTGTTGGGAGCCGCCCAAAGTGGCTCAGATGGGCGGGGTATAAATAACAAATTATAATTATATTATTATATATTATATATTATTATTATTATTATTATTATTATTATTATTATTATTATGCCCCCCCCCCGGTCTGAGCAGTTGGCCCTCCCTTTTCTAGAGGCAAAGACTCCTTGATTGCCTTCAAACTGCAGGTTTCAATGTTTTGCTGTGGGGCAATATTAAGGAAGTCGCCTTACCTCTTCATATCTGTCAAACACGGCTCCATCTTGTAGAAAGGATGGA
Source organism: Podarcis tiliguerta (assembly GCF_965153285.1). Taxonomy (NCBI): domain Eukaryota; kingdom Metazoa; phylum Chordata; class Lepidosauria; order Squamata; family Lacertidae; genus Podarcis; species Podarcis tiliguerta. Next base: position 105,714,777 of record NC_139536.1, read on the forward strand.
ACTGGCTTCTGCCAGTTAAATTCATATGGCTTTGCCATTATATAGAACTGCCACCCTGAAACAAAACAAGCAAAAGTGAGGCAAGTGGAATGTAAAACTGCAAAGACTAGGATGAACATGTTCTCTCGCCTGGTAAGGAAGCACAGTTTGGTTTCTGACCAGAGAAGAGTTTTTTTTTTCAATCTCTCCCCCCCCCATTATTATTATTATTATTATTATTATTAGTTTTCAGATATTACAATACAGATGTACCAAAGCCAACACCATTTCCTCCCCATCACCCCATACATTTACATTTCTATTTCCTCAATCCATCATATTATTCTTTTCTCCTTCCTCCCACTTCCCTCCGCCCCCACTCGATTTCCTCCACATTATACAATTTAGAATAACCTTTGCATTCTACGACCTTCTCAAATCATCTATATATTCTTATTATCTTTCCTTACTAATTTTTCTTCCATCCAGTACTTCACATGTCAATCTAGGCATATTAGCATATCTTTTTTTGAGCAATATTTTGCCATATATTCATCAAAACATTTCCACTTTTTGATTCAACTGATTTCTTATTATAGCAGTTAATTTTGCCAAAATTAAATATTCATTTAGTTTACAAATCCACTCCTCCTTTGTTGGTATAGTTTGTGACTTCCACCTAGCAGCAATCACTATTCTAGCAGCTGTACTTGCATATAGAAAAATTCTCCCCCCCCCCATGGTATCTCATCATCTATCAATCCAAGGAGATATGTCTCTGGTTTCCAGTGTGCACCGACCCCTCTCGCTCTCCAGGCTTCAGGCGGCTATCCGCAAGCCTTCGGAGCGCAGCTCCAGGGCTGTGCTCCAGGGGCTTCAGGCTTCAGGCACTCCTGCTGTGCTCCGAAGGCTTGCAGATAGCTGCCTGAAGCCTCCGGAGCACAGAGGGAGTTCCCGCTGCGCTCCGGGGGCTTCAGGCGGCTTCAGCGAAAGCAACACAAAGCCTTCAGAGCGCGGGGGGAGTTCTCCCTCTACGCTTCGGAGGCTTCGCATTGCTATCGCTGAAGCCAAGGAGCCTGCATTCGCTCCATAAGATGCACACACATTTCCCCTTAATTTTTGAAGGGTGAAAAAGTGCGTCTTATAGAGCGAAAAATACGGTAACTATAACATCACCAAAGCAGAGCATGAGACTCTTAATCTCAGGGTTGTGGGTTCGAGTTCCACGTTGGGCAAAAAGATTCCTGCACTTCAGGGGGTTGGACTAAATGACCCTTTGGGTCTCTTTCAGCTCAATGATTCTATGTTCTCTGGTAGAAAACACTCCCACTTGGATTGGGAGTTTATAAATACGCTTTAACCCAAATGAAAAGACTCAATATAACACTAAGTACTATTTATTCCTGGTCCTCCTTTTCAAAAAGAAGGATAACAAAGAGTATTTTCTAAGTAAAGCACATGGCTAGAAGCCAGAGAATACGGATAGCACAAGAAGCCAGAGGGGTTATACATAATTTACTGAACTTGTGATCTCATTATACAAACACTGTAATGAAGGGAGAAAACACAAATCAGCTTGGCTTTGAAATCTTCATGAGAAAGGCTACTAGAGCACAGAATTTTCACATGAATGGACTAATAAGAGGTTCAAAATTTCACAACAGCCGCTCACAAACTGTTTCGAGAAAATTGTATTAGAAAGACTGAAACACACATACACACACACGGCTCTCCACAGAATTTAAACACACACCCTTTTCTGGTTTAAGAGAAGTTTGGGAAGACAATGAGATTGGAATTTTAACTTGAAGAAGACCCACCCACCCATACATACATATGGAATGATGGGATTTAATAAAGACATGGCTTATCAGCTTAAGCAAACTCGTCAACTTCACAAAGTTATGATTTAGATTAGAAGTTAGCAAAGGAGCTTTTGTGTTCCTTGGAGACAAGGCAGCCAGTGCAGACACATGACTTTGCCTACTAATAAAAAATATCTCAGACCTTTAGAGAAGGGCAAAGGAAATTATTAAAAATGTGAGAGCACCATCTCTAAGCTTTAATGTCAAGCAATTAGTCTTGAAAGCAGATACATGAACAAACATGTACAATTAAAAGAGAGACAGATTATTTTTGAACCCTCCTTTTTCCCTCTCCCCACCCCCAATCTACCTCCTCCTCAAAATTCCTTGGGGATGATCTGATCTCTGCCTGAGGCATTATCTAGACCCAGTTCTTCAGTTATTACTTTTTTAAAAAAAGCCCAGAATCATATTTCTTCAATTCCTTTTAAGTGTGTATTGGTAGCAATTCCTAGCATGATTAAGTATTAGACAAAGTCAAACTTTATTAAAATCATACCTGATTTAATATCAGCTTGTTCTAGCAGTGCAGCAGTTTATTGCACTTTCTAAAGAAACTAATATGCATATGCACTGTATTTCCCTCCTATTGCATACTTTTACGACAACTGGCCCAAATATTAGAGGATTATAAACATTCAAATGCACAGAAGTACTTGCGAATCCTTCTGAAGGAGGTTTCATTATAGTCTTAAACCCTTGTCCCAGAACTCAGTTTACCGTCATGATTCATCATAGCCTTGATTTTTTTCTTTTCTTTATTAGTTTTAAATGAGAGAGGGGGCAGTTGCAGAGAGCACAATGTACACACAAAAGGGGTTGCCAACCTTTATGGATCAGTAGACACATTTCAGATTTTGAGTGAGAGCTAAGGTGCTAGTCACAGCTTACTGGGTGGGTGGAGAAAGCAGAAACACTAAATTATAGAGAGACAGCCACCCCCAACAATCTTCTGCCATGTCATGGAGTTCACACAATATTGATTTCACACACACACACACTGTTGCTATCCAATAGCAAAAGGGAATCTTCCTCGGTGCCAGGAAAAATACACAAGGTGGCCACACACATTTCACACAAATTGCTTAGAAGGCACCTGCACATTTTGCCCCATAATATTCTTTCTTGGAGGGCTACTTACCTATTTTTCTTTTCTTAAATGAAAGCTCAGAGTCTAGGGCACTTGCCCAAGGGTGACAGAGAAAGCATTCACAAGCGCCAACTTGGTGACCCATGGTCCTAGGTTTTCTAGCTAAAGGACTGCATGTGATAGGGCTGGGGAACACCTGTATGAATAGGGACCTTGGGGAGCCAATGTCAGACAGATTAGATCAGGGGTAAGCAACCTAAGGCCCAGGGGCTGGATGCGGCCCAATCGCCTTCTTATTCCGGCTCGCAGACGGTCCGGGAATCAGCATGTTTTTACATGAGTAGAATGTGTCCTTTTATTTAAAATGCATCTCTGGGTTATTTGTGGGGCCTGCCTGGTGTTTTTACATGAGTAGAATGTGCGCTTTTATTTAAAATGCATCTCTGTGTTATTTGTGGGGCATAGGAATTTGTTTATTATTTTTTCAAAATATAGTCTGGCCCACCACATGGTCTGAGGGACGGTGGACTGGCCCATGGCTGGAAAAGGTTGCTGACCCCTGGATTAGATAATTGGACCAATGGTCCAGCTAGCATTAGGCACCTCTATGCATTCATAAACCTGTATCCAGCTATATCAATATTTCTGGTCCCCAGCCCTCCAATCCATCCAGGGTGTTTGCTCTTGGTCAACCTGAGCCCAGCCAGAAAATGATGTCTGTGTGCTAAATTTGTTGGATGTGGGTCACTCACAAGCATGTGTGTGTGTGCTTGCTGCTGGAGGGGAATATCAAAACACGAGTTGTTTTCTATGTACCATGGTCCTTTCCTAGACATTGAATGAACATCTTTTTATTTTCCTCCAGAATATTAGCTTAGGGACAGCTGGCCACAGTGAAATGATGAAATGAACTATTTATCTGCAGGTGAACAGAAAGCTTGCAAAATAAAAGCAAGGGGAGAAAGACTTGAATTTCCAGGGGGGGGGGGGGAGGAAGGAAGGAAGGAAGGAAGGAAGGAAGGAAGGAAGGAAGGAAGGAAGGCAGGCAGGCAGGCAGTGTAGAGGAGTCTGGTTGGCTGCAGCCCACAACCATAAGTCTTTACAGAATAAGGCAAATGTCCCTCTCACTGATTTCTTCCTTAACTCTAGGCAAATGCTAACTCTTCTTCAGTTTGATAAGCTCACTCCTCCAAAGTGGGTAGCATTTTAAAAAGGAAAGGGAGTACAATTTCATCACTTCATCTCCTCCCTTAGCACCCATTTCATTTTCAAACTATGTCCTCATCTCCCTGAACCTGCAAGCTTGTATTAGGACTGGAGCGCACATTACATTTCCAACCGGAATGCCATTGGAAATGATGAGGTCCATCAAACACAAGCACCATGGTACTCTGATATTTCACCTCAGATATGCAAATGACACAACCTTGATGGCAGAAAGTGAGGAGGAATTAAAGAACCTTTTAATGAGGGTGAAAGAGGAGAGCGCAAAATATGGTCTGAAGCTCAACATCAAAAAAACTAAGATAATGGCCCCTGGGTCCATCACCCCCCTGGAAAATAGAAGGGGAAGAAATGGAGGCAGTGAGAGATTTTACTTTCTTGGGCTCCATGATCACTGCAGATGGTGACAGCAGCCACGAAATTAAAAGACGCCTGATTCTTGGGAGAAAAGCAATGACAAACCTAGACAGCATCTTAAAAAGCAGAAACTTCACCTTGCCAACAAAGGTCCGTATAGTTAAAGCTATGGTTTTCCCAGTAGTGATATATGGAAGTGAGAGCTGGACCATAAAGAAGGCTGATCGGCAAAGTATTGATGCTTTTGAATTATGGTGCTGGAGGAGACTCTTGAGAGTCCCATGGACTGCAAGAAGATCAAACCTATCCATTCTGAAGGAAATCAGCCCTGAGTGCTCACTGGAAGGACAGATCCTGAAGCTGAGGCTCCAATACTTTGGCCACCCCATGAGAAGAGAAGACTCCCTGGAAAAGACCCTGATGTTGGGAAAGATGGAGGGTGCAAGGAGAAGGGGACGACAGAGGATGAGATGGTTGGACAGTGTTCTCGAAGCCACCAGCATGAGTTTGACTAAACTGCGGGAGGCAGTGGAAGACAGAAGTGCCTGGCGTGCTCTGGTTCATAGGGTCACGAAGAGTCGGACATGACTAAACAACAACAATGGTACTCTGGGCATCAGCCTGGTGGCAAGCCACTGCACTTTGCTGTGGCAGCAAAGACCACTGTTAAAATCTACCTATTACAGGTAATTAAAGGGGAGGCATTCAAAAAATATGATAAAATGGGGACAAAGAATGCTATGGGGTGGGGGTAACTAACATGCAATAATCCTAACCCAGATAAAGAAAGCAAGGGAAGTGGATCACCAATAGCCGAACTACAAGTGATGCTAAATGTGGCTCTGTCAATCATGCCAGGCGTTTCTGTTTATTTTGTTTAAGCATGGAAGGCATTGTTTACTGGGCCCACAGCAAGCATGGAGGAGAACCCTACGTTCTCCAACCATGATCTCCAGGAAGACCCTCCACAGACACACACACAGAGAGAGAGAGAGAGAGAGAGAGAGAGAGAGAGAGAGAGAGAGAGATTGCCAATGGGAGCACCCCACATCCTTAACTGTAGAGAGTAGAGGACATTGTTGCTAAGCTTGCAAATTTCTCAGAAGGTTTTTGTGAGCATACAAGGATGGAGAAGCCCTGCAGGCCCACCCAAATCACTTGAAAGAAGTAAAAGCAAAACAATAACCCCCCACAGAACTGTGCTCATTTGTCTGCTGTGGAACTGTGCAACTACAACAGAGATAACTTGGCTTTGCTGTGATAAGCCAAGTTACAGGGAACCAGGCAGAGGGCTTTCTCGGTAGTGGCCCCCGCCCTGGGGAATGCCCTCCCACCAGAGAAAAACAACTACCAGACTTTTTGAAGACATCTAAAGACAGCCCTGTTTAGGGAAGCTTTCAATGTTTAATAGACTATTGTATTTTAATATTCTGTTGGAAGCCGCCCAGAGTAACTGGGGAAACCCAGCCAGATGGGTGGGGTATAAATAAATTATTATTATTACTACTACTACTACTACTACTATTACTACAAATTTCCAAGAAAAGTCATTTCGGACTAGTCTTCAAGAGGCACGAAACCAATTTGTGTTTTCTGTCTCTCTCACACTTGGAACTGTCCAACAGAGCAGCCATGCCTAAATTTATTTGTCAGAAAGTCTGCACCTTGTTTGTGGGGAAAATGCTTGCCCTTGGCTACCATTCTCCTTCCTCTCTCCTTTTGCTCAAGAAATAGCAAGCGAGGCAATGCTGTTCAATATCACACTTTTTCCACGGTGAAAATGCGCTCCTGACATCTTTATAAATGTGTTGAGATCCCACGGCAGACCGAAGTGCGAGGAATACAAATTGTATGCCGTGCAGTCCTTGGTTGCCGTGCAACCGGGAACATACCCCGGTGCAGTGGGAAACAAAACAAAATGAATAAATAAAAGCGCCAATGTGAAGGTTACGTAAAGAATTTAAAAGAAAAATCTCATATACTCAAAAATTAGTGCATGCACCCCTAGAATAAAAAGTGGAATCTTAAGCTCAGAGAAATAACAGGATGTTCCTCCGTAATGGCATAAAATACAGAAGGATGCGGAATAAGTTTTCTCTGTAGGAAGGTAGGAGCATCTTAATCAAACACAGAGCATCATAATCTCCAACCATCTTAAGAAGAATTTTAATTCTCCAGCAGCTGCTTATTTTGCTTACGGAGAAGCTCAAATGCAATTATAATTGTGATAGCCTTAGATAGGAAAAGGTTCACTCCAAGCTAAAAATAGCTAACCCCACCAAGTTCACCCGTCACTCAAATTCAGCCTGATGCATGACGCCTCTCAGGGCACACACAGCCCACAACAGAACTGCCTCCATAAAGAGCATGTGATTTAAATAGGAGGCATGAGAACTCTATACAGTGGCGTAGCGTGTGCAGGGGGGGCCGGCCGCACCGGGCGCAACATGGGGGGATGGGGCGCGTTCGCACTTGCAGCTTTCTGCTCCTACTAAAATCCACGGGTTAGGGGGCGCAAATTACTTGCCCTGCCCCGGGTGCTGACAACCCACGCTACGCCACTGACTCTATATTAAGCAAACAATCCTATATCACCACTACCTTGACTTGGTAAGTTTTATTGCCTAGGTGGGAAGGCCTCTGCACAGCTCAGCCTCTCTCTTGCCCAGCTTCTGCAAAATGGGAAAGGAACTGGTCTGTGTTTGGAAATACTCATACCAAATCAAGCAATGAACAGACAAACGAAAGGGTAGAAATCTGTTTCAATCAGATAACCCTTTAGCGTTTAGAAGTCCATCTAATAGATAGGATTGCAAATATGAAGAAAAAGAAACTGAAGGTGATAGCATAGGAAAAGAGGCTGATTGAGTTTTGTTCCACCTCCCCTTCTTTTTAATATCTGCTCGACACTGTGGAAGACTGGAGAAGACAAACTGATTTTCACAATAACTAATAATTTGTTTCACTATAATGTTAATGGTTTCTGTTTATTGTCTTTCACCTGCTCCTCATTAACTGACCAAACCAAAGAGTTGCTAGGTTCCTTCTAGCTCAGCCATCTGTGACAAAAAACATTAATAATTAAATTAAATTATTGTCTGATTAAACCATAATATACCTGACATGATAATTCTATGGAAAACCAAGTCACACTTAATGACTTCCAATATGTGGAGTACTTAAAAACACACACCAAGTATTGCATTTATTTCTTTTTACACTTTTTCCAAAATTTTCTTTTACCCCCAGGGCTTCAACATTTCCAGAAAATTTAACAACTCAAAATAGTACATCTGCTTGAGGAAGTATTTTCTCTACATTGCTTTCTTCCTCCCGCAGCAAACATCTAATTCCTGAGTGGTAATCTGAATCAAGGGTGGGGAACGTCAGGATCATGGGTCAAATCCATGCCTCTCATTATCGCCCTTGGACTCTTCTGCCAACCACACCCCCTCCCCACCCAAACCCCTGTCTCCTCAGGCCGTACCCCTCTGGGGCCTTCATTCACATCCTCCTCGGATATCTGCAGCAGGCTGGAATGTGTTCTTGACCTCCAATACTAAATGTTATGTACTGAAGTTCTCACCCTGGGCCAGCAGGGGGATACTGTAGATAGTTATGCAAATAATAATAATAATATTTTTATTATTTATACCCCGCCCATCAGGCTGGACTTCCCAGCCACTCTGGGCGGCTTCCAAAAATATTAAAATAATGTAATACATCAAACATTTAAAGCTTCCCTAAACAGGGCTGCCTTCAGATGACTTCTAAAAGTCTTATAGTTGTTGTTCTCTTTGACATCTGGTGGGAGGGCGTTCCACAGGGAGGGAGCCACTAGCGAGAAGGCCCTCTGCCTGGTTCCCTGTAACTTGGCTTCTCACAGTGAGGGAACCACCAGAAGGCCCTCGGTGCTGGACCTCAGTGTCTGGGCTGAATGATGGGGGTGGAGACTCTCCTTCAGATATACTGGACTGAGGCCGTTTAGGGCTTTAAAGGTCAGCACCAACACTTTGAATTGTGCTCGGAAACGTACTGGGAGCCAATGTAGGTCTTTCAAGACCGGTGTTATATGGTCTCGGTGGCCGCTCCCAGTCACCAGTCTGGCTGCCGGGATCCAAAGTGACATTCAGTGATTGGATGGTTTTAGAAAATTGTTACAGTTACATTGTACTGGAGCTCTACATAAGCAGGCTGACTGAACCTTTCAGTTCAGTTCTGTTCTGGCCTGTGAATAAACAAGAGCTGTTTGAAGAATCGCTGTGTCGTCTGATATGTTCACCCGCAACTTAACACTAAATCTTGCTTGTCTGGTTGGAAAACAAGAGAGGCATAACCAGCCTACTGTAGAAAGGTAAAAATTACAGAAGGGAATGCGGACTTTGAGCTGAAAAGGGTTCCCCAGCTGTGATCTGATGAGTTATTCTACTGTGCATACATTCGATAATTGTTAGAGGGAGGTTGTTGCTCCTACCACCTAGCAAAGAAATTGCTGACAAAATCCAAGGGAGCAGAAAATACTATTCATGTATGTGACCACGGCTGCACAGATGTTATTGGCCCAGAGATGGAAAGAAGATAAAGTCCCTACCAGAGTAGAATGGCAGATCGTTGATGGATAATGCTGAAATGGCTAAAATGACCTGAAGAATCAGAAATCAGGAAGACCAAAATATTAATAAGGAAAGGGGAAAATTTATAACCTATATTAAAAACCATTGTAAACACTTAAAATCGCTAGTTGGATTGGAATATCACTTGTAGCTTAACGGTGAATTTTGGACACAGTGGAGGTGTAAAAGATTTGGATTCTCATAAAAGATGCAGGAGGAAATGACTAACAATAGGATCCGCAAGGGGGAGGAGGGGAGTCCAGGAGATTCCTTGGAATCTTGTTTTTATGTTGTATGTTCAATATATGACTGTAATATTTTAAATCTGAAAAACCAAATATTTATAAAATATTTATAAAATATAAATATATTTATTTATAAACCAAAATTTATAAATAAACGAATTGTTATTCTTGCTCACACCTCAGTAAGAACTGATTCATGCACACAAATCCTATGGCATTTCGGCATCCCTGATTCATACCAAGTATTCAAAGGGATTTTACCAGCAGAATTACAGAAGAGTCATTTTAGTGTTTGTACAACTGTAGGACTGCAAAAAGAAAAGAACCTACTATTATTACGTTAAAGAAGATGATGCACGCGGAAGCAAGGAGACAGTCGTAAAGAAAACAGCAGACTCTGACCCTACTATTTGTAATGTTTGGAAGTAAATTCTATGTAGCAGGGGAAAAGACAAAGCAGACCTAAACCCCAGCCAGGGAGGGAGAATTAAACAGTCAACAGAATTACCACTGCATTACATATTTACATTGCTGTATATTCACTGACTGGAAGACCAACTATAGACCCCAAGCTAAAATCCTGTGATCCATAAACCAATTCTCATTCCATTTAAGCTCAATTCAAAACTTCTTTAGTCCCTTTTGCATAGGCTACTGAATTAATGAAAAGGAGAGGGCTTCAGTTAATTGGGCTGTCAGCCATCAGTCAGATTGGCAATACCTGAGCGGAATGATCAAATAGGTTGCCCCAACGTAAATCAGTTTTCTGTATTCCAGTTTGGCAATCTCCCTCACACCTACTTCAAAATAAAAGGCACAAAACACCTTGCTTTCAACGTACGTACAGCATTTGTCAAGGTGCAGCTTGCTGCTAGCACGTGACATGATGAAGGATGTTAACCCCAAATTATAGGGCAGCCAATTGAAAAACCATAGAGGATGTGTGTTTTTTCTTGAAGCTGTACAACTGAACTTGTTGAAATAATTATCTAAGAATGCTTTCCAAGTGAATAGTACTTATTGTATCTGGAAGTGAACACTGCACAGAGCCAGGAACACAAGGCCATATGCAGCTATTAAGCAAAGTGAAAACAGATCCTTTAGATTTGAGTTCATTGTTCTGCTGCATATGATGTTACAATTATTATTTCTAATAACACTTCGGAAAGGTAGAAATTGCACAGGTTCATGTGCGATGAGACCACGCAGAAAGTTTTAAATTAACCCCTATAAACAAAACATTTTTTTCATTCCTTGAATAAATGCCTTCTCCCTTGAATTTGCTCCCTATTAGGAGCCTGGTGTTCATATTTGAGCCTCTGACAAATGGGACTTCAATAAGCAGCACCCCCTGGTGTCTTGTGATTGACAAACAAATGTCAAATTTGGCCAGGTGAGGAGATAACAATCTTGTCGGCCAGCCAGAACAGGTTTCCCACCCCTCTTATAAGTAAAGGTCCAGTTACTCAATATTACTTTACCAAAGTGTTTACCTTAATTCGATGCAATTACTTTTGTAGGTACAAAATATTTCTTTTATGATTATCAGAGGCCTGAGATGATTAATAGCTCAGTCAGTAGAGCAAGTGGCCAATTTGTTCACCTTATATTCTGCCATAACATCCAGAAGCAAATAAGAGGACAACCTTGTTGGCCGGGACCAATATTTTATGAAATCTCTAGAACAATAGGCCAGTTGCAAGCCGTAGAAACTGGATGGTGTTTTGACTCCCTCTTTACAGAGGCCCTAATGTAGTCTTGAGAGAAGAACAAGAGAGGCTGAAGAGGAGAGAAGGCAGGAGGTTGGAGCTAAGCAGGTTCAGGTTTTGAAGTAGGAGTTTGTCCTGTTATGTAGAGACAGAAGTGACAGAATGGGGAATATTTGAAGAAAAGGAGGAACAAACTTTTTATAATAATTCACTTTGGTGACATGGATTTCTCTTGATTTTTTGTCATTATTCCTACTATTTAGCATTTGTGTTAACTTATGTGGCAATAATAAAAGAGCAAAACTTGAAGAACTGCAAACTGTGTTTAGACCAATTAAGCTTTGCAAAGAGCCATTCTTGCATTATTGTATCTTTCATGGGTATTGGGGAAATCTGAGATCCTTGATTGATTGGGGGATCTTCTCGTGTCCCAGCATAGAGGTTTTTCATTCATTCAGGAGAGGTCTAACCTCTGACATGATCAACACCCAATAGAGTGTTATTGTAAGTGGAACAACAGCAGAAAGACTTTTGAGATTTAGAGCACACCCATCCCTCTACCCATAAACATTAACTATCTTGGGGGGAAATCCAACACCAATGTAAAGTATTGCACTTGGGCAAAAAAAATGAGAGGCACAAATACAAGATGGGTGACACCTGGCTTGAGAGCAGTACATGTGAAAAGGATCTAGGAGTCTTGGTTGACCACAAACTTGACATGAGCCAACAGTGTGACGCGGCAGCTTAAAAAGCCAATGCAATTCTGGGCTGCATCAATAGGAGTATAGCTTCTAGATCAAGGGAAGTAATAGTGCCACTGTATTCTGCTCTGGTCAGACCTCACCTGGAGTACTGTGTCCAGTTCTGGGCATCACAGTTCAAGAAGGACACTGACAAACTGGAACGTGTCCAGAGGAGGGCAACCAAAATGGTCAAAGGCCTGGAAACGATGCCTTATGAGGAACGTCTAAGGGAGCTGGGCATGTTTAGCCTGGAGAAGAGGAGGTTAAGGGGTGATATGATAGCCATGTTCAAATATATGAAGGGATGTCACATGGAGGAGGGAGAAAGGTTGTTTTCTGCTGCTCCAGAGAAGCAGACACGGAGCAATGGATCCAAACTACAAGAAAGAAGATTCCACCTAAACATTAGGAAGAACTTCCTGACAGTAAGAGCTGTTCGACAGTGGAATTTGCTGCCAAGGAGTGTGGTGGAGTCTCCTTCTTTGGAGGTCTTTAAGCAGAGGCTTGACAACCATATGTCAGGAGTGCTCTGATGGTGTTTCCTGCTTGGCAGGGGGTTGGACTCAATTGCCCTTGTGGTCTATTCCAACTCTATGATTCTATGAAAGCACATCATGATCCTGTTGAACTGAAGTCTGATTTTGTTTAGGATTAATTGGATCAAAAGACTAGAATGCAGTTAGTCAACAACACACACTGAATGCTTTATCAGAAAACCTAATGTTGGACACTTTATTTATCAGGAGATAGTACTGCTGCATTTTAGGTCTTACTCAAAGTTTCAGGAACTGAGTCCCTTCAGGGTTTCTAAGGAAAGTGTTGAATTTCAGGATGAGGAGCCAGAGGCAAAGAAGTAAGCTATTTTCTCAGACTTTCCCGATTTTAAAGTTTAAACCGCCACAACCCTCCCCCCCCCCCCACTTTCCTCTTCTTAGTATATTTCTCCATGCAAGAGAGTGACAGAAAGACAGCAGACATGATGGTGGCTATGGCTAAATGCAAGTAAGCAACACACACATTAAGAATTACCACTTGGTAATTGCAAAGTACTGGAAGACACAAGAACTACCCACCCGGGAAGAATGGCAGATGAAACTGATGGACTATATAGAAATGGCGGAAATGACTGGCAGAATCCGAGACCAGGGAGAAGAGTCAATGGAAGAAGATTGGAAAAAATTTAAAGTATATTTACAGAAATATTGCAAAATTAATGAATGTTAGAAGTATATTGGAATGAAGTTATATGGTTTTAGCAGAAGGGTTATTAAGAATTATATGAATAATAAGTGTTAAATGTGTCAAACTGGAAAATTGAAAGTTATATTGTGTCAAAATAAATTATAGAACAAAAATTGAAGAAGAGGGAAAGGATTTGTTGAACAAGATAATTTGAACTAGAACTAGAATACAAAAAAGGGAGGTGCGAGGAAGTCGAGGAAATAAGCTAATGAAAGATTTGGATATAAAAATTTGGATGTGTTTTTTTCCCTCTTATGTTGTATTGCTGTATTGTATTATTTTTTTTCTTTTATTGTCAATGTATTGTTTGTTGAATCTATGTATTGTCTTTTTTATTGTTTTTCTCTTTATAACTATAAAATGTCTAATAAAAAATCTTATATATAAAAAAAAGAATTACCGCTTGGTATGCAAGTCAGCCCATTTTCACGCAGAGTTCTAACTTAGCAGTGGTACATCCACTCAGAGCCCCCTAAAGCTGGCATGCAAGTGCGTCAGCTTCCAGAGCAAGTGTGTTCATATCTGACAGGTCACAGGTGGGACATTTTCATGGGCTTTGCACATGGCCATCAACATGACTGTTTCAGCCCTGTGTGTTGTGCACCAACAGAGTAGTAATAAACAGAGGGTGAAAATGTAGGAGAGAAAAGTGAAATTATCTTTCACTGGAGATAAATTAGAAGGGAAGGTTTGACACCACTTGTTAAATGATCAATAGATAGCCCACTTTTGTTAGTTTGTCATTAGTTGCAAACTAAGTACATGATGACCCGGCACTCAAAGAAACCTCAGACACCCACAGTTGTTCAGTGAACTAATAAATGCTGATTTATTCCAAACTCAGTAGCAGAGTGCATGCTTTGCATGCAGAATTCTCCTGTTCAATTCCTGGTCTGGTTGGGAAAGACCCCTGCCTAAAATCATGAAGAGTCGGTGTAGAAAATAATGAGCTTAATGATTCACTCTCAAGTAGCTTCTCTACATAAGCTATGGTGACAGTTCTAAACAACATTGGATTACATCATAATAGACAACCCATATGCTGAGGACCAGTTACAGAGAAGTATACTGTTAAATGATGCTTTAAGAAGAAGTCACTATTATAGATTGGGTGAGAGTGCACTGGGATAGTTTAAGTGTCTCTAACTTATTTTCGGGGGGGGGGTGAATACAATAAAAGGAGCAAGCTAATCTACAGGAAAGAAAGGATCTAAAGGAAGAAGGAACGGGAAAAGAATCTACAAGATCCTCCCTCGTCACTGTATCTTGTGAGCCAGTGTGGTGTAGTGGTTAAGAGCGGTGGACTCATAATCTGGGGAACCGGGTTCGCTTCCCACCTCCTCCACATGCAGCTGCTCGGTGACCTTGGGCCAGTCACACTTCTCTGAAGTCTCTCAGCTCCACTCACCTCACAGAGTGTTTGTTGTGGGGGAGAAAGGGAAAGGAGAATGTTAGCCACTTTGAGACTCCTTCGGGTAGTGATAAAGCGGGATAGCAAATCCAAAATCTTCTTCTTCATCATCTTAACTTTCATCCCCTATAGAGGAAGATGTGCCTTCCCACCTCTCACCTGGGCTCATGATCTCCCCTTACTGGCCTCTCACACAGGGTCCAAACTATGGTTGTCATTTTTCAAAAAGAGAATATCTGGACACAAAGGGGAGGGGAGGCAAAGTTGTTGAGCAGAACGAAGAAGAAAAAGAAGAAGAAGAAGAAGAAGAAGAAGAAGAAGAAGAAGAAGAAGAAGAAGAAGAAGAAGTTGTTTCTAACTTATTTTTTTAGAAAAATTGCCAAAACAACAACAACAATCCCAACACTTCAGATATGGGCTGCCATACACACAAGTGTTGTCTTGGACATTTTTGCCACTTTTCAATAATTTTGCATGGGAGCCATTTTCAGTGGATGAATCCCAGCTATATCCAGGAGATTACAGACATATGGCAGCCCTAGTCCACATTGCCCTTCACTTTTATCTGTGCAGTGGTACCTTGATTCTCAAAGGGCTTAGTTGTCGAACAAATCGGCTCCCGAACGCCACAAACCCGGAAGTAAGTTTTCTGGTTTGCGAACGTTTTTTGGAAGCTGAACGTCTGATGGGGCTTCCATTTGAGTGCAGGAAGCTCCTGCAGCCAATCGGAAGCCGTGCCTTGGTTTTCGAAAGGTTTCGGGAGTCAAACGGACTCCCAGAACAAATTAAGCCTGAGAACCAAGGTACCACTGTATACAGTTCTTACTTAATGAGACAGAGTAATAATATAGGAATAATAATAACAAAACTACCAAGGAAGATAAAAGGGGGACGAAAGAGACAGAAATAGATAAAGTGACCTCCAGTGATCTGTCTGTCAGTTGTGTGTACAATCTTTCTTCAAAATGGCTAAATGCTCAATCTAGGTTTTTCCAATACTCTTCCCTTTGCTTGATGTTGTTTTTCCAGTCCTCCACCAGTGCTCTCCATGCAGAAAGTCTAAAGAATGTTACCCAGCTCCTGCCTTCATGGTTATAAAATCTTTCCTCTATTATTTACGCCTATAATTTATTTTTATATTAAGTGTTTTTTAAATAAAAAAAATCAAGTACAAACTTCTAATAGTCCTGTGCTATTTTTACTCTCTGTGTTTTAACAGATTTGTTTTTATATTCTTTTTCTAAAATTCTGTTACAATTTAATTACTTTTTAACTGTTGATATTTTATATGTTTTTTGCTGTGTCCTATGGCCTTTTGAAATGTGTTTTTTGTGGGGGGTGCTATTGGTTTTTTTTTTTATTATGTATTTTATTTTGTGATTTTATATCTTGATTTTATTCTGTGAGACTCCCAGGTATAGGGCAATACATAAATTCAATAAATAACAACAACAACAACAACAATTTCCCCACCCTCCAAACACACACAAAGCGCTGCCATGTGCCACACGTCATTCCACAAGTGCCGCTCTTGAACTTATATGGCTGGATTCAACTAATGAGTCCCACTAGCTGAAGACCACACAATGACTTCTCTTAGCAAAACAGGCCTTTTCCTGCTCTTCCCCTCCTGTGAGACTCCACACTGATTCAGGGTGGAATGTCAGGAGAAGCTCCAGAGCAACATGCATGGGGGCAGAGAGGGGAAATGGTTCTATCATGAAAGCAGAAATACTTGTGTTGGTGAAACGACCAACTTAGTGCTACAATGAATTTCTCCTAGAGGTTCGACCACCATTCTCAGAAAACTAAAAAGGTAAAAGGTAAAGGACCCCTGGATGGTTAAATCCAGTCAAAGGTGACTGAGGTTGCAGCGCTCATCTCGCTTGAGGAGCTGGCATTTGTCCACAGACAGCTTTCCGGGTCATGTGGCCAGCATGACTAAACCGCTTCTGGCACAATGGGACACTGTGACGGAAGCCAGAGCGCACAGAAACGCTGTTTACCTTCCTGTCGCAGTGATACCTATTTATCTACTTGCACTGGCGTGCTTTCCGACTGCTAGGTTGGCAGGCGCTGGGACAGAGCAACGGGAGCTCACTCTGTCGTGGGGAGTCGATCTGCTAACCTTCTGATCGGCAAGCCCAAGAGGCTCAGTGGTTTAGACCACAGCGCCACCAGTGTCCCTCATAGCCATGTAAGGATCCCACCTTAGGGGAGTAAATTGAGCTTGACCTTCTGGTGACTTTCAGTGCCCATTGTCAGGCTGAAAGGCAAGATATGAATATTTCAAATAAACCAATGAACAAAACAAACATTGGTTCAGCTTTAATCAAGGAGAACCTCTGAATAGATCATTATCTAAAGTGGGCTACAGTCCAATTCACAATTCTGAGTTGTGTTTAAACTGGGAAACTAATTTCCTTCTGACTAAGAGGAAGTGCAACTTAAGAGGACAGCAAAATTAAATGATGCCAAGAGAAAGCAAAAAAACCACAGGATTACTGATGCTACTGTAAACTAGATGGCTTCCCCCCCCCCCCCCCGCTCGACTCAGCTCAGCTCCTTTTGGGACCTTGCCAAGGAGCAAACCGTCAAGGGGGAACTTCAGAGCAACAGATTCCCAAGGTGAAAACACCATGAGAATACAGCAACAGAATTAAGGATGCAAGCCTAACACTTGTTGTATGCTGAAGAGCTATGGAATACAGTGGTACCTCGGGTTACAGACGCTTCAGGTTACAGACTCTGCTAACCCAGAAATAGTACCTTGGGTTAAGAGCTTTGCTTCAGGGTAAGAACAGAAATCGTGCTCTGACAGCGCAGCGGCAGCAGGATGCCCCATTGGCTAAAGTGGTGCTTCAGGTTAAGAATGGACCTCCAGAACGAATTAAGTGCTTAACCTGAGGTACCACTGTATAGGGACAAAACTACCTAAATTGTATAGAAATTTATTGATGTATGCTGCTACAGCAGCAAGAATGCTACTTGCCCCATAGTGGAGAGAAACAGAAGTCCAAGCAAAAGAAGAATGGATGCAAAAACTTATGGAATACTCAGAAATGGCGAAATGAAGAAAAAGAAATCAAGATAACAAACTTTTTATAAAAGAATGGAAATTGTTTATTAAATATTTACAAATAAATTGCAAACTGATAAAAACATTAGCAGGATTATTGTAATAACCTGCAGTTTCATAAACATATATAGTTAAAGCAGATAATTAAATGAGCAAATTAAATGAATTTGGATATGCAGAAGATATTGAAAAATAAATTTAAGGAACCACAGAAAGAGGGGGAAGGAAGTCAAACTTTGAAATGTCCAGAACGAATTAAGTATCTACCCCGAGGTCCCACTGTACAGTAGAAATCGCACAACAGTGGGGGAACATGAGGCACGCCAGCGCAACAGTTCAGAAACCTTGAAAGAATGCCATGGTGGTGCCATCATCGAAGCACAGAATTGTAGTCATTCTGCAAGCCAGCACCCAAATTGAGGCAGAGCCATGGAAGCTACAAAGCAGCTGTCACCACATCCCAGCCCTTCAGCCCCCAATCATGCACCCCACAGCAATGGAACTTTATGCTGACCATAAAACTGGCCTTCCCCACTGAGCTCATTAAATGGGGGGAAATGAACACCACCCTTCCTGGCACAACTCATGATTAACTGGCAGCAGGATCTCTGCACTCAATCACAGCGCATTATTGGTAAGCTAATCTGGGAGCCTTTCCTCAGCTGAAGAACAGGGTAAAGGTGCTTTGAAATACAGTGGTACCTCAGGTTACATACGCTTCAGGTTACATACGCTTCAGGTTACGGACTCCGCTAACCCAGAAATAGTGCTTCAGGTTAAGAACTTTGCTTCAGGATGAGAACAGAAATTGGGCTTCGACAGCGCAGGGGCAGCAGGAAGCCCCATTAGCTAAAGTGGTGCTTCAGGTTAAGAACAGTTTCAGGTTAAGAACGGACCTCTGGAACGAATTAAGTACTTAACCCGAGGTACCACTGTAAACGCTTGGTTTTTGAACAAGAAGTATTCTTGTGTTTGTTGAACGCTTGAAAGACTTTTATCTTTCTGCCACAGCGGTTTATCTACTTGCACTGGTGTGCTTTTGAACTGCCAGGTTGGCAGGAGCTGGGACCGAGCAATGGGAGCTCATCCCATCGCAGGGATTCAAACCGCCGACCTTCCGATCGGCAAGCCCAAGAGGTTCAGTGGTTTAGACCACAGTGCCACCCGCGTTTCCATGCACTCTGGCTTACGTCACTGTGTCAGAGTTTTGTTTGGGGGGGGGGGTGAAACACACCAAGATTGTTCAGCTGTTTTTGGAACAAACCAGCTGCTTTTTCCATCACATTTCCATACATCCAAGTTTTCCCTGACATTTTGCCGATTTGGCAAATTTCCCCCCGATGCCATTTTTACACATGAAAACCAGGACATGTCAGGAGTTCCTTGTACAGTGGTACCTCAGCTTAAGAACTTAATTCGTTCTGGAGGTCTGTTTGTAACCTGAAACTGTTCTTAACCTGAGGTACCACTTTAGCTAATGGGGCCTCCCGCTGCAGCCACCGCGCGATTTCTGTTCTCCAGAAGCGGTTTAGACATGCTGGCCACATGTCTCAGAAAAACTGTCTGTGGACAAACTCCAGCTCCCTTGGCCTGAAAGTGAGATGAGCGCCAGCAACCCCATAGTAGCCTTTGCCTGGACTTAACCTTCCAGGGGTCCTTTACCTTTACCTTTTACCTTTCACCTTTCACCTTTCTGTTGTTCTCATCTGCTGTGACTTCCTTTCCTGAACATTTCTGCGCTGCCCTTCCCTGTGCTTAAAAATCAAGGACGGTGTAGCCCTTACAAAGTACACAACAACTACGCAAGCCAGCAGCGTTATACTCACAGATTAAAGGAGATTTTCTTTTCAGCTGAATCCTTGGGGACTGTATATCCTGAAACTATGTTTCTTACTGTCTATCCCCTAAACAGAAAGGGAAAACAGGAGAACTTTCTAATGCCACAAGAAGAATGCCAACTTTATATTGACACCCCCCTGGACCCCAATATATGATAGAACTCCGGAGAGCTGTCCCTTCCCCCAGGGGCTCCTAGATTAGACAGTAAAATGCCCCTCACTAGATGTTCCTGAGTTGTATTTTTCAGTCCTCTGAGTTGTAGATAAATAGCCCTCTCTCTGTCAAAACATCTGCCACACAGGCTTCCTCTGGGCCTGATGAATTGTGAGGCTTCTCTTTTTCACACTCCAGTCAAGGTGACTGCTTACGAAGGGGAGACTCAAGCGGTTGCTTAGGCAACTTGGTGGCAGAAAGGATAGGATCTTCAGAAGAAACTCATTGGCTGTACGAAAAGGGCAGCAAACCTTCACTCAACCATTGCCTATTTTGCCGTAGATGTAGAAGTTACAGATGGAGCACTTCAATGGCTCGCACCCTGACAACTACTTCATAGATTTCGCTGCAACTCTGAGTATAGTATACCGTTTAACCAAACCCCTTACAAGCCTTAGTTCAAAAACAGACATAAAGCCACCAACACACCTTGCCATTTCTTTGGAAGGCATTTATTAGGCATGAAAACTTAGCATGATGCTCTGCAAGGGTATCTTTAAAGCAGTGTGGATAAAAATCAATGATTTTTTTTTAATTTAAAAAATAATTAAAAATCAGATTTTTTAATTTAAATTGGATTTTTTTTTTTATTTAAATCAGATTTTTAAAATTAAATGCTTTTGGAGGAAAAATCTTTCTAAAGATAGTTTTCTATTTAAGTTACATTATGGTTCAAAGGCTATTCATCAGGAAATAAGGATTTGTTTTAAGTTTTTCATGTGTGCTAAAACTCAGTTGTGAGTTTTTTTAAAAAAACAACAACATTTAACCACATCAGTTAACAAACATATGCTGTAATGTTATTGTTTTGGTTAAATAAATTGTTTAAATTGTTGTTAAGGAAATGACTATTTTTCTCCTTCCAATAAAGTACAGCAGAAAAGTTGTTAACTTATTAAACCTCACAATAATTTCATAATTATCTGTCTATGTATTTCTAATAGTATAATCAAATCAGTAATTTTTGATATCTGTAAAAGCTACTCTGAAAATTCATTATTCCAAAAATGCAACCTTCCTCTGGTTGTAAATATTAAGATTATACCAGCAATAATGAGTCTTTCTGTTAAAAAAATAATATTTTAAATCAAGTCTTACTGACTAGTGATTTAAATCATGATTTAAATCTATTTGATTTAAAACAAATCCACCCTGCTTTAAAGCAAAACAGCTAATTAACAGCAAAAACACGAGCCATTTTAAATATCTGTCTCAGCAACATGAGCTTTGGAATTAAAGCATCTGCTTATGAGACCTCCATTTGAAATACTGTATATCGGGTCTAGTTATGCTAATTGATTTTCTAACCTTTACTGTAGCCATAATATATATTTAAAGCAAATGGAATTCACCAAGTGTGGATCCTTATGGAGCCAAATGGCACAAATCACACACTAGGGAGAATCCTTGAGGTTGCAAAAGTACAGACAAACTTTAGGGGCTAAACCATAAGAGGTAAAGGTAAAGGGACCCCAGACCATTAGGTCCAGTCTTGGCTGACTCTGGGGTTGCAGTGCTCATCTCACTTTATTGGCCGAGGGAGCCGGCGTACAGCTTCTGGGTCATGTGGCCAGCATGACTAAGCCGCTTCTGGCGAACCAGAGCAGTGCATGGAAACACCGTTTACCTTCCCGCCGGAGCAATACCTATTTATCTACTTGCACTTTGATGTGCTTTCTAACTGCTAGGTTGGCAGGAGCTCACCCCATCGTGGGGATTCGAACCGCTGACCTTCTGATCGGCAAGCCCTAGGTTCTATGGTTTAGACCACAGCGCCACCCAAACCCACCTGGGACAATAGCTCAACCCGCTATTACTGAGTGGCTGCGGCGCTCATCTTGCTTTATTGGCCGAGGGAGCCGGCGTACAGCTTCCGGGTCATGTGGCAAGCATGACTAAGCCACTTCTGGAGAACCAGAGCAGTGCATGGAAACACCATTTACCTTCCCGCTGGAGCGGTACATATTTATCTACTTGCACTTTGATGTGCTTTTGAACTGCTAGGTTGGCAGGAGCTGGGACTGAACAATGGGAGCTCAACCCGTTGTGGGGATTCGAACCGCCAACCTTCTGATCGGCTAGTCCTAGGCTCTGTGGTTTAACCCACAGCGCCACCCGCGTCCCTAAAACCATAAGAAGGGGACCCCAAAAGAGCCCAGTGAAGCCCAGGAATGATAGCTGACCCCTGGTGGCAATGACCACAGAACAGAAAACCAGAAGGGGGGGGGTGAATGGAGTGGTTGGAAACCTCCATGGGAGAAATTCCTATTTGTTGTTTCAGCAACTAAGTTCCATTTAATTAAAAAACGCCCAAGGTTGTATCCAACAGTAGTCACACTTAACATAGACCCACTGAAATTAATGGTCATGACCTATTTGGGTCCATAATGTCACCGGGTTGACTTTGAACAAATCTTAGTGGGCTACAATCCCAAATCTTCAATCTGTCACTTACGGTCAAGAGCTTGGGTGTAACCTTCGACGCCTCCCTCTCTATGGAGACGCAGGTTGCAGCTACAGCAAAGGTGACATTTTTCCAGCTCCGCCGTATTAAACAGTTGGTCCCTTACCTTTCTCGCCCCGATCTGGCTACAGTGATCTAAGCGATGGTCACCTCCAGGCTTGATTACTGTAATTCGCTCTATGCGGGGCTCCCATTGAAGCTGACTCAGAAACTCCACCGGGTGCAGAATGCCGCATCAAGACTCCTTACGGGGTCCTTGCCGCGGGATCACATTCATCCACTGCTTTACCAGCTGCACTGGCTCCCGGTGGAGAACGGGGTCAGGTTTAAGGTGCTGCTTTTGACCTTTAAAGCTCTATGCAGCCTAGGACCCTCATACCTATGGGACCGCCTCTCCTGGTATGCCCCTCGTAGGACCTTAAGGTCCATAAATAACAACACTTTGGAAGTCCTGAGCCCCAAGGAGGTTACGATTGGCCTCAAACAGGGCCAGGGCCTTTTTAGCTCTGGCACCAGCCTGGTGGAATGCCCTACTGCAGGAGATCAGGGCCCTGCGGGATTTGACATCTTTCCGCAGGGCCTGCAAGATAGAGGTGTTCCATCTGGCCTTTGGGCTGCACTCAGTCTAAACCCCCCTCTCATTTATTTATTTTTGATGGAACCCCTTATATGGGATTTGTATATAAATTTTCCCTTGGCTCTTGTTGCTGGCCCATGTAGGACCAGCATGGATAGTTGGCCCCGGTGAATATTTGACGTTTTCTCCCCTTATGGCTTTGATTTATAGGCTACCACAAAATGAGGCTGCATTTTAAGCTGCATTTTAAACTGTATTCTAAGATATTTTAATCAACTTTTTTTAAAAAAAATAAAATAAAAATGTTTTTAATGTATTTATATTCACTGTTAGCTGCCCTGAGCCTGGTCTTGGCCAGGGGGGTTGAGGTATAAATTATTATTATTATTATTATTATTATTATTATTAACTGGCACTATCAAACTGACAATCCAAGTTTCCTTTCAGAAGGCCTTTCCCTCTTGGAGTGCCGCAGGTTTATTTATTCTGACAATCAAGGGAATGATTCTAAATCATTTCACAACCATTATTATAGCAGCTTACAATCAATTATAGAACAACTGTATACACAACTATATAATCACGCTGACATCTAACCACAGTTTGTGTTGTCGCAGTATCAGCCTCCTTCACTGTTGCCTGGCATCCTCTTCACAATTCTCCTCTCTCCCACTGAAACAACATGTGCTCAGTCTCTGCTACTGGAGAACACATGCTCTCCCATGTATGGCTTAGCCACACTGTCATCCGAAGCATGCCCCTTAACTCCAGATTCACTTTACAGAAGGCTATGCAAAGCAGAGGGCTTTTGCAAGCGCAACAGAGGAAGCCCATAATGGCTTACGCTAGCTACCTCACCTGATAGGATTTTAAACTTAACTCAGTCTCTGGGAGGAGCAAGAACTCTGCATATATGTAGATGCCTTAATTTGCACACAGAAATGTACGTAAAGGACCCCTGGATGGTTAAGTCCAGTCAAAGGCAACTATGGGATTGTGCCGCTTATCTCGCTTTTAGGATGAGGGAGCCAGCATTTGTCCACAGACAACTTTCTGGGTCATGTGACTAGCATGACTAAACCGCTTCTGGCACAACGGGACACCGTGACGGAAACCAGAGTGCATGGAAACGCCATTTATGGTACCTATTTATCTACTTGCACTGGTGTGCTTTCGAACCGCCAGGTGGGCAGGAGCTGGGACAGAGCAATGGGAGCTCACTCCGTCACACGGAATTGAACTGCCGACCTCATGATCAGCAAGCATGAGAGGCTCGGGGATTTAGACCACACCACCACCCGCGTCCACTTAAGTAGAGATGCCCTGTAACAGATGGATTGCCTTCTTGCCTGCTCTTTGCCTTTCCTGCTGCTTCTCTGTCCGCATGCTGCTGCCCATTTCGGGGAGATGACCACTACACTCATACATCTGCTGACCACCTCACTAAGAGAAGAACATACAGGGCCCACCATCTGCTTCCAACTAAGCCTGCCTCACTGAGAAAGAGATTTTGCTGACATGTACCTGCTTTTGGCAGCTTCCGCAAGAGAAATGAATATTCTGCCCACATGCTACTGCCTGCCTGAGTGGAAGAGGAATGAAGATGAATGAATGCCTCTCCCCACAAGATGATGCTCCCTACCTGAAGGACAGGGGCTGCGCACCGTGGCCCATGCTAGCCACCTGAGGGAGAAAAACTGGCCACTGTGATCTCATGCTGATGCTGCCTATTTCACAGACTGGCCACTGTGTTCTCACACGGATGTGTTCAACCAGAAGGAGAGACACAGGCCATTGTGATGTCATGCTGATGCTGAAGGAGACAGAAACTGGCCAGTGTACCAGCCCACAACTGCTGTTCACCTGAATAACAAGGAGACACTGCCTGGCACGCCAATACATTGCTCACCATGTTCATGAGAATTATGTCCTTTGCACCTTGGACCAGACTGGGGTTTCTTAACTTGCTTTTACTCTCCTGTTCCTGCATATTAGGTTCCCTTACCAGAGGTCTATAATAACAATGAATCAACCACATTTATTTGTACACAAAAGATAGGTAAAGGTAAAAGGTAAAGGACCCCTGGATGGTTAAGTTCAATCATAGGCGACTATGGGGTTGCGGCACTCATCTCACTTTCAGGCCAAGGGAGCCGGCATTTGTCCACAGACAACTTTCCGGGTCATGTGGCCAGCAGAACTAAACTGCTTCTGGCACAACGGAACACTGTGACGGAAGCCAGAGTGCATGGAAATGCGGTTTACCTTCCCGCCAATGTGGTACCTATTTATCTACTTGCACTTTTTGGAGTGCTTTCGAACTGCTGGGTTGGCAGGAGCTGGGACAGAGCAACAGGAGCTCACTCCGCTGAGGGGATTTGAACCCACTGGCAGAGGAAGAGGAGTGCGGGGGGAGCGTACAGCCCCCGGCAGCACGATCCCAGTGTGGTGCCATTGTGGCTGCCCCCCCCCCCCCCGTGCTGGGTGCCATGCCCCTGCAGGCAGCATGCCACACCCACACCTGCTCTCCGCCCCCCAGTGCCAGAGCATGAAGTTCCACCACTGTTTGAACCTCCAACCTTCTGATCGGCAAGCCCAAGTGGCTCCGTGTTTTAGACCACAGCGCCACCTGCGTCCCACAGGCATTGCAATTCATTAGCTCTGACTAAAATAAAATAAAATATAGCACTGTCCCTATCAGTCTTTGCATTACTTAAGGTTAGGTTGGAGCACCTTCATTTTGTAAATGTTTTTTAAAAAGAATTTCCATGCAAAAAGAAGGGCTGATCTTAACATATGGCAGAGTGAGACGACTGCATCAGGAAGCTGATTTGGGTTGTTATGAAAGAGGCAGAAATTTTTTATCTGAGTAATTTGTTATTATAGTAGTCTTGCTATCAGGGAGTGGGATTTTCTGCCTCAAGACCCTTGGGTACTACATACCTTGACTGGAGTGGTGGGACAAGTGCTGGATTTACGTATAAGTTAAATAAGGTATAGCTCAGGGCCCCACTCTCTTGGGGGCCCCCAAAAAAATTAAAGGGGGAAAAACCTGGATGTACGTTTCCAAAATATAAGATAAAAAACAAATAAAATAAAACCTATATACAGCAACAGTGTTTTGTGTAGGCTCCTATGATGTAAGTAATGGGCCCCGCCTGCTAGCCTGCCCCCTAAAATATCACTGGGTAGATATCTATTAGGTCCATACCCATGCTCTGCAAAATGTCTTGGGCCAGCCCTGCCACACACAAACCTTTAGCACCTTTATCATTCCAGCCCCGCAGATCGATACTTCTGGAGAACACTTTTCACAGCACTTGGTGTTTACTACTAGAGGGAAGCTGTTTTTCTCTGCTCTGAAAAGCAGAAACATTGCATCTCCAGGGTAAGATTACCTAAGCTGGCTTTTTAGCAAACAGCACTCTGATGTCACTCTTCTCTGACATCATTAATCGCCCCAGAAACCTCTTCAGACCAACCTCAAGCCTGAAATAAATACTGTCAATCCATACAAATTGAAGGGTAACCCAGAATAAAGATCAGGTACCTTGCATTCTGCAGCTGCCAACTGAGGCCAAGAAATATAAAGGGGAGGGGGAGAGAGAAATAAACTGCTACAATTAAACTGGGCTTCCTCTCGGCCACTAAAAACCTAAGGTAAACCTTCCGACTTAAAGCACACACAGATATTTTAATTATCTCAGACTCAAAATCAGTTCTAACAAAACAAAGCACGGCATACGTTGATGCATTAGTGATTAGTACCACACAAATGGGGAGGAGAGCAAGGTTTTATTAGATATGGTCTTACTATCAATTTTCATGGCATTATCAGATTACATAAAGGCCAGCTGGGAAAAACAAAAAGGCCTTTCTAATAAAATGCTCATTAATCTTTCCTCTCCAAAAGCACCCGTCCTAAATGGAGAGCAACCAGATGGATCTTGTTGTTCAACGACACATACGGCTTTTGCCATCCTAGAACAGCCAGTCACCACAGCTAAGCTGCCTGATCACTACGGACTCAAAGTATCTTCTCCAAGAGCAACATTACAACTTGCAAATGCATTTGGTGGAATTCTGTGGATGTGAGTGCTTCACTCTATTAACATTAACTGGGCCATACAGTTAATGTTTAACTGTTCTTTTGTTTCCTAAACAATGGTTAAGAATCCAACTGTACATTGAAAAAGTGATTTCCCTTGTCAAGCCTTGCCCGCAGAAGAACAAGGGCACCAAGGAGACTTGCTTGCAAACACAAAGGCTGAAAATGCAAGGATGCACAACTCTTGTGATTAATGCAAACCATGGTTTGGATCCCTCTTCGATCCAACTCCAAACTGTGAGGTTTAGGTATTTAGACATAATGGCTTGGTTCCCGCATCATGGTAAGTTTTCCCTAACATTACAGACCACGGTTAAGTAGGAGATAGGTAAAGGTAAAGGGACCCCTGACCATTAGGTCCAGTCGTGGCTGACTGGGGTTGCGCCGCTCATCTCAGTTTATTGGCCGAGGGAGCCGGCGTACAACTTCCGGGTCATGTGGCCAGCATGACTAAGCCGCTTCTGGCGAACCAGAGCAGCGCACGGAAACGCCGTTTACCTTCCCGCCGGAGCGGTACCTATTTATCTACTTGCACTTTGACGTGCTTTCGAACTGCTAGGTTGGCAGGAGCAGGGACCGAGCAACAGGAGCTCACCCCGTCGCGGAGATTCGAACCGCCGACCTTCTGATCGGCAAGTCCTAGGCTCTGTGTTTTAACCCACAGCACCACCCACGTCCCTAAGTAGGAGATACCTTAAAACAATAAATTAAAAGTTCATTCAGCTGAAATGTAAACATTCATATAGTGTGGAAATCTTCGCAAAAGTTTGCAGTGAACTCTTTGGAGGCAAAACATTGAGGCCGGCAGTTTGCTTAAGAGCAAAGTTGCCAGCATTCATCTGAGACTACACCTCCCTTGGCACAGTTTATATGCAAGCAGACAACATCAGGAAGGTTTTTCCAAAGATTAGAAGGGAACCTCCCACTCTTAGCAAGATTATCTTGATATCAGATAAGGCAGACATTGTTCTCAGGGTCAATAAGACATTAAAGTCAATGCATAATGCATCTAGGCAATTTTGCCGGTTTTGAGTGGGGGCTGTTATCCAAAACTAACAACTTTTTTTCCTCTAAATCAAACTTTGTGCCTCCTGGTTGGTCGTTCAGGAAAGGAGCATTGCACAATTTAATGCTCCATTCCATCATCCAAAAACAATGGTTCAAAGGAAATACCGTCAATTGTTGGGGCATTAACCCAATTAACCCACTTGTAATGGAATAAGCAGAGGAAAATATCATTGTGTATTGTGAATCAAAAGAGTTAACGTTGCAAAACAGGGAAGATTTCATCTATAAGAATTACGTTTCACTCCTAAATCCTGGAAGATCTGAAACGTGGCTGCAAATTGGTTTCACAAAAGCCCAGATTATATCCAGGAGATGGAATTAGCAAAAGTATAAAACATACATTAGAGACATGAAGCATGTAGAGTATAAAACACAAATTCTTGTGCAAGTGTATCACTGTGTGGAATTTAAAATGACCTCTCCAATAAGCATGCCACTTTTCTTAACGCACTTCTGAGATTCATTAAAGGAAATCCTCCTTATTTTGCAACAAAAATTTAGAGGAGTGAGTACAGAGGGAAATAAAATGCAAAAAAAGAACAGGTAGTGATAACTACCTGAAAACATAACAGTTACAGTGACCAATTATCAAAGCAGCAGAGTGATCTCACATTCCACATAGCTTCCAGAATCAAACACAATCTGACAAAAACCCAAGTCAAACAGACAGTGTTACTGAGCTACAGATGTTAGTTTAACTAAGGATGTTATCTGTGCTGATCTTTAAGGGCTTTATTTACCCTAAATGCTACTTGCAGCCTTTGCACCAAGGGGTGAAAACAACATCGGCCATTTGCAACCCCCTTATTTTTATTAACGTGCTAGTTCCCACAGTGCAAAAGGCATGGAGCAAGAAAGCATTCAGGACTAATTCAAAGAGGCGAGGTCTACTGAATGACGAATGAAGCCACAGCTCTAGAAAAGTGCTGGCTTTTATTTTATTTTACAAGGGGAATCCACTGGACTTCCTTTTCCTTCCTCCCCATTAAGGATCCTATTGTTAGTAATTTCCTCCTGCATCTTTTATAATAATCCAAATCATTTACATCTCTATTATATCCAAAATTCACCATTAAACTACAAATGTTATCCCAATCCTACTAACGATTTTAACTGTTTATAGTGGTTTTTAGATAAAACTTCCCCATTCCTGAATAAAATTTTGGTCTTCTTGAGTTCTGATTCTTCCCATCATTTTTGTCATTTTGGCATAATCCTAAATTTTGACCCGGCCAAGAGATCTGAGGTTCGCAATAAATAAACGGATTAAAAAAACACTCAGGAATCAGACCTGATGCTACCTTTAGATGACAGCAACGTATATTTCCCTTGATAGCTGGTAGCAGAGAGATCATTCTCCAAAGATATATACATATTGTGAGATGTGCAAGCCTAGTTTCTCCAATCAGCACCAAGGGAGTACAAGTTTCCCCAGCCCAAAGTAGCAATGTGATATATTAGATTAGAGCTGCAAAAATAAATTGCCTCCTGAGGTTTCCTTCAGATGCTGCCAGATTCACTTGCTATAACCCTTGACACCTTCTGTTGCTCATGGCCTGTTCTCTTGCTGTGTATAAGGAGCTATGATGAATCTGATGCCTTTGTAACCAGGTAATTAGCTGGAAGGAGCAAGCTAAAGATTAAAGGAGCTTTTGCCAGTTTCAGCTCAAGAGCCAGGAGGACAATCCTTGCCTGAAGCAATGCATACCATCTATGCTAAAGTTTCCTGATGTGATAGGAATTTTGAGGTCTTAGATATATGGTAATGTTCATAAGCGCAAAATATGGTCTGAAGCTCAACATCAAAAAAACGAAGATCATGGCCACTGGTCCCATCACCTCCTGGCAAATAGAAGGGGAAGAAATGGAGGCAGTGAGAGATTTTACTTTCTTGGGCTCCATGATCACTGCAGATGGTGACAGCAGCCACGAAATTAAAAGACGCCTGCTTCTTGGGAGAAGGGCAATGACAGGCCTAGACAGCATCTTGAGAAGCAGAGACATCACCTTGCCAACAAAGGTTCGTATAGTTAAAGCTATGGTTTTCCCAGTAGTGATGTATGGAAGTGAGAGCTGGACCATAAAGAAGGCTTGAGAGTCCCATGGACTGCAAGAAGATCAAACCTCTCCATTCTGAAGGAAATCAGCTCTGAGTGCTCACTGGAAGGACAGATCGTGAAGCTGAGGCTCCAGTACTTTGGCCACCTCATGAGAAGAGAAGATTCCCTGGAGAAGACCCTGATGTTGGGAAAGATGGAGGTTACAAGGAGAAGGGGGTGACAGAGTTGGTTGGATAGTGTTTTCGAGGTTACCAGCATGAGTTTGACCAAACTGTGGGAAGCAGTGGAGGACAGAGGTGCCTGGCGTTCTCTGGTCCATGGGGTCACGAAGAGTCGGACACGACTAAACGACTAAACAATAACAATGTTCATAACCGCACGTACATAGATCAGCACAGGAAGACCAACCTGAAGCCATTTTGATTCCTAAAATGAGCAAAGGTTTTCTCTGCAAGGTCAAAGAGGAAAAGCCTCCCCATTGTCTTTTCCTTCATAAATCCTGTCTTAAGGGTATGTCTGTGTTTGAATAGGGCGTGAGCCTGTGACCTGGCCCAGGAACTAAGTATTTATCACTACAAAAGAATGGGTAGGCTCCCCAGGCAATCCAATCAAGTAACCTGCCAGACAGGATAAACAACAGGAGAAAACAATATTCAAATTTCTGTTTTAGACCGCCTTTTCTGTGTTGTAGGTGTGATATATCTGAGGGTAGTCTTAGGTTACACCCCTTCTGTGATGTATGTATGATGTTTCTGGGGGTGGTCTTGATCTACAGGATGGGAATTTCAAAAGTCTTTATAAGGCCTTGCATGCCATTTTTCTGGGTCCCTCCTCTCTCCTGTGGGTGAGGGGAGCACCCTGTTGCAACAGATCAATAAAGATCAAGCTTACTAGCTGCTTTGCTTCTCAATATTCTCTGGTTGGCCTCTGTTATTCTCTCCTACCAATAGGGAACCTATGTAAGGACTCTATATGGGCTCTTGGATACCCCATAAGGGAAAAGGGCAATTTTTGTTTACAACACTGACACCAATAAAATCAAACATGAGCTCTTGTTTAGCATCTCCACATACTTCCCCAAACTCCCAAAGCATGGTTTATGATTCATACAATGGTGGCAAGTTTGCACCATTGTGTATAAACAGGAAACTTACCAAGTAGCACTTATCCAACTGTTATGTTTGAGTGGCCAGGGATACTTTTCTTTCTGCAAGAAGCAAAATAGTGAAAAGTATTATTTACAGAAGCTCCATTGTGCAAAGCCATCTTTATAAATCAAAACATTATCACCGTTATTAATTTCTTCTAGCATTTCTTGGTCAGTTTTCTCAAAATGACCCAAGACAGTTTACAGACACACACACACACACACACACACACACACACACACAAAATGAAGAACAGAATGCACAACAATTTCTTTTTTAAGAAATAAAACTAATGATCAGTGAAAATAGGCCATTGCTTTCCCATTATATATATGGCACTATGCAATCACTTCCAAAAAAAGAAAGAAAGGAAAAAGATTTGCTTACATTTCCCCTTAAACCACAAGTGGGAAAATGCTAGACATGTGTTTCAATTAAAGAAAGACTAGTCAATACTATGGTGGTAGGGCATAGCACAATTCACATCTAGTGTGGTGTAGTGGTTAAGAGCGGTAGACTTGTAATCTGGTGAACTGGGTTCGATTTCCTGCTCCTCCACATGCAGCTGCTGGGTGACATTGGGCTAGTCACACTTCTCTGAAGTCTCTCAGCCCCACTCAGCTCACAGAGTGTTTGTTGTGGGGGAGGAAGGGAAAGGAGAATGTTGGCCACTTTGAGACTCCTTTGAGTAGTGATAAAGCAGAATATCAAATCCAAACTCTTCATCTACATCTGGTCAAACATTTCTTGTCAAACCCAAAGAACAGGGAAAGAGTTACAGGTATATGCACACGCGTGCCATTATACAGAAAACAACACCTGACAACACCCTTCGCATATAATATTTACCTATATATGGAACATTCTCTGTATGGATTCAGGAATGTCCCCGGTAAAGAGAAGGTGGTTTTTTGTCAGTCAGATGTTGCTTTCTACCTATAGCCAAAAGCAAAAATCCCACTAATATTCATATTGTTTTTAGACTAAAGAATTTAGGATTTTTAAAAGGTCTGTTTCAATAAGTTATTTATATGCGCATCTTTTTTAAAAAAAACATAGAAAGGAGCTCTTTTCAGGATAGATAACAATAGATGATGATATAGATAGATAGATAGATGATAGATAGATAGATAGCTAGATGACAGACAGACAGATAGATAGATAGATAGATAGATAGATATAGATAGATATAGATAGATATAGATAGATAGATAGATAGATAGATAGATATAGATAGATAGAAACCACAGTTATAATCAATCTTATCTCCAATTCAGAAATGCATTTGAGACACTTTGATTTCAATCAATCGCATCTAGTGTAAGTGATGCTGCACAAGCCTTTGATTCTACTGTGCTTCCTGCACACAACTGGGAACGCAAGACGCACTGGTCAGGATCCAAGGGACCTTGCAACTAGCAACATACAACTACGGAAGCATAAGGCTTGTGTTTCTCAGACACTAGCCGTTCATGCCACATGGAAACCCTTTCTGAAACAAATAAGGAGTTTCAAAAGTAAGTTGTGACATGGCCATGTGCTTCCTTGAGCCTGAGTACTCCTAAGGTAGTGCTCTGGGTCCTAGACATTGGGGTGGGGTGACCTGAGTCCACCCTTTGACTTCTACTATGACTTCTACTACTTTGTAGACCAGGTTTCCTCAACCTCAGCCCTCCAGATGTCTTGAGACTACAATTCCCATCATCCCTGACCACTGGTCCTGCTAGCTAGGGATCATGGGAGTTGTAAGCCAAAAACATCTGGAGGGCCGAGTTTGAGGAAGCCTGTTGTAGACTGTATAGCCAAGTCTACAGGTCCATGCACCTGTTGCATGGAAGGCTGAGGAAGCATCAGGAAAGTGCAACCAGAGTTCTTAGGTGTGTTGAGGAACGCATTTGTCAGAGACCCACAACTGGACCCCCTCTTTCAGGGGATGAGGGAAGAGGACTCCAAGCCAAAAGGGGAAGGGTTCTAGAGGGGTCAATCCCAAGAGCACTTCACCAGATCAGCCTGTGGGGACAGTGACCCTCCAGCCTGAAGATGAGATGACAATGACAACAACAACAACAATTTATTATTTATACCCCGCCCATCTGGCTGAGTCTCTCCAGCCACTTTGGGCGACTCCCAATCGAGTGTTAAAAACAATACAGCATGAAATATTAAAAACTTCCCTAAACAGGGCTGCCTTCAGATGTCTTTTAAAGATAGGATAGCTGCTTATTTCCTTCACATCTGAAGGGTGGGTATTCCACAGGGCGGGCACCACTACCAAGAAGGCCCTATGCTTGGTTCCCTGTAACCTCGCAATGAGGGAACCGCCAGAAGGTCCTCAGCGCTGGATCTCAGTGTCCGGGCTGAACGATGGGGGAGGAGTCATCCTCAGACTCCCAGGAGTCTGCCGTGAAACCAGAGACTCAGTTGTTCCCTTCAGTAGGAGACTACCAAAGCAGGCTGGGCCCCTTTAGATGAAGAAGCACCTTATGGTCCAGACAGGGCTAATAGTTGAGATGCAACTGCTATCACTATGCAGAGCTCAGTCTCAGTATGTTTGTTGCTGAAGCAACACAGCCTTGCCTTGCCCTGCTCCCAGCCTGAGCTTTGGGCTGCTTTGCCACAGAGCCAGACAACATTCAGGCCTTGAAGATCCTCAGTGTAAAAATACCTTTAGCCTATTGAAGAAGTAGATTGTCAAAGAACACTAAAATGTAACGCACTAAACTCTAAGCTGGGCAGAAGCTTCCTGGGCTTTAGGAAGGAGGCGCCAGGGCTCTGACAGGATGCTGGAGCCATGTTCACTCCTTCCTGAAGCCAGATGGTCTTTGGGAATGTGGCAGGAGGGCTGTTGGACCCCTTAGGGGACTAGACTAGCCCCCCTAGTTCACTGACTGCACACTACTGAGTTCCATCTGGCAAGTAGAAAGGCTTGCACTAACGTAATAATTGTAACAGCATTACTTTGAACTCCACTGTTCTGAAGATGGCCACACCACAACATTAAAAAAGGCCTGACAATCCAGGACAAAACAAGTTCATGTGAACAGCAGATCTGACTCCCATTCCCTTCTTAATGGCTAAAACTAGGTTCAGTTGCACATTACGCTCATGGTTTTATTTTCCGAACAGGAACATTAAAGTGATCAAATGTCTAGGAGTAATAACCGAAAAAGGCAAAAACAAAGCTTAGTATATATATTTCTGACATGACTCTGAAGGTCTGCATATTAAATTATTGCAAAAGAAAACA
Organism: Podarcis tiliguerta; assembly: GCF_965153285.1. NCBI lineage: Eukaryota > Metazoa > Chordata > Lepidosauria > Squamata > Lacertidae > Podarcis > Podarcis tiliguerta. The sequence continues at coordinate 105,749,061 of NC_139536.1, forward strand.
AAAACTTGAGTGGAGAAACATTTAGGTTTCCCACTGCCAATGTCAACACGACAATCTGTCTCCAATTCCCCATTGTAGGAACCCTAAGCGCTACAATTATATTGTGTGCTATAAGGTACAGTTACAGAAGAATTTCTTGCTTCAGAGTAATGCTGTGCAACAGAATCTCAAGTAGCTTTCTAAAGAGTTCCCTATAAAAATATAATCATACAGCACAAGCATCCAAACGTTAGGAAACAAATCCACCATCAATGGATTGCCCATATCATAATGCCTCTTTGCAAATATTATGTTGCAACCACACTTGGAATACTGTATGGAGTTTTGGGTGCTGCACCTTAAAGAGAAAGAAAGAAAGAGTTTGGATTTGATATCCCGCTTTATCACTACCTGAAGGAGTCTCAAAGCGGCTAACATTCTCCTTTCCCTTCCTCCCCCACAACAAACACTCTGTGAGGTGAGTGGGGCTGAGAGACTTCAGAGAAGTGTGACTGGCCCAAGGTCACCCAGCAGCAGCATGTGGAGGAGTGGGGAAGCAAACCCAGTTCACCAGATTACAAGTCCACCGTTCTTAACCACTACACCACACTGGCTCTCCAGAATATGGTGCAGCTAGCTGAGCAGAAAGAGGAACCACCAAGCTAAATGTTGTCCTATAGTAAAAACAGGAGCAGATTTGATTTTTTCCACAGACAAAAGCATATTTTAAAAATCCCTCCCTTGGAAAATTTGTAAAAATTAAGTTTCACCCCCTAAAATGGCATACCCTAGTGGTGGGGGCTATATCACACATAGAAATGCACAAGCTCCCTGATTCGAAATGCCAGCATCTCTCACTTGTTTTCCTGGAACTGGCAACAACAAAGTCAACAGCTATTTGCTAGTTCATCTTAACGAGCGACAACCTTTTGCCAAGCAAGAACATGGATGGAGCTCCATTTGCTCTTTGCAGAGACTTCCAACCACAGCCACTGGCCATGATCCAGAAAAGTTGCACACAACACGTTCATGCCTTGCCAGGCTTTGCGCTTCTTCCTTGGAAAAAGACCTGCACCTCCCTGGTCTTATTCTGTTTCTCAAGGTTTCATAACTGATTTGTAGCACAGCAGGGATGCTGCACTCGAAAACAGAAAACCCCCAGAGCCCAGCTGCGCGGGCATTTCTGCACAAAACCCAGTTTATTTTGCAATGCTGTCTCTCCTAAGCATTGCAGAGCTTACTTATGTTCTCATGCTATCACAAAAAAGCAGTAATAAAGAGAAACAGAGAGCATCAACATCAACTGAGGCTGCACAATGTCACATAAATGTTTTAAGGTTGTGTGCTTTGCTGAAAATGCAATCTTAAAACCAACGTGGAAAAAACAAGATTTGGGTGAATGGGTATAACAGCTATAATGAATAAAATGTTTTAGGTTATGTCTGGAGCAGACTGCAAACCAGCTAGAATCAAAACAGCCTGCATTTAAGCAAAAGCCCCCAAACACCAAAGCCTTTAGAAAACTGGTTAGGCAATGTAGTTCCCTCTAGGTGTTGTTGGACGACAATTCCAATCAGCTCCAGCCAGCACATCCAATCAATTATATTGATTGTGTGTGTGTGTTTGTTGTATTTATTTTAATTGATGCTGTGAGCTGCTTTGGGTCTTGCACTGAGAAAGGCAGGATATGAAACAAATAATCAGGGGTGGTGCCAGTTCAATTCATAGCTGTCAACTTTTCCGTTTCCTTGCGAGGAATCCTATTCAGAATAAGGGAATTTCCCTTAAAAAAAAGGGAAACATTGACAGCTTGTGTTGTGTTGAGGGTACCAGTTTTCTCCCTCTGCCCTAGAGAACACAACAACATTAGTTTTCTCCAAAACTGATTTTATTCATTAATGGTTCATATCCCTTATTATCACTTATTACCCTAATCGCTGGATAAAATGACGGGCCTTGCTGTTTTCCTGCAGTGCTCCTTGGTAGGAAATGGACTAAATGTGACTAAAGAAGTTTCTTCTGACTACAGTAAGCCTGCAACTTACGTGGGCTGGGGTGGGTACATTCCAGAGATCATGCCTAAAACCCAAATCATGCATAGTCAAAACGCACTGAGTTCCACACGGTAAGATTGTCTAAGCATATATGTGCCAAGCAATTCTGAAGATGCAATTTGCCGATATAAAAAGCTATTTACAAATGAGAACAATGCACTGTCCAAATGAGATAGGGCAATCTGAGTTCTGAACATGATTTTGGAGAAACTATTAAACCTCAAACCTTCTGGTGCTAGTTAAATATCACCCCTTGCTCCTCATTAAAAATTATACATTTAATGTATTCCATTAGGCATACTCAACCTCCTTCCCTCCCCCCGTCAACCTCCAGTACAGTACATTTTGCAAAGTGCAATGCGTCTGATGTTTTTAATGAAGTCCAAGGCTTAATTTAACACTTATAAGTTGCTTTGCCAAAATCCGCTATTATTCTCACTCTTTTTTCTTTTACAGAAAGAAGCAGCAGCTGGGCTGGAACTCTGAGCAACACAGGTGTTAAGCCACAAAATGTATTAAGAATGCCCAATGGTGATTCAAAACTGTTAGCCAGAACATTAAGAGCTGCAAACTGGGTAAAATGAGACAACAGGAAACCGACACACTTTGGGATTACTAGAACTGAGAACTTCTGGGGAATATAAAGCCCTTGCACCATACCTCCAGATTTGATGAATGGGACTTTTCCTGTATTTGTATAGACATACAGTGGTGCCCCGCAAGACGAATGCCTCGCAAGACGGAAAACCCGCTAGACGAAAGGGTTTTCCGTTTTGGAGGTGCTTCGCAAAACGAATTTGCTATGGGCTTGCTTCGCAAGACGAAAATGTCTTGCGAGTTCTGCGGGGGTTTTCCCCCTCCCCCCTTTTTTCCCAGCCCCTAAGCCGCTTAACAGCTGTTCTCTAAGCCGCTTAACAGCTGGTGCTAAGCCGCTTAACAGCTGATCTAAGCCGCTTATCAGCTGATCCACTAAGTCGCTAATAGCCTTTTAGCAGCTAATCCGCTAATCCCTTAATAGCCGCTAATCCCTTAATAGCCTCTAATCCCTTAATAGCCACTAATCCCTTAATAGCCGCTAATCCCTTAATAGCCGCTAATAGCTGCTAAACCACTAATAGCGCTAATAGCACTAATCCGCTAATGGGCTTGCTTCGCAAGACGAAAAAAACCGCAAGACAAAGAGACTCGCGGAACGGATTCTTTTCGTCTTGCGAGGCACCACTGTATTTGAGTCTAGGAGAGATACAGTGGTTCTTTTATTAGATGGCCACTGGTCAAGGAAGAAGGAAGGCTTAGAATGGGGCACCACACATAATTCATACATTTTTCTTCGCCCTGCAAATGGGCTTCCTTTACTGGGCCTTAATAAAGGTTAGATGGTAGATCTTCTTTTAATTGCCCCAGAGTACTGTTAGCCCAGAAATGGAAACAGGAAGAAATTCTGACGAAAGAAGAATGGCAGGCGAAATTAACGGACTATGCAGAATTGGACAAAATGACAGGAAGGATTCGAAACCTGCAGGACCAGAGATTTACAGAAGATTGGAAGAAGTATATGAATTATTTGAAGAGCAACTGTAATCAACAAATTACGCTAGTAGGACTACAAGAAGTTTTGTAAGGAGAAATATACGAAGTATACCGAAGTAGAAAAAGATAGAGATATTGGTTATGAGTTTGAAATGTAATAGGGAAGATAACAAATGCATACTGAGAGATTAGATTGGAAAATTTTCAGGCAGGATTGATGGAAGTCAAAAATTTGAATAAGATGTAAAAGTATTTAATTACTGTTGAAAATGATATGTTAAAAAAACTAATATATATATAGAGAGATTATAGATATATAGATATATAGATATAGAGGGTAGATCTTTTAATTGCCCCAGCTAATTTTTTTGCCGTGTTTGCTGTCACCTGGTAATCTTGGTCCGCAAGAGGAAAAGATACTGTAGCAGTGGACGAACGACCTGGCATAGAAAACAGAAGAGGTGGAATAACCTTGTTCCACAGATCTTTATAGAGAGAACAAGCTAGCAGTACGTGCATTACTGGTTTGATAGCCTTTTGGCTAAGATCAAGTGCAGAGAGGTCTTTATACATTTAAGTTAGGACATGAGCAAAAAGCAGGTTTGTTAGTACTGCTCCAGAGAGTTTGAGATAGAACAGAGCTACTAAATTAAAACTTTGGGGCAGGGGGATATGGACCAGGTATTTACACATTTGGTACCCATTTGGAGTCAGCTATTGTCAGCTATTGTCCCAGGTGGGTGTGGGTGGCGCTGTGGTCTAAACCATAGAACCTAGGGCTTGCCGATCAGAAGGTCGGCGGTTCGAATCCCCGTGACGGGGTGAGCTCCTGCCAACCTAGCAGTTAGAAAGCACATCAAAGTGCAAGTAGATAAATAGGTATTGCTCCGGCGGGAAGGTAAACGGTGTTTCTGTGTGCTGCTCTGGTTCGCCAGAAGCGGCTTAGTCATGCTGGCCACATGACCCGGAAGCTGTACGCCAGCTCCCTTGGCCAATAAAGTGAGATGAGCACTGCAACCCCAGAGTCATCCGCGACTGGACCTAATGGTCAGGGGTCCCTTTACCCTTTACCTATTGTCCCAGGTGTGTGAGAGAGTTATGACAGAGCAGTTTCTTTCTCCAGACACAATGTCATACAGAGCATCATTTCCGCTGGCTTTCACAGGCCAAGTAATTGATTTCTGTTCGCCAACCAATATATCAAGGAGAAATAGGAGGATTAAAATTTGCCAGTGCCGTTGCTTTGAAGGCAGCCGGCTGAGTTTCAAGGCCAGGATCAATCCAGCTGAAAATGAAATCAAAGTCACTCTGACCATCACATTTTACAAAGATTCAGGCAGAATATGCAAAAAGATATATAATCCAGAATACCAATCTGAATGAATCAAAGTTGCACAAAGCACAAGTGCAGACTCTTCAATTGTCCCTATTTTCCAGGGACAGTCCCAGATTTATAAAAGCCATCCTGGTTTCACATTTGAACCCAGAAAGTCCTTAGTACATCCCTATTTTCACTGGAGATATATTGGAGGGTATGAAGTAATGCAACCCCCGGGCCAAGGAGATAAGTAACTATACAGTGGTACCACGCAAGACGAATGCCTCGGAAGACGAAAGACTCGCAAGACGAAAGAGTTTTTCGTTTTCTGAGTTGCTTTGCAAGACGGATTTCCCTATGGGCTTGCTTCGCAAGACGAAACATCTTGCGCCTTTTTTTTAAAACCGCCAATGCATTCCTATGGGAAACTGTCAATACACAGCAGTGCTTCGCAAGACGAAAAAATTCACAAGACGAAAAAACTCGCAGAACGAATTAATTTCATCTTGCGAGGCACCACTGTACAACCTTTAGAAGATATATGAAGGCAGCCCTGTATTTTTTGATGTTTAATGTTTTATTGTTTTTATAAATGTTGGAAGCTGCCCAGAGTGGCTGGGGCAACCCAGTCAGATGGGTGGGGTGTAAACAATAAAATGATGAGGATGTGGATGAGGATGAGGATGATGAAACAAGACATCCTTATTTTCGCCATAGAAATGTTGGAGGGTATGCAGGCATCTACCAGATCATTCTGACTTGGTGAATACAGTGGTACCTCGGGTTAAGTACTTAATTCGTTCCAGAGGTCGGTTCTTAACCTGAAATTGTTCTTAACCTGAAGCACCACTTTAGCTAATGGGGCCTCCTGCTGCTGCCGTGCCGCCAGAGCACGATTTCTGTTCTCATCCTGAAGCAAAGTTCTTAACCCGAGGTAATATTTCTGGGTTAGTGAAGTCTGTAACCTGAAGCGTATGTAACCTGAAGCATATGTAACCCGAGGTACCACTGTATAAGGAAAGTGTGTAAGGGGGTAACTAATTATTCTCAAGAATGCTTATAAGGAAGTATAAACATATGCTATAGGATGGGGTGTCCAACCAGTCGACTGTGATCGACACGTCGATCCCTGGTCGATCCCTGGTCAACTGGCTCCCCTAAAAAAAAAAAAAAGCTCAACTCTACCAGTTTATTTTTCCAAGAGTAGATCGCAGTCTCTTGGGAGCTGGACATCCCTGTTATAGGACATCAGACAACATAAAGGGTGAAAGAACCACAAAAATGTTTCCCCTCCACCAGTGGCGTAGCGTGGGTTGTCAGCACCCGGGGCAAGGCAAGTAATTTGTGCCCCCCCCGCTGCACTGTCCCTCCCCCAGATAGTCCCTCGCTCTCTCTCCGCACCGCACCGCACGCCTGGCACACACACCCCCTCCACAGTGGGCGGCGACCCGGCGGCTCGGATCGGATTTGCACAGCCAGCACTGCAGTGAGAGAGAGTGAGTGAGCCAGGTAGGGGCAGAGAGCTGCGAGTGCGAGCGCCCCCCCCCCGGTGTTGCGCCCGGTACGGCCAGCCCCCCCTGCACCCCCCACGCTACACCACTGCCCTCCACTAATTCCATGACTTCTGTGATACAGTGGATATGTTAGCTCAGTATTCTGCCTTCCACACGTCTAATACCTCCCACATTTTCTTACCAATGCTAAAAGGCTAAAAAGTTGTTTAAGTGCACTCTCTCTCTGAAGAGAAGCAAGCTAAATGAAAAACATGTCATCTGATGCAGCACATTTTTCTTTCAGCTTAAAAAGAAGACAGCAGAAGAAGAACTCTCGTGAATTAGAGGGGATTAGCCCCAACTGTTTTACAGTTCCAGGCTGCGCCATTTTCAGGCCTATCTTCTTACAGGATTACAATATATATATCTACAATGAACAAATGCTTCGCAACAGACTAATCCAGCTCAGTCTAAATTCAGAATGAGATTTAATTTTTAAAGGGCAGAAAAACCTCTTTGCAGTGTTATTTTATTCCCCAGGGTGTGAAACGTGTAAGAACACGTCAAACTGTTTTTACGCAACAGGGTTCAATCCATAAATACGTCCCACTAAACAGGCACAGGATATCAACAACCTGAAAAAACAACCTGAAAAATTCCTACAGTTTCCTCCAATAAAGGTCTTAGTTCTCATGCTGATCTTACTACCCCTCATGACACACCAGGATGCTCTGGTTCGCCACAAGGGAGAATACTTCCACTACTAGCACAGTAGTTTTCAATATTTGTATGTGGTTACCCATAGCTGTTTCGAAACAGAACATGTATCCAGTGGTATTTTTAAAAATACACACAGACACACCCACAATGTACATGTGATGTGCTCTTACAGAGTGGTCAAGGGACTAGGGTGGTGCTGTGGTCTAAACCACTGAGCCTCTTGGGCTTGCTGATCAGAAGGTCGGCGGTTCGAATCCCCACCACGGAGTGAGCTACCATTGCTCTGCCCCAGCTCCTGTCAACATAGCAGTCTGAAAGCATACAAGTGCAGGTAGATAAATAGGTACCACTGCGGCGGGAAGGTAAACGGCGTTTCCGTGCACTCTGGCTTCCATTGCGCCAGAAGCGGTTTAGTCATGCTGGCCGCATGATCCGAAAAGCTGTCTATTGGCAAACGCCAGCTCCCTCTGCCTGAAAGGGAGATGAGCGCCACAACCCCATAGTCGCCTTTAACTGGACTTTACCGTCCAAGGGTCCCTTACCAATGCAAAAATTGAAAAGGGCTCCTACATCTTTAACGGTTCTGTAGAAGAGAGAAATTCAGCACTTTGAGGTCCAGTGATAATGATTTTTATGGAAGTCTCTGCAAGATGCTAACTAAGCTTTATGAACTATTGTGACTGAGACGTAGTAATAATATCACAGCCGGTAGGTGGTGGTAATAGGGCCTCTCTTAGGGCCTTGAAATGCCATTAAAATCTGAGAAGAAAGGTGGATTTCATCAAGTGTAGCATATGTAACAAACTGCACCTGCTGACATTCCCTCTTCTCCACAACTGGGAGTCCTGGCCTCATTTTCACCTGCCCATCCTAACTATTATTCCTCTGCAAACATCAGAGTGCAATGATGGCTTCAGGAATGAAGTGTCTTAATCCGCATCTCTCTCCCCCCCCCCCCCAAATCTGGCTGTGAAGGCAGCCACAGCCTCTGTGGACACACAAGAATCAATTTCATCAGAAGTCAGTGACCCATCTGGTTCTAGTCCTCTCTACCAGCAGGTTTGTGTTGCTGTCCTTCAGATCATCACTGGGCTTGTTTCTCCCAGACCCAGCATCAACCTCCCTCCCCACCAGAAATGAACAGAAGCAATTCATCCTAGCTGAAGCTGCAGCAGGAGAGAAGAAAAAAGATGTTGGGAGAGATTTGATGCAAGCTTTGAACCCACAGGATTGCTGGCAGAACGTGGTAAAGGTAAAGGTAAAGGTACCCCTGCCCGTATGGGCCAGTCTTGACAGACTCTAGGGTTGTGCGCCCATCTCACTTAAGAGGCCGGGGGCCGGCGCTGTCCGGAGACACGTCCGGGTCACGTGGCCAGCGTGACAAAGCTGCATCTGGCGAGCCAGCGCAGCACACGGAAACGCTGTTTACCTTCCCGCCAGTAAGCGGTCCCTATTTATCTACTTGCACCCAAGGGTGCTTTCGAACTGCTAGGTTGGCAAGCGCTGGGACCGAACGACGTGAGCGCACCCCGCCGCAGGGATTCGAACCGCCGACCTTTCGATCGGCAAGCCCTAGGCGCTGAGGCTTTTACCCACAGCGCCACCTGGGTCCCTGGCAGAACGTGGAGTGTTCGCCAAATGCAACTTCAATAAGCTCCAACTCGTACGGCCAAAGGTCAGGGATAATGTGAGTTACAGCCCACCACAGATGAATGGTGCTGTGTTGGTTACTCAATTAAGCAAGGAACCCACTGGGTTGCAGTAAAGAAATCCACTGCCCAAGTAGAACAACTTCCAATAATTCAATGGAGCTTTCTCTCCTTTTCCTCTCCCTGAAAGCCCCCACTCCAAATCTGCACTGGGGCTCCCTCAACACACCAGAGCAGATTTGAGGGGTGCTGTTTTGGGGAGAAGAGAAAGTCTTAAGTTCTACCACACAAGCAGAAGTTGCCCTACTCGTGCAAATGTCGATTTCAGCCCATTGCCATTCATAGATTCAACTATATTTGGAAATTCAATGGGGAAAATTTGGGAAGGAGGTTATTTCTTTAGCTCAAGTCACAGATGTAGCCCCTTTTTCAGTTTTCTGCTTGTTTGCTCCTTCTTAACTTTCAGGCACCCTGGCTACCAAGTATTTAGTAGCTATGTGCCGCAAAATGGCAAATGCTTGGGAAGTGGTGGGGTTAATGTTTCATTGCAGAATGCAATAACAGCACATTTCCTTTGGCTATTAAAGAGATGTTCTCCAACTGCGAGAAGCTAAATGTGTGTACTTTTCAAAATGTACACTTTTGAATATGTGGTGCTGCTGTCATAAAACCTGGAGGAATGCTCTGCAAGAGTTGGCAAACGATGCTTTGAGATCATTTGTCACCACGATCCTCCAACAGCTTTCCGCAGAAAAACAAAAACAAAAGAAGGAACAATGGCAGAAAACCAAACACAACGCTGTAAATTGTGTACTTATGGGGGGTACCAAAGCATTAACACATGAATTGCAGGGGAAACACATCTGGGCTTCTTGATTTTGTGTGTGTGTGTGTGGATTTATACGAATGCAGGAAGAGAAGGACAGGTCAAAAGCCAGTTTTCCAGGGATATAGCCTTAGATTTTGCCTATGGAAGCAAAGCTTGACATTGCAATGGCACTCAATCTACAACTTTGGAAGGTGGTTGAAAATGTTTCCAGAACAGGCCCATGACCTGGTATTTAAATGAAATGGAAATAAGTCCCAACAAACCAAAGGAGGTTGTTATGAACAAATCAGGATCTGAACTTGCAAAAACTAAATGATGCACAGAAATTGTATTATGAAAGTATTTTATGCAACTAATACAAACAATTCTATTATGAACACAACATGCTGATTCCAAGTAGGTTCTGGGCCCAGTGTGGAAGCCAGCGGTGTATTGTGGTGGAGTCCACGGGGCCTGCTGCCCCGGGGAACAAAATTGTTAGGGGCACAAAATGTCAACTCCTGGTGAGCCTCAATACAGCTGCATGCTTCCATTGCTGGGCTCCATTGAAAACGGCTTCTCCATGTGAACCAGGAAGTGACCTCTCCAGGCAATGGAATGACTCTTCTTTTCTTATCTCTGGGGCCACAATCTCTTGGGTGACGCGTACGCCGTAAGGCAGTTGAATGCGTATGAGTACTCTGCCAGTTGCCCTCCCTCCCAAGCCCGCTCCATGTGGCTCTGGGCACTGGCAACCCACGCTATGCCACTGGTAGAAGCAAAGGGAACAGGAGGTACTTTTGCCTCCCCCTCCCTACTGTGAAAGCCCTGAGACATCTGAGGCAGGTATCTCATGCTAGTGCTGGGACTGGCAGACCTCAGATTCACTAGACAACTTGCCCTCATTCTGAACACCTGCAATCTAGCAAAGAAGAAGAAGAAGCGTTTGGATTTGATATCCCGCTTTATCACTACCCTAAGGAGTCTCAAAGTGTCTAACGTTCTCCTTTCCCTTCCTCCTCCACAACAAACACTCTGTGAGGTGAGTGGGGCTGAGAGACGTCCGAGAAGTGTGACTAGACCAAGGTCACCCAGCAGCTACATGTGGAGGAGCGGGGAATCAAACCTGGTTCACAAGATTACGAGTCCACCGCTCTTAACCACTACACCCCACTGGCTCTCAAAGGGGAAAGTTGAGGCTGCTGAGTGTTCGGGGGTTGCTGTTTATGTGCATGGAGTGGAGATCTTCCCTCCTGGGGCGCAGACTTCAAACTGGGAGATCTGCAAGACAGGAAGCGCCACTAAAAACAGCACTTTCTTGTTGTATCACAGCAGGGCTGTCAGGATGCGAGACAAAGTTCTAGATCGGAATCAATGGTAGGGAACCTATGCCTAATCTTTCCTTCCTTAAGTTTGTCTACGTTGACATTTGACAACAATGGGAGACCCTGAAAACAGAATAATCTAACAGTAGGGGATTTGTTTTGAATGGATTATAGCTATTCCGATTCAAAACACACACACACACCCTTCCTGCATCTTTACAAATATTGGATGGTTGAAATATTTGGTCATTAAGATTCCATTTAGAATGGAAGCATCTTTGGGATGGTGCAACTTTCTCCTTTAAAGGAAAAGCAATGCTATTTTTGTAGATAACAACTTCAAGACCAGGCTGCGTGTGCAGAGGCTGTTGGGCGACGAATGGTCTTTGGAGCCATACTGCCATTTTGGGAATGGAAAACGAAAGGCAAGCTTAAATGTCATGGTGCCTTTGCATTCTGAGATGTGAGACATTCTCCGCGTTGGGAATGATTACAGAAGGAATCAAAAACAAAATTCCCAATATCATGAGGCCCGTTATACAAGCTCTTGTGATGCTGCCACATTCGGAATGCTGTACATAGTTTCGGTCATTCCTCTTAAAAAGGATATCGTAGGAAAAGGGAGAAAGAAAAGGGTGCCCAAAATGATCAGTGGGTTGGGACGCCTCATCTTCTTGGAAAGGCTAAAAGTGCTAGGAAGGTTTTTAAGTCTGAGAGCAGGGAAATGATTAAGAAAGAATGTGATTTTATTTATTCAATTCCTTGTTCAACTTTGTAAGCTGCTTTCCGACAAACAACAACAACCCACACCTCCAAGCAGTACACAGATTTAAAAAATGGAATGCACTTTTGAAAACTTTTTTTTTGGGGGGGGGGGGACAACAACACAAAACAAAACATCACTATAAAAAGCAGAAAAGAGCGTCAGTCCGTCACCTTATCAAATGGCAAAACTAGTTCCAGGGACATCCAGCCAATACCCAAAGCCCAATGAACTTGAAACAAGAGGATTTTAACCATTATTTTTTTTCAAATTAAAATGGGATGGAGCTGGGGGGGGGCACCTTTAATAAATCAAAGTCCTAGGAGGTCAGGACTCTTTAAAGTGAGAAAGTGCTGTTTTAAATGTATAATGCATATGGGGCCTTAGTGGGAACTAGACCATAGTTTGTGTAACATTACGACTTGTTCACACATTACACTGAACATGGGCAGAAACTCTGTCTACACATGTGCATGTGTTTGTGCGAAAGGGTGTAAACCTCTTGCTTTGTGCAGCTCAGCTATTGCGTACGCAGCTACACAAACCATAAGCTTGTTGAACATTGCACACGAACACCCCTAATGGCATCAAGGTGTACAGTGGAGGATGTAAAGAGCTCTCCACCAAATTCCTGGGGTGCTGGAATAAAATTGAGACTTCTCTCTAAATTGCCAGTTGGATTCGAGTCTTTGAACCAGAGGGCTGTCCTGAAACCTGGGGGGAAAAAACTGGCCAAGTATCAACAACTTCAGTATCAAAATTGAAGATTTAAGAACTGAAATCAAAATTGTTCGACTTACTGCCTGCGGAAATTAAAATGGGTAAGTAATCCCAAGATTCTGTTAGGGGGTCTTTTTTTGTCTTCTCCTCTGAATTCATGCCCTGGCACTTCCCACATCAGGGAGCCTACTTCATCACAACCCAGGGACACATTAAAAAGAAATATTCATCACATAAAGCTATCAGCAGCAAAATCCTCTCGTGGCGATTTTACCACGTCAAAGGGGACCACAGGAATCAGCGATGGACAGAACTTCCAAATTTCCAATTAGCAATTGCTTTTAAAAACTGAACCAGAGTTCCAACCCACAGTTAATTTGCATAGAAATAGGGAATTTGAATTAATTGTAAAGAGCTCCTGGAGTGGTGATGACATCACTGGTGCACTGGGATCTATATGAGCTTTAAACCTCTTGGCAATGTGGCAAATGTGGTTTCTATTAGCCATAATGCTATCATGGGCATCTGGGGTGGGGTGGGGAAGGGAGAGACCCCTCCCTCAAAGAGCCAAAATTCTAGATTCCCAGCTCTCACTTAAAAAAACCAAAACTTTATTCTGAGAAACTGCCCTGTGAGAAACTGCTGCTCAGTGTGTCAGCCAATGCATGAATTCATGGCAGTAACTGGCATTGAGGAAAACGGATTGGGCCAATTAGCCAAAGGAAAAGCTAAATGGCCCATCCATCTGTGGAGGAACTTCCCAGTTCACATTTTAAAGCCTTTTTTTTGGGGGGGGGGTCCTTTCCTGGTGGAGAAATGATTGTGGCTTCACATAAAATAATCTGGAAATTCAAGGTTTTTAAGGTAGCTGTAGCAGTGGATCTACCAACAAAGAAAAACAGTAGCAGGCAAGACAGATTTTTCTAACTCATGCCTTTTGTCATACTAAAAAATCATGCAATTTCCCCTTGCTAAGCTTGTAAACTTTTTAGAAAACTTCCTGTCAATGCCAATGCAGATCACCTTTATTGTACTCATTTTTCAGGGGAGAGGAGGGCAGCTGAGATAGCCTGGTTTAGACCAGGTAGTAGAATTTTAGCATACCCATTTTGACTGGTTGCAGGCGGAGGAATCAAAATAGTATATGATAGCCCTACAGTGAGGCATTGCATTGTTATCTAGTTTCCATTATTATTATTTATTACATTTCTATACTACCCTTCATCTGACGACCGCAGGGCAGTTTACAATATAAAAACACAAAAATACACAACATAGTAACAAACAAAAACAATAACCCCCTCACAGTTTAGAAGGCCACAGATTGGCTAATGAGCCAAAGACCTGGAAGAATAGGAATGTTTTTATCTGGTGCCTAAATATATGTAACAAAGGCACCAGGCGGGCCACCCCAGGGAGAACATCCCACAAGTGGGGAGCCACCACCAAAAATCCCATGCTGCCCCCCTCCAGACCTCTTACAGAGGAGGTACACAAAGAAGAGCCTCAGTGTCCTGTTTGGTTCATATAGGGCGAGGCAGTCCTTGAGGTAGTGCATTTAGCGATGCGGGTGGCGCTGTGGTCTAAACTGCTGAGCCTCTTGGGGTGGCCGATCGGAAGGTCGGCGCTTTGAATCCCTGAGACAGAGTGAGCTCCTGTTGCTCTGTCCCAGCTCCTGCCAACCTAGCAGTTCAAAAGCACACCAGTGCAAATAGATAAATAGGCAGCACTGTGGCAGGAATGTAAACAGTGTTTTCGTGCGCTCTTGTTTCCGTCACGGTGTTCTGTTGTGCCAGAAGAACTTTGGTCATGCTGGCCACATGACCCAGAAAGCTGTCTGCAGACAAATGCTGGCTCCCTTGACCTGAAAGTGAGATGAGCAGTGCAACCCCATAGTCGCCTTTGACTTGACTTAGCCATCCAGCAGTCCTTTACCTTTACATTGCGTTTTTATAAGGGAAATGTTGCTATGAAGTTGATTGCTGCTGCAGCACAATTCATTTAGGGCTGCAGGAGGTGAAGGAATCAACAGGAAGAAGTGAGGATTTCAGCTATAGCTGCAAACTCATATGAACTAGACTATTATTTTTTGACAGTTCAACTCACAAGTAATCTAACAAAAGTTTCCATTAAGAAATGAGCTCTCTCACTAATCTGTTTATGTTTCACTGATTAAGACATTTCAGCTAAATTGCACAAAATACTCAATACTGAATATTCAAATACTGAATAAGAAAGGAGTGAAAATGCGGCTCTCGTGAACAACTCACAATGTGGTTACTTTAAAGACTCGTGCCTTCTAGGCGATTTAAAAATCTGAAGTCACATCAGGTAACAAAATAAGACTCTCCTTCCTCTCCAAGTTCCTTCTCATCCAGTATTCCTATACTTCTGAAATAAGGCTCCATAGGGCAGCAAAGTTGACATCCTGTTCCTATTTACAGAGCTTGGAGAGCTTCCATGTAGCATAATATGTAATCCTTCCTTATAAAAGACCAACCCCATAAGACCTCACGACGCAAAACAATTAACCAGGAACACAAACAACCTTGTTGGTTAGGTAAATAGAACTGAAAATACTCTCTTGTAATATCAAGTGTTTATGTCTTATGTCCACAATTACCCAAGATGCCAGAGAGGCAGTTCCCAAACTGCCCCCCCCCCCCCGCATGAACCACTTGAAAACTGTCAAGGGTCTTGGGAAGACCACATAATGGTTTTTGCAATGTGCTGTGCTAGACGCTATATAATTTTTAATTGCATTTTAATTGCTTCTTTTATTTCTCGTATATTCTCTATGTCATCGAAACTGAAGTTTGAACTCCATAGAATCCCAGTTGTAATACAATAAAGTACATTGCAAAAGAAGCAATAAAAATATTATTAAAAATCAATATGAATGCCTAATGTGATGGATGCGCCTTCTCCTGTCTTCATCCACAAATCCACAAACACACTGTTATTCTGCCCTTAAAGACAGATCCATTCCTGCTATTACTTCAAGCAACAGTTTAAAAGGTCTGCGCATACAACGGCATGTGGATGAGCATCAGGCTTAGAAACCCCATTCCTCCTTCCATTCCACTCAGGACAAGTACGTCTGCTGATCTACAAATTGGATATCCTGGTTTAAAACAAACTCTATTCAGTTGACAAACAGGCCAGCTTCAAACATGGGTTTGTTTAACAAGATGGCTTGTTTAACTAAGCATTGTTTGTTTTAAACCAGGACACTTGGTTTGCACATAATGCCAAGCTAAGTATGTGAAAAGAAAACCGCCCATAAAATTATGGGGCCAGCACATCACTCAGAAAGGTGCCTAAAATCATGACAAGACAGAAGTACTGTTTTGGGGGGACAGGAGGGCGGGCAGGTGTGGAGGACTCCCTGGTCCTGAATGTGGTAACTGTGCTCCTGAAGGACCAGGTGCACAGCCTGGGAGTCATTTTTGATTCACAGCTGTCCATGGAGGCGCAGGTCAATTCTGTGTCCAGGGCAGCTGTCTACCAGCTCCATCTGGTACGTAGGCTGAGACCCTACCTGCCAGGAGACTGTCCTCCCAGAATGGTGCATGCTCTGGTTATCTCCCACTTGGACTACTGCTATGTGCTCTATGTAGGGCTACCTTTGAAGGTGACCCGGAAACTACAACTAATCCAGAATGCGGCAGCTATACTAGTGACTGGGAGTGGCTGCCGAGACCACATAACACAGGTCCTGAAAGACCTACATTGGCTCCCAGTACGTTTCCGAGCACAATTCAAAGTGTTGGTGCTGACCTTTAAAGCCCTAGACGGCCTCAGCCCAGTATACCTGAAGGAGTGTCTCCACCCCCATCGTTCAGCCAGGACACTGAGGTCCAGCACCGAGGGCCTTCTGGCAGTTCCCTCCCTGCAAGAAGGGAACAAGGCAGAGGGCCTTTTCAGAAGTGGCGCCCACCCTGTAGAACGCTCTCCCATCAGATGTCAAGGAAATAACCAACTATCTGACTTTTAGAAGACATCTGAAGGCAGTTCTGTTTACAGAAGTTTTAAATGTTTGAGCTTTTAACATGTTTTTAATATTCTGTTGGGAGCCGCCCAGAGTGGCTGGGGAAACCCAGCCAGGTATAAGTCATTCGTTGTTGTTGTTGTTGTTGTTGTTGTTGTTGTTGTTGTTGTTGTTACTACTACTACTACTGAAAGGGGTCACCAGGCTGAAATACAACCATCCCCTTTCCCACACCTGAACTGCCAGAAGTGGTCAAATTAAATATGAGATCAACATAATTAGCAATACAGAAGACCATTCTGTGCCCCCCCCCCCCCAGGTACTGAAACAATCCAAAAGCAGGTGGGTCAGCCAAAAATTCCTAGATAGCCCCGAAGTGACCAACAAGTCACACTGAGAGGGAGGGAGGGAGGTGCTGCTGCCAGAAGAATATGAGGGAAGAAGACAGCCATCCAGCCTTTATATGGCCATCCCACCCAAAAGCATATGAGTGACACAAGAGCTTTGTACAGGTTTTCTCTCTCGGCCTGAACAGGCCACAAAGA
The DNA here is from genome assembly GCF_965153285.1 of Podarcis tiliguerta. Lineage (NCBI taxonomy): Eukaryota > Metazoa > Chordata > Lepidosauria > Squamata > Lacertidae > Podarcis > Podarcis tiliguerta. Next base: position 105,765,956 of record NC_139536.1, read on the forward strand.
TGCCCTGCTGGTCAGTACCAATGCAGAATGGGCATCACAACGGGCCCTGAGACAAACTATTTTTTTACGGCACATTTCAAGCTAAGGAGTATTCAACAGCAGCCGTAATTCTGCAGCAATGAATTAAATGAGAAAGCCCAACATTAGAATGAAGGAAATAAAGACCTGCCGTACAGGTTTGAGAACAACGCTGCCAGTCTTTGTTGGCAATAAAATATGACACAGTTGCTTCTTTCTAAGCAATTTACTGAACACCTGGGTCAAGGAAACATAGTGAGGCTGCTGTTTTGTTTCTCCCCAACCAGCAAAAAAAAAGAGAGAGAGAAACGTTCAAGGTTTCCAGAGGAAACATTTTATAGAAACAATGGAATGGAAAAACTGGCAATCAAAGTAAGTGTCCTTGCTGAAATGTTGCTATACAGTACTACTCAAAAAAATCTCAGTACAGTGGTACCTCGGGTTACATACGCTTCAGGTTACAGACTCCACTAACCCAGAAATAGTACCTCGGGTTAAGAACTTTGCTTCAGGATGAGAACAGAAATCATGCTCCGGCGATGCAGCGGTAGCAGGAGGCCCCATTAGCTAAAGTGGTGCTTCAGACTAAGAACAGTTTCAGGTTAAGAACAGACCTCCGTAACGAATTAAGTACTTAACCCGAGGTACCACTGTACTGTATAAGAATTAATTTAGACATTTTTTTTAAAAAAAAAACCTGTAAAGATGAGCTATTGATTCTTGTTTCCAATATGTGCAGATGAACTCAGGACTCGTGAAATAGGAAGACTTAACAAATTCATTTTTCTGCTGGCAAAACCTCCCCCCCCCCCCTTTAAGATCATTCTTCTCAGTTGATACAGTTTTCTTTTTTTGCAGATCAACAGTGCGGATAAAATCTTGGCTGTAGCAAACCAAAGAAAAGGAAGTTTTCATCTCAACAGAGTCAGGATTTGATTCATTAAGAAAACCTTCAGCAACTGAGTGCCTGGCATATGTTTTGAACTGCAATGCCTATTACCTGCAGCAAGCAGCACCAAGGAGAAAAGGCTACTTTAAGATGCATCCCATTCTCTGATCCTTTTAAAAAGCCAGCTGTATATGAGAACACCACCGTCCCATCAAATCCTGGGCAAGGACCAGGCAAATGACATCACAAACCAAATTCATTTACACTATGCAAAACATCTGTTTTATTCAGCTCGATGGATACAGGATCGAACTAAACCTCCCTTTAGTTACGCGGTTATAAAGTCCCTGCTAACATGCAAAAAAAGGGGCTGTGGAACAGAAACGTCAAAGAGCAAGAACCAAAAAAGGCACATTTTTTAAAGCAACCATCAAACACATAATGCCTATATACACCGTATTTTTTGCTCTATAAGATGCACCAGACCACAAGACGCACCTAGTTTTTGGAGGAGAAAAACAAGAAAAAAATATATTCTGAATCTCAGAAGCCAGAACAGCAAGAGGGATCGCTGCGCAGTGAAAGCAGCAATCCCTCTTGCTGTTCTGGCTTCTGTGATAGCTGCGCAGCCTGCATTCGCCCCATAAGATGCACACACATTTCCCCTTACTTTTTAGGAGGGAAAAAGTGAGTCTTATAGAGCAAAAAATACGGTACTTCCAAAGGAAATAAAATTTGGGGAGGCCAATAATTTTTCTGGCACTATTAATTGCAGAGCTAAAACCAATTTGTTTTACGGGACTCCTTTTTTTTTTTTGCATGCGAAAGGTACTATTTCAAGGGACCTGGAATATATCTCAGAATATCAGTACTAAAAGATGTCTTACCCTAGACTGTGAAATCCCAGTCCGCAGCCTTCAACTCTTAGGGAAGCGGCTGCACAAACCGATGGAGGAATCGCACTGGGCATTGTTCCGAAGAGGACTCCTTTAAAGCAGCTCCTCCAGCTGCTTTAAAAGGAAGTTGTTGATACATAGCAAAATAGGCATCTTGGGGTGTGTGTGCCCCCCCTTCTCTTAATAAAGCACTTGCCAAGAAAGTTTTTTTTTGGGGGGGGGGCGCTCCCCACTCTGCAGACTGGCTTCTTCAAAAGTGCCAATTACCACTTTGAAAAGGCAGATTTTTGCCCTTGTCCCTCCCACACATACACAAAAGTTCACCAAGACATGACACATGCACATCAGTAAAATGTGGAGGGAAATAAGGGAGGTCTTGCTTCTGCTTATCTTTAACTAATAGCTTAACATTTGCCACAGCTAATCATAGCTGTAAAGCCAGAAGCCTTGCCTTAGTCATTGCAAGGGGAACACAAGTTACTTACAAGTACATCTGCAGGTTATTGGAACGGATAAAAAAGGGTTTTTGAAACAAGTAGAAAGTTGTTGAACTCCTTTCGACACACGGCTCCAGACACTGCATTGTTCGATGGGCACAAGCTGTTCATCCCGCCACCCCAAAACCCAGAGTTGAAAAGTACTTTTGAAATATGTTTAAAGCATATTTTCTTTTAAAAGGATAACTTAAGGCATTTGGTGTGTAGATACACAATGTCACAACATACTTAAACTATAATCCTCATGTACAAAACATTTTGTTTCTATGCTTTGGCTTATTTGACCCCTTCTGTATTGATTTGCTTACACCAGTTACATTGCTGAAATCTGAAAATACCTAGTTTGAAATACAAATTTGTCCTGCTTTTAACAACCACCTCAATGTTGTTGTTCTTTCACTCCTATTACACTACAAGCCAGTGTCCTCATCTCTCTCTCTCTCTCTCTCTCTGCCCCCCCCCCCCCCCCGAATGCTGTAATGGCCATACCCCTGCTGCTACATACCAAAGTGTCTAGGTTTTAGGACAAACTTAGGATAATTTAGTTCAGCCTCAACCTTGGGTCACCTCTCAACCTTGGGTCCCCAGATGTGGTTCGACTACAACTCCCACCATCCCTAACTAGCAAGCCCAGCAGTAAGGGATGATCAGAGTTCTAGTACAGCAACATCTGGGAATTCAAAGGTTGAGAAAGGCAGCCCTAGATCCGCGATGTACCAGAGGGTCTTTGTACCTGAAATATGTGCTCATCCATATCTGAGAGACAAAGTGCCCTGGACATAAAATTTCCTAAATGGATTCAGGTGCCATGGAGAAATTCATTTCCCTGGTTCCTTGGTACCTGGGATACTGCCATGATAGCATGCAAGATGCCAACAAATGGCTACAATTTCTAGATCGACTCTGTATCCCCAAATGGAAACCAGAGTCAGAGGTAATACATTTTCTATTACAGGGGAATGACCAGGAGCTCACCAAGTTAGTGGCTAAATATCTCTGTTTGGTTTTTTGTCATCGAAATACACTGCAGACGTCTGATCTCCCTGGAGACCAAGAGATGTGATGATAGACTGCTCTGCCTCCTTTCTTTTAGCACTGGGGAAGTGGTAAATCTGTATTGATTTGTTTTGGATGTTGTATGTGATGCCAATAAAAGGTTTTACGGTTAAAAACAAATGGCTATTAGTTATGATGGCTGTGTTCTACCTCCACTGTTGGAGACAATATGTTTTTGAATACCATCTCCTACGGATGACCAATGGAGATCATACTATGGTGCTCAAGTCTTGAGAGGAGACTTCCTGTGGGCAACTGGTTGGCCACTGTGAGAAAAGAATGCAGAAGCTGGATTGGTGATTGGGAGTTGCCGCCAAGGCCACATAACACTGGCCCTGAAAGACCTTCGTTTCCGAGCACAATTCAAAGTGTTGGGTGCTGACCTTTAAAGCCCTAAACGGCCTTGGCCCAGTATACCTGAAGGAGCGTCTCCACCCTCATAGTTCAGCCCGGACATTACCATCACATTGACTTCAGCCTTTAGAATTTGCTAGCTTTGAGACCTTGGCGGGACTTCTCTGCCTCTTTGTTTCACCATATATTGGCTAAATACCTGCCTATTGATGGCATGTATCATGTGCCACATTAAACCAAACAAACCTATGGTTGAATGTGACTGTGCTGGGACAGGCTGCTAAAGAGTTCACACTGCAACAAAATAAGCCAGAGTCTGGCTTGTCATGTGTAAAGCCAGGATCATGGCTTGTTTCTCTCCAAACAAATGGTAAGTGGGAAACTAAGAACAAGACCTGAAGCAGAAAAAAGCCACAAACCTAGATTCAGACAACACAACAGGCCAAATCTGGCTTGTTTCATCTGCAACACAGCAGAAGCAGGAGAGAAGCAGAGTGGAGTGAGAAATTTTGAGCAGCATCTGTATGCTGCAAATTTACATTAAACCATCATTTGTTTTCAGAGATGGTTTAATGTGGCCCGTGAAGCTCAATGTTTTCCAGACGCCAGGCTCCAAGTAAAACTGAAGGCCATGATGGGAATGTCATGCAAAACTTTAGTACACAAAGAAACGATGCTTTAAGATAAACACACTGATCTCAGAAAATATCTATGCAAATTTCCTCAAAACCACTTATGGCACATATGGAAGGAAATGCAGATTATTTCATTTCCAAACCACTAAGCACAGATTGAATCCACAGGAAAACAAGCCAATCAATACACAACGTAATAAAGAGCCAGATTGTTCTGGTAAGAAACCACATTCGCTATGGCCCAAGTGAGCTCACTTTTACATTTTTACGATCAGAAAAGCTCTCCCTCCTGTTTTTTTAAAGTAGAACTGTTAAGCCGTTTGTGATCAATGTGCATTGCATCCATGAGTTAAAGGTAAAGGGACCCCTGACCATTAAGTCCAGTCGCGGACAACTCTGTGGTTGCAGTGCTCATCTCGCTTTACTGGCCAAAGGAGCTGGCGTTTGTCCGCAGGCAGCTACCTGGTCATGTGGTCAGCATGACTAAGCCGCTTCTGGCGAACCAGAGCAGCGCACGGAAATACAGTTTACCCTCACACCAGAGTGGTACCTATTTATCTACTTGCGCTTTGACGTGCTTTCGAACTGCTAGGTTGGCAGGAGCAGGGACCAAGCAACAGGAGCTCACCCCTGCGTGGGGACTCGAACCACCAACCTTCTGATCGGCAAGCCCTAGGCTCTGTGGTTTAGACCATGGGTTAGATCCATGAGTTAGTGACTAGTTATTCACAATCTCTGAATGGTTAAAAAGGAAAGAAAATGAACAAAGGAAACAATAACCCACATAACCCTTTTTGCTCTTAAAATCACAAACATGGTGACCTTCAATTGGAGCCACCCTAAAACATGAACATGTTGGGTGTTCTTTACTGCTCATTTTCCAGCCCTAGGACATTTGTTATGAGAGATGAGACAATATTCCAAATGTGGCTGGAATATAGGTTCACATAAGAGCACTGTGGACCTGAAGTTTGTCCTTGCAGATTCTCCAAAAGAAAAACAAGAAGACTGGCAAGCTTCCACATCCTCTTTACCAAACTCGATTATTGGAATGAAAACGCAGGACTGAAATGTTATTTGTCACAATGAGAAACAAACTCATGTCAAACCTGAACTCCGTAGAACCCTAATAGGTCTGCAGTTTAGCATTACATTATTTAATCTCACCAGTTAGCTTTTAAAAATTTATTTCTTAAGGAATTTGAGAACTATATGTCATGAGCCTTGCAATGTTGTTGGGCCGGGAGTCAGGGCATTAAACCCTAATCAACTTTATAATGAATTATTGTGTTGTATGATATTTAAAAAACTCAGCCAAGTCTAGTGGCGCTCCCTGGTATCCATAGTTAAGACTATACACAGGCAAAAACAAGATTAATAATTTCAGAACTGAACCCAAATAGGGTGGTCACAGTATCTGCCACTGCTGAATAATTACATACCAGTGTCACTAAGTTTGGTAAAGTCCTGAGAGCCTAATTCAGGGTGTGTGGGGTGTGTATTAATGCAGAAAGACAAAAAACGCAAACGAAACAGCAGAATCTCTTTTCGGAGGGCTAATTGGTATTTTATCACGGAAAAACTAAAATCCTCCACCTTTACATGCCCCTTGGTTCCATACCAATGTTTTCTGGTAGATCATTAGCCCCCTTCCCAAATTGTTTAGGGTTCCTCATCTCATAGAGGATGCAACAGAAGGACACCTGACTCTCCATCGGACTTTTGCCAAATATGCAAGGATATGTCGCTGGTTTTTGTGTTGAATATATGCTGTGTGGTAATTTATTGGCCTAATAGGTATCTATTGCAACTAGTCCATGCAGAATGTAGGCACCCTTTATATAAAGGTAAAGGGACCCCTGACCATTAGGTCCAGTCGTGACCAACTCCCAGGTTGCGGCGCTCATCTCGTTTTATTGGCTGAGAGAGCCGGCGTTTGTCCACAGATCATGTGTCATGTGGCCAGATCCAGATCATGTGGCCAGCATGACTAAGCCACTTCTGGCGAACCAGAGCAGTGCACGGAAACGCCATTTACCTTCCCGCCGGAGCGGTACCTATTTATCTACTTATTCCGAATAGGATTTCCCTTAAAAAAAGGAAAAAGTTGACAGCTATGGCAAGAAGACCAAAACTTCAACAAAGAATGGGGGGAAAAATATAATTTATCAAGGAGACCACTGTAAGCAGATGAAAACATTAGCAGGATTTAATAACACTTGTAATGTAGCAAATTTCATGGACAATATGGAGAGATGTAAAAAAATGGATTATGAAATAATATGCACTTGAAAAGGTTGATAATAGGACCCATGGAGGGGAGAGTGGGAAGTCTGGAGATTCAGGGAAATCTCTAAATATGGATATGTATTTTGTATTGTTATAATGCTACACTTGTAAAATCAAATAGATTTTTTTTCCAAAAAAGCAACAACCTGTTAGAATGTGTGTGCACTTGAATTTGAGTTTCTATTCTTCATCACACATGTGCACATTGCAAATTGGACAGCGCATTCATTAGAGCATGAGACTCTTAATCCCAGGGTTGTATGTTTGAGCCCTACATTGGGTGAAATATTCCCTTCTAACACTACAATTCTATGATTTTATGAGCATGGACACCAAGAGACAAGGACGTATGCCCATTATTCGACATGCTGCAGTTGGAAATATCCGTGTTTACCTAGTATATTTTCTTTTCTTATATAAATTTATTTATTTGGTTTTTCAGAATAAAATTTCACAGTCACATGTCCAACTTACAACATAAAAACAAGATTCCAAGGAATCTCTTGGACTTTCCTCCTCCTCTTTGTGGGTCCTATTGTCAATCATTTCCTCCTGCATCTTTTATACTAATCCAAATCTTTTATCTCTCCATTGTATCCAAAATTCATCATTAAACTACAAGTGACATTCCAATCCTACTAACAATCTTAGCTGTTTACAATGGTTTTTAAGATCAATTATAAAATTTCCCCATTCCTTTTGGTCTTTCTGATTCTTCATTTTAGCTGTTTCAGCATAATCCATCAACTTGATCGGCCATTCTACTCTGGTAGGGACTTTATCTTCTTTCCATCTCTGGTACCTCGTATAATTTCAACCAGGGGCATCTACCTTCATGGTTTTGAAATGCTGAGATCTGACTGAGGTTATGCCTCAGTTGATTCTTCCTTGCTTGCCTCGATGTGAAACATCAGTGCCCTGCTTCCCTGTCCACCCCAACCTTTCGCCGCCACTGAAACAGGAAGCATTGTCGAAAGCATTTTGAAGTGCATTTGCTTCATAATAAACATAACCATATCCACTTCAGTATTAGTGGCTCGGTTAAGTTTTAGGAAACAGCAGTTGTGGTTCGTGTTGCACAAGACACCCTGAGACAAAGTCAGACATTGTATAAAGCAGGAGTGAAAAACCTGTGGCCCTCTAGATGCTGCCAAACTGCAAATCCCATCATGCCAAATCATTTGCCATGCTGGTTAGGGCTGGCTGGAGTTGGACTCCAATGGCAACTGGAGTGACACAGGCTTCTCAACCTTCGAATAAAGCATGCAGAAAATAAGAGACGTCAGCAAGCTGTTATTTATTGGCTGGGGAAGGGAAGGGAATGGCCGCTCAGATAACAATCCTTGTTGCACTATCATTGCTCCCATGTCCACCTGTGACCCATCAGAGACTATCCATTCAAAAGTGAGATCCCTCCCAACCCCAAACTCCACTGAAACGGTCTGGTTCCAAATATCTTTCCGAGAGAAGTTGCACACAGGTTTCATTTGGGCAAAGCAAAAAAAAAGGAATCAACACGCCTCGCTCAAACGTGAAATGCCATTTTCCTCCTTCCCTCACCCGTGCCTAATTTTCCACGCAGAGAGACCAGCTGCATTTAACAGCTCCATAAGAAAACATCTCCAGCAATTAGGAAGCCCACCTGAAAATGAATTTCTGGGTTACATAAAACGATGCTGCGTTTTTTACCTTTTCTTCTCAGCCTCTCGTGCTGCATGGACTGATTACCTTTTCACCTCGCACAGACACAAAAGGTTTGACCAGGAACTTGCAGACACAGCTTTGGAAAATATTCCAATGTCACTGAGCTAAAAGGCCGCCCGAGTTGACTGAGCTGCAAATTCGCCTCTGGGTGTATCACATGGCTGAGGCTGTTGCCTGCCTCTGTATGATCTGCCTTGTTCTCTGAGAGTTTACCTCTCCAATTCCACCCCCCCCCCCTTCTCTCTGACTTCCTTTTAAAAGGAAAGGTCCGTGTATTTTTCCCTTTGACATAACCGAACTATGTAACTTAAAGCTTCTCACACTATTAAATTTCAAGGTCTCTAGTTGCTTCTGTGATGCATTGTATTAAACAGAATTTAGGGAAGCCATAAAAAAGTGTGGTGTTTATGGATAAATCTACAGGTCAGATTATCTGCTTCTCACTCTCTCTCTCACACACACATACACTCAAAAACTATTTTAGAACATGCTTCAAGAAAAACTCATACTTGAAAATATAACATATACTGATTTTTCCAGCTCTTCTCTTTCACCTCAGAAACACAGTCATCATAGCCACTGATAATAAGTCTTGTACTCCATGAATTTGTCTGATTCTCTTTCAAAGCCAGCCAAAGAGTCCAGCTCCCATCAGCATCTACCAGCATGATGGAGGACGCTGGGAGTTATAGCAAACATCTGGTGGGCACCTGGTAGAGCAAGACTGCTCTGTTCTTACCATATTCCTATTTGCTGTGGGTATAGACCAATTCTATGCCCACCTTCTATACCAATTCTTCTGTCCATTCTCACATATTATTATAAACCTGGTCTCTTGACAGGGAACTTCAAATAGGTAAAATAGGGTTGCCTCTCTTTTTCTGGCCAAAGTTTTCCAGCTATTTTGAAGGAAAATCACCAAAAACGACACTGCCGACATGGATTGCCCAGACACTGTTTCCGAAAGCCAAAATCTGGCTATGTCCAGGAAATTCCAGGTGTGTGTCAACCCTAACCTGGTAAAGTCATTAAACCAGTGAGTTTTACAGGGTAGTGATATGGATGTATACTCTGATGTTAAGTCCTATTGCATCCACTGTGACATACTCTCAAGAAAGCAAATGTGCGCAGCATCACAGCCGAAAGCGGCTTCTGTTGTAAGGGCAATGCAAGAACCAACAACGGTGCAACAGGTCACAATGTACAGACAGCAAAACACACACAGTTTCGGCACAGTCTCCCTGAGATAATGCGTGAAACGTTGGGAACTGGAGAGCAAGTCTTTTCTTAACAGCATCCCACCTGTCGGCACTTTCAACGCTACAAGGAAACAAGACGTGCAGGACTTAAACCTCCAGGACAAGTGGGGAAAGGTTGCTCTCTCTGTGCTCGTGACCCCAAATATCCACCATTCGTGAGGTGCCATTTTCACTGCAAAAGGCAACATTTTGTGAGGCACGGTCACGTTGGCCAACCCATCTGCCCGCTCTTCCAACACAAATTGCCCATTCACACATCCACTCTGCCTCTTTCTAGCTTCTTGGGGAGGAGAAGGAAGAAAAACAAACTCCTCTCCACCGCCCAAGCAATCTGGGCGGTGCCCTCTCACAAAACGGTCCTTCCATTTTGCCCAAAACACTGAACACAGCCATCATGTTGGAAAACACCACCATCACAATCGGCAACGCAGTAAGCTGCTACAGGTTTTGCACACTTCCTGGAAACACTGCACACGGGCAATTCTTTGCGGGGGGGACGGGACAACACCACTGATCTTCTTCTACGAGACCATAAAAAGGAGGAGGAAATCCTCACGCTACACAGGATACTCCATATAGACGCAAGCAATTATCAATGCAATCACTACCGTTCAATCTATACCTCAATTATGGCCTGGATTTCTTATTAGTATCAAAGCTCATTACCTCAGTAATTTGGCACTCTGAAAGCTCTTCAAGGGAAAGGAAGGAGGAAAGGGACCCTAGTATTCTGGAGAGCGTTGGTTTTGTTTCAAAGGATATTTACTGAAATGCATGAAACCACAGCCGAGCTGTTCTGATTAAAGCTCCCATTCCCAAGTACCGCTAAACAGAAACAAATGCCACTCTTAGCTTTCATTCCACAAAAATGCTTCAGCCTCGATTATACTAATAGGCTGAAAACACTTATCCTCCCCCCGCACCCAAATAATATGTTTATATGTCAGAGGTTTACAAAATGCCCTTTAGCACCAATGATGGAATGGACACAGGGATGCATGTAAGACGGCTGCCTGGACAGAGTTAGACTATTGGCTTATCTAACATAACATTAGCAAAAGTTCTCCTGAGACAGCCCTGAAACTTAATAAAGTTGCTGTCAGTGTAGACAATACTGGGGAGGCTGCCCAAAGGCAGTTTCCAGCATTCCTATGTTACTGCACATTGTACAATCTCTTTTTAAAAAATATTTATTTGGTTTTTCAGATTAAAATTTTACAATCACACAGTGGCGTAGCGTGGGGGGTGCAGGGGGGGCCGGCTGCACCGGGCGCAACATCTGGGGGGTAGGGTTAGGGGGCGCAAATCCACGGGTTAGGGGGCGCAAATTACTTGCCTTGCCCCGGGTGCTGACAACCCACGCTACGCCACTGCAATCACATATCCAAGAAGACAAGATTCCAAGGACTCTCCTGGACTTTCCCCCTCCCCCTTTGTTGGTCCTTAATCATTTCCTCCTGCATCTTTTATGATAATCCAAATCTTTTACATTTCCATTGCATCCAAAATTCACCATTAAACTGCAAGTGTTATTCCAATCCTACTAACAATTTTAGTTGTTTACAATGGTTTTTAAGATAAATTATAAAATTCCTTATTAAAGTTTTGGTCTTCCTGATTTCTGATTCTTCCAGACATTTTACCCATTTCGGCATAATCCATCAACTTGATCTGCCATTCTTCTCTGGTAAGGAATTTATATTCTTACCATCTATGGGCAAACTCTTGCACATTGTACAAACTCAAACTCCATTATGCAAAAAAGGAAAACAGGGGAGAAAAACCCAGGAGAATGCAAGCAATCAACTGGGTTCCCAGACCTTTAAATTACCCTTTAACCTTTTTATAATGCTATTCTGAACATCGTATATTTTAGTCCCTGCTTAATTCTTATTGTTTTTGCTAACATGGCTGGGGTTTCTTAACCTGACATTGCTGTGACAGGGCTGAAGCTGCTTTTGTTGCAGTTAAACTGCAAGTGTGTGTGTGAGAGAGTAATGTTTATATACTGCTATATCATGAAAATATATCACAGCAGTTTACAACAATATAGAAACATAAAACCAAACAGTAACATTAGAAATGACTTAAATAGAAAAAGGAATTAAAACAAACCATCAACAGGTCATTGGGGGGGTATTCTTAATTGCCTGCATAGGCCTGGAAGAATAGTTTCCCTTTTTTTCCCCCAGCAGGCATTTAAAAGTTGGCACTGAATCTCTAGTGGCAGGGTGTTCCACAGGACTGGGCCTATGACACTAAAGGCTCAGTTTCTCACTGTTGTCAAATGAGCCTCACCAACTCAGAGAACAACCAAAGATGCTTCTGCAGATAAGTGATCAAGCTGGAATATAAGGGTTCGGGCAGTCCCTGAGGTATCATTTTATTTATGAACAGTCTGTATCTTCTTGTGTTTGAATGCTTTACTTCTGTTGCATTGCATTGCTGCCTACAAACTTCTGGCATGGAATGGCAAATAAGCAAACAATCAGGACAAATTTAAAAGCATCCTTTTGAATCTCGCAGGGAAAGAATATTAAGTTTAAGGAGAGAAGGGCAACATCTACGCTGCTCAGACTGACATATGCCTCTCAGTCCTAACTCAGATTGTTGTGATGAAGTTCTCAGCAGATTAAACATACTTAAAAAAGAAGAAGTCATATAGCTGAAACAAAGCAACCCATTTCAGGGTAGGTGACATGACTGGAAAATGTTCCCCATCAAATCAGCATAGCCTTGCAAAAGGCACATTAAATTTGTCTGACATTAGTATTAGGGTTTGTTTGTCTTTTAAAAACGCACACACCCTGAATTATATATATATATATATATTGGTGGTTGCCTATTAAATAGGATAGGGAGGCAGGCGGCGCTGTGGGTTAAACCACAGAGCCTAGGACTTGCCGATCAGAAGGTCAGCGGTTCAAATCCCCATGACAGGGTGAGCTCCCGTTGCTCGGTCATTGCTCCTGCCAACCTAGCAGTTCGAAAGCATGTCAAAGTGCAAGTAGATAAATAGTACCGCTCCAGCGGGAAGGTAAACAGTGTTTCCGTGCGCTGCTCTGTTTCGCCAGAAGTGGCTTAGTCATGCTGGCCACATGACCCGGAAGCTGTACGCTGGCTCCCTCGACCAATAAAGCGAGATGAGCACCGCAACCCCAGAGTCATCCGCGACTGGACCTAATGGTCAGGGGTCCCTTTACCTTTACCTATTATACAGGATATCTGATGCTACAATCCACCCTCTGACCATAGATGGGGAACCTTTGGTACGTAGACATAATGAGCCATGCCAGGGCCCCCCAATTGGAATACAAGGCCATTTTGGCCAAGCCGTGCCCATGTGGTCTGCTCACCTGACACTGTATATGACAGGGAAGGCCAGGTAAAGAGAAAGGCTGTGGGGTTGCAGGCACTGTTGACCAGCAGACTGGCAGCACCTCCAAAGACCTGTGCAAGGCTCTGCACACACCAACTACAGTGGTACCTCTGGTTAAGAACTTAATTCGTTCCAGAGGTCCGTTCTTAACCTGAAACTGTTCTTAAACTGAGGTACCACTTTAGCTAATGGGGCTTCCCGCTGCCGCCGCGCCACTGCTGCACGATTTCTCTTCTCATCCTGAAGCAAAGTTCTTAACCTGAGGTACTATTTCTGGGTTAGCGGAGTCTGTAACCTGAAGCGTATGTAACCCGAGGTACCACTGTACAGTGGTACCTCGGTTTATGAACTTCATCCATTCCAGAAGTCCGTTAGCTAATGGGGCTTCCCGCTGCCGCTGCACCGCCGCCACGATTTCTGTTCTCATCCTGAAGCAAAGTTCTTAACCCAAGGTACTATTTCTGGGTTAGCGGAGTCTGTATGTAACCCGAGCTACCATTGTACTTTGAAAGCACCAACTACCGACTGGGCATCAGCACATGGTGCAGTGCACGATACTTTGCAAGCCTTCGTCATCAGCTGATTGTCAGGGCTTTTGCACACTGCACTGGGCACAAACAGTTCACCTGATGCCATTGTGACAGTAGGTGATTGACAGGTGGACAGTCCTGCCCCCCCCCTTATATATGTCCTGAAGAGGATAGGACAGACAAGCCTGCAATCCACCACCCAAATCCAATTTCCCACCCCTGTCCTAAAGTGGATTATTTTTAAAATAAATAAATAATAATAATAGTAATAATGTCAGGGGTTCAGGAGCAGAGTCACAGGAGAGGGAAGAAACGGAGAGCGAGGGGGAGGAGTCGGAAGGAAATGTCAGCGGCGACAGTAGTCCGAGGTCTCTGAGTCTCTCCAGTGACTCGGAGGATTCACAGAAAGGGGCCCCCATGGTCAGGGCAAGGGGAGAGCCCAGGGGGACACCTCGGGAAGGAGGGGACTCAGGGAGTAGCAGCTGGAAATCCGGGCCAGCGTCCCCCCCAGAGTGCAGTAGGGGGGAGGAGTCCAAGGCATCGGGATCAGGGAGCGCGCAGGCAGAGGGAGAACGTGAGGCAGGACTGACCACACCCTCGTCAGGGAGCGAGGAAACGGTCATCCGGAAAGTAAAACGCGCGCGCGCGCCAAGTTCAAATGTACAGGAGGGCGGCAAGGTGGGCAGCCCGGGTAGGGAGCCAGGTCCTAAAGCCCGCCGAAGAGAGGGGGAGGAGTCAGAGGGGTCAAGCTCTGCGTCGGAAGAGTCCAGGAGGAATGAGACCCCGGGGGGTAGTAAGACCCAGAGGAAGAGAGAGAGAAGGAAGAGGTGGGGTAAGATTAGAGTATTAAACTGGTGCACAGGGGGCGGAGATCCAGACAGAGCTTCGCCGGTCTAAAGTCCAGACGTAGGGCTGGGACGCTAAGACTTGTAAATGGAGACTATTCTTCAATAAAGACTTTGATACTGTACGATCGGCTAGCGTTGGTCCTTGGTGAGCTGGGACCCGGAGCCAGCTCTGACAAATAATAATACAGCTTAATGCAGGAATGGAATGGAACTATGTATAAGACCGTATAAAAGAGCAAATGATATAAACATGTGTCGGGTTGAAAATGCATATGGAAGGCATCTTCCAGTCCTTGCAGTTTGTATCATTACAACACTACATAAAGCTAAAAGGTAAAGGTACCCCTGCCCGTATGGGCCAGTCTTGACAGACTCTAGGGTTGTGCGCTCATCTCACTCTAGAGGCCGGGAGCCAGCGCTGTCCGCAGACACTTCCGGGTCACGTGGCCAGCATGACAAGCTGCATCTGGCGAGCCAGCGCAGCACACGGAACGCCGTTGACCTTCCCGCTGGTAAGCGGTCCCTATTTATCTACTTGCACTCGGGGGTGCTTTCGAACTGCTAGGTTGGCAGGCGCTGGGACCGAGCGACGGGAGCGCACCCCACCGCGGGGATTCGAACCGCCGACCTTTCGATCGGCAAGTCCTAGGCGCTGAGGCTTTTATCCACAGCGCTACCCGGGTCCCTACAACACTACATAGGAGTAGAAATTAATCTAATGGTGTTCCTAACCTTACAGTAGCTCGCTCAACCTATTAAACAAGTCACATCAGAAAAAAAGCCCCATCTGAATTTCTCTTTTAGATATGAGAGCACGTATGTTTTTGAGTTCCAAAATCTGCAGTGCCACCAATTCATTAGCAATCTGCCATTTTATTTTATTTTATTTTATTTTATTTTATTTATTTTATTTTATATTTTCAGACTTAAGTTCGGAACATTGTGCATGCCAAGTTTGCTGCACTTCTAAACTGCACATCTTACCAACAAGCATCAGTACACATATTCATTCATTAAACCACAGCATAAAATCATGGAATCCTCATACTTTCGTGCAATCACACTTTGTCACACTGCATCGCATCGACGGACATTCATAACCTGCAAGTGGTGGCGGAGGTAAGGATGCAAAGTGAAAAGTCAGAAGTTGCACGGGTACATATTCCAATATTAATTTCAGACATTCTCGTTATTTATACCAGAAAACAGGTAAAAGGTTACAAAAGGGTGGAGAAAACCTATGCGGTAATGATGGAAGAAATATGCATATTTTGCTTCTGACATCTAACCTGTGATGATTTTATGCATAACACCGCTCGTGCATATCAAAAAGATAAAAACTGAGAATGCTAAAGCACAGGTTGAACAAACACAAACCCCTGTGTTGCAAAATGGGACAATCTACAAAAACGCAACACGCTGGCTAATAACTGTTAGTAAATATATAATCGGTATGATGTCATTCAAAATATACAAATAAGCCACTTCAAAACAATATATATAACATACAACACATCTCACAAAATATACGCCGACAGTTTGGTGTTCCTTGCTATTCATTGGTTGTTTGAATCTTTGTTTGACTCTGATACATGTAACAACTTGCAGTTACTTGTACATTTTGTGAAATGTGTTGTATGATATATATATTGTTTTGAAGTGGCTTATTTGTATATTTTGAATGACATCGTACCAATTATATATTTACTAACAGTTATTAGCAAGCGTGTTGCGTTTGCATTTTTGCAGAAAGTACAGGTTGAGACATAGTAAATACATACAGAACCCACTCCTGGCCGTGATGCCTACAAAACTCACATGCTCCACAAAACCTTCTGGTATCTTTAGGTAAACCACTTACAGTAAAATTCTGTGCATTCCTCCTCTGAAGCAACTCCCATAGAGTTCAACTGGAGATACCAGGTAAATGTGTAGAATTTGGGTTTCAAAATGATATACAATGAATTGAAAAGGATGTTCAAAATTACTTTTGTAAAAAAACAAAACAAAAACAAACCCAACCCAGAAGCTTTTCTTTTGGGAGTTATAGGGACAAAACTACCTAAATGGTATAGAAATTTACTGATGTATGCCTTTACAGCAGCAAGAATGCTATTTGCCATAAAGTGGAAAGAAGCAGAAGTCCCTGCAAAGGAAGAATGGATACAAAAACTTGTGGAATATGCAGAAATTGTGAAACGTACCGGAAGAATAAGAAATCAAGATTACAAACTTTTTATAAAAGAATGGAAATGGTTTATTGAATATTTACGGATAAATTGCAAACTGATAAAAACATTAGCAGGATTATTGTAATAACCTGCAGTTTCATAAACAAATATAGTTAAAGCAGATAATTAAATGAGCAAATTAAATGAATTTGGATATGCAGAAGTTACTGAAAAATAAATTTAAGGAACCGCAGAAAGAGGGGGAAAGGAAGTCAAACTTTGAAATGTCAAATTGATTGTAAAACTAATGAAATGTATAAACTTGAAAAGTATAAATGTATTTTTTAAAAAAGTAAACATGTACAACAGCATTCGCCAACCTGGTGCTCTGTTTTGGGACTACAACTTTCATCAGCCATAGCCAGCAAGGTGAATGGATAGGCATAATGGGAACTGTAGTCCATCTGGAGGGCACAGTGGCGTAGCGTGGGGGGTGCAGGCGGGGCCGGCCGCACCGGGCGCAACATCTGTGGGTTAGGGTTAGGGGGCGCAAATCCATGGGTTAGGGGGCGCAAATTACTTGCCTTGCCCCGGGTGCTGACAACCCACGCTACGCCACTGGGAGGGCACTAGACTGGGGAGGCTAGTTTGCAGCAAAATGGCTACTCCTTGTTTTTACTTTCTCCAGCCCACATCTTTGACCACCTCAACTGTACCACAGCTGAGGCCTGAGAGAGCAAATAGGTTTTTCATCCGCCATGCAGATACTCTTTATATTAAAAAAAAAATGATACTATTTGAAAAACTCAAACATAGTAATTAGAGCAAAAGCAGAGGCATGGCGTAAATTTGATTTGGAACCAAGTTAATAGAACTGATATCCCTGGATAAAAGGTGTACTGTTTAATATACCAGGATCTGGAGATAATGAGTTCACGAAATTAAGCATTTCTAAGAGTACCCACTAAAAATAGAAAGTTAGCACAGAAACCTCTACGAGTAGCCTGCAGTTTGTTTGTTTAGCGGAGCCCCATAACAGAGTCAAAAAGATACAGAAAATGGACCGCGTTACTCTTATTTATCTAAAGCCAGTCAACTACCAACGCCAGACAGTCTGCTAAGGGACTGAGAGCGGGTAGCAGAAAGCAGTACAAGAGCCAGAATCGGCTTCTGCTCAGGACACCTGCAAGACAGATGATCTTTTGCCTGATGCTGGAGCCAAATGCAACATGTACAATTATTATTAATACATCAGTATTAATATGCATGGGCACTTGGCAGAACAACAACAAAAAGCCCGGTAAACTTCCTATCCCCAAGGAGCTGGCAATCTCAAGTCCAAGCCATCAGTGGAAAGCATGCCTGGGCAAGAAGTGCAGGAAAATGCTATTCTTAAACTCTACAGCAGAACCTCCACTTCTCAATGTACTTAGCAACGTAATGTTCCTAGTCAGGATCTTAGCCTTTAAAAAAACCAAAATAACCCTCCAAAGACTCTTGCCTGCTCTGTTAAGTTCTACAAGGTGCTGGATGCATACAGAAGCATTAACATATGTTTGTCTTTAAAAAATACAGTGGTACCTAGGGTTAAGTACTTAATTCGTTCCAGAGGTCCATTCTTAACCTGAAACTGTTCTTAACCTGAAGCACCACTTTAGCTAATGGGGCCTCCTACTGCCGCCGCGCCACTGCTGCACGATTTCTGTTCTCATCCTGAAGCAAAGTTCTTAACCTGAGGTACTATTTCTGGGTTAGCGGAGTCTGTAACCTGAAGCGTATGTAACCCGAGGTACCACTGTACAGTGGTACCTCGGTTTATGAACTTCATCCATTTCAGAAGTCCGTTCTTAAACCGAAACCGTTCTTAAACCGAGGTGGGCGTTCCCTAATGAGGCCTCTCGCCGCCGGTGCCCTTCCACCATTCAGCTTCCGTTCTTAGACCGAGGTAAAGTTCGCAAACCGGGACACTACTTCCAGTTTTGCGGAGTTCGTAAACCGAATAGTTCGTGAACAGGGCTGTTCTTAAACCGAGGTACCACTGTATATGCCATTTGAATTAAAGATTACATGGCCTACTGCCCCCTTTTGGAACATGCAAATGAGCGAATGAAAACCATAAACAGTAAGCTCAATGCCCTTGGTTTATCTGTACAATAAAACAAAGATGGAAGGTTTCATCAAATCCGAATTAGCTTTTGCCTGAAGAATCAAAAGATATTGAGCCGCAAAATTCATTGGCTGGGACCCATGGAATATGCTCATCATCTATAACTCTCAGTCTGGATTTTAAATTGGGGTGTCTGGTAGCAAAATATTACTGGAGTTTAACAAGTTTCAGATATTGAAGAGCTTTTACTCTTCAATAGTTACCGCATTTTTCGCTCTATAAGACGCACCAGACCACAAGACGCACCTAGTTTTTGGAGGAGGAAAACAAGAAAAAAAATATTCTGAATCTCAGAAGCCGGAACAGCAAGAGGGATCGCTGCACAGTGAAAGCAGCAATCCCTCTTGCTGTTCTGGCTTCTGTGATAGCTGCGCAGCCTGCATTCGCTCCATAAGACGTACACACATTTTCCCTTACCTTTTAGGAGGGAAAAAGTGAGTGTTATAGAGCAAAAAATACGGTAAATAGATTAGCATTTTAGGGGATTGATGATGGTTGAATCAATGGCATACGTAAACCAGATTTACAATACCTATTTATGATCTCTTTGTTAATTTCTTATTATTATTCAGCATTCTGTATATTGTTGTTATTGGTCGATATAGATAACTGAGTGGCAAAAAACAACAAGAACCCACCCTCTTCAAAATACTTTGCAGCTGCCAAGAGCATCTGTATTAAGTTTATACAAGATCAAAGTGTCTTGGAAGTGAAGCATATAAAGGACAACACTGCATTTTGTAATTAAGTTGTATTTTCTGTATCCTGAAATTTTGATCAGCTAGTTCGCTGCTCAAATGGCAAGTTTGTAAACTGGAATAAAGTTGAGTGACTCAGCGCCTACTATAAACCACAGTTTATGTTTCCGGGAACATACTAAACTGTGATTAATGAAAATTAGAAGCAAAAACTGATTTCCTCGTGGCCATTCCAGAGAAAGGAGCAGGAGAGAATGAGCAAAAGCTCATGATTTAGTATGACATAGTTGTTCAGAACAGTATTTCATCCCTGGTCAGCTAAGATCTACTGAGCAAGGGCATCTTTAGGCTCACCAACTAACAACATAAAGACCAAATGATGCCCAGTGCAGAGTAGTCACACAAATTCTAGCTTCCTAAAACCAATTTTGACTATTACCTACTTCGGGTCATGGGGAAGGGTCCTGGTTAAAGGCATAAGCCAAGCTGAAAGGTGTTTTGATTTCACTCAAGCCATGAAATTAACGGGCAAGCTCAAGCAAACCACTCATTCACAGCCTTACCCCACTAACATAACATAGGGATAACAACTGGCTACAGGGTCCCTCAAGCACTTCAGATTCAGGTTACATTCTAATTTGGCAGAGGTGATTTGAACATACATTCTATGCCCTGAAAACGAATGCCACAGGCACATACTTCACATACTCCACAGGCACATACTTCCATGCATGGTGGGAATGTTCCAAAATCCAACTCTTCTGGACATCAATCATACAAAAAATGTGCAAAATACCTAAGCGAGTATTAGAAGTCACCCAAGAACTGGCCCTACTAAACATCTTCCAAGATAATAATGTCCACTTTCATTATAAAGAGCTCATAACCCACCTACTCTCAGGAGCCAGAAACAACATAGCCAGACACTGGAGAGACCTGTCAGAAGTAAGCATGGGCCAATGGTATCAAATAGTATGGGAAACCAGCCTTATTAGAAAAACTAACCAATAAACTGAAACTGACATGGGGACACATAGAAGAAGACGCCTTCACCCCGGTATGGTTCTCCTGTATCACATACATAGCCCAACAAGAATCCACCGACAGCATACAAATCAATCTGGCTAACCTGATCCAAAAATACACACACACACACCATTCACACACAAAAACAAATTCCAAAGACAACCAATCACACCTTAGGCCACCTGTCTTAAAGGGAAAGGGAAAGGGACCCCTGACCATTAGGTTCAGTCACGGATGACTCAGGGTTGCGGCACTCATCTTGCTCTATTGGCCGAGGGAGCCGGCGTACAGCTTCTGGGTCATGTGGCCAGCATGACTAAGCCACTTCTGGCGAACCAGAGCAGTGCACAGAAACACCATTTACCTTCCCGCTGGAGCAGTACTACTTGCACTTTGATCTACTTGCACTTTGATGTGCTTTCAAACTGCTAGGTTGGCAGAAGCTGGGACCGAGTAACGGGAGCTCACCCCGTCGCGGGGATTCAAACCGCCAACCTTCTGATCAGCAAGCCCTAGGCTCTGTGGTTTAACCCACAGTGCTACCCATGTCCCTGTCTTAAAGGTAAAGGTAAAGGGACCCCCTAACCATTAGGTCCAGTCATGACCGACTCTGGGGTTGCGGCGCTCATCTCGCTTTATTGGCCGAGGGAGCTGGCATACAGCTTCCGGGTCATGTGGCCAGCATGACTAAGCCATTTCTGGAGAACCAGAGCAGCACACAAAAACACCGTTTACCTTCCCGCCAGAGCGGTACCTATTTATCTACTTGCACTTTGACATCCTTTCGAATTGCTAGGTTGGCAGGAGCAGGAACCGAGCAACAGGAGCTCACCCCGTTGCGGGGATTTGAACCGCCAACCTTCTGATCTGCAAGTCCTAGGCTCTGTGGTTTAACCACACACGTCCCTGTCTTACCACCAAGGAAATACAACAAGCAAATAGTAAGAGAATCCATACAAGTGATGCTGACACAAAACCCCACACATACACTAAGTAGAAACATAGAAGCATAACTACCCCACTCCACCCACCACTCCCTCCTCCCCCTTTTTTCTTCCTAACCTAACACTGTATGCAACACTAATGTCTCACAACAAATGAAACTGACCTGTAGAAAACACAAGTTGAAAAAAGAGAAAATGCACGTATTTTTGTAAACTAAAAAATCTGTAATAATATATTTTTTTTAAAAAAGGGGGGGGGGGAAAGCTAGCCTTCACCGTAAGAAGTGGCAAAGCCTGCAGCATGAACCACGCCAATATGTTCTGTGAAGAACAAAGCATTTCAACAGCCTTCACAAACCGGGCATTTGAATAGACCCTAAAGATGGTAAAAGAAGCAGATTGCCACTGGAGACTCTTCCAAACATGGCACTTCAATTATGCCACAGTATACCATTGTGATCATTCATCCAGTTGACATCACTGTTCTCACTTTCTCCAGTGAATAACTGTGACTGTAAGCTGCTCTTTAGGACTGCAAAGGACAGATTTAGAGACTCAGTGCCCACTATCTAGCATACTTGGTTCTTAAACTGTGCTTTGAAGCAACTTAAAATACCCCAAGAATTGCTGAGCCCTTCAATTTGAGGTCTGCCTCCCCTTTCAATTTATAATAAAGGCTGCCTTTTTTAAAAAAAATCAAAACATATTTAAGAATGGCCCTGCCAGTGTGGAAAATTGTTCCTTTTCAAGAAAGTCTGGTGCAAACATTTCAAAGCTCAAACCCATCAAAGATAGCCAGACGGTCAACTAAAGTACATAGGAAGAGAAAAAGGAAAAAGAAAAGCTCAGTGGTGAGTTCACTGTATGTCTAGTCATAAGCAATCATTTGTAAGTTCATGATGATCAAGTTATTTGTCTTGTCATTCATAGTATATAACTTCAAGGGCTTTAATTCCTTTTCAGAACTGAGATGCAACCGAATGCATGAACCACTGAAAAGCAAGAAATATCAAATATCCTGTCAATGAACAGGAATCTGAAGTTCTTAATATGATTACATGCTCCCCCATATAAGCAAATTCCCTGCCTGCAGAAAAGCATCAAATCAGGCATATAGCTAAGGTGCAATATGCTAGTTTTCTACGTTTGTAGGAAATGGTTTTTTTTTTGTTTTTTTAATGCTTTTTATTGACTTTTTCCAAAAAAAACAACCCAAACAAAATAAAATAATATTTACAATCATTCTTAATGTCATCTTGTTTACATTGCGTAGAATCACGCCTCGACTTCCTTCCTTCCCAGTTGCGGTTTTCTTAATATACATCTTCTCTTACAGTTTCTTCTACTTTTCTATACACGTCACAAGAGTTATGTTAACCCTCTGTAGTTCTTAAACTTCTACAGTTGGTTCCTATATATGTTACAAATTTACCCCATTCTTCTACAAACTTTGCCCCTTTTTGGTGTCGAATTTTATATGTCATTTTTGCTAATTCCGTATAGCCCCAAAATGGAAGTCATCGGAGATCCCAACAGTTATGGAATGGCAGGCTAAACTTTTTGAATATACGGAATGTAGGAAACATTTTATATGGGCAAAAATACGGGCATCCCCAGCTGAAATAGTAAAATATAGACTGGTCACCAGAGGGTGAATTTGAACTAGTTGACTGCCCCACAG
This sequence comes from Podarcis tiliguerta, assembly GCF_965153285.1. Classification (NCBI taxonomy): domain Eukaryota; kingdom Metazoa; phylum Chordata; class Lepidosauria; order Squamata; family Lacertidae; genus Podarcis; species Podarcis tiliguerta. Next base: position 105,788,997 of record NC_139536.1, read on the forward strand.
AAGCAGACTGGCAAGGTCAGAGCTGGAAGGCGCTCATGCAAACATCCCTATATTTGGGAGCACAAATAGGATGTCCCCATTTTCACTGGAGAAATGTTGGAGGGGATGAAATAGGATGCCCCTATTTTGACCCAAGAAATGTCAGAGAGGACGAGAAAGGCTTCTGCGCTTTGCACAGTCTTGGCGATTCAAGAAAGACCTTCTGTGACTTCTAGTTGTGCAATTAGCAAAGGTCCATATATATTTTCCTAGATATCTGTCAGGGACTGGGGAGAGAAGGAATGGTGGAGACTGCCTCCCCACCCTGACCCCTCCAGAGAGGAGGAAGAGGAAGACAGTATAGATTTACAACAGGGGTTTGAGGGAGGTCCCAGCTCAGAGGCAGATAAGGGGAGAAGTTGGGAAATCATGGGAGAGCCAGAACAACACCTAGCTGACACGTTGACATTAGAAAGCATTCCAGACCCTCGATCTCCCAGAACCCGGCAAGCCTTAAAAGTAGGAGAGCAAAGAGCTCAAAGACAGAGGGCACCTAGTAGCACCCATAAGAGAGATGAATGAGGAAGTGGGAGAGACAGGGGGTGGAGATTCACTTGGGACAACCCCATTATCCAAGAGGCTGGGTTCTATAGCCTCTCTCTGTGATGATTGAAATAATAATAAATTTTTCCTTGTCTTTACACTTTCCTGGGCAACTGGCTGGGAGCCGCTGACAACATCCTGACAATATCACAGTCCAAGGATCTAGTCCAGTTACTCACCCCGTCAATATAGAGCGAGCATTGGGATTGCACCCCCTGATGCAATTCAAAAAGGGGGAGGCGATGGCAGAGATGGATTACAATGTACAGATTTGTGTGCAAGTACACTCATCCCAAATACATGTGGTGGAGTGTGCCCACAAGCCCTCTGCTCCTTCATAGCTTGGCTCGTTTGTGAACTGACTCCCATTTCTGCCAAAGCTGGTTTGAGGACTTTGAGCGTTCTACTCCACGGAACAATTCCACAGCCCCGCTCTTAATGCACAACTGACCTTAATCTTTGAACCCTGCAGCGTACGGAAAGCTAAAAAGTAGAAAATGCTGAGCTGCAGAGCCAGAGCTGGAATGAAGCTCCACTTAAGGGAATTCTGTCATCGCAAGAGGATTGGACTTGATTATTCTTAAGTCTGACCTGACAGATGGTCTATCTCGAAGGAAGGAGATCCCATAACAGCCCAGCAGCACCACGTGCAGCGCAAAACTACTCGGAAGAAAGTCTCATCCAATTCAATGTTGCATTCTGAGCAAAAGTGTATGAGATGGCAGACTACTGGTAAGCATTTATTTGACAACAATATTCAAGGATACCTTCAGCCAATGTTGCTTCACTTAAGACAATTTATGGCAACAAAACTATTTAAATGTGGCATTCAGCGTGCCAATTAGTAACTGTTAAAGGGTTGTTTTTTTCAGCCGGAACTCACCAGAACTCAGATCCGGCACCTCTCAGGCGGGCGCCATTGCTATGATAAAAGAACAAGGGAGGTGTTCAGGGTGAGTTCTGGCACCCCTTTTTCTATATAAATAGCACTGAGTAGTAGTATCAAAAGGAACGCGGGTGGCGCTGTGGGTTAAACCACAGAGCCTAAGACTTGCCGATCAAAAGGTCGGCGGTTCAAATCCCCACAACGGGGTGAGCTCCCGTTGCTCGGTCCCTGCTCCTGCCAACCTAGCAGTTTGAAAGCACGTCAAAGTGCAAGTAGATAAATAGGTACCGCTCTGGCGGGAAGGTAAACAGCATTTCCACGTGCTGCTCTGGTTCGCCAGAAGTGGTTTACTCATGCTGGCCACATGACATGGAAGCTGTACGTTGGCTCCCTCAGCCAATAAAGTGAGATGTGCGCCGCAACCCCAGAGTCAGCCACAACTGGACCTAATGGTCAGGGGTCCCTTTACCTTTATTAATATCAAAACACAGCCAAATTTTATCGTAAAAGCAATATTATTCATATTAATAATCTCAAGGTTAGAAACCATGGTTTCACTACATGGGAGCTCAATCTTGAGTTCAATACTCATGGAAAGGGCTCATCCAGCCTTGACCTAGCCCTGTCGCTTTTCCCCAGGGAAAACCCCATCTGAATCAGAGCAAGCATTAATTGGGTTTTATCTGGATTGAGGTTTGCTCCGATTTATCACTAAAGAGCAGGTTTACCTGGGGAAAGTGGTACAGCAAGGACAAAACTGCACGAATCTGTGCCTAGAAAGCCCAGGACAAGCAGAAAACCACTCATAGAATCTTAAGAGTTGGAAGGGACCCATAGGGTCATGTAGTCCAACCCCCAGCAATGGAGGAATCTCAACTAAAGCATCCATGACAGATGGCCATCCAACCTCTGTTTCAAAACCTCCAAGGAAGGAGAGTCCACCACCTCTTGTGGGAGTCTGTTCCACTGCTGAACAGCTCTTACTGTCAGAAAGTTTTTCGGAATGTTTAGTCGGAATCTCCTTTCTTGCAACTTGAAGCCACTGGTTCGAGACCTACCCTCCAGAGCAGGAGAAAACAAGCATCCTCCCTCCTCCATGTGACAGACCTTGAGATATTTGAAGATGGCTGTCATATCTCCTCTCTGTCTCCTCTTTTCCAGGCTAAACATACCCAGTTCCTTCGAGCGCTCCTCATAAGGCTTAGTTTCCATACCCTTGATCATCTTGGCTGCTCTCCTCTGCACACATTCCAGCTTGTCAAAATCCTTCTTAAATTGGGGTGCCCATGACTGGACACAATATTTGCTGGACAAAGGACAACCAGAAATGTAGACACACCCTAAGACAGTGGTGTCCAAACTTTTTTGAAAGAGGGCTAGATTTGATGAAGTGAAGGGCCGTGGGGACCATCCAAAAGGCCGACCAAAGTTGTTGACCTTTTTTTAGGGTTGAAGTTGTTGAGGTTTTTTTTAGAATTTTATTCCAAGAAATAAACTGCCACAGGGGCCGCATTAAGACATACCTACCCTAAGATTACCCTAAGGTGGTAATAGAACAGTTCTAACCTAATACGAATAGTCCTGACAGTTCTATGCATTGAAACCCTTTACTCTAACCAGTGGTTCTTAACCTGTGGGTCCCCAGACGTTGTTGGACTACAACTCCCATCATCCCTAGCTAGCAAGGCCAGAGCTCAAGGATGATGGGAGTTGTAGTCCAACAACATCTGGGGACCCACAGGTTGAGAACCTCTGCCTGTTCTTTCTGTAACCAAATACTGTGAATAATCTTTGCTGATGACATTAAGTTTTCTGGGGAATGAGGGGGTGTGTGGGTCACTGGGTGCTGCGTTGCAAGGGGAAAACTGGTGTTTTTGAGTTCTGAATTTACAGTCTGATTTCATTCTATTTTTTTGTGCCCATTCTGAAACTCAATAAAAAATATATGTTCAAAAAATCTCACTGTAAGAAACAGTGAGATGAATTCTGAACCGTTTAGCTCTCCCATGGATCACTGTGGTAGCTTTCATTAGCATAATTGAGAGCATATTTTATTCTGACCTTTGTAAAAGCTCTCATTTCCCAAACGTGATGGATACTGAATTGCTTTTTCTGAACAAATAACCATCATTTCCTATGGGAAAGCTGCCAATTATACATCGGAGGAAAAGGCTGTATCAGATAACATATAGGCATTTGGAAAGTGAGCACAGTTTTGACAATCCTAACCTTGAAGTCAAGTATCAATAAACTGTACTTCCACTTAAACAAAATAAATAAATATATATATATATATATATATATATATATATATATATATATATATGGCTTTTGGTTTAAATTTTGTAACCATTTCCTAATCTGTCCTGCTAAAAGATGCAGCTAGGAAGTTCCAAATGGAGAGAAGCGGTAGGCCTCTATGGGAGTGAGAACGTTTTTCTGCCATACTTTGGGAAGAGTCAGAGAGTCCCTGGGGCAGAAGAGGATACCCTGTCCCTTTATCCCTTACCTGCTCCTTTCCCCACTTTCTTCCCAAGAAGTACCACAGCATCTTTTCCCTCTGTGTGGATTATCCAGCCATCAGTGGTGGTGGTGGTTTGACAGTGGTTCTCAAAGCCTGATGGGGGCTCAAGGCCACTGATGCCCCTTGGGCAAGAGAAGACGAATGATCTCCAAAATAAGTTGTGGGCGAGATGCAGGACTGCCTTGTCTGGAGTCCACTTCCCTGGCACTTAAGGTTTGCTCCCCACCTGCACTGCAGGAGGTTGGCCCTTGCGGTCCCTTCCAACTCTACAATTCTATGGTTCCTCCTTCTTGCTTGCCTCGTCTTGGCATTGAGCCACTGGTATGGAATGAAGCCCAGTCGTGTGGTTGGTCCTCCACAGTAGAAGAGGACAGTTTCCCTGACATTGTGTGCTAGGCCAGGACCCGTGAAACATGGTCCAAGACTGGTCCAGAATCTGAAAGTTCTGCTAGGAGTCAGTCCGACAGGGCCAAGGCAGGATACGAGGCAGGAAACCAGGCAAGGAGGGGTACAGGATCTCAGGCAGGATCTGGCATACAGCAGTGTTGCTCCCACAACCTGGGGCAGGGTCTGACAGCCTTTTATCTTTGTCAGGGTAATGGCCGGTCCTGATCCTCTGGCGACTCACCTCCCTGTTTCACCCAAAGGTGAGCACTCCTCCTGCGAGTACTCAGGTCTCTCCTTCTCTCAGACCTTAGTCTCTGCAGCTCGGGAGACATCGGTGGGTTACTAGACCCAGGGGCCGCCTCAGCTTCCCTTGACCCAACCAGTAGTGGAGCAGCTGTGATTGATGGCCCAGTTGAAGGCAATGAGGTAATCCCCGCATCTGGAGCCAGGGCAGGCTCAGGCCCCTGACTCGGCCCAGCTGGTGTTTGTTGCAGGGGAACCTGTGCAGACTGGAACTCTTCAGGGTCAGGCCCCAGACTTGGTTCAGATGATGCCTGAGGCAAAGGATCTGGTGCAGACTGAGACTCCTCTGGTTCCGAGTCCGAGCCAGAGTCCCAGGCCATCACACCTTGCCACCAAGGGACGGAATGAAGCATGGTGCCACATTCTTGGTGCCCCGTCAGAGCGCTGGTCAATAAGAGCATGCTGACCCCTTCCCCAACAACTGAAACTCAGGAAGGGTGGCCACCTTAATGGGCACCCACAGTGACCAGCATAGTTGACCTCTGGTCTAAACGCCCTCCCCCCCCCCCAGCTCCACCACTCAAGACAACTGATGCCTTGGAGAGGCGATTGAAAGTAATAAAACATAAAAACTAAGATTGGCAGTGGCTGTAGCCTTAATACTACAGGGTCCCTCAGCCCTGCTCTTCGTCAGAAGGCAGAGTCAAAATCTGGCCACTCCTCTCCAAACTAGGATGTTACAAGCTGTGGCTGAGCAGTTGCAGGTTCAACACAGCCTGCTCTGCTCTTTCTCATTCCTGGGTTGGGCTAGATGGCCTTTGAGAGTCTTTTCCAGCTCTCTAATTCTTTGATTCTATAAGATCGATTCTGCCCTTCAAAGGAAGTCAAACTCAACCTGCCTGTTCTCTTCCCGCTTGAAGAGAATCAGCTTGTCCTAGTCAACTGTTTATATTAAGCAACATGCACTTATATTTAGGAAATAGTAGCTAGGGAGCTTGATGTAATGTTTGTTGTTGTTTTTTTAATGATCTTCTGACAACGAGGTAGACCGTGATTTAAAACCAGCCCAACTTGGAGGTGTGGTGAGGAACAGGGCCTAAGCAAAACAATTTCAATTGCATTTATTTCATTAGCAATCCTTGGCATTTCATCCCCTATTATCTCAAAACGTGAACGAGCAGTGGCAGCATATTTTCAGGACTCTCTCTGGTGCTGCAGCCTCACTTCATTCTGCAGGCAAAGATAGAGATGCCATTTCCCTTTGCCACAAATGGCAGGCAACCCTGGAGCCAACTCTATAGGGCCGAGGCATCTTCCATCCCCTTAATAACTGTGGGGAGGGGGCCAGGCCCCATCAATGTTGATGAGGTGTGCGGCTTCCTCCCGACAATGTGACGTCGAACGCATGACATCACACACATGCAGTGCACTCTGGGCCCCCTCAATCATGGGCACAAGTCAGCACCTCTGATAGGTTTTGGAAAGGTGGGGGGGGGGGCTTTTGGACCCTGTTGCACTCCCTAAGCCAGGTAGAAGCTTCCCCTGACTTTGGGAAGGAGGCACCAGGCTATAATACTTTATTTTATTTTTTAAATATTTTTTAAAAAATTCTTTTTATTGAGTTTCTCTTAAGAAAAAAAAAACCAAAAGAAAAAAAAATCAACAAATCCAAAAGAAATATCCATACATAGCACAAAGATAACATCCATTACAGTTCTTTGTCTTCTTCCTTGCATCTTTATATGTTTAAGTATTTAAACCTTTTCTCTACACATTCCTTGACCTCCTTCCCTCCCGATTTTGGGCTGCTTAATAAAAGTTTTTTCTTTTTTCTGCAGCTATTAATTGTCACTGGTTTACGCGTCGTAAGACTTATATCAAACCTGCTATAGTTTTTAAGTCTCTATAGTTTCCTTCAATGTATACCATAAATTTATTCCAGTCACTAATAAACTTTGTATTTTTTTGGTTTCTGATTTTTTTGTGTCATTTTTGCTAAATCAACATATTCATATAATTTTGTTTGCCAATCTGTGATCATTGGGGTATTTGGGCTTTTCCAATTTTGTGCAATTAATATTCTAGCGGCGGTTGTGGCATATTGGAATAATGTCTTATCTTCTTTTTTTGATTTCATCCCCAATTATTCCTAGTAAGAATAAGGCTATAATACTTTAATACTCCAGGAACATTTAGTGGACCAGCCTAGTCAGTTGGCAGCACGCCACTGAAATCTATGGCTTAAATAACCAGGTATCCCTTAACACTCAGATACATAAAGTGATGCCATGTAACCACAGAACTGAACTTAATTGAAAAGGATACCCTGGAGCACCTTCTCTCATGAAACCACCAGGCCCTTCCCTTTGCACATATTGTGGGCCCCTTTTTATGTCAAGTCCTTATTGATTTTGCAAATTTATATTCTACCTCGTCACAAACTTTGAAGTGGCTTCCAATAACTCACAGTGAAATGTAACACTCTTAAGCAGCAACCCTTAGGAAAACCAAACAGACCATCAACCCATTTTTTTTAAACCCATCGTAAAAGCTACTGTAAAACAGTCAACAGTACAATTGCAGCCACAGGGCTTCTGTGTGTTGGCCTTCACCCATTCGACCCCTGGAGAAGTGATGTAAGACAGACAGCTACACTTGTCCTAGATGTTTTGCTAAGGAGCTCCAGTGCTATAGATCACGTCAACCGACTGTTTCATATAAATGTTAAATAGTACTGGAGAGAACACAGATCCCTATGGGACACAGCACAGAAAGGATGAAGCTGACACAGGCATTCCACAGGTGCATCCATCCCAACAGAAATGAACTAATTGAAATTGAAATACTTTATTGTCACTTGTACAACTTGTATACAGTGAGATTACATGAGCACCCTCCACTCAGCTCTCTTAGTCTTAATTCCCCTCGTTTACTGACGCACACCCACCAAACCCGAAAGTCAGTTGCCCTGTTGTTATCTTTTCATTCAGCAGCCTAACAACCCATGGATAGAAGCTGTTCTTTACCCTGTTGGTGCAACTAATCATGTTTCTATATCTTCTGCCTAAGGGCAGGAGATCAAGAAAGTGCCAGACAGGGTGTGAATCATCCCTGAGAATTTTCCTCACTCTCCTGAGGCAACGTTCTTCTGCTATTTCATCCAGCGGATTCACGGGACAGCCCATAATATCTTGTGCTGTATTCACCACCCTCTGTTGGCACTTCCTATCAGTTGTTGTCAAACCAGCATACCACACCGTGATGCAGTATGAAAGGACACTTTCTATTGTTGACTGGTAGAAGGAGATCACCAGATGTTGATTGACATTGTTCTTCTGCAAGACTCTGAGGAGATGGAGTCTGTGTTGGGCTTTCTTAACCACCTGGGTTGTATTGATTTTCCAAGTAAGGCCTTCACTGAGATAAACTCCTAGGAATTTAAAGGAAAAGACTCTCTCCACACAGCCCTCCCCGATGTACAGTGGGGCTAGTTCTCCTCTCATCCTCCAAAAGTCCAACACCATCTCCTTTGTCTTGCTGCTATTAAGGTGCAAGTTGTTCCCTAGGCACCATAATGAAGGGTTAGATCCAGGGCTGCAGTCAAAAGAGTAAAATGAGGCCACCACCCTCCCATCAAGCTATACCATTCTCAAGGCTGACCACATTATTCTGCCACCCGAAGCAGAAGACCTCACAAGCACCTCTCTCCAGGAGTAAAAATACAGCAATGTTAAATTAACTAATAAGTTGCTAGGTTTTTGGTTTTTTTATGACACTCAAAATCAGCAGCCCGAGGCTAGCTGTCTCAATCTGTCTAATGGTAGAGCTGCCGTAGGTTAGACCCTTGGCTACAAATACAGTTTCTAGTTGAATATTCGGTTTGAGTCCAGCCGAAAATTAGGTTTGAAATTGGGCCTGGCTGCAACTTGATCGTTGCCCTTTAAAAAGCAGCAGCAAGCTGCACCCAGGTCAAAGCAAATTAGACAAAAGATGAACCAGCCCCTTCCATTCTTTCTTCACAAGAGTCAAAATAGCACATTATGACTCTCCAAGCCCAAACCTGCTAAAACGTCTGTCTTCAGTATTAAGAGCAACTACCAGAATCGTCCTCAGTGTGCAACCTGCTGATCAAACTTTACTTTGTGTGGGACAGCTCAGTTGGTAGAACATGAGACTGTTAATCTCAGGGTTGTGAGTTGGTGCCTCATTCTGGCTTAAAAGATTCCTGCATTGAAAGGACTAGATGATTCTTGTTGTCCCTTACAACTCTTCAATTCTATGACACACTTATGGCCCAAAGACTGATGGTTTGCATTTTTTAAAGCAGAAAGCATTGATCTGATGTGTAGAGATCTTTCCTATCCTAATTAATTCAAGAGAAGAAGAAGAAGAAGAGGAGGAGGAGGAGGAGGAGGAGGAGGAGGAGGAGGAAGAAGAAGTAGTAGTTTGGATTTTATATCCTGCTTTATCACTACCCTAAGGAGTCTCAAAGCGGCTAACATTCTCCTTTCCCTTCCTCCCCCACAACAAACACTCTGTGAGGTGAGTGAGGCTGAGAGACTTCAAAGAAGTGTGACTAGCCCAAGGTCACCCAGCAGCTGCATGTGGAGGAGCAGAGACCCAAACCCGGTTCACCAGATTACTAGTCTATCGCTCTTAACCACTACACAACACTGGCTCTGGAAGGGTTCTGGAAGCTTCTCTATGTGAAATAAACAAGGAGAAGATTCATGGTGTTTGGGTTATTCCTTCAGAGAATAGCTGGTTTAAATTGGTTCTCTTATCTCTTCTGTCAAGGTCATGCTGACTATAAAAGTAGGGCCAGAAGGAGCCTTCTCTTTCTTTCTTTCTTTCTTTCTTTCTTTCTTTCCCTCCTAATGTGGTGTTCTGTACATAGTATGCTTGGTGCTAAGGTTTAGACTTATTGTAAATTAATGTAATTTTAAGTTAAGTCTGCTGCAACTGGATTTCTTATGGACAGTGCCAATCCTGAATGTATTGGATTTGTGACCATTTTCCTCATTTGCTTTCAGTAGCAGTAAAGCTCTGCTGGGTGAAAGACAATTGCTGCTGGTCTATTTTTCGGGAATCCTGCAATGTGTTTAAGTTTTTACTCTGCTAACTATATGTCGGAGTTCTGTGGTGGATCATATTGAGTAGAATTCCAATCTTCTCCAGGTCTCACTTTGAAATTACAGGATGAGACCTTTGGAAGCAGAGATGGAAATGATATGAAGCAAATTTCCATCGCCAACATAAATCAGTCCAAATAAAGCATATAAACCTGCTATCCTAGCTTGATCACTGAGATTATCTACAGTTCCATCACTGGTAGTTCTCCAAATTGGCAAGACTAGTTTGACATCAACATGAAGCCAAGCCTTTAGTGTCATCAGCTGAGTTCTTTGGAAGGATCTTCCAACAGAGATTCAGCCTTCTGTTTTAACCTTTAAGTATTTCCTGAAAACATTTTAATGCTACTAGGCTTATGTAAAGGTAAAGGGACCCCTGACCATTAGGCCAGTCGCGGACGACTCTGGGCTGCGGTGCACATTTCGCTTTACTGGCCGAGGGAGCCGGCGTACAGCTTCCGGGTCATGTGGCCAGCATGACTAAGCCGCTTCTGGCGAACCAGAGCAGCGCACGGAAATGCCGTTTGCCTTCCTGCCGGAGCGATACCTATTTATCTACTTGCACTTTGACCTGCTTTTGAACTGCTAAGTTGGCAGGAGCAGGGACCGAGCAACGGCAGCTCACCCTGTTGCGGGGATCTGAACCGCCAACCTTCTGATCAGCAAGCCCTAGGCTCTGTGGTTTAACCCACAGCGCCACCCGCGTCCCTAATATGTAGCCTAATACTAATAGTTAACTGGTGGTCTGTGATTTTCCATTTTTATGTGGCTTTTATTGCATAGATATAACTGCTTTGATTTTTTTAATTAAAAAAATATGAAATTGCGGGATACAAGTATTTTTTATAAATAAATAGCAGAAGGGGGCACACAAGCCCAAGCCTCCCTAGGCTCATTCAGGTCACACTAAACTATAGCGCACCCCGACATCTGAAGAAAGCCAATACAGTACTCAAATGCCTTGGCTCCTGAACAAATTGGCTCCTGAACGCCGCAAACCCAGAACTAAGTGTTCCAGTGTGTGAACGTTTTTCAGGAGCTGAACGTCCAATGCTTGAGTGAAGGAAGCTCCTGCAGCTAATCGGAAGCTGTGTCTTGGTTTTCAAATGGTTTTGGGAGTTAAACAGGCTCCCAGAACAGATTAAGTTTGAGAACCAAGGTAACACTGTACAGTGGTACCTCAGGTTAAGTACTTAATTCGTTCCGGCGGTCCGTTCTTAACCTGAAACTGTTCTTAACCTGAGGTACCACTTTAGCTAATGGGGCCTCCCGCTGCTGCCATGCCGCCAGAGCATGATTTCTGTTCTCAACCTGAAGCAACGTTCTTAACCCGCGGTAATATTTCTTGGTTAGCGGAATCTGTAACCTGAAGCGTCTGTAACCTGAACATCTGTAACCCAAGGTACCACTGTATGTCTTTATGAATTAGACTTATTGTTTTTTTCTTCCAAACTCACTTACTACAAGGGCAGCACTGTCCCCAACCCCCCGGGGGTACTCAGGGGTACGCAGAAATGGCACCTTTTTTTCCCTAGAAGAAAAGCACTGGTTATGAGTGTGCTGCTTGCTGCAACAACTTCATGGCGAGTTCCTGCACCCTTTTTCCTATCACTGCGCAAAGGTACATTTTTGTCTATTTTTGTCTGCCTGACATTATTTTAAAAACGATAGAAGCCTGAATTACGCATGCAGCCAATTTGCTGGGCAGCTGGGTCGTGTAGTTCAATTAAGGGAGCTGCTGCTGCTTAATTACTGCTTGCTTGGCAGCTCTCTGTTACCAGAGACATTACCAGTGCTGTAAAACCATACATTGCTTTTAAATCCCCAATACAGTGGTACCTCGGGTTAAGTACTTAATTCGTTCCGGAGGTCCGTTCTTAACCTGAAACTGTTCTTAACCTGAAGCACCGTTTTAGCTAATGGGGCCTCCTGCTGCCCCTGTGCCGCCACCGCACGATTTCTGTTCTCATCCTGAAGCAAAGTTCTTAACCCAAGGTACTATTTCTGGGTTATCAGAGTCTGTAACCTGAAGCGTATGTAACCTGAAGCGTATGTAACCCAAGGTACCACTGTATACAGTCAAACCTTGGTTCCCGAACGCATTGTTGCAGAACAAAATAGCTCCTGAACACCACAAAACCTGGAAGTCAGTTTTCTGGTTTGCGAACGTTTTTCAGAAGCTGAACATCCAACACAGTTTCTGCTTGAGAGCAGGAAGCTCCTGCAGCCAATCAGAAGCCGGCCTTGGATTTTGAACGGTTGCAGGAGTCGGACGGACTCCCGGAATGGATTACGTTCGAGAACCAAGGTACCCCTCTAACAGAAGGACCTGCATGATTCTCTTTGTTTCCTTAGATCTAGAGGTGAGACTTCTGCAGTGTGGATTTTCTATTCAGGGTGTTTTAAAAAAAAATCAGTTTATATGCAAAAGGGTCATTAGTATGCAGAGCACTAACCGCTTGTTTTATGAGATAGCTTGCTTGGGGAAGTCTCCTCGCTGGAGAAGAGGGGGAAATTAACTATCCAGGGGATAAAGATGTAGCATATTTAGAGGGGGTTCCAGGGAGGGAGGAAGCAAAGGCAAAGTAGGAGTGGGAGAAACAGGAATTAGGCTGTGGGCAAACTTCACCACGGTGACTTAGGCACAGCTTGAGAGGAAGGAAAAGGCAGCAATCTGAGGTCTAGCCATCCCAGTGGCAAATCAAGGGGAGGCGTTTAACTGATGGGGAAGAGAAGCTAATTGCTCACCTGATAATAAAGGGATTAATAGGGAAGTAAGACTGCTTAAATAAATAGATCTCAGAAGGGCTCTGAGGATGGGAAGAGCTCTAAATGCATCAGAGTGAAGAGCTCACCAGGCAGGGAAGCCCTGGGTTACATAATGGGAGGGAGACGCAGGTGGCACTGTGGTCTAAACCACAGAGCCCCTTGGGCTTGCCGATCAGAAGGTTGGCAGTTTGAATCCCTGCTCTGTCCTAGCTCCTGCCAACCTAGCAGTTCAAAAGCACACCAGTACAAGTAGATAAATAGGTATCACTGCGGCGGGAAGGTAAATGGCATTTCCGTGAGCCTTGGCACTCATCACAGTGCCTTGTTGCTCCAGAAGCGGTTTAGTCATGCTGGCCACATGACCCAGAAAGCTGTCTGTGGACAAACGCCGGCTCCCTCAGCCTGAAAAGCGAGATGAGCACCGCACCCCATAATTGCCTTTGACTGGACTTAACCGTCCAGGGGTCCTTTACCTTTACATAGTGGGAAGGGATAAGCTCTCACACTGCTCTTATTGTTAATTTGATTAAATAGGTGTATTTAACTGGAACACTGTGCACTGCATCCTGCAACTCTGAGATCCATTTTAACACAACTCGGGCTACAAATAGAGCTAACAAGATAATAAAAACAATTTTGCCCCCTTTTGCAGGCCAGGGACATACACACAGACACTTCACACACACACACACACACACGGAGAGGGGTACAATTCACTGGGGAGCAAAAGTTTTTCACAAGACATTGCACACTTTTGGCTCAGCCCCAATTAGATCTACAGATGTACTGAAGGAAAGTGCTTGCAAAACCAGACCGAGAAGAATAGTTTTTTTATATAACCAGATTAAGGAAGAATCACGGCGATGGGCATTCCTGCTGGCCAACTGGCATTGCAAACGCATCAGACGGCATTGCAACAGACACAGAGAAAGTCCTGCCAGAGGGCTTTGCTTGATAATGCCACATCTTGGCAGCACCCAATCGGAGGCACCGGCGGGCTGGGGGTGGGGGTGGGGAGGCCCGCTGCAAGAGCTTTTATTGCAGGAGACTTTGGCACTGAGCTCTGCTTGCTGCTCCTCTCTGCACAGAAGGCCCAGCAGATGTTTCCCGGCAGTTTGCTTCCCAAATCAGATCCTCTGTTCCAAACCCAGCCTTTTTTGATACACTTTCGCCTCTGCATTTCACTGCTTCCTCCTCAAGTTTTACTAGGCTGCTCTTTTGTTTTTAAGACAGCGTTTGATTTTAGGACCCTCGTACCTACGGGATCGCCTCTCCTGGTATGTCCCACGGAGGACCTTATGGTCTTTAAAGAAGAACATACATTTAAAGAAGATTGGAAAATGTTTATTAATTATATGGAGGGAAACTTGTGTATATTTGAAAACGTAGACAGCATTAAGATAAATTCAACAGTGTAAATAAGTGTAAATTTAACAGTGTAAATAAGTTTTGACGGATGTAATAATGGAATACTGAATCGTTTAGTTATATAAAATACGCAGGGATTTATGTTATACAAAATGAACCGTAGAAAGAGAAGAAGGGAAGTCATTGATATTTTAAGGTTGTTTAAATGCATATTATAAAACGCAAAACAGAAAAATTAATAAAAATTATGAAAAATATAGAACCACTGGCTTAAACCACTGGTGTGTTCTGCCAGTGCATGCTACTTTTCTGCTTTTCTGCCTTTCTGCAATCTGCCGCCACAGCGGTACCTCTTTATCTACTTGCACTGGTATACTTTCGAACTGCTAGGTTGGCAGGAGCTGGGACAGCAACGGGAGCTCACTGCGTCACGGGGATTCAAACCGCCGACCTTCTTATCAGCAAGCCCAAGGGGCTCAGTGGTTTAGACCACAGCACCACCCACGTACCTAGATGGGTGTGGCTCTGGTTGACTCCATAAAAGAGCCGAGTCATGCAGCCATTTTCTCAGTCTTGATTTCCTTGCTTCACTTGCTCACTTGTCTTGCTGTTATTTTGCTGCCATGCTGCTCTCCTGCAGCCATTTTGTCTTCTTAATGTCATTTTGCTGCCTACTGACTCTCAGCCAGCCGCACATGAGTTTAGTCTCTGTTTGAGATGAACTCACACTTTATGTAACTACTATGTAAAGCCTGCCTTTCAGGGATCAAATTGTGAACTGAAATGTGAGTCAACTTTTTTTTTACTTTAGTCAGAAAGACTCTTGTGTCTTTATTCTTTTAAGAGGGATTAAAGGGGACACCAGGATATAATCTTAACTAAGAGATTCAAAGAAATCTGCAAACTAGCTTCCAGCTATATAGAAGAAGAAGAAGAAGAAGAAGAAGAGGAGGAGGAGGAGGAGGAGGAGGAGGAGGAGGAGTTTGGATTTGATATCCTGCTTTATCGCTACCCGAAGGAGTCTCAAAGCGGCTAACATTCTCCTTTCCCTTCCTCCCCCACAACAAACACTCTGTGAGGTGAGTGGGGCTGAGAGACTTCAAAGAAGTGTGACTAGCCCAAGGTCACCCAGCAGCTGCATGTGGAGGAGCAGGGAAGCGAACCCGGTTCACCAGATTACGAGTCTACTGCTCTTAACCACTACACCACACTACACCACCATATTGGTGTGAGTGAAGGAAGCATATCTAAGATATCCTTTCCTACTATCCATAACATTCCTACACTTCCATGCTTTTTCTGTCTGCTGGACATATTTCAAATGAAAGGGAGTCACTGAAGAGTCAGCTGTCACCATTTATGAATGAGAAAACAAGAGAGAGAGAGAGAGAGAGAGAGAGAGAGAGAGAGAGATATTTTAGGAGAGCTGTAGTCATTCCCAAAATTAAATTTAAATAATACAGTGGTGCCCCGCAAGACGAATGCCTCGCAAGACGGAAAACCCGCAAGACGAAAGGGTTTTCCGTCTGCAGAGGCGCTTCGCAAGATGAATTTCCCTATGGGCTTGCTTCGCAAGACGAAAATTGACGAAAATTCTTGCGATTTTTCCCCCGCTCCAAAACCCCTTTTTCTGAAGCGCTAAGCTGCTAAAAGCATTTTAGCAGCAAAACCGCTAATCCCTTAAGCCTTAAAAAGCCGTTTTTAGCCCTTAAAATGTCAATAGCGCTAATAGCGCTAATCCGCCAATGGGCTTGCTTCGCAAGATGAAAAAACCGCAAGACGAAAAGACTTGCAGAACGGATTCTTTTCGTCTTGCGAGGCACCACTGTATTATTTTAAAAATGCTAAAAGTAAAGTAAAATTTAAAAGTTAGCTTCTGCAAACCCCTGTCCACACATATACAACTAGGATCCACTGAGCCAAACACCAGCTTCCCAGGTGTTTGGGCAGTATCAGGTATGTGGCAAAACTTAAAGGTATATCTAAGTATTGCTGGGCCACCTTCCATTGTCGATGGGCTGGTTTGTTGGCTTGACAAGTACCAAATCACACCGGCCTGAGTGACAGAAATCAGATGGAATTTGTACAACAGACACAAATTGCCCTTCTGTTACAGAAATTGCCAGAAGCATCCTTCAGCAACTAAACTGCTCCGTCATTCTGTAACACAGAATTATTCTGAACCTTATGTAGACACCTCGAGTCTCATTTGGCAACAAGCATGCAAAATCCAGCTACATTCTTTGGACTGATGAATCCTTCCCCCCTGCCATCTCTTCTTTTAAATCCCCAGTACGCAGACTTCGTTCCTGCTAGGCACATCAAATTCAGTAAACATCTAAAATACTAATGAGATGCCGTTCTATTCTGGCATGTTTTATATTTATATACATATAAATGAAAACCTACTCAAACACACACTGGTCCAAGGTCTGCACGTCACATGAAACCATAGCATTAAAAAAACAACAACCCAACTATAGTTGAATGTGAATGGGTATCAATTCCTGCTCTAAAATTTCCCATGGTGCACCTCCCATTTCTCCTGTTGTTGTTATGTCACAAATGAAACAAGCCAGAGTCTGGCTCGCGGTGTCATCTTGGGCTTGTAATATGTTTCACACCAGCCTCTGAGAAAATCGCAAGCAAATAGCCAAGAACAAACCTTGATTACTGTTCATTGTTTGGAGAGAAACAAACCAAGAGCGAGGGTTCAGACAACAGGACAAGCCAATCTCTGGTTTGTTTCATCTGCAGCATGATGGCAGTAAGAGTGGAGGAGGAACACTGCAAGAACTTTTAAGCAGCATGCACCGGCATAGTACTCATGCTCAGTGAACCATAGTTTGTTTCAAACCACAGTTTAGTGTGACGTGAGAACCAGGCCACTACCTACAAAACCTTCACTGCCTCAGGCTGTCAAATCCCACTGAGTGGCAAAACCTAATTCTTAACCAGGGTTGAAATGCACAGTGGTGAATTGTGTGTGAAGCACAATCTGTAAGACGCCAAACTTGAAGAGCTGGGCACATACACATTTCTTGATTACTTTAAAAATAAATAAATGCAGGTTTAGGGGAGCCAATCTGGATCGGGACCTGGAAAGGGGGCTTAAACCTTTTCCCCCTTGCCACAATTCTGATCCAGATAGTGGAACTCAAATAGGAGCTCCCCGCTGCACTGCAAACAAGTGCAGGAAGTCTGATCTGGAACAGAAATGCAAAGGGTTCCCTATCTGCCTGCCTGCCTATACACATGCGCGCACACACACACACACACGGGTCCCAATTTTAAGTTGACAAACTGCAGGCACAGAGGAGTCAATCTGGGAGGGGAGGCAGAGCTGCACACCCACAATTCACTTTTAAAAAGCAGCTGATGCCTCATCCAATAAGGTAGAAAACTAGCTACAGGAGATTTGGGGGAAGTTGCCCCTGAAGATGGTGCTGAACTACATCTCCCATCAAGCCTAGTCAGCACAGACAGTAGTTATGACTGAAGAGAGCTGGAGTTCAACAGCTGGAGAACCAAAGGTTCTCCCCTCCTTTTGCTTCAGCTGCAAAACATACAGAAATAGGGCAGCTTTGTATTCTGTGTATTCAGAAACAGAGGAGCAAGGAAAGCAGAGAATGTTGGTTTCAACCGTTCCTAACAGCCCCCAATTATATTCCAGAAACATGGGAGATTACAAGGGGTCAAAAAAATATGGATGTACTGTGCCATATTAGAAGCAAAAAAAGTTGCTTTGATGAATTCGAAGAGCCACAAAAAGATTCCACTGAGCACATGGATTGATAATATGGACAGACTAGCTACATATGAATGAATTGCATGTCGACGCAAATTAAGAATGGATAAATATGAAGAAATCTGGAAGGAATATTTAAGTGATAAGACAGACAGTGGTGGGAAGTAGGGGGAGGAGAGGTGGGGAAGTATTGTTAAAAAGGTGTAGTCATAGGTATACCAGTACTCAAATCTGAATTGTCACGTTGTGTTATTAGTGTTATTATGGTTTTTGTTGTGCCTTTTGCCGTTGTTGTTTATATTGAAAAAATGATTAAATAAATTAAAAATAAAAGACAGTAGTTACTACAGAAATAGGGCAGCTTTGTATTCCATGTATTCAGAGACAGCTTGTTTCAACTGTTCCTAACAGCCCCCAATAAAACCTCTGAGAAAAAAGCCATTTTTTATTTCCACTTCCATGTACCAGGAGGTTCCACCATTTCTCAGTACACTGCAAATTTTCAGTTAGATTACATGAGAGGATACCTACGTTTTCAATCAAGTTCACATCTTAGTAGCTCTCGCTGTGAAGAACAGCTCTTTTGTCTATGAAAAAGAAAAGAAAAAAACAAGAAGCAGTGAAAAATGTGGCGTGGTGAAGTTCACAGCACTCTAAATTAAATTGCATTTCCACAATTGATATTTACGGCGCTGTTCAAAACACACAACTTGGGCATCTCCCCATTAATGACATCAAGTGATAGCCAAGGGCACAATCCAAGGTTTAATCGCTGATTGCAACAGGAGTTAAGCATGCACTTAAACCTAATGAAATAAATGAGACGAGGGCAGGCTGGTGTCCCAAGATTTTACTGCATCCTTAAAACGTAATTTGATCTGAAGTCAGCCAACATTTCACATTGCTCCATGCAGGTCTAACAGCCTGAAAAGAGATGTTGAGAGTGTGTGTATGTTCAGTCCTTTGCTATAACAATAGCAGGGGATGGGGAGAAAGCAGGACCAGCATTTTAGTCCACAAGGAAGGGATTAACATTTTCCCCAACACGGCAGTCCCACTGAAAATCCTCAGTCACTATCGCCACCCCTGAAATTGTAATTTTCCCCCGGGATGCCTCTGCAGGAAGCAATGGGAACTTTCCTCCTAGGACTAGCTGTAGATTGGGTGAGTGCAGTGTGGACAAAGTGTCCCTTTGCATCACAGTCCAGGTCTTGCTTGCTTTTTCAGTGGGGAGGCGCAAACACATGACCGCTACAGACACATTAACCTGCCTCCACACATATGACGTCACCTTCCGCTTCAGCTCCAAGCTGATGTTTGTGAGCCTTTTACCTGTCCATTTCTCTGCCCAGCTCCTCACATCTCAATTCTGTTTGTTTTGACCGCAAACTCCCATGCAACTTGCTAGTATTCAGCACCATTAATGAAGAAGAAGAGTTTGGATTTGATATCCTGCTTTATCACTACCTGAAGGAGTCTCAAAGCGGCTAACATTCTCCCTTCCCTTCCTTCCCCACAATAAACACTCTGTGAGGTGAGTGGGACTGAGAGACTTCAAAGAAGTGTGACTAGCCCAAGGTCACCCAGCAGCTGCATATGGAAGAGCGGGGAAGCGAACCCAGTTCACCAGATTACGAGTCTACTGCTCTTAACCACTACGCCACACTGGCTAGATAAGCATCTGGGCTGCGGCCTGGGAGACCAGGGTTCAAATTCACACCCAGCAATGAAGCTCACTGAAGGACCTTGGGCTACTCACAGTCTCTCAGCCTAACCTGCATCACTGGGCTGTTGTGAAAATAAAATGGGCAGGATGGCATATTGTGTTCCGTGCCTTGAGCTCCTTGGGGGAAAGGCGGACTGTAAATGTAAAAATAAAATAAAAAGCACATGAATTCAAACTGTACCCCAGTTTCATTTTCACGGAGTCTTCAAAAGCCAGCTTCATCCAAGTTAGGTACTCCCAAACTTAGTTGAGTAGCACATGCCCAAAGCAATAATTGGAGTGCATCCTTTGCTGTCCAAAAAAATAATACTGTAATAGCACAGAAAGCTGGGGCTGAGTCAAATTACATCCTGGAGCTTTGCAGCCCCCTTTCAGAGGCTGCCAAACAGGATGAACAGGCTCCTTTCAGAGATGCAACAAGAATACCCATCTCCCTCTGCCCCTCTGCTGCACTGCAGCCTTGCAGCGCAGGGCTGGAAGCAAGACAAGTGCACTTTGGCTGAGAGCAAGGCTCTCTCTCCTGTGCTGAAGTCTTGCAGCATGACACTGAAAGAGAGCAAGCATCACCCTGTTGCCTTGGCAACAGGGAGATGTGAGCTTTAAGCACCCTTCCACAGCTCCTCGCCCAGAGCCAGAAGCTTCTCCGAGCCAAGATAAAACGGCACGGAGGTCCATGGCAGTGCATTGCCGTGGTTGTGCACAACCACAGAAGAGGCAAAATGAAATTGCAGGATGGTGGGCCACATTTCGCACTCCATGATTCCCCCCCCCCTTTCCCCACTCTCATGTGTGGCAAATGCTTCAGCTCCACCTTCCACAAAATCAGCACAAAATAGCCATGAAGCAGAAGGGCAGAACGAGCTCACGGGCTCTGGGCGAGAGCCTCTGCTCAGCATGTAGAAGGTCCCAGGTTCTCTTTTTTCATTTATATAATTTTTATTAATTATTCTCTTTTATAATTTAAAATACGCATTTAAACATCCTTAAAATATCAATGACTTCCCTTCTTCTCTTTCCATGGTTCATTTTACAATACCATAGCAAAGATAAAGAGACCCCTGACCATTAGGTCTAGTCGTGGCCAACTCTGGGGTTGCAACGCTCATCTCGCTTTACTGGCCAAGGGAGCCGGCATACAGCTTCCGGGTCATGTGGCCACCATGACCAAGCCGCTTCTGGCAAACCAGAGCAGCGCACGGAAACGCTGTTTACCTTCCCACCGGAGTGGTACCTCTTTATCTACTTGTACTTGATGTGCTTTCAAACTGCTAGGTTGGCATGAGCAGGGACTGAGCAACGGGACCTCACCCCGTCACGGGGATTCGAACCGCCGACCTTCTGATGGGCAAGTCCTAGGTTCTGTGGTTTAACCCACAGCACCACCAGCGTCCCAGTACAATACCATAAATCCCTGCATATTTTACAAAAACTAAACCATTCAGTATTCCATTATCAAATCCATCAAAACTTATTTACGCTGTTGAATTCATCTCAATGCTGCCAATGTTTTCAAGTGTACATAATTTCCCCCCATGGTCCCAAGGTTCAATACCCAGCTCAGTCTTCAGACAGGGCTGAGAATGTCCCCCATATTAAACCCCAGAAAGCCATTACCTTTCAGTCAAGACAATAATGAGTTAAATGGGCCATGGTCTAACATGGCCTCCTATGTCACTGTAGGCCACTGCAGCCCAACCCAGTGCCCTCCAAATAGTGTTAGGCTCTTGACTATTATGGCTATACGTGTTGGAGCTGATGGGAAATGGAGTCCCAACAACATCTAGAGGGCACCATGTTGAGGAAGACTAAAGAAACACCAAATCCCATGGAGAGGATTGTCAGGAGGTTCATATCTCCCACAACAATGAATCATCGTATTGTAGCATGGGAAGGGATCCTGAGGGTCATCTAGTCTAACCCCCTGCAATGCAGGAATCTCAACTACAGCATCCATGGCCATCCAACCTCTGTGTAAAAACCTCCAAGGAGGACTTATACAGTATAAGTCCGAATCAGATAAGTGCTGGAGATGTAATGAAGTTGAGGGTACGTTTTATTATATGTGGTGGACTTGTACAAGGGTAAAAGAGTATTGGGAAATGATATATAATAAATTGGGGGGAAAGGTTTAAAAGTACCTTTCCAAAAAAACAACAACCCCAAAACAGAGTCCATTTTGTTCGGGATAATTCAGATGGAAATTCCCAGATGTCAAAAAAGGTTATTTTTGTATGCCACTACTGCAGCCCGTGTTTTTCTAGACTAAAAATGGAAAACGAGCGAAGTCCCAACCAAAGAAGAATGACAACTTAAACTGATGGAATACGTGCAGCTTGCAGATTTAACATATAGAATAAGAGAACAAGAAGAACGTACGTTTAAAGAAGACTGGAAAGTATTTATTGAATATATAGATGAAAATTATGTACTTTAAAAAATGCTGGTAGCATTAAGATAAATTCAACAGTGTAAATAGGTTTGAATGGATGTAACTATGGGATACTGAATGGTTTAGTGCATGTAAAATATGCAGGGATGTATGTTGTGCAAAATGAACACGGAAAGAGAAGAAGGGAAGTCATTGATTTAAGGTTGTTTAAATGAATATTTTGAAATGTAAATTAGAAGGAGCATCTCCACCCCCATCGTTCTGTCCAGACACTGAGGTCCAGCACCGAGGGCCTTCTGGCGGGTCCCTCACTGTGAGAAATGAGCTTACAGGGAACCAGGCAGAGGGCCTTCTCAGTAGTGGCGCCCACCCTGTGGAACGCCCTCCCACCAGATGTCAAGGAAATAAACTATCTGACTTTTAGAAGACATCTGAAGGCAACCCTGTTTAGGGAAGTTTTTAATGTTTGAAGTTTTAGTGTGTTTATATTATCCTGTTGGAAGCCATCCAGAGTGGCTGGGGAGGCCCGGCCAGATGGGTGGGGTATAAGTAATACATTGGTTTTGTTGTTGTTGTTGTTATAAATATATTTCCATCCCCATTTTCATTAGAAAAATGTTGGAGGGTGTGATGTCCTTATAGACCAAAACAGTTTGGTTGACTGCCACCAGCAATCTTTCCCTCACAACCATTTCTGATTCTACAATTCAGTTGTTTTCACAGCGTGGACACATTTTTTAATGCATTGTTCTCATTTGTAAAGGAAAAGGAGAGAGAGAGAGAGAGGGGGTAAGCACAGTCACCAAAGCACATCGTCTCCATGGTTTGGCAGCAACAGAACACCAGGACTGGCTCCTCTTGTCAAGTTTCTATGACAAAGCATGATTATGCAATTGACAAATGATAATAGTTCCCATGTGCAGTTCAATATTCGCTTAATTTAAGGCTCTGCAGAGAACAGGCAATCACAAACATGGCCAGAGGGAGATACAGATTTGGGGGGAATGTGAGTGAAAGTGAAATGACTTCTCTTATCATCTAGTTAATGAAGTCTGACAGTGACCAGGTCCTTGCAAACGCAGCCATGAAACATAACTGAATTATGTCTCTGGCTGCAGCAAGACTCCTGCCCCCATTACTTATGGAGGGAGATGCAAAAGGCAAGGGGCAGACATCCCTGCCACACAGTTTGCCTATTCTAGTTGACATGATCTGGCGGGAGTTGCCTGTTTTGTACACCCTCAGTACTTATATTTATACACAGCACCATAACAGTGTGAAAGGGAAGAAGCCAAAAGATGACAGTCTGCAAATACTATTTGTCAAGATGGTAAAATAAGGTTGCTTTAAAAACAACAACTACAACAACAACAACATCATCATCATCATCATCAACAACAACAACAACTGCAAACGATTTAGAAATCACCTTCAATGGTTAAGAGCCAACCCTGCATAGAACTGAATTTCAGGTAAATAAAAATGGCATTTTCAAACAGATATTTGAGGTTTTCCAGCCTTGCTGTCTGTGAGCAGACACAGCTTCCATAAAGACACTGCTAGAAGCAAATAAACCATAAACACGCTGCAAAAGGAGAGAAAATTACAGCCACCATCTACGAACAACATGTTTCTAAAGTACACTCAACAGAGATAGGTGGGGTTATTTCACCACATTCGAGCTGAAACACACTTATTTTCCCCTGGAACGGTGCACTTTTCATTAGCAAAGATCAAATGGAGCTTGCACTTTTCTGCCAAATGTTTTGGTCCTTCGTAGACAAGGATCACAGACCACCCATTATAACCACAACTATCATAAGATGCCCCACAAGTCAGATCTTATCTTCCCACTAAAGCAAACTTCACCAATCGTTCAACTAAAATAAACCACATGACAATTGTCGGTTTTTAGATTGTCACATCTTTTCTACACCCCAGTTCCCACCTGCTCCCAGTCACTGCACGACTCCAGCTACATTCTGCTTAGAGGTTATCAACATTTGGGATTTCATCCTGCACAAGGGGTCAAGCAGGAAAAACAGGTGTGTAAATTGTTTGCAAAATCTTCTGCTGCCATATATTGCCCAGGGTGTACGGAATCGGCGCTTTTGCCCAACACAGCTGCTTCCCCGCCAAACCCCTAAATGGACTTTTTGCAGTAAAGTAAATTGTGCAAGAAGATCAAACCTATCCATTCTGAAGGAAATCAGCCCTGAGTGCTCACTGGAAGGACAGATCCTGAAGCTGAGGCTCCAATACTTTGGCCACCTCATGAGAAGAGAAGACTCCCTGGAAAAGACCCTGATGTTGGGAAAGATTCAGGGCACAAGGAGAAGGGGACAGCAGAGGACGAGATGGTTGGACAGTGTTCTCGAAGCTACCAGCATGAGTTTGACCAAATTGCGGGAGACAGTGGAAGACAGGAGTGCCTGGTGTTCTCTGGTCCATGGGGTCACGAAGAGTCAGACACGACTAAACAAATTGCCAGGAGAATGTACCTGAAAGTAGGGATATCGTCTAACCTCCCTCCAATCAAATCTGAATGAATGTCCATTGAACAGCCAACCTTCCTACAAGCTTTGTGCAAAGACTTCGGGAAGAATGTTCAATGAGCAGGTCATCTGGAAACGACCTGGGATTCCACCTTTTTTGTTTGTTTGATCGTCTCACTTTAAAGATGCTGGGTTCTGTTTTCACTGCTGGACTGCTTGACGGGCCTTCTGCCTAGTCCAGCAGAGCTGTTAATGTTTGTATGATGTGCAAACCAGCCCTGCATTTACATTACAATTTCAGGCAGGAAGAGATATAGATGTCCACAGGCTGTATGAAACACTTCCTTTCCTCTCTGGTCAACAACCAAGATGCTTCCTTCATTTGCACCATTAGGCTTCTAAATCTCATCCGACAAGCTTGCAGCTTTTGCAAGCACTTTAGGAAGAGGTGCCCAGTATCACATTGTCAGCAGGCAAGACCTGTGTGGTACGTGAAGGAGACAGAGATGGCACCTCAGGTTTCAATTCTTTCCCATTCCTCCATCCTTTCCAAACAGCTCCAGACAATTAGTGTAAATAAAGATAACAATAATTAAAACTTGCTGGTCTTCGGGGGAAAGAGATGAGGGAACAAGCTTCCTTCCATTTCCTGTTGCATTCCAACTAATTGTTAATTACTTTCTTAAATACTTTTGTGGGCACAAAGTAATGTATTCTTCATCTTACATTTATTTTCTAGTCCACAGCTCTTCAAGGATATTGAAGAGTTATTTGTGCTCCTATGAGGAGGAGGAGGAGGGGGGCGGGTGGGTGTGTTTTGAATGGTTTGTCTTTTTATAAAAAAACAAAACAACAACCCCTAAGCCATCCGCTGTGTCTTTCTCGGCCGCATTTTCCCATACACTTACTTCAAGGTTATAAAAACTTTCATTTCTATCTGCCAAGTCCATGGGAGTAAAGCACGAGATAGCGTCTCAAAATTCAAGAAGAGGCCGCCTATCTTGCTTTGGTTACTAATTTGTTTCAACGTTTGGGGCAAAAAAAGCATATTGGCTGGTGAGAGAAGCCAGAATTAATCCCACACCTGAAGGACTGGATAAAAAAATCCATTTTATTAAATTTTAAAACCATTAAGGAAGGCACAATTGCATTAAATAATTTCCTTAAACTGACATCTGTATGCAACACAAACCTATTTTAATCTATGAAAGGGTAGGGGAAACATTCCGGCAGGTTTCCATGGCTCAGACCTTATTAGTCTCTTTTGTGGTCTCATCCCTAGTTCATTCCCCCCCAAAACAACAACAACAACACAGAGTTTATGCTCCCCCCCTTTTAAATTTTTATTTCTGTAGTTCGGCAAATTCAGGAGTTCCCCTAAGACTGTGAAAGGGAGAAAGGGGCATTCCAAACTCTCAAAGAAAATACAGTACAAGCACCTATTTAATTTGTTCTTTTTAAAAAAGAAAAAGAAATCAAAGGCTTAATCACAGTTAAGCTTTCCAAGTGCCCAAGATGAACAGGTTCATAGTAGCAAAGTGTTGGCGAAAAGAAAACTTAACACATTGTTGCTTTGTTCTTTATTGCTGCACTAAAAAGAAGTTTCAGGAAGTGGATTAAAATTTAAACGTTGTTCAAACAATCACAACAATGCTTCATTTATAAAACCCTGTCATGGTTGCTATGGGTGAAAGACATATTATTTACACACATACACAGAGAAAAGTACAAAAATATATGAGGGGTGGGTGGGATTTTCCAGCTGTCTGTCAACTGCTTTTGCAAGCAAACTGGATTAGGGACAATCATCCGATGGCCTTCCTATTTGTCTGGCAAGCAAACCGGCTGCACACTCACTAAAGAGAGAGCGACAGATTGCTGTGTAAACCTGACTGGCTTGAACTAGAGGATTTTTACTGTGGTTTAAACCACAGAGCCTAGGACTTGCCGATCAGAAGGTCGGCGGTTCGAATCCCCGCGACGGGGTGAGCTCCCGTTGCTCGGTCCCTGCTCCTGCCAACCTAGCAGTTCGAAAGCACATCAAAGTGCAGGTAGATAAACAGGTACCACTCTGGCGGGAAGGTAAACGGTGTTTCTGTGCGCTGCTCTGGTTCGCCAGAAGCGGCTTAGTCATGCTGGCCACATGACCCGAAAGCTGTATTCCGGCTTCCTCGGCCAATAAAGCGAGATGAGCACTGCAACCCCAGAGTCAGCCACGACTGGACCTAATGGTCAGGGATCCCTTTACCTTTACTTTACCTCGGGTTAAGAGCTTACCGTAATTGTTCCGGAGGTCTGTTCTTAACCTGAAACTGTTCTTAACCTGAAGCACCACTTTAGCTAATGGAGCCTCCCGCTGCCGCCCTGCCACCACTGCACGATTTCTGTTCTCATCCTGAAGCAAAGTTCTTAACCCAAGGTACTATTTCTGGGTTAGTGGAGTCTGTAACCTGAAGTGTCTGTAACCCGAGGTACCCCTGTACTCCCATCAGCCTTAATTTATTCCTAAGACGCTACCCAGGAAACATTTGCATTTTTTTATCTTTACAGCCACCAATAAACTGAATGAAAACATCATAACTAATTGTGGCCATGTGTTTCATATAAGATAGACTCCAGTTGGTAAAATACGTTAATCCCCAGGGAATGGGGCCTACCATAATGAATTCTTTAGGGTACTGGATTCTCAGGAGACGGGGAAATGTGTGTTGTGAAGGGAGGAGAGAGGCTAGCGGTTGTACCTCCTTGGGGAAAGAAGTAATTTCTCTTCTCGTTCATTTCTGTGAATTAATCAGTTTGAAAGATACTAGCAAACCCCTCAAGAGCCCCGTGGAATAAATGCAGAAAAGACACAACCAGTAGTGGAATGCTCTTGAATTATTTTGCAGCAACAATAACAAAAATGACTTACTTGGGATCATTTAAAAAAACATATGCTTGCTGTCTACATTATCTAATAACAGACGCCAAAGTAGACCGGGGTGGGATGGGGGCAGGGAACCTGCCAAGTCTAAAAACTGGGGGTTAAAGAAAAAGGCTGTGCTGTCCAGACCAAAGGGGGAAGAGAATCACCATAAAGAATTTAGAAATGGGGAGAGGAGGCTCCATTGCTCACTGTTGCAAGACTTTTATCTTAGCTCTACGCTTTTTGGAGTGAACGGAACCTTTTTCGAGAGCGCTCAACAGAGATAATGGACAAACACAGAATAATATTCAATTATACTGTAATTGAGCAGTGCACAGAAAAAATAGAGGGGGTGGGGTGGGAGAGAATAAAGCAACAAGACAAACTTCCTACATCTCTCTTAGAGGGCCTTTTACCGACACTCAGATCAGGTGAGAGCTCTGAGCATGTTAGTGTTATATCACAACTGGACGAACGATTTCAGAAAGCTAGTGGGAAAACAGTGGGCTTGAGCAGCCAGGTTACAACACATTTGTACTACACATCGCGAAAAGCGCTGTTTGTCAAAATGCATCCCGGCTATTGAACACATATGTTCTCATTAACTACGCCCCCCCCAAAAAAAACCACCAACCCAAAGAGACACCACTTTGAAGTGGTATGCTGTTAACCTACAGAGAAATGGAAAGTCCCAAAATCTGCCAATCTGCTGTTTCTTGGGGATAGTGGAGGATGTCACGAATCAAACCAGTATTTGCAGAAATGTTAGGGAAACAGAGAAAATTAGCTGCCAGGGTCTGTGCTGGAGGGGGTGAGAGAATATAGACTTTCGGCGAAATTGAAATCCACGCAGTTTCAAATTATGAAACCTAAATTTTACTTACCATATTAAGAATATGTAGAACCTAACACTTAAGCAGGGACGTGGGTGGTGCTGTGGGTTAAACCACAGAGCCTAGGACTTGCCGATCAGAAGGTCGGCGGTTTGAATTCCCGCAACAGGGTGATCTCCCGTTGCTTGGTCCCTGCTCCTGCCAACCTAGCAGTTCGAAAGCACATCAAAGTGCAAGTAGATAAATAGGTACCACTCCAGTGGGAAGGTAAACGGCGTTTCCGTGCGCTGCTCTGGTTCGCCAGAAGCGGCTTAGTCATGCTGGCCACATGACCTGGAAGCTGTATGCTGGCTCCCTTGGCCAATAAAGCGAGATGAGCGCTGCAACCCCAGAGTCGGTCACGACTGGACCTAATGGTCAGGGGTCCCTTTACCTTTTTAAGCACTTAAGAACAACCTAAGAACCTAAGTTTGGTGTATTTGTGGCATATCGCTTTTGCAGAAACAGTAATGGCCAGTGGTGGCAGATGGAACAGTAAGCTTCTGTACCTACAAGGGGCAAATAAAAGTTGAGGATTGAAGCCGTGCTGGCTGGGGCCAATGGCAGTTGACCCAAAACATCTGGGGGAAGGGGGACAACAAGTTTGAGTAAGGCTGGATTTATGTGCCCTGTGAACCTGGCCTGTTTATGCTTAAAAATAGTGGTCCCCCAAGCCAAATAAAAAGAGCCATGCTTCAGTTCCAGCGTTTTAATTTAATCATGAGTCACAGCTAATTTCTCCCTTTGTTTCCAATGAGGTTTCAATGCAATTGGCTTTTTCTGGATCAGAGCCAAGTATCTAGCCCTCAACACGCAACAACAGAACAATCAGGTCTGAAATGCAAGATCTTGTAATAAGGCTAACAAGATCACATTAAAAGGTCTCTTCCTTCCCAGGTTTGCCAAGGAGAAAGGAGGAGGGGAAGTTCCTTTTTTTAAATTGCTTTCATGTTTGCCTTCACATTTCAAGTTAGACTCGAGTGACTATTCCAGATGTTCCTCAAAAGGCCAAAGTTGCAAAAAGAAAGAAATGCAAGCAAAACAAGAAGTTATAAAAATTAGGCTGCATTTGACACCATTGTTTTCTAAAGAGTGAGTCCCAGTCTCATAAAACATGTTCAGACATAAATTAAATGCAGGCACCTAGATAAATAAGGGACGCGGGTGGTGCTGTGGGTTAAACCACAGAGCCTAGGACTTGCCGATCAGAAGGTTGGCGATTCGAATCTCCACAACGGGGTGAGCTCCCATTGCTCGGTCCCTGCTCCTGCCCACCTAGCAGTTCGAAAGCACATCAAAGTGCAAGTAGATAAATAGGTACCGCTCCGGCGGGAAGGTAAACAGTGTTTCCGTGCGCTGCTCTGGTTCACCAGAAGCGGCTTAGTCATGCTGGCCACATGACCCGGAAGCTGTACGCCGGTTCCCTCGGCCAATAAAGCGAGATGAGCGCTGCAACCCCAGAGTCGGCCACGACTGGACCTAATGGTCAGGGGTCCCTTTACCTTTACCTAGATAAATATTTATACTTTTAACAATTTAGGGGTTTTTTTTTGCATTATAATTATATGAACACCATTCCCAATTTTGTATTTATTATATTATGGAGAGTTTCTTTTAAAAATCGGATCGGAAATAATGGAAAACCGTAGTTTCACAGTAGCACAGACAAGTCTTCACAAGCCTCTGATTCATGTCCTCCTTCATCTCCCCTTGGGAGCACCAGGCGCACAGAGGTGTGGCTCATATAGGCTTGTCCCTGCAGCAGAAAACCATGGTTTCCCTTACATATGAACCAGACCATAGGCTAAGTTCTCCTACAAACTATGGAGAAGAACAGGAAACTAGGACCCTTCCTGCTGTCCTCCTGCAGGTGGATTTCTTCACCATGCGTAGCTTGAACAGTTCGTACAGATACCAAACCAGCAAACAATGACTAGCGTTCGCCTTCCAAGCCAAAATTGGAAAGCATGGCTTGAAGCAAGTTTCTGTTTCTGGTTTGGAGGGAAAGTGCTAGCCACAGACTGCCAGTGGCAAATTACATAACCAGTGCTAAGAAAACAGAAAGAGAAGCTGTGGGTGGAAAGCACAGTGCAGACTTTCTATGCAAAGGATCCCAGGTTCAAGTCCATGGAATCGGAACAGGTGAAATGTTTTTTGGGAGATGATATATAATGAGTTGAAAAAAATGTTGAAATATACATTGTCAGGAAATATATATGTCAGGAGTGCTCTGATGGTGTTTCCTGCTTGGCAGGGGGTTGGAATTGATGGCCCTTGCGGTCTCTTCCAACTCTATGATTCTATGATTTACAAAGAATCCAGAAGCATTTATATTGGGAATGGTGGGAAGTGATATAAATAGAAAAGGATGTAAGCTTTTTTTATATGCAATAACAGCAGCTAGAATACTATTAGCCCAGAAATGGAAGCAAGAAGAATTGCCAACGATTGAAGAATGGAGGATGAAGTTGATGGACTATGCAGAATTAGACAAATTAACAGGAAGGATCCGAAACCGGAAGGACCAGAAATTTACCGAAGACTGGAGTAAATTTACGAACTATATGAAAAGTATTTGTGATGATCAGACGACGTTTGCAGGTTTGCAAGAAGTTCTGTGAGGAGTATTGTTGGAAATATTGTAAAAATGGAAAGGGGGAGATGATAAGTTAAGAGAGGTAAAGACAATATAAAATTAAGTAATGCACAAAAAGGTTAAGACAGAAGATCATCAGAGGTGCTGATGGAAGTCCAAAAAAGTGTATTTGTAATAATTTGTGTGGTACGTTTTATAATTTGTATGTTAAAATTAATAAAAATGTATTTTTTTAAAAAAAAAAGTCCATGGAATCAGAACAAACAGCAAACGGAGTAGAAGGCATGGCTGGTGAGCAAGAAGTATGAACAAGCGCACTCCTCCCTGTTGTGGATCCTTTTTGCTTGCAGTAAGTTAAATGCCTTCAGAGCAGGTGGTACATTTTCAGTTGAAGAAAAACACAAAAGGCAGCCAAAATGAATAGTTGTTGGGGCAAGGTTGTACGGAGAGTACGAAGGTTGGCAAAACAATACTGTACTGCCCTTTCGAAACAAACAAAATGAACAGAAAGGAATCTTATTTCTGGATGTTGGACAGCCCAAATATTTTCACTGTCGGTTTGAGAGAATCACAAGAAGTGCCTCCTCTTCCTCCTCAAGCCTCCCTTCTTTAGAAACAGTATCTTTTAATATGCTTACGCCCTGAATTGTGTTTTCAAGGATACTAACAGTGTGTTACAGTGTGGCCTGTATCTGTTCTCACATTTTATGTCCACATCTTGCAAATGTATAAAGTATCAGAGTCTGGGAGGATGTGCGGATGAGCAGGGCTTCCTTATAGTGATCAAAAACGGTTTCGTTGCCTGACATCCCTCTAGGTTGCAAAGAAAAATCAGAATCATACCAAATTTATATATCTTACACATGCAGCAATTCACACTGCAATCCTATCCTCGCTGACTTGGGAGTAAGCCCCACTTAATTCAACAGGACTTACTTCTGAGAAGACATGGTTAGGATTGTCATTGCAGCTCGTGGAATAGTTACAATGTTTTTGTTTTTAAATAAATCAAGGACAGCCCTTGTTAATGTCACTGTATTTTTAATTGCAAGAGTGATCATACAATTAATCTCGCCTACAGAATCACAACTGTTTGAGAGATACACAGCAGAACGCTGTGCTCAAAGTCACATGCTCTCAGAGTCGCAGGTCACAGAAATTGCCCATTGACCCCAACAGCTGTGCCAGATGGATCACATTGAGACTGCAAACCTAGACACACTATGAGTAAGCCTAGGTGAACATAGCGGGAATTCCTTCTTGTAGCCCCTCCAGACATCCTTTCAAATGTGTATTCATGATGATTTATGCTCATGATGTTATCAGAAAAGTTACTGGTGATCCCACTGTTTGCACCTGTGAAACTTTTGTGGCAGACATACTGCTTCATTTCCAATCAATGGCTGTCCCGTAGCTTCCCGCTTAAATCCTGTAACTTTTTATACTATAAATGTTTGGGGTTGCAATTAGTGGTCCAGCTCTCGTTGCACCCTACTGCAGAACTGCTCCCCAGAATGCAACAACACAGGGGAAGCATCCCAGAACCAGTGCTATTTTTCTACTAAAAGAGGTGCCGGAACTCACCATGAATGCCTCCCTTCTCTTAGATGGGAGTGCTGCTGGGAGATGCGGGTGGCGCTGTGGTCTAAACCACAGAGCCTCTTGGGCTTGCTGATCAGAAGGTTGGCGGTTCGAATCCCCACAACATGGTGAGCTCCCATTGCTCTGTCCCAACTCCTGCCAGGCTAACAGTTCGAAAGCATACTAGTGCAAGTAGATGAATAGGTACCACTGCAGGGGGAAGGTAAACGGTGTTTCTGTGCACTCTGGCTTCCATCATGGTGTTCCATTGTGCCAGAAGCAGTTTAGTCATGCTGGCCACATGACCCAGAAAGCTGTCTGTGGACAAACGCCGGTCCCTTGGCCTGAAAGTGAGATGAGCGCCACAACCCCACAGTCACCTTTGACTGGACTTAACCATCCAGGGGTCCTTTACCTTTTTACTTTTTTTCTCTTTGAATGGCAATGACACCCACCTGAGAGGTGCCAAAACTGAGTTCCAGTGAGTTCGGGGGGGGGGGGAGCCCCGCACAGAACTAATAAAGAAGAATGGTGTGTGGACAGTTTAAATACACAACTGTCCCAGTGGCATAGCGATGCGGGTGGCGCTGTGGGTTAAACCACAGCCTAGGGTCTGTGGTTCAAATCCCTGCAATGGGGTGAGCTCCCGTTGCTTGGTCCCTGCTTCTGCCAATCTAGCAGTTTGAAAGTACAGTCAAAGTGCAAGTAGATAAATAGGTACCACTCCAGCAGGAAGGTAAACGGCGTTTCTGTGCACTGCTCTGGTTCGTCAGAAGCGGCTTAGTCATGCTGGCCACATGACCCGGAAACTGTATGCCGGCTCCCTCGGCCAATAAAGCGACATGAGCGCCGCAACCCCAGAGTCGGCCACGACTGGACCTAATGGTCAGGGGTCCCTTTACCTTTACCTTTACCAGTGGCATGCTGCAACAGCCTAGAGGGTCTCTGCAGAATGCTGCACTACCAGATTGGAAGCTGCAGAGGCCTCTTGGATAAAACAAAACCCCCAGGTTGCAGATTTACTGAAAGGCAGTCAACGACATGCAGGGTGGATCCAAATACTGTTGCCTTATTTTTGCAACCTGATTACACTACACAGCTGCCCTAGAGAAAACTTCTGCTGGATTCAATTTTTATATGTTTCAGTGTACCTGTTTCACTAAGTACCCTAAACTGGATGATTTAGAAACCCCAGAGGAGATGGCATCAAGTTTGTCTGCAAGATCGATCCTGGCTGCTGTATCCCAGGAGCCTAGAATGATCACAAACCTTGCATTCTGAAAGCATTCACTAAGGCCTTAATATAATTTTAAAGCAGCTCTATTACTGTCTTTTTTTCAGGCTAGGAACCTGCAGAATATTGACTGTAAGTCTGCCCCTTTATTGGGCAGGCAGCTTTTTGGGAGGGCCCCAGGCTTCCCTGGTAAGCCTGTCTATCACAGACCGGATCATCTTCCTGCCGCAAGAGTTAGGGGGCGTCCCCATGGGTGCAGGACCAAACGACTAATTGTGGCCCTTGGCAAAGTTTAAATGCCCAGCCTGTGGGGGCTTTTGGCCTCTCTCTTGCTGCGTCAGTTCTCACCCTCCCTCAAATCGGAGTTTTTTTACGGACGGTACAACCTTGCTATGGACAACGTTGGCTGCCTAATTTTCAAGGGCCGGGCAGGAATTCTTCCCACAGCTAATGGGCATCAGCATTTGGGTTTTCACCTACCTCACAGCAATCGTCACAACTTCATAAGGCAGATGGGCATTGGGTAAGCCTAGTCTTGGTTGGAGGGGAGGTTGTAAGAGTATCCTGTTAAAAGGATCTGGGAGGAGTAGCTCCTGTCCGATGCCCAAACAGGGGCTAGGGCCATACCACTCCTTCAACAGGGACTATTTGCAATTTGACGTAAGTCAGAGGGCATCTCCCCCCACACACACACTGGCTTCACTCTTAGAAACACTCCCAGCGGACAGGTTGGAGTGACATACACAGTTGCTTGCCTCAATGCCTATGGCCAAACCTTCACATCTGTAACCAATAAAGTTGTGGCCTTATTTGATCCCAAAATCAATATGCTGTGTGTTGTCTAGTTATTCGCACATCAGGGAACCGGGTGGTCACAGGGCCTTGATATGCAAGCTGCCCAGCATTTCCTGAACAGCTTTAAAAACCCTCTCTTTTCAGAGGTTTGCTAAACATTGACACAAACCCAGCATTCCCACGTATTTTAGAAATCTGTGGCTTGCAAACACATCACTAGCTAGAAATCACTTAACCTACATAGTGATTGTGTACACTGGCATTAAGAATCCTGAAGTTCTGTTTTATTTTGTTCTGTTTTGTTCTGTTTTATTAAGAGTGCTTTGGAGTTTTTTAGTCTAACATTCTATACCACTTTCCTGGGAGTAACCCCACTGAAATCAATATAATTTACTTCTAAGTAGAAATATAGGGTTGTGCTGTTATTTTGTGTTCTATTGCATTTTTAAATATATTTTACTGTAGTTGTGTTATTGCTGTTCGCTACCTTGAGTACCATTTGGTGGAAATGAAGGATACAGATGCAGCAAACAATTGCATTTCAATGGCCTGCTATATAGTTTTATCTTTTTAAAAAAATAAGTGCATGATTGCATTAGACATCTGTTGCATAACTCGGTAGCTAATGAACTCCGAAATCCAAATCAGTCCCAATAAAGATATAACCCAACTAGGGACTTCCTAAGATCCCAGCCCTCTTTTTGACCAACATAAGTGCCTTTGATTTTTATGCACGTTGGTCGTCAAAGGTTGCTCTTAAATTTCTTCTTTTATTTCTCGCCCTTTTAGTGGGCTTGCTGTTGTTTTCTTGCGCTGAGCAACCTCCTTGTTTTCTATTCTGTATCGAACTGCTCTAGGCTTGTTAATGCTGCTTGCTAAAAGCAGTGGGGGAGCTGATTCACCCAAGACCTTTAACTCTTCATGCAAGTGGTCCCAGCTATCTTGAGGCACGCACAAAGATAGCCAAATGCAACACAGAGATTTGATCATTGGATTCCTGAAACAGCAGCACTTTTTCCACCCAGAGCTGGAATTTCCTCCTGCCCAGCTGTATCCACAAGAGAGGAGTTCCCACATTACACAGTCCTCATGCATGCATACACAGAAACGGCTGTGGATAATCACACACAGGAGGGAAATGTCTTGCTTATACAACAAGCTTATAGAACTGTGATGCTATCAGACTCCAGATCCCATCATCCCCAACCACTGTTCATGATGGCAGGGGCTGATGGGACCTGGAGTTCAACAACATCTGAAGGGCTACAGGTTCCCTATGCTTGTAATAAAACCTACTGGCTTTCCAAAACAACAACAACAACAACTCATCATTGGGAGTATGTGAATCAGATCTACATGTGTAAAGAGAGCCCCCATTGAAAGTGCAGCAACAAGGGATGCTGCTGAGCCACAACAATACATTCATTTCCTAGTTCCTATCAAATAAACACAAACAATCAGAATCAAAGTTTACCTGTTTCTGGAGTGGGAAGCTTGTGCCCTACCCCCAATGTCCCTGGGCTAAACTCTGAGCCTCCCTGACTAGGTCTGTTGGAAGTGGGAGTCCAATGACATCTGGTAAGGTAAAGGTAACGGACCCCTGGATGGTTAAGCCCAGTCAAAGGCGATTATGGGGTGCGGCGCTCATCTCACTTTCAGGCAGAGGGAGCCGGTGTTTGTCCACAGACAGCTTTCTGGACCATATGGCCAGCATGACCAAACCGCTTCTGGAGCAACGGAAACCAGAGCACACGGAAATGCCACTTACCTTCCCACCGCAGTGGTACCTATTTATCTACTTGCACTGGCATGCTTTCAAGCTGCTAGGTTGGCAGGAGCTAGGACAGAGCAACAGGAGCTCACCCTGCCGTGTGGATTTGAACTGCTGACCTTCTGGTCAGCAAGCCCAAGAGACTCAGTGGTTTAGACCACAGTGCCACCTGCAAGTGCATATGCATGTGTAACAGGAGTTGACTATAGCATTAAGACATGTCCTCACCTTACATTCAAGGCATCAAGTACTTAAAGTTACATTAAACAAAGAACTCTCTCTCCACTATCCCCCCCCCCTTCATGGCAGGAGGCAAACTGAATTGACAGGCTCGCAACAGAGCTCCGAGTCCAACGCTACTGCCAAAATAATACTGAAACAGTATAGCCACAGAAGTTGTTTTTTAAAAAATATATGGCACTAAAAGTCAAGACAACTGTGGATTTATATGAAGAAGAAGCAGCAGCATATACCGCAGCACACTGATTCCCTGGATTTGGTGGGTTACAGAACAAGAGATCATTGCGGTCTAACATGCTATATTTGAAAACAGGCTGGGTGGCAGTCGTGGGGGAGGGGGGGGCTTTCCACCTGCAGCTTTTCCTATGCAACAGAGCCAACTGTTTGGATTATAGGCTGTTCATAGGATATTTCTGGATTCATTTTAAAAATAAAAATAAAAAGACCCGTGTTTCAGAACAAAGCTCCTGTGTGTGGGAGTGCAGCTGTAAAGCAAAGAGCATTGTTATGCAAGCAGATATGAATCCATACCCAATGATCAAATAAGGCTTTGGAATTGTTTTGACAGTTGCTAGCTAGCTCCGATCGACTCTTCATCAGAGCGTTCGTAGGCAAAGATAAGAGCCATGATTTGACACGCAGTTAGGCACCCTCAAGTCAATTGATTTCAAAGGGCTTTAGGTACATGGAAACTCTGTGGCAAATACCTTTACTGGTTATAATTTTTTTGCAACAGAATGCTACGTCATTTGGAAACAAAGTTTCTTTCTTTTTGAAAAAAGTAAGTTCAGCGAAACCTACCTGTTTTAATCATCATCTCTATTATTTCCTTGGTTAGTGTGCAGGATCAGGACCTGGGAGGCAAGAGGGATCAAATCCCAATGTAGCCATTGCAGCTCCCTGGGTGACCCTGGGCCAGTTGCAATCTCTCAGCCCAACCTACCTCACAGGGTTGTTGTAAGGAGAAAAACCATATATGCCACCTTGAGCTTCTTAGAGCAAAGGTGGGATACTGAATAAAAACAACCTGTTCATTTTACACGCAACTTAAGTCTTACTGTAAGTGTGGAAGATTTGTATCATTAAGTGCCAAAGCATCAACTGTGTTTTCTGAAAGGCAAGCAAACAAACAAAAACCAAATACCTTCATAGACTAGATCCAGAGGCAGTTTATAGAGATAATAAACTGTGCGTGATAATTTACAGTAGACTAGACCGACACTGGCTACACTAACCAACACTGAATATTTACTTACATAAGTTGCATGGCAATGCTATCTGTTGCTCTTACAAAGCTGGACAGCTTGCCTTCTTTGGCACAAAGGACAAGCCGCAACTGGCAAAGCTGCACAACTGTGTTGTCAAAGAATGCTCACGGAACACTGCATGTTCCGGATAGCAATGCTTTATTGGCTTCCTTAAAAGTGCAGCGTTTTAGCCACTTAACTTGAAACTTTGGGGGGTCTGCTGTTGTTTATAGCATCCTCTCATACAGTCCATTTATAACCGCTCCCCCCGTAATCTAAACATGCTTGCATAGCAACAAGTCCAGCAGCTTTCAGAAGGTACTTGTTTCCTGCTTGACACATTGATTTTCCCCCATAGATTTCCCCCACAGAAACTCCTCCAATTTTCATAATTCACGCACCAGATTTCTGACCCGTGTGCCTCGGTTGCACAACAAACCCCTGTGACACACTGCACAAATGGCATGCCCCCCCGCAACACAGGCATTATTGCCACGCACAAACAAACCCACCACAACTCATGGGTGCATGCACCCATGTTTGGGATCACCACATCGGGCTCCAGAACAGAATATTATCAGCAGAAAGGAAATTTGGACCATTCTGTGTCTCCCTTGTTTCTGCAAAAGAGTAGGGCTTCCAGAAGCACTGGGTGTGGGTGAGATCTCTGACAAAAGTCAACAGGCAAGGTAGCAGAAGATCACTAATATTCTGTTGTGCATCAGCAACCTCTCACTAAATAGTAACAATAAGCACATGCAGGCAGGCCTTTTGTAAAATATACACCGGCCATTTTTCATAAATTATATCGTATTCCCGTATCACATTTAGGGGAAGGGACATAGCTCACCGCAATAGAAGGTTCTAGGCTCAATCCCCAACATTTATAAGTAATGTTGGGAAAGATTCCCTGGCTGAAACCCCCGGAAAGGCGCTGCCTGTCAATGTAGACTAACTAGATGGGCAAAACTGGTCCCACTCAGTATTCCACGAACCTTTATCCCCACATTAACTGGGAACAACAGTTATGTCTATTTTAATGTTTCCCTAGGCATTCTTCACCTTGGGCAGGAATTACAACTGGTGGTTTATCATCTGTGTTACAGCTACAGCCCAAAAA
Organism: Podarcis tiliguerta; assembly: GCF_965153285.1. NCBI lineage: Eukaryota > Metazoa > Chordata > Lepidosauria > Squamata > Lacertidae > Podarcis > Podarcis tiliguerta. Next base: position 105,827,607 of record NC_139536.1, read on the forward strand.
CATGTATACAAGTCTTCACGCTTCTCTTAGCAGCTTCCAAATATTATTCTCCATATTACCTCATCAGACCAGCAAGAGGGGCGGGGAGGGGACTCTAAGAGAAATAGCAACAGAATGATGCAGCCAGGTAGTTTAATAAGAGCAATGCATTTAAGATTGCCCAGCTGCAACTGACAAAGCCCAAATTGGATTAACCAGCTAGTGTCTCATCACACAAAATTCAGCCATAGCACTAATAACTTGGTGGGTTCCAGGCACACAAACACTCAGCACCTGCTTCCTAATAATAATAATAATAATAATAATAATAATAATAATAATAAGCTATTTAAGTTTTAATTTAAACAACACCAGGAAATAGTTCAGATAGGAAAGCATATCCCGCCCCCCCCCCCGCCCCCATGCACATCCTAGAAAAGTGTCGCTTACCTTCTGCAAAACAGAGGCCACCCTTTCTGAAACTGGAGGGCGAACGCTTCAGAAATGCTAAAAGTTAGACCTGAAGCTAGGGAAACATTTATAAGAACTGCAGAGGGCACTGACATTTAATCCCGGATGCACATACGGGGGTGGGAGGAAAAGGTGACCTGCTCGGCACGTACCGAATAATAATAATAATAATCTCTACAGTATTAATAAAAACGGTTCGGATGCAAGCGGAGCTCTATGGAGAGACCTGCCAGCAGTGCCGCTGGAGGGCAGGGGGTGGGGATGTTGTATTTCGCCGGGAACAAAGCGCCAAGGTGAAGCAGACCGGGAGCCGAGAAAGCGCTTTCTCCCCAGAAGGGCTGGAGAAAGAGCAGAGCCACGCAAGGACTACCCACAACAACAACAACAGAAAAGGTGCCCACCCACCGCCCACCTAACGCGAGGAACGAGCCGACGGCTCTCCTCTCCGCGCGCTTACCGGGAAGCAAATCCCGCGGGGCAGCGCGGGGCTTACTTCCGAGTAAAGGGGCGCGGAGCCAGCTGGAGAGAGGAGGTAGATGCAGGAAGGGAACCGTGTGTGCGTGTGTCTGTCTCAAAAGTGAGACGAGGCCAATGGAGAGTCTCTCCCGACCCCCGAGGGAGGGGTCGGTCAGGCTGCAGCCCCCTCTGCATAGCAGGCAAGCGTGCCTCCTATGCGCCTCCCGGGCGCCAGGCGATGGCAACTCCGCGCCCCTCGTACCTGCCGGCCGGCCCCCTAGACTCGCCAACGCCGGAGATCCGCTGACGCGCGGCTGGCGACCTCAGCACGGAAGGCAGCCCTGTGCCTGCAGCAGCAGCAGCAGCACCGCATTCCCCCCGTCCACCACCTCCTCCTCCCCGCCTGGTTCTGCCATTGCTCCCGCCAGGGTCTTACATCAGCTGCCGCCGGAGGATTCCGGAGAGGAAAGGCGAGTAGCAGCAGCAGCAGCAGCAGCAGCCAACCAGCCTTTCTGTTTGCACAAGATGCTCCGGGAAGGAGAGGGAGGGCGGCTTTCCCCGATGTCTCCCACTCCCTCCCTCTCTCCCTCCTCCCTCCGGGCCAGACTTTGGCGAGGTGCTTTGTTATTGGCGGACACCGCCGCTGGACTTGCTGCTCCCGGGTGGTTTCCCCCGAGCAAGCGTGAGAAAAGGACGCCAACTCCGCCGGCGCGCAAAGGGAGCGCGCGCTCCTCCAACAAACGCGGCCCAGCCGGGGTAGGAAAAGAGGGTGCTCAGCAGGCGCGTGCACAGACTAGGAAAGAGGCACGGGCGGGGGGGGGGCGTCTATGTAATCCTATGCATTGCTGATAGAGGATAGGGGGAGAAAAGGGTTATGCGCGCGCCAAGGACGGGGGCCCACCCGCTTTACAAAATGCATTATTACGCACTCTGCATGGCCAGGGCTCTCCGGCTGCTGGCGTCTCTCCGCCGCCAGGGGCAGGACGAGAGAGAGAGAGAGAGAAGCGCCAGCCAAAAACTCCTGGCTCCCTCCTCCCACCCAGGGCACTAGCAAGCTGTGCATGACAAGTGCACAAAGGCGAGGCCCTGCTCTGTGCCTCTTTCTCTTCCACGCGGCGTTTGCATGCCGAGATGTTGTGCGCGCATAAGGCAGGAGGCGCCTTACTGTCGGTGCCTGCGCATAGGTGGGGGCGGCCAGCGGCCGCGATACCTGCCAACAGGAGCACAGCAGCATTGATTGGCCACCAAATCGGAACAATCCTCAAAAGAGTTGGGTTTAGGGATTGGGGGAGCGGGAGCGGTCAGAAATGAGCCTACCCAAACACACAAGGCAAAGAGAAACTCTCCAGTGAAAAGTTATTTTAAGGGAGGGTGTGTTCTTAAAGTTTATGATTGGTCAACAAAATTACGCTGCCTTTTATTTGCTTGGATGACGTATTTTATTGTTTGATAATCGATGAGTGTAGGCTTGCTCATTTAATACACTGCAGTTCCTGCTGGTGTCTGCACCAAAGTATTCTGAACACACACAAAAATTAAAAGCTATACTCCCTTTGTAGGTAGAGGGTCGTTGGGGTTTTTTGCAGGTCATTTGTACATCTTATCTATCAAACCTCTTTTGCCTTTAAAAAGGTAAAGGGACCCCTGGCCATTAGGTCCAGTCGTGGCCGACTCTGGGGTTGCGGCACTCATCTCGCTTTACTGACCGAGGGAGCCGGTGTACAGCTTCCGGGTCATGTGGCCAGCATGACCAAGCCGCTTCTGGCGAAACCAGAGCAGCGCATGGAAACGCCATTTACCTTTCCACCAGAGTGGTACCTATTTATCTACTTGTACTTTGATGTGCTTTCAAACTGCTAGGTTGGCAGGAGCTGGGACCAAACAATGGGAGCTCACCCCGTCTTGGGGATTCGAACCGCCGACCTTCTGATCAGCACGTCCTAGGCTCTGTGGTTTAACCCACAGCACCACCCATGTCCCTTTTTCTTTTGCCTTTGCTTCTATCCAAATCCTGTATAATCTTACTGCTTACAGGTTTCCCATACGCAGCTGATTAGCTACTTCGAGAATAGGATGCTGAACTAGATGGGTCATTGGCCTGATCCAGCAAGCCTCTTTTATGTTCTTATGTTATGTCTGGTTCTCATAAGAAGATATTTAAAGTAAAGGTAAAGGTACCCCTGCCCGTACGGGCCAGTCTTGACAGACTCTAGGGTTGTGCGCCCATCTCACTCAAGAGGCCGGGAGCAAGCGCTGTCCGCAGAAACTTCCGGGTCATGTGGCCAGCGTGACATCGCTGCTCTGGCGAGCCAGAGCCGCACACAGAAACGCCGTTTACCTTCCCGCTAGTAAGCGGTCCCTATTTATCTACTTGCACCCGGGAGTGCTTTCGAACTGCTAGGTTGGCAGGCGCAGGGATCGAACAATGGGAGTGCACCCCGCCGCAGGGATTCGAACCGCCGACCTTTCGATTGGCAAGCCCTAGGCACTGAGGCTTTTACCCACAGCGCCAGCCGCGTCCCATAAAGAAGATATTTACACCAGTACTATTGTGGGGTAAGTAGAGCACAAAAACATAAATGCAAGCAGCCATTGCTAAACCCAACTCATTGTTACAAAAAAATAAAATAAAAATGCAGAGCTTCCACCTTGTTTAAATTCAAATTGTACTTTAATTGTGATGTCAACCTACTTCCTGCCCAAATATTTCCTGGTGTGGGGAAAATGAGAACAGCACATTTTGCTCAATGGAGAATTCAGATGGGAGGCTTCCGTGCTACACTCCACTTGCTAAATGTTTGGAAACCTGTATTATAGTTCAGTACATGTTTACAGCTATGAGCTATATGGTTCTACAAGCAATGGGTTGTTAGTTTGAGAGAGATCAGCATTTCCACATTACTAAGGTAGCCTAGAGAAACTCATTATAGGGCTGAGTAGCTTATATATACCGGTAGTTTGAATACTTGCATACACATGGTGGGAATTACATGGTGATAAATTGGGGGGGGGGAGGCCCCCACAGCTATTCCTAGGCCCCATGCTGCTTCCTTGTTTTGATTCATAACTTGAAACACAGTAATGGGTTTAAAGCTTGTAGCTTGAATTGAAAACACAAGGATTGGAATGCAAATGATCTTGAAAATTGGAGAGCAAAACTGGCAAAACTGAAAGCATTCGATCAAAAGCAAAAAAGGCAATCATATTGCACACACACTTGTTTTATTGTAAAGATTGATCTCCTGCTCTTCAGATTCTCACAGCAACTTGACAACATTTCAAAATGCCATAAAACAAAATGCGTACCATGAAATCTGCAAAGGCTGTGCAAGTACCACAAAACAGGTCAAATTCAATGAAAAAGCCTGGCACCAAAATGGCTTCAAATTAGGTGTCAGATGAGCCTTCCTTGGTGAGAGCAATTGGGGTGCCACCACTAGGAAGCCCCTTTCCCTAGTAACCCCCTCCCCTGCTAAACCTCATATGACAAGAGAACCCTTAGAAGGGTCTTTGATGAAGATGTATAGGAGAGCCTTCAGATGAGCACACGGGGACAAAGGAAAGGCAAATACCGTATATTTTTCGCTCTATAAGATGCACCAGACCACAAGACGCACCTAGTTTTTGGAGGAGGAAAACAAGAAAAAAAATATTCTGAATCTCAGAAGCCAGAACAGCAAGAGGGATCGCTGTGCAGTGAAAGCAGCAATCCCTCTTGCTGTTCTGGCTTCTGTGATAGCTGTGCAGCCTGCATTTGCTCCATAAGACGCACACACATTTCCCCTTACTTTTTAGGAGGGAAAAAGTGAGTCCTACAGAGCAAAAAAATTACGGTACATTATATTGGAAAGATTCCAGAATTAGATATTTCTTTATTACAGAGGGTGCCATATTCATCTCTTCATGCAAGCCTTGCAACAGGGTCCCCCAGGGCTACAGTTCCTGCCCATCGTCCGGCTCTTAAGCAGAGAGCTATGGATTCCACACTTTACATGCAAGGCGTAGCAGTGCAGTCATAATGAATTTCAGAACAAATGCCAATGTTGGTAGCCGGCAATATTTCGTATTTGCCTGCACAGCCTCATGGTTCCAAACAGGTGCAAAGAGATTGCTGCGCCGCCGGAGCACGATTTCTGTTCTCATCTTGAAGCAAAGTTCTTAACCCGAGGTACTATTTCTGGGTTAGCGGAGTCTGTAACCTGAAGCGTATGTAACCCGAGGTACCACTGCAATGTGTTTTGACTTAAGAATGAACATCTATATCTCAGGTTCACCAGACGTTGCTCAACTCTGACTCCCATCTTCCTTGACCAATGGCCATGCTGGCTGATGCTGATAGGAGGTGCAATACAACAAAATCTCAGTTTCCTCACCCCTTATGTACGGAACACATGCACAAGCATATACTCAGCCCACCCCCATGTATATCCTTCACCTTCATGTATATCCATATAGCTGTATGTGCACAGAGTGGGGGCTTTTTACTGGGTAGCTAGACATGCAGTTCCTTCCCCTAACAACACAGGGTCTCAAGGCGAGCATCTGAAATCCAGTCGAAATAAAAAGCTTCTAAGCACTTAATATTCCCAGGCTCGGTTATTTCCTAACTGAGGATACTGCTGTGCAAATCCCTCCTGTTGGAACATGACCCACCAATGATTTCATTAAGATGCACTGGGCAACTTTTGTGTGCTTTTTTAAAAAAATCTTCTTAGAGCATCTTGTTGTTGTTGTGCCACTTTTCACTCCCATGAGTCACAAAGCTGCTTCCATACCATAAATAGTAACACCACAACCACAACATAAATCATATAGAATAATTAACCAACCAACCACTTTCTATAAAACACTATTGACAAAGCAACTTTTAAAAATAGGCTAAACAGCACAACCACAAGAAAAGTCATAATATTCACAAAGCATTACAGCACTCATAATCAATTTTTATTATTAGATTTACAGTGGTAAAGGTAAAGGTAAAGGTACCCCTGCCCGTACGGGCCAGTCTTGACAGACTCTAGGGTTGTGCGCCCATCTCACTCAAGAGGCCGGGGGCCAGCGCTGTCCGGAGACACTTCCAGGTCACGTGGCCAGCGTGACATCGCTGCTCTGGCAAGCCAGAGCCGCACACGGAAACGCCATTTACCTTCCCGCTAGTAAGCGGTCCCTATTTATCTACTTGCACCGGGGAGTGCTTTCGAACTGCTAGGTTGGCAGGCGCTGGAACCGAACAACGGGAGCGCACCCCGCCGCGGGGATTCGAACCGCCGACCTTTCGATTGGCAAGCCCTAGGCGCTGAGGCTTTTACCCACAGCGCCACCCGCATGGTACCTCGGGTTAAGTACTTAATTCGTTCCGGAGGTCCGTTCTTAACCTGAACCTGTTCTTAACCTGAAGCACCACTTTAGCTAATGGGGCCTCCCGCTGCTGCCGCGCCGCCAGAGCACGATTTCTGTTCTCATCCTGAAGCAAAGTTCTTAACCCGAGGTACTATTTCTGGGTTAGTGGAGTCTGTAACCTGAAGCGTATGTAACCTGAAGCGTATGTAACCTGAGGTACCACTGTATATTATATTAAATAATATATTTATTATTATATTGTTAGGCACAGGTTCCTGTATGCCAGGGGTCGGCAACTTTTTTCATCTATGGGCTGGTCCACCGTCCCTCAGAACATGTGGTGGTGGGGGGGAATGTACGAATTCCTATGCCCCACAAATAATCCAGAGATGCATTTTAAATAGAAGCACACATTCTACTCATGTAAGAACACGCCGATTCCCAGACCGTCTGCAGGCCAGATTTAGAAGGTGATTGGGCCACATCCGGCCCCCGGGCCTTAGTTTGCCTACTCATGCTGTATGCTTTGCTGCACACAAGCTATTGCAGCAGTAATTCAGTATATACCGTGCTCCTGTGTATGCTTATTTGGCAGCAACACCCACTTATTGGCTTAGGCCAAGCTTCCCCAACCTTGGCCCTCCAGCTGTTTTGAGACTACAATTCCCATCATCCCCGACCACCGCTCCTGCTAGCTAGGGATCATGGGAGTTGTAGGCCAAAAACATATGGAGGGCCGAGGTTGAGTAAACCTGGCTTAGGCTGTAATCCTGAATGCCATGTGGCCCTCTAGATATTGCTGGACTACAATGCCCATCATCCCTGACCATTGTTCATGCAGCTGAGACTGCCATATACCGAGACAAGCAATTGGTCCATCTAGCTCAATACTGCTGACACTGGCTACCAGCAGCTTTCTAGGGTTTCAGGAAGTTGGCATTCCCAGCCCTACGCAGAAATGCCAGGAATTGAATCTGGGAGCATCTACGTGGATCACAGAGGCTTCGCCATCGAGCTACAGAACGTCTTCATGCATAAGATTGCACTATAAGGCTATTTTGCTGTCGGGTTCACCTCAGTTCACTCATTTCCACTTACAGAACGTCATTTTCATGCTGTTTGATGTGTGAAAAGCACCTGACAGTCCCCAAGTCAGAGCGAGCAGAGCTGTGCAAAATAAATAGGTCCCAGTCACTGTCACCTGAAGCTGAAGATCATCAGCCTGAGCTGAAGGCCACAGGGTGTGAGAGACCATCTAAATGTGCTAAGCGAGAACACCCAGTTCCTAAGTAAGCCCAATGGCAGTACACTTTACAGCTTTATGATTTAGCTTTAAGGCCCAAATAAGCAAACTGCCACTAAACACAAGCCATTTATTTTAAAGTAATCCTATGTCAAGAGGAATACTGACATTTTAGAGCGAGAGTCAAATGCCACCTTCCGGACCTCTCTACCCAGCCACTAAGATGTTCCCCAGGCCCCACATCTCACCAGCCTTGCCCCTGTGCAATTCTCTTTTTTTAAAAAAAAAATATTTTTTTTATTATTTTAACATATAAATTAAAAAATGTACCACAAAACTTATCACTCATACAATCTTTTTAGACTTCCATCGGCACCTCTGATGATCCACCGTTTTAACCACTTCTTATGCATTGCTTAACTTTATATTGCCTTTACATCTCTTAACAAATCATCCTTCCCCTTCTCCATTTTTGCAATACTTCCCATAATACTCCTCACAAAACTTCTTGCAAATCTGCAAACGTCGTCTGATCTTCACAAATACTTTTCAAATAGTCTATAAATTTACTCCAGTCTTCTGTGAATTTCTGGTCCCGCCGGTTTCGAATCCTTCCTGTTAGTTTATCTAGTTCTGCATAGTCCATTAACTTTATCCTCCATTCTTCAATCGTCGGTAATTCTTCTTGCTTCCATTTTTGGGCCAGTAATATTCTTGCTGCTGTGATTGCTATAAAAAGAGCTTATGTTCCTTTCTACTTATATCACTCCCAACAATGCCCAGTAAAAATGCTTCTGGTTTCTTTATAAATGTGTATTTCAACATTTTTTTCATCTCATTATATATCATCTCCCAGAAGCAAAGCTCCCTCCGGCGCGCAACCCCCCCCCCCCCTGTTTCCCAGAGTTTTTTAGGGAGGATGGCGCTGCCGGCAGGGAAGAGGCGGAGGCGCCGCATCCAGTCTCCGCCTCTTCCCTGGTGCCCTCCAGAACTTGGCGCCCTGGTGCTCCGCGCCACTAGCCTCTATGGGTAAGATGCCCCTGCTGGAAATTATAGCTCCATGAAGGGTAAACCACAATTCACAGGATTCCTTGGTGGGAGCCATTTGCTTTTAAAGGAAAGGTGTGGTGTGAACAAAGGTAAGAATTGTGGGATGTAATTCACTGCGAGCAGTCAAATACAACATTCCTTGTTTTGCTAGAGTGGACGTGCAAGGGAATGTTTGGTTCAGCCAGTCAAGACTTCCTGTTCCTCCTGACCTGGAGCATCCTTCCTTGCATGTGACTAGTGGGTGGGCGTGACCTTTCCAGACCTGGTAAAAGGCCAAGACATGCCGCCACTGTCTCTGTTTTCCATCTTCCTTTCGTCCTGTGAACACCTGGACTGCTAACTGCAGTCACTGGGTAAATCTCCCTTATGGGGTAAAGTTGTTTGTATATGTTTGAAACATTAAGCCTAAACCCTGCCTTCAAGGCTTACACTGTGCTCTGCCTGGTTGTGAGTAAACGTTCTTTTTGTTACTTATGAATAAGACTGTGGTGTCTTTATTCTTTTAGGAGGGATTCAAGGGGTCTTACCAGGAAAATATTAGAACACATTTCAGTCTGGACAAGCCAGATTGAATTGCTTATTATTTTAAGCAGGCATCACCAAACTCAGCCCTCCAGATGTTTTGGGACTACAACTCCCATCCTCCCTAGCTAACAGGACCAGTGGTCAGGGATGATGAGATTTGTAGTCCCAAAACATCTGGAGGGCCGAGTTTGGGGATGCCTGTTCCTAAGAAACTCACATGAGTTTGCAACCAGCTTTCTGCTGCGTAAGAAGGGGAGTGCACTCTGCTAAGTACAGGAACTTGCTGGCGCAAGCTAGCAAGGATATTAATAAACAATATATCCTCTCCTGCCACCCTGAACATTCCCACAAGAATCACATCCATTGCTCTGTCTGCCACACCCACTTTTTGTCTCTGTCCCACCCACCACTGGCATGAGAAATGTGACCCAAGGATATAGAATCATAGAATCATAGAAACATAGAATCATAGAGTTGGAAGAGACCACAAGGGACATCGAGTCCAACCCCCTGCCAAGCAGGAAACACCATCAGAGCACTCCTGACATATGGTTGTCAAGCCTCTGCTTAAAGACCTCCAAAGAAGGAGACTCCACCACACTCCTTGGCAGCAAATTCCACTGTCGAACAGCTCTTACTGTCAGGAAGTTCTTCCTAATGTTTAGGTGGAATCTTCTTTCTTGTAGTTTGGATCCATTGCTCTGTGTCCGCTTCTCTGGAGCAGCAGAAAACAACCTTTCTCCCTCCTCTATGTGACATCCTTTTAAAAGGTTCCCCACTCCTATTTTAGAGATAGTTTGCATTTGTTTCTTGATCTAGATTTTTCAAATTCTATGTTAAATGGGATCCTTCCAGGCAACTAATAATCACCAAATTCCAGCAGGCAAAGGGCAGAATCTTATATTACTCCAAAAGTCAAGCTAAAAGCAAACGTTTGCCAGAAAGGTCAAAGCCAAGGCTTGGAAATGGAGCTGGAAACAGTAATAATGCTGGTGTTACAATCAGGCTCCCATTAGGTGCGCCTTTCACTAACTGAAGAGCATGAAATGACAATAATATGCAGCAAGAGCGCATATTACCCCATCCTTTGCCCTTGGAAACCTCAGAAAAAGCTGCTGCAGGAGAAGAAGGATGTGAGCAACATCACGGGAGGCGTGCTTCTAGGACGAAGATGAAACTACGACATTCCCTTGTTATCTTTGCTACTGGTTGCTGTGTGCTGTTTAAGTAATCTTGCTACATTTATAGTATTGTAATGTGTGGGGTCCCATCACCTCCTGGCAAATAGAAGGGGAAGAAATGGAGGCAGTGAGAAATTTTACTTTCTTGGGCTCCATGATCACTGCAGATGGTGACAGCAGCCACGAAATTAAAAGACACCTGCTTCTTGGGAGAAAAGCAATGACAAACCTAGACAGCATCTTAAGAGACATCACCTTGCCAACAAAGGTCCATATAGTAAAAGCTATGGTTTTCCCGGTAGTGATGTATGGAAGTGAGAGCTGGACCATAAAGAAGGCTGATCACCGAAGAATTTATGCTTTTGAATTATGGTGCTGGAGGAGACTCTTGAGAGTCCCATGGACTGCAAGAAGATCAAACCTATCCATTCTTAAGGAAATCAGCCCTGAGTGCTCACTGGAAGGACAGATCGTGAAGCTGAGGCTCCAATACTTTGGCTACCTCATGAGAAGAGAAGACTCCCTGGAAAAGACCCTGATGTTGGGAAAGATGGAGGGCACAAGGAGAAGGGGACGACAGAGGACGAGATGGTTGGATAGTGTTCTTGAAGCTACCAGCATGAGTTTGACCAAACTGCAAGAAGCAGTGGAAGACAGAAGTTCCTGGCATGCTCTGGTCCATGGGGTCATGAAGAGGCAGACACGACTAAACGACTAAACAAAAACAACAACAATGTGTGGGGTTGGGGGGGTATGCTGTTCTATTTTTGCACTGCTATGTTACTTTGAAATTGTTTTTGTAGCGCCTGTTTAAAATGCATCCCTGTTTCTTGGAGCACGGTTTCTTTTTTGGAAAAGCGCCACACAAATAAAATGGATGAGTGAATGAGGGCGAGGAACCTGCAGCCCTCCAGCATTGCCAATGACCAGGAAAAACGACATCCAGGAAGCCACCCGTTCCCCATAACCGATCTACTAATAATAATTTGCATTTAGCAAGAGCGAATTCACATGCTGGCAGGCCACAGCACACACATTCTAGAGATGAATATAGCATACAGATAGGCAAGGCAGAGTACTGGTAAATAGGTCAACAAATATTTATCAGAACCAGGTTGGCTTTTCAGTGTGTTTTATGTAACAACACGCTTCAGCTCAGCAGAAGCAGGTTGCAGTTCCTGGCCAGAGTTTCCTGGGGAGGAAAGCACCCTGATCCAGTTTTGCCACTTTTCTGTGATTAATGTAAATGTGCTGCATAAATAGCTGCCTCTTTCCATCGACCATCTGCTTGGTGCATAGGTTAAAATCATCTCCTGTGTTTCGTCATCTACTCGGGAATAATTCTGCCTTAACCACCACTGCTCAGGGAAGTATTTAATGTGTGACATTTTAATGTATTTTTAATCTTCGTTGGAAGCTGCCCGGAGTGGCTGGGGAAGCCCAGCCAGATGGGTGGGGTACAAATAAATTATTATTACTGTTGTTGTTCTTGTTTAGTCGTTTAGTCATGTCCGACTCTTCTTGACCCCATGGACCAGAGCATGCCAGGCACTTCTGTCTTCCACTGCCTCCCGCAGTTTGGTCAGACTCATGCTGGTAGCTTCGAGAACACTATCCAACCATCTCTGTCGTCCCCTTCTCCTTGTGCCCTCCATCTTTCCCAACATCAGGGTCTTTTCTAGGGAGTCTTCTCTTCTCACGAGGTGGCCAAAGTATTGGAGCCTCAGCTTCAGGATCTGTCCTTCCAGTGAGCACTCAGGGCTGATATCCTTAAGAATGGATAGGTTTGATCATCTTGCAGTCCATGGGACTCTCAAGAGTCTCCTCCAGCACCATAATTCAAAAGCATGAATTCTTCGGCTATCAGCCTTCTTTATGGTCCAGCTCTCACTTCCATACATCACTACTGGGAAAACCATAGCTTTTACTATACGGACCCTTGTTGGCATGGTGATGTCTCTACTTTTTATTATTATTTATTATTATTATTATGCTTATATAAAGTCTGCATATGAACATTAAGCCTACTGTGGCCATGCACAGTGGCCTTGCAGACAGACCCTCCAAGTGTCCCTATTTTCCAGGGACAGTTCCAGATTTACAGAAGCTGTCCCGGTTTGTGATTTGATCTTGGAATGTTCCACTTTTCCTTAGGACACCCCTATTTTCATCAAAGAAACGTTGGATTGTATGGAGGTTTGTGATCCCCGAGCCAACATTTGGAAGACATCTGAAGGCAGCCCTGAATAGGGAAGGTTTTTTTATGTCTAATGTTTTATTATGTTTTTATATATGCTAGAAGCTGTCCAGAGTGGCTAGAGCAACCCTGTCAAATGGGAGGGGTATAAATAAATTGTTGTTGTATAGGACACCCCTATTTTCATTGGAGAAATGTTGGAGGATTGCCTGCAGATGCCTATGGGGTGCACATGAGCAAGACACATGCACAACAGAACTCTCCCATTTATGATCACCACTGCTAATTTATCCCTTTCTACATATGTCCCAAGACGGTGTACAATATATTATCCAAACAGTTGAGCTGATAGCCCTTATTAATTTTTCTACATGCAGAAATTACTCACAACTGGATTCTGCCAACAACTGAAACAACTTCTCTACTTTTAAAAAATAAATAAATTGTTGGTTGTAGACCAGTTGTTACCATCACTGCGTTTTTTTATCAGGGGATAAGGGGTACGCATAACCCTAATCATTTTGTGAATCTAACAGGAGAAGAAACTAAGTTTTTTTTTAAATAGTTTCTTCTCTAGCACAGTGAAGCGTCAGTTCCATTGCTACCCCAGATGGCAGCCTCACTTCCTGTCACAATGTTTTCTGAGTCTCAGATGGAAGCGGGCGTTTAATGTGTGAAGCAGTGTGGAATGTGGATGTGTGATGCTTTACTGATGAAAGTTTGGCTTTGTTGAAGGGCAGTATTTCAATATGAGTAGGAAAATTACTATTTTTCATCAGAGGAACCAAGATGTTAGTGTGCACAACCTCATGACAATGTGGAAGTTACTGTGAGCTATCCACTGTGAATTATGAGGCAATGCGTGTTCTTTGTACTTTTGTCTATTTACTGTATTTATTTTTCCCAATTCGAACTATAAAATGGTGATTTTCTTGAGTCAAAATGAGAGTACCCCTAAACATTTTTTTGGGGGTGGGGGGGGAGTACTGGTTACCACACTAGAGTCTACCAATCATGGATATTCCAGTGACAAGCATTGCTATGGCACAAAAAATTGGATTGAAACAGGCCACACCCATTGGAGTTACAAAGATGACTGCACTGCCTTTTATTGACATTGGAAGATACCCAGCAGCAGAAAAGTCACCTGGTAGGATCACTGGCAGAGAGGCACTGTCTGCCAAATAAGCTTGTTGTTGCTGCTGTGTAACTTATTGACTGGTATCTCAAAGCTGTAGCCACACACATTTTCCCTTCTGCATCCAGAGAGAGAAATCTGCATTGCTCGATGGACACCAAACTTTGCTTTCATTTCAGGGAGATACCGTATTTTTTGCTCTATAAGACTCACTTTTTCCCTCCTAAAAAGTAAGGGGAAATGTGTGTGCGTCTTATGGAGCGAATGCAGGCTGCGCAGCTATCCCAGAAGCCAGAACAGCAAGAGGGACTGCTGCTTTCACTGCACAGCAATCCCTCTTGCTGTTCTGGCTTCTGAGATTCAGAATATTTTTTTTCTTCTTTTCCTCCTCCAAAAATTAGGTGTGTCTTGTCGTCTGGTGCGTCTTATAGTGCGAAAAATACGGTATATGGATGTAGTCCCTGTTCTGTTGTTGTTGTTGTTGTTGTTGTTGTTGTTGTTGTTGTTATTGCCCTTGAAAGAGATGAAGGAAAAAATGTGGCCTAAACAATGCCAGCAAGCTGATAGCTTTCCCACTAGAGGGTTTTGGGTTTTTTAAAGTTTATTGTTACACTTCCTGTGTCCTTGTCTAAATAATCCAATAAGGAGGGAACCTCTTTCTCTGAAATCTACTGCTGAGGCATGACATGGCCTGTCTTTTCTTTACAGTGGAACCTCGGGTTAAGTACTTAATTCGTACCGGAGGTCCGTACTTAGCTTGAAACTGTTCTTAACCTGAAGCACCAGTTTAGTTAATGGGGCCTCCCGCTGCTGCTGCGCCGCCGGAGCCCGATTTCTGTTCTTATCCTGAAGCAAAGTTCTTAACCTGAAGCACTATTTCTGGGTTAGCGGAGTCTGTAACCTGAAGCGTATGTAACCTGAAGTGTATGTAACCCGAGGTACCACTGTATTTTTAACCTGGTCTGGCACAGACTAGTACCAGGCAGCTGGAACTAACCGCCCTTTCCATTTCCCACACGGCACCTGCAAAGGTGGGGGAATTGGACCACCCATTTGCCAATCACCTGATGGTCCAATGATGACAGGCGGCTGGGGAACGCCCACCTGGTTCAAATTCAAACTCTTCCGGGAAAGGCATGGAGCTTTGCAAATGCCAGCGATATCATCTGATCTCAGTGCTGTGTAGGAGGTTTTGCAGACACTGCCAGTCACCAGGTCAGCGGTACCTGCAAACCCTCTTTGGGCCCAACTGCACATTTACCTGCTCCACATCCAACGTCATATATGACTTCAGGTGTAGGGCAGGTGGACATGGCTTGGCTGGAACAGCCTGGCGGGCCAGATTGGGAGGTCTGATGGGCCTAATTTGGCCCATGTGTTTGAGGCATTACAGGAAATCAAAAAGGTGGGTACATGCAGTTCTCTTTGGAGTAGTTCCACTGCCACCTTGTAAGCCCACCAGTGTCCATTAGCAAAGGAAGGCACATAAGAACATAATAAGAGGTGGATCAGGCCAAAGGTCCATCTTAGTCCATCATCCTGCTCTTACAGTGGCCAACCAGATGCATGATCTGAGCACAAGACCCAAGAAGGGTTCAAGTACAAGCACAAGGGAGTCCCCCACCTAGAAGATGATGATCATCATCATCATCATCTCTGGGCGACTTCCAACAAAATATTAAAAATACAATAAAACATCAGACATTAAAAACTTCCCTAAACAGGGCTGCCTTCAGATGTCTTCTGAATCCTTTGTCCAGGATCCCCACTCCACCCAATGCTGGAACCAACGCTGCTCTTTCATACAATAATCCCACCCAAAGTGTGCCATCCCCAAATGGCCCTGGGCCTTGAATGCACCATCCTTTTTGCCTTCTTCCCTTCCCATTTACAGAAGAGCTAGAGGCTCGGCTCGGCAAAAAAGAGAAAAGGCAAATCGGCTTTTGCAGAAGGTTAAACGGCCAAATGCAGCAAAGCCAGAGTTACAGCTGAGCATTGCCTTTGTACTTCTACACACTCAACTGCCCCTAGTAACCCCATGACCTGCCTTCTCTTCTTCACTGCCTGGGGAAGCAGTCATCAAAAGATCAGCACTGGGTAGCAGCAGAGAACAGTTACTTCAACTGACAGCTTAAACAAAAGATAGCTTGGCAAGGCTGTTTAAGCCATGGAGAGAGAGAGAGAGAGAGAGAGAGAGAGGGCTAAAGACTAGGATTCAACTAGTGGCAGGATTGTCCCACGTAGTTAAGGCAAAAACAACAACAACAACAACAACAAACTACCCTGGGTGTCCAAATCAGAGTTTGCACACCTGTATCCACACATTAGGGACACAGGTGGCGCTGTGGGTTAAACCACAGAGCCTAGGACTTGCCGATCAGAAGGTCGGCGGTTTGAATCCACACGACGGGGTGAGCTCCCGTTGCTCGGTCCCAGCTCCTGCAACCTAGCAGTTCGAAAGCATGTCGAAGTGCAACTAGATAAATAGGGACTGCTCCGGCGGGAAGGTAAACGGCGTTTCTGTGCACTGCTCTGGTTCGCCAGAAGCGGCTTAGTCATGCTGGCCACATGACCCGGAAGCTGTACGCCGGCTCCCTCAGCCAATAAAGCGAGATGAGCGCCGCAACCCCAAAGTCAGTCACAACTGGACCTAATGGTCAGGGGTCTCTTTACCTTTACCTTATCCACACATTAGCTGACACCAACCTGTCAAACACACTCTTTTAAGAAGTTTGACGTTGTTTCTTTTTGTCTAAACTGCATACAATTAATAGGAGAGGGGTAGCTGTGGTTTTCCCAGTAGTAATGTATGGAAGTGAGAGCTGGACCATAAAGAAGGCTGATCGCTGAAGAATTGATGCTTTTGAATTATGGTGCTGGAGGAGACTCTTGAGAGTCCCATGGACTGCAAGATGATCAAACCTATCCATTCTTAAGGAAATCAGCCCTGAGTGCTCACTGGAAGGACAGATTGTGAAGCTGAGGCTCCAATACTTTGGCCACCTCACGAGAAGAGAAGACTCCCTGGAAAAACCCTGATGTTGGGAAAGATGGAGGGCACAAGGAGAAGGGGACGACAGAGGATGAGTTAGTTGATTAGTGTTCTCGAGGCTACCAGCATGAGTTTGACTAAACTGCGGGAGGCAGTGGAAGACAGAAGTGCCTGGCATGCTCTGGTCCATGGGGTCATGAAGCGTTGGACATGACTAAACGACTAAACAACAACAGCTGTATCAGAAACCAACAAAGCATGAATAGCATGTATAGCACTTTAAAGAATAACCACATCTATTTTAAAAAGGCATAAGCCTTTGTACACCAGTGCCTGCTTCCTCAGATGCACGTATGAAGAATCAAACCAGGCCGATGTAGAAGTCAACTCAACTTCCTGTCCATTCAGTTACAGAGCCCAAAGTCATTCAGCTCAGGAATGCATAATCACAGGGACAGTAATTTTGAGCTGAACAAGGAACAGAGAGGAAAGGGTTAAGCCATCTTTCTCCCTGCACCCATCTTTTTGTCAGCTCCCAGACTGCTTTGGCTTTTGTTTAAAAATCTGCAGATGAGCCGGGAGACTGCATAATGCATAGTTTCCTCTGAAGCCTACTCATCCCATACTTCTACAGCTCTGCCAAACAGTAGCTGAGTGAACTCTGGTAAATTTCACTTCTGATGCTAAGAGGGTGGCAGAAAGAGGTCTCCCTGTCGAGTCACATGTTGCTTTATGTACCTTCTGTGAATCTAGTGGTGGAATGAAACTCATGCTAGAGAATTTTGCAGGAGTGTGTATGGTAGAAAGGGTGCCAAGAATCCCCGGGTGAAAAGGGTAGGATTTAACATACATAAACTGCATTAGGAAAATATGAGCTCCATTATTTATGTTGGCGGTAATGGGTTTGTCTCCTGTCTGGTTTAAAAGGAGAACATTTACAGCACAATCCTGTGTATGTTCGCTTGGATGCAAGCCCCACAATGTTCAGCTAGTAATTTAATTCTTTTTTATAGGTGTTTATATACCACTTTTCAGTGAAATCACAAAAAGCGGGTGTGTTTTTTTTTAAGTAATAAGCATAAAGGAAAACTAATAAAACAACAAAGACAGCTACAAGTGGGAAGAGGCATTTAGGAAGCTGGACTTCCCTGTTTAGTGCAAGATGGTTCTTGAGAAGCCCTGGGGGGACAATGAGGAAGTAGATTTCACTTCAGATAGGACACTGGAGCCAGGTCTTCAGGTGGTTCTATCTTCTGTCTGTCTTCCCCTCAAGGCAAAATGGTTTCTGAGTAGCCCAGTGCTGATGGTTGGGGGAAAGAGAGGCCACCTCAGCTACAATCCTAAGCACAGTTACTTAAGCAGAGCTGAGGACCTTTGAGAACTTGCTAGGCTGCAATGCCCATCATCCCTGAACATTTGCCATGCTGGCTTGGACTGATAGAAGTTTTAGTCCAAGAAGAAGAAGAAGAGTTTGGATTTGATATCCCACTTTATCACTACCCTAAGGAGTCTCAAAGTGGCTAACAATCTCCTTTCCCTTCCTCCCCCACAACAAACACTCTGTGAGGTGAGTGAGGCTGAGAGACTTCAGAGAAGTGTGACTAGCCCAAGGTCACCCAGCAGCTGCATGTGGAGGAGCAGAGAAGCGAACCCAGTTCACCAGATTACGAGTCCACTACTCTTAACCACTACACCACACTGGCTCTCCAACAACCTCAGGAAGGCAACCTGGTCCCCACCTCTGTATTAGACAGTAAGTTCCCTTGAACTCAGTAGGTGTTATTTCTATGTGAATATGCTTAGGATTGTGCTATTGGTCAAACAGTTGCTACTCTCTGAAATACAATTTCAAACATAGTGTTTCCAAATCATTGTATTGTACAGAAAACTAGACACCCAAAGACCCAGAGATGGGGGGGGGGTGTTTCCTCTAAAAGAATTATTATTAATGACAACAAATAATATTACAGCAATACAAAAAGAAACAGTTCAAAAGTGCAGCACTAGTTGTCTGCGATCAAAGGGAGAGGTTGGTGACCATCTTCTTGTTTCCCAGCTAGAGCATTTTGTGCTGGGATGTCAATATGAGCATGCTTGCTTGCTGCATGCTCAATTCAGGAAAGGCTAAGGGGAAAATGTCTTTCTTGATTTGTCCCCTAATGGTATGTACTTTACTAGCTAAATTCTCCTAGACTGCTAAGAACCAGATGGAGATGGGGAAAACCTTGAATCTAAAGAAATGCAAACATTCAAAATTTTGCAAATTCTCCCATTTTGCCACTCAGAGTTTGAAGTCAAGGTTCTACTCTGCATTTATATGTGAGCTCTTTATTTATCTCCATAATTGTCTCTCTGTGTGTTTGAATCAAACCATGCAGGCAAAGGAACATTATTTCCCCATTGCAGATCACCTTGAGTTCATGCCCATTTGCAAAGGGAAAGGCTTCACCCAACATCTTGGTGACAAGAGGGGATGGACAATTGGGTAGTTGTACACACAGGTCAAAGTGATAGGGGGTATTCTGCCCACCATCCAAATCCAGCTCTTCACCCCTCCACTACTAGGGAGCTTCACCTGTTCAAGCCTTTCTCCCTTAAGCTTTGTAAAAATAAAAATAAAAGGATGTCATTATGTAGTCATCTTCCTTTAGATTCAGAGAGAACCGTTTTAGACAGGGTGATAGGCAAACTGTCAGGTAATTAACTTTACAGTGTAGCCGCACTTCTTCCAATTATGCTTTCAAAAGACCAGAACTATCTCGCCAAAGTTTGAAGCACCCTGGATTCGCACTACAGTTAATATACAAAAATAAAGCCTTTGAGCCTCAGTGAGCAACTTCCCTATGCAAAATGAACCAAACAGCTCCACTGACACTGATGAATATCCTCAGTCCTACCCACTGGATCATCCTGTTGGTACCTGGATGCCACACCTACCCCCCACAGCTCTGAGGATGTTTTACCTTTGTCTATGTAGTTTATGTAGTTAAAGCCATGGTTTTCCCAGTAGTGATGTATGGAAGTGAGAGCTGGACCATAAAGAAGGCTGATCGCCGAAGAATTGATGCTTTTGAATTATGGTGCTGGAGGAGACTCTTGAGAGTCCGATGGACTGCAAGAAGAGCAAACGTATCCATTCTGAAGGAAATCAGCCCTGAGTGCTCACTGGAAGGACAGATCGTGAAGCTGAGGCTCCAATACTTTGGCCACCTCATGAGAAGAGAAGACTCCCTGGAAAAGACCCTGATGTTGAGAAAGATTGTGGGCACAAGGAGAAGGGGACGACAGAGGACGAGATGGTTGGACGGTGTTCTCGAAGCTACAAACATGAGTCTGACCAAACTGCGGGAGGCAGTGGAAGTCAGGAGTGCCTGGCGTGCTCTGGTCCATGGGGTCACGAAGAGTCGGACACGACTAAACGCCTAAACAACAACATGAAGTTTATGTATGGGACGCGGGTGGCGCTGTGGGTTAAACTACAGAACCTAGGTCTTGCCGATCAGAAGATCGGCGATTTGAATCCCCGCTACGGGGTGAGCTCCCGTTGCTCTGTCCCAGCTCCTGCCAACCTGGCAGTTCAAAAGCATGAAGTGCAAGTAGATAAATAGGTACCGCTCCAGTGGGAAGGTAAATGGCATTTCCGTGCGCTGCTCTGGTTTGCTAGAAGTGGCTTAGTTATGCTGGCCACATGACTCGGATGCTGTACGCCGGCTCCCTCAGCCAGTAAGGCGAGATGAGCGCTGCAACCCTAGAGTTGTCCACGACTGGACCTAATGGTGAGGGGTCCCTTTACCCCTTTACCTATGTAGTCCAAAGGATGGCCTGCACATTCCTCAGAGGATCAACAAACCCCTAGGAAACTTCCACAGATTCAGTCCCTGCTGTTCCAAACCGCCATGCCTTGGAGGAGCCAGTCTTGAGCCTCCAGGCCAGATATTGGCAGGTGCAGCAAGCCAGTGGTGAGACAACTTGTCCTGACTGCTCTCAGCTGCAGGGTCGCTGTCTATGGTCCTGATAATCTTACCTTTGTCACAACCGCCCTACAGCATGAATAAGGCTTGGGTAGTCCTCTCACCATCTCATTTGTCCCTGCTCCATGGCAATGCTTAAGGATGAGGACAGAGGGACTTGAAACATGCTTTTAAAAACTATGTGAAATTTATCTCAGTTTCATAGGGATGTGGGGGGTTGTTTGAGGAATATTCAAGTCCCCTTTCGTGTGTGGAACTAGTCGCACAGGACTATTTTTAAAAGCTGGCTTGTGGGTTATCAGTGATGATGTTTAAAGGAGTACTCGTGTTATTCATTTGCAGCAAAAGCAAAAAAGAGACATGTTGCACCTTCAAGACTAACACAATTGTTATGGCATCTGCTTTCATGATCTTCAGTCATACATTTCTGCATTTCATTTCCCCTGACCTCAATTATTACAAATTGCCATTACCACCATGAGTATATATATCTATAACTTCTATAACACTCCATGCATCTGATAAAGTGGACTGTTACCCACAAAAGTTAATACCATGAGAAATACCACCTTAATTTTTAAGGTGTCACAAGACTCTTTGATGTTTAAATGGTACATGCTCCATTATTACTTTAAGCAAATCATGTTAGCAATTAAGTATACTTGCATCAAAAGGAACTGCATTCTTCACAAAATCCTCTGAGAAGCACCCAGTCTTAGACATCTAATAATACTTTGTATTCCTTTTAAATGTTTTTTATGTTGTGCACTGCCCTGAAGCTTTGCAAGACAGTGGCGTATAAATACCTTTATAAATGAATAAAAAACTAATAATTGGTTCAAGGAGAGATTTAAATACTTAACTGAAACGTTAAGAAAGCAAAATTTGCTCTGTCCCAGGCAGAACAAACATTTCAATTTTGAAGACAAAGATTATTTCTGCTGTAGCCGATTGAGAGTTAAAGCTGCTCGGTTTTAGTGATTAGTCTACTTCTAGAGAAAAAGAAAATTGTACTTAAGAGTGTACGTCAAGGAGCGGCTTTAAGAGTTGGTCTATCAGAGGATGCATAATGAATGACGTATACTGTCCTTTTTTATGTTTATCTCGCCTACAAAAGAGGAAGCAGGAGATCAACTCCCAATTTTGTGTTCTTAGGTTAGGAAAATTTAGGGCTTCCTTCTTGTTGGTCAGGGATGATGGGAGCTGTAGTCCAACAATATCTGGTGGTCCACAGGCTTCCTGCTCCTGGACTAGACAATTAAAGTAAAGATCTGGCATTCTGCCTTCTCCTATCTACAACAGGAAAATAGCATTCTAACCCCAAGTGAAGAAAGGACTTTCTCAGGAAATACCGTATTTTTCGCTCTATAGGACGCACTTTTTCCCCTTCAAAAATGAAGGGGAAATGTGTGTGCGTCCTATGGAGCGAAGACGCCATAGCCCTGTGACTCTCTCCCGGTTGGAGAGGTGACGCGCGGCTATGGCAGGAGCCTCTCTGCTGCGCGCCTTTCCGCTGCTCCCCGACCTGCTCTTTGGGGCTGGTGGTGGGCTTCCCCCCGCCAGCCCCAAAGAGCAGGTCGAAAGGAACCCGAAGCCTGGAGAGCTAGAGGGGTCGGTGTGCACCGACCCCTCTCACTCTCCAGGCTTCCAAGGTAGGCGCCTGAAGGCCACTGAACGCACCTTAAATGGCACCTTGTTTTAGAGGGAGAAATAAGAGGGGGAAAATTCTCCCCCTCTCTGTGCAGCGCCTCCTGCTGCTTTGCTGAAGGGGCGCTGGGCAGAGAGGGGGAGGGTTTTTTTTCTTGTTCTCCCCCTTCTAAAACAAGGTGCGTCCTATTGCCTGGTGCGTCCTATAGTGCGAAAAATACGGTAATAATGGGTTCATTCCTGCTTTGCAACTGATTGCAAATGGCTGATTTCAAGAGGAATACAAAAGCACATTAAGAAACACAGTTTAACTATTTGTTTTCTAGGGGTTTGTGAGGGAGACCTTCTGCGAGCCAGCTAGAGAAACACCTTCTCACAAAATCTCCTGGAAACATCCTGAGAGACAGTTGCCTTTTTGCACTTTGCGTCTAGGAAATAGCACGAGGAAAACTGGGAAATGGAAAGTGGCATTTTGTGTGTGACAGAGAAGGAAAGTGAAAGAGATTGAGAGAGAGAGAGAGGAGCAGTTGCAAAATTTTATCCATTTGCCCTTGCATGTGTCAACATTTAGAATCAACATGTGCAGGAGGAAAAACTTGAATGTACCCGAAGGGAAAGAAAACTTTGCCTGTTCTGTGTTCCTATGAAGATTTTCTGTTCATATTCACTTTGTTTTTGAAAAATCCTTGATGGATGAACAGCGAAAGGGAATTAAAATGTTTATTACTTATATGGGGGGGGGGGATTGTGTACACTTGAAAATTTCTTAACAAGCCAATCTTACATGTAAGTAAATAGTCACTGAATCAGTGACTACTGTATCATATGAGCACTGATCCACAGCATATTTTCTACAGCTTTTATATTTACTTGCATGTAAGATTGGCTTGTTAAGAAATTGAACTGCATCCTTCTCGTATTAATTCTTACAAGTCTGGCTGATGAAGAATTGATCAAGATTGGCTGATGAAGCATTGAACAAAACAGATTGGTTATCTGGAAACTCCGTTCCGGAGATATTTGGTGGCAGATTATGTATACATCAAACTTTTGAATTAGTCTACTGTGACTGGTGAAGAAGATTCAGAGACTTTAGTTGCAATTTCTGGCCATATGTATTAGTCTATAAATAGTGTTTAGTGCCATTGTTATTGACCATCGTGTTGTGTTATTTTGTTCAGCAGGGCTTCAGGAGTTTGCCAGGAGGAGACGTACAAGGAACCAACCATCTTAGGGTTTACTCCTTAGCCTTTTCTTCTTCTAAAGATGTCCCACAAGGCAGTGGGTATGGCTTTTTCCTCCTGAATGTATCAGCACATCTATCTGATATGATTTTTAAAACATATTGAACAGCAGTTATATTTAAAGGTGTGCAATTGCTTGAAAGCCCAGTTGAACTGACCTGAGATTCCTTTGATGTGCAACACTCTGCGCACAGTAAATTCCCATCAGGTTCAGGAAGGGTGAAGCATTCATCAGAGTTCTTCCCACAGCTTATCCTTATAATGCCACCGGTGATGGTTTTCCCCATGGTGCTTTCCCTTCTGAGACTCTAATCATCTGCTTTGTGCAATGCTTATGTAAACTAGCACCAGGTTATTGATAGCAAACACAATGGCTTTTGTCTGACTCAATCAAACACGGATTCAAGTCAAAGCAGAAATGAAATAGCACACTTTTCTCTTAGGCAAGGGTGCTAATCATCCTTTTTCAACTGCTATTACAGAGCAATTACAGAGAGAATGGCTCAGCTATTTCTTGTTCCATAGGACAGAATAATGCTACATTCCTGGGCTTGCTCTCCTGAAGAGAACAGTGGCATTCTGTTAAGAAAGGCTGGCAGGCACAGTGCATAAGGAAACTGGGAGTGTGTCTTAGTGTGGATGCATAGAGAACTAGGTAAAGGGAAAGGTATCCCTGACTGCTAGGTCCAGTTGCAGATGACTCTGGGGTTGCGGCGCTCATCTTGCTCTATAGGCTGAGGGAGCCGGTATTTGTCCGCAGACAATTCCAGGTCATGTGGCCAGCATGTCTAAGCAGCTTCTGGCAAACCAGAGCAGCGTACGGAAACACCATTTACCTTCCTGCCGGAGTGGTACCTATTTATCTACTTGCACTGGCGTGCTTTCAAACTGCTAGGTGGGCAGGAGCTGGGACCGAACAACAAGAGCTCACCCCATCACGGGGATTTAGAATCATAGAATCATAGAGTTGGAAGAGACCACAAGGGCCATCGAGTCCAACCCCCTGCCAAGCAGGAACCACCATCAGACCTGACATATGGTTGTCAAGCCTCTGCTTAAAGACCTCCAAAGAAGGAGACTCCACCACACTCCTTGGCAGCAAATTCCACTGTCGAACAGCTCTTACTGTCAGGAAGTTCTTCCTAATGTTTAGGTGGAATCTTCTTTCTTGTAGTTTGGATCCATTGTTCCGTGTCCGCTTCTCTGGAGCAGCAGAAAACAACCTTTCTCCCTCCTCTATGTGACATCCTTTTATATATTTGAACATGGCTGCCGACCTTCTGATTGGCAAGCCCTAGGCTCTGTGGTTTAGACCACAGCACCACCCACGTCCCTCGCATAGAGAACTAGTAGCCAGTAATTGCATTGGAGAGATCCTGCTCTGTTATTTACTGGTAGATGCAGGTTAAGCAAAGCCCTACTCATTGCTTGCACTGAACAGAGCTTACTCAAGCTGCACTTCGAGTCACCATTGTGGCTGTGTGCACACTCCTCTTGACTCTGCAGTTTAATATATCTGCAGTTTAAACAGCTCAACAACATCTGATGGAAGGTTGAATAAATGAGTCAAAGGCTCGTACAGAAGATCTTGCTTCAAAAATATCTGACATCGCCAGAAACTGCTAACAAAGCCCTGGAGTTAGTCATACAGACATAGTCAAAAGAAAGAAAGAAAACTCAACCTAGTTTGGGATCTATAGCTATCGACTGAGGATCAACAAGATAGAGACAGGCAATGAAATATTCATTTTAGGGGAATCCCCAAGATAGGAAGAGGGGACATGATTGCATTGATGGCGTCTCCTGGTTCACAGAGTTGGACTTAGGACTAGAGGTGTCAGATGATGACATTGAGCAGGCTCATCAGGCTTAAGGGAGATCAGGCAAAGATGGTCATGCTGGAGAGAGAGGGTCCAAGAGGTCAGTGCTGTGACTCTGCTGAGGCATATCCTCTGCTGCTGCATCACACTGCAGCAAACTCCTCCTCTCCCTCCCGGTAATCAACTGTGGCCCACATGCCAGGAAGCTAGTGTAGCAGCTCCTCTTAACCTGGTGAGCCATTTCTACTCCAGGGCGAAGTTGTGGCCATGGCAGGACAATATTATATATTTCCCACTTAGTCCAGTGTAGTTTATTCTGAAGCATGTGCAGGACTGCAGTCTTGAATTGTTGTTGTTGTTTAGTCGTTTAGTCGTGTCCGACTCTTCGTGACCCCATGGACCAGAGCACGCCAGGCACTCCTGTCTTCTACTGCCTCCCGCAGTTTGGTCAGACTCATGTTTGTAGCTCCGAGAACACTGTCCAACCATCTCGTCCTCTGTCGTCCCCTTCTCCTTGTGCCCTCCATCTTTCCCAGCATCAGGGTCTTTTCCAGGGAGTCTTCTCTTCTCATGAGGTGGCCAAAGTATTGGAGCCTCAGCTTCACGATCTGTCCTTCCAGTGAGCACTCAGGGCTGATTTCCTTAAGAATGGATACGTTTGCTCTTCTTGCAGTCCATGGGACTCTCAAGAGTCTCCTCCAGCACTACAGTTCAAAAGCATCAATTCTTCGGCGATCAGCCTTCTTTATGGTCCAGCTCTCACTTCCATACATCACTACTGGGAAAACCATGGCTTTAACTATGCGGACCTTTGTTGGTAAGGTGATGTCTCTGCTTTTTAAGATGCTGTCTAGGTTTGCCATCGCCTTTCTCCCAAGAAGCAGGCATCTTTTAATTTCGTGGCTGCTGTCACCATCTGCAGTGATCATGGAGCCCAAGAAAGTAAAATCTCTCACTGCCTCCATTTCTTCCCCTTCTATTTGCCATGAGGTGATGGGCCCAGTGGCCATGATCTTCATTTTTTTTTTGATGTTGAGCTTCAGACCATATTTTGCGCTCTCCTCTTTCACCCTCATTAAAAGGTTCTTTAATTCCCGCCCCCCCTTCTGCCATCAAGGTTGTGTCATCTGCATATCTGAGGTTGTTGATGTTTCTTCCGGCGATCTTAATTCCGGCTTGGGAACCATCCAGCCCAGCCTTTCGCATGATGAATTCTGCATATAAGTTAAATAAGCAAGGGGACAATATACAGCCTTGCTGTACTCCTTTCCCATATTTTGAACCAATCAGTTGTTCCATATCGAGTTCTAACTGTAGCTTCTTGTCCCACATAGAGATTTCACAGGAGACAGATGAGGTGATCAGGCACTCCCATTTCTTTAAGAACTTGCCATAGTTTGCTGTGGTCGACACAGTCAAAGGCTTTTGCATAGTCAATGAAGCAGAAGTAGATGTCTTTCTGGAACTCTCTAGCTTTCTCCATAATCCAGCGCATGTTTGCAATTTAGTCTTTGGTTCCTCTGCCTCTTCTAAATCTAGCTTGCACTTCTGGGAGTTCTCGGTCCACATACTGCTTAAGCCTGCCTTGTAGAATTTTAAGCATAACCTGGAGCAGGAACCGGCAAGCCGCTCCAGTATCCCTGCCAAGAAAACTCCATGGACAAAGACAACAGGCAGTCTTGAATGCTACCCATCAATTTCAGTGGAATTTTTCTAACCCTTTTCTGTTTTTGTTTACAAGGGCAAATAAATTGCCTTGCATTCAACACACACCCAAGAGTGATTCACTCTTAAAAGAACTGAAAGTGTAAAAAGGACCTTTCACGTTTTTATACTGCAGCTTGGAAATCAATACCAATGCAGAGCTGTCATAAAAAGCTTTGGGATCTGCTTAGGGGAAGATGGTATCAGAGAAGCAGCAGTTTTGTTCACAGAAGTGACAATTAGAATTAGGTGAATTCCACAGGTCATGATTCCCCGAGTCACAGTATGAGTAACAGAACTTTGAGGGCAAAAACCAGGCTGCCGCTTTTGTGAATCAATGTTCAACTAGTTGGGTTTAGATAATGAGGCCCTGCATTGCCTGATCTATAGTCAAAAGAAATTCTACCTGGAGGCCTTTGATGACTAATACCCCCTTAGCCCAAAGTTTCTATTTCCTGCTGCACAAAGATGATTCTGCCTTAAATAGGCCTGCAGCATATATTTGTTGTACATGGTTTAAAAAATTGTTCCCTCCAGATGTCTTTTGCCATTAGCATTTTTGACACCTTCTAAAAATACAGACCCAGTTTCTCTCACCTTTACTTTTAATAAGCAATCTTTGCACTCTGGTATCGCATTGGCTGCTCTCCAACATACCTGGATGTCAGTAATGATGCCGTGGAACAAGAACTCCTCCCTTGGTACCCTAAAAGAATGTCCTCAATTTATATTTGGATGCCACACTTCTTTTGGACGATGCTGCATCTTCAATTACTGTGCTAGTAATTTCAGGGTTGCAGGAAGCATAAAAGATGAGAGGTTGCTAAAGCCAAAAGTACCAGCTAATTATATTGAGGAATGATGATTGTGCAATAGAACTGGCACTCTAAAAACACTATCACCAGGCTGCCCAGCTGTCTAATGACATTAACATGTAGGAAACTAAAACCTTAAATTGCATTATTTTAATAAGAAGGGTTCCATAAACATATGCAATAAATGCAAAACTGAATATCACACATCTGCAAACCCTGACCATTGACTGATCTGTCTGATGCCATGGAACGTTCACAAATATTTTTTAACAGCTATGGGGAAAGGGCAATTCTTTACAAAACAGCATGCCATCTGTGAATAAATTCAAAGGTCTAATTGGCCAGAAGATGACAGCATACTGAGCATGGGGACACAGGGGGTTGTGTGGTGTTTCTAAGATGCAGGATAATATAAAGGATGTGGAACCAGGTAGGAAGAGAACCCGGGGGATAAAGGACCAGGTGATTAAAGGAAGTGAGAAACAGGAAGTGAAATGAGGAAAGAATGGTAAAGCAGGAGTGGGCAACCTGGAGCCCCTCAGTTGTCATTGGACTGCACGTCCCATCAAGCCTGCCCACCAGCTATGGTGGCTGGGGCTGATGAAAGTTCAATGACATCTGGAGGGCTACAGGTTCTCCATCTCTGGGATGAAGGGATGGAGAAGACAGAAAGCAAAAGGGTAGGGTACCTGAGAACTTCAGGTACAAAAGGCCTGTGAAGCAGGGTAGCTAAAGCTATGGATGAGGATCCAGAGTAATCTGTTGTGCTCTTTGTTTTGCCCACCCATGGTTCCCACAGTCTACATGGCCAAAATAGCTCTGAGGAGCAGAAACATCAGGGAATGCTAAAAATTAGGGGCAAGGAGTGGCAGCAGCAGATGTGCCAAAAACTGCAAGTGGGAGCTGAGGGAGACTAGGGAAAGGAATCACCGTATTCCTTTAGTAGAAGGGAAGAGCACTTGGGTTGGGAGACAATGAGGCTGAGAGCTGAGCAGGCAACAAACAGGAGCCTCAAGTAAGAGAGGGTTGCGAAGATAAAGGCCCAAGCAATGAAGAGGATAGCACAAAGGACAGAGCGGATGAAAGGAGATCCCAGGGGAAACTTTGCCTGGGATTGAAGCATGGGAAAATGGGAGGGAAAATACAGACAAGGCTGAGCTTTGTAGACCAGTAGCATTTGATACAACAGGGAGATAAGGACCTCTTTAATCCAGCGGTGGAACCCACACCAGCCACTTTGCATTGCTTCTCTGGCAGCGGTTGGGGGACATGTCCCTAGAAGTCCCCCTTGGATGTATCCATCTGAGGTGGCTGCCTCAGTCTGCCTCTCATAGACAGGCCAGCTCTGCCCTTATCCCTCTTTTGGTGACATGCTTCTATCACCAGAACACTGTTGAAGAGATTGAAGGGAAGGGGACAGTCATGAGGGACTCAGAGGCAACTCAGGTTGGCTTAGAAAGAAGCTGAGTTGCTTTCCAATTTGGAGGGGTGGTGGTGGTTTATTTCTGGGGTGGAGGAATCACCCCAACACAAGCCAGGATCAGGCTAGCTGGTTTCTAATTATAGCTTCCTAGTGTCAGGTTGGGACGTGGGTGCTGCTGTGGTCTAAACCACAGAGCCTAGGGCTTGCCAATCAGAAGGTTGGCGGTTTGAATCCCCATGATGGGGTGAGTTCCCATTGCTCTGTCCCTGCTCCTGCCAACCTAGCAGTTTGAACGCACATCAAAGTGCAAGTAGATAAATAGGTACTGCTCCGGCGGGAAGGTTTCCGTGCACTGCTCTGGTTCACCAGAAGTGGCTTAGTCATGCTGGCCACATGACCTGGAAGCTGTATGCTGGCTCCCTCGGCCAGTAAAGCAAGATGAGTGCCGCAACCCCAGAGTCAGCCACGTCTGGACCTAATGGTCAGGGGTCCCTTTACCTTTACCTTTTAGTGTCAGGTTAGACAACGAGATGTCCTCCAGATGTTGTTGGATTCCAACTCTCTTCAGACCCATCCAGCAAGTCCAAAGGCCAGAGGTGATTAAATCCAGCAGCAATTGGAGAGAGCCACGTTGGCAACTGCTGTGACTATCGAGTCATGCAAGTCAAGGCAATATAAAGCTAGCAGAGGGAGCGAGCTGCAAATTCAGAAGGCAAGCAAGAATGAAGTAAGCCAGAATCTGCATTGTGCACACATAGCAATCAGCACTGTGGCTGAAAGAAAGAGTACTTCAGAAAGGGCTATGAACAGAATGGAGCTGAATGTTGGAGAATAAACCTTTTAAGAACTGTGTTTTTGTGATTGTCTGTAAACCCATGAGGGCAAAACAAGGGTGGTTTTGCTACTGTTCACATCACCTTTAGTTATACGTCATCATCATTTAATTATATTCATTGCCTAACTCTCACCAGGAGGTTCCAGGGTGAATTACAACTTAATTAAAAACAACAACAACCTTAAATTAAAATTTAAAAAGTTAAAATAGTCCAATGAACCTATAAATTTCTAGTGAATCATATGCTCCCAGTGCTTATGGGCATATCTGGAACTTTGAGAAAATGCCATGGGCCCCAGTCACAAAATAGCTGTTGTGGAGCCATGGCATATACCAAATGTCTGGTTTGGGCATGTCAAAATGGCTTCAGCATTGGAGAGGCTAAGGCAGTGCAAGTAGGAACTAAATAAGAAGAGCAAACCATCTTTCTATTGCTATCATACATAGAACTGGGTTGCAGGTGTATATCTGCTTTGGACTGTGACCATTGTGTTTTGTGACATAGTCCACAGATAGATGCAAGGATTGGGATGGCATCTTCTGAAAAGTACTACTCTTTTTTAAAAAAATACTGCAGTTCTACTTTTTAAAAACTACCTTTTAAACAACACACGCAGGTCCCCACTATCCAGAAATGTGAAACCTCACTTATCCAAACACAAGGAATTGGTACCCAGATATCACTATACACACCCCAGATTCAGATATCCAAACTGTCGGGCCTGTGTGTAGTAGTGTAAACAAACAAATAAACATTGCTTTACTATTTTGTGTCTCACTGTTCTGTGGCAACAGTTTCAGCAAAAAACACAGTGGGAGCAAGGGAAAAGGAAGAGATATTGGACAAATAAGAGAGCATTTTTTCCTTCCTTGTTTGCCTTTTGCAAGGTTTCATAGCGGTTTCCTGGATTTTCCCAAGTTTTTCATCATTTTGGGGTCAACATTCTATTGTTTGGAACACATTAGAAATTTTCCCATAGGAATAAATGGAAATCGTGGGCTCATATGTGAACGTTCACCTAACAAATGATTCCCCAAGAACACATTGTGTTTGGCTAGCAGTACCTGCATATAACACAGTTCTCACCAAAAGAAATGAATTATTATTGAGGAGATACTGAGACCTTTTGCAGGACAGGAGGAAAACTTCATAAATACTTGAGGTGATTCTCATGAGCAACATACTTCGAAGCATTAATTGCATTTATAACCAGTTTTGTTTAGATCTTCTAAGAAAAATGAAGAGTCCATTTTATGTCTTGATGGTTTCATATTTCCTTTTGTTTTGACAGCTATAAATATGTTGCAACTAGACGTGGCTAAGCTTGTGAGTACTCCCTCTAAACTCAAGCCTAGCTAATATTTACGTAGCAGTTATAACAAGGTCCACCCATTGACCATATGCTACGTTGCTGGGAAAATAAAAGCTTAAGGTAAACACATTTTTGCTTGCTGAGCAGACTTTCAGTCATACTTACACAAGCCACAGTAATGAATCTGAAAATGTCAGAGATTATATATATATATATATATATATATATACACACATACACATACACACACACACACACACACAGTCAAGATATAAACCGACTTGAAAAGAGAGTACAGCTTAGCAGCCAAAGAATTGAAGAAAATGTCATTAGAAAGCATTTGCTACCTTTTTCATTAAAGTGCTATGATTATAAAGTGCTATGATTATAAAAACACTTACATGTAAACTAGCATCAGCTATGAGGAACTGCTAACTGGATAATATAATGTAATGGTTCTAGGGGTTGCTTGTGCGTAAATCGGCACCACACCCGGGTGGGTTGCCTGAGTGAACCCTTTCTGTCTGGACAGCCACTCGCCCGTGGCTGTCTCAATCGCTGGCAGAATCCGTCAGTGGGCGTTTCTTGAACTTCTTCCAGCATAAAAGTTCTCTGACGCCTAGTCTCCGCCTACTCTCCCTGCGCGGAAGCCTTCTGCGCAGGGAGGGTGTGGGCATCGGAGGACCCGTGCTCTCCCCGCTGGTCCCCGGCGAGGAGTCTTGGAGCCACCTCGCCGATTCCCCCATCTGCCCCCCTTCTTCACTGGTGCTACGCTGATTTCCTTCCCCAGAAGATGTGCTGCTTCTCTCCCTCCCGGGACGCTCTCCGGAATCCCTCTGGAGCCCTCCCTCTCCCTCTGGCTCCGATGGCAGTTCCCTGACATATAAGCTCTTCCTTCAAGTCTTTCATAAGCTGAAGGGTCCTATGCTGATATTCCCTGCCTGAAGGGGAGAGGTTGGCCATTGTGATCTCACACTGATGTTGTGATCATAATGCCCACAGCTTTAAAGAGAAAGTGCCCTAGATATCAACCAGAGAGGAGTTTCTTCTCCTTCTCTCTCTCTCTCTCTCTCTCTCTCTCTCTCTCTCTCTCTCTCTCTCATTCTTCCATCCTCTCAAATGTAAATTTCACATCTCATTGGGCAGTGGACAAGGCCCACTGCTCACCAGTGGATGTTTGAACTGCCCTCTGAGTCTTGCTTGACCACTGGCAAGGTTGTCAATATGGACAACCATATGGACTTGCCTGCCTATCCTTTCTGTAACGAAGAGTGCTTTCACATAGCTGGGACTGCACCTGAATTTTCCTCGCAGGCTAGTGAGGCACTCCCTCAGAGAAGAAAGGCTCAGCCAGCAAAAAGCTGTAGACCCCTGGAGCATGGTGACAACCTCTGGCACTGGGTGCTAGCATAATACGCTTTTCCCAGTGGTAACTGCTCTTCTGTCACAGTGCTGATTTATTGGGTTGGGTGGTAAACTGATACAGTGGTACCTTGGGTTAAGAACTTAAGTCATTCTGGAGGTCTGTTCTTAACGTGAAACTGTTCTTAAACCAATGTACCACTTTAGCTAATGGGGCCTCCCACCGCCGCACAATTTCTGTTCTTATCCTGAAGCAAAGTTCTTAACCCGAGGTACTATTTCTGGGTTAGCGGAGCCTGTAACCTGAAGCATCTGTAACCTGAAGCGTCTGTAACCCAAGGTACCACTGTATTCTCTACAGACATCTTGAGAACATAATGTAGGAGGGCATCCTATCTCCATGATTTCATAGGATTGCAGAGTTGGAAGTAACTGTGTGGATCAACTAGTCCACCCCTCTGCAATGTAGGAATCTTTTTGCCCAATGTGGGACTTGAACCCACAACCCTGAGGTTAAGAGTCTCAGACTCTACCAGCTGAGCTATCCTATCTCTGAGCATGAGTGAGTCTGGAACTCAATGCGGGAGATGTAAATGGTGGAAAAAGTCAGAGTGCATTCTTAGAAAGGCACAAATGAACACATGCTGATATTTTCCAGAACGGGTAATTTAGGTTTTTGGCAGGAGCGTGGAATGAATCCCGTCAGCAATGCCAGTAAATACCAATAACAATATCATTGCTATATATCAGGAGCACAGTATATGCTATAAAACACCTGGCTCAGGGTTTATGGATGCTACCATCGACAGTTGCAATTAACGCTGCTATGCCTAACTGTGGGCTACAGTATAATCATAATGCTATAACTCATGGCTGGAAACTCTAGAGGGTCTTCAATCTGGTCCAGGCAAGTAATTGAATTTGGTATCTCAAAGGTCAGTTGGAAACTGAGAATCACTACAAGTGAGAATTATGAGCTGGCAGCATCAGACGGCGCTTACATTTTCAGCTTCGCGTATATTGAGGGTTTCTCTGTTGTCCCTCCAGGAGGTAAACTTAATAATGCAAGCAGGAAGCACCATGGGAAGAAAGGCTGCTTGTGTTTGCTTAATGTGTCTTTTCAAGCTGGGCGTTCTGAGATGTTTTGCTTATGCAGAGAGCCAAAGGGGAAGAAAAGTGGACCAAGGTCATCCCAATCAGCCAGAAAAATGCATACCCTCCAACATTTCTCCGATGAAAATAGGGACGTCCCATCCCATAATGATAATTTTACTATTTATACCCCACACATCTTATTGGTTTGCCCCAGCCTCCCTGGGCAACTTCCAACATATAAAAAACATTAAACATTTTTTTAAAAAAATCTTCCCTATACAGCATTGCCTTCAGACAGCTCTGGGGTTGGATAACTCCATACCCTCCAACATTTCTCCAATAAAAATAGGGACATTCTAAGGAAAAGTGAGACATTGCAGGATCAAATCAGAAACCGGGACGGCTTCTCTAAATCAGGGACATCCCTGGAAAATATTAACAGTTGGCGGGTCTGAAAATGGATTCAGGGCAGTTTCATGCAACTTCTGGTTTTTTAGTGGAGCTGATTTAGGGTCTATCTGCTTCACTTCCAATCATATCATTCTTAACTTTTGATTTCAGGCAGAGGTGATGCTGTTTAACCCTCCCCGTGGGTGTGATTGCCTCAGGCTGTAGTTAAACTTAGGGAGAAAGCTCCAACTGCAATTTTCATTTTCATTGTGGGTTGTGGGTGTGTTAAACCTCCCCAGCAGTGCATGGATTCCCAATGAACATCACTCCCATGTGTGCAATTAAATAAAACGTGAAAATGTGATTACAAGCAGCACAGTTAGTGTCACCTGCAGACAGGCCCTCAGCAAGGAAAGCAGAAAGGAGTTTGCACCTTTGCTGTTATAGTCACAACTTGTTTTCCTTCCTAGTGGCAGACAAGCAAGCTCACTCGTGAAAATGTTACTCTACGACCAACTTGCTCCTGTCCAAAGAATGGTGCAGAAAATAGTTGCTCATACAGAACTCCATTGACAATGCAAACCTCCACATGTCTACTTGGAAGTAAGTCGCCTTTAGTTCCATGGGGTTCAGTTCCCAAGGAAGTACCAGATGTAGGATTGCAGAGTTATTGTCCGATTTCCTTTGGGGACACCAAGTACAGTGGTACCTCGGGTTACATACGCTTCAGGTTACATACGCTTCAGGTTACAGACTCCACTAACCCAGAAATAGTGCTTCAGGTTAAGAACTTTGCTTCAGGGTGAGAACAGAAATCGTGCTCCGGCGGCGCAGCAGCAGCAGCGGGAGGCCCCATTAGCTATAGTGGTGCTTCAGGTTAAGAACAGTTTCAGGTTAAGTACGGACCTCCGGAACGAATTAAGTACTTAACCCGAGGTACCACTGTACTTGGAATTTTGATCAAGCGAACTTGAAAAGAGAGGTTGAGCCAATCAATTGCTTCTCCATTATTTCCTCAGGGGTAAGTTAAACCGACACTCTAAAAAGTGTCGCTGCCTAAATGTATTTTTGTTGCTGCTACTTCGCGCCAAATGCCAAGGGATTGGATGGAGCTGGAAGAGAATTGGACAGCAGCCAAATGTGGGAGTATAAAATGTTGGGTAAAATGTGGGATGGAAGAAAAAGGAAGGGGTGAAAACAGCTTTAGTTTTTCCAAGGTGTGGGTCAATAATCGTGCTTATTGGCTAAATTTAGCAAGGGAGTCATGGTGGGGGAATGGATTTATGGCTACATTCTGGGTTCTTTTTTTTTTCTTCCGACATGTTATATAGAACTTCATCTACCAGTGCAGGCCCTGTTAGATGAGCTTGAGAAGATGCTGCCCCAGCAAAGACTCAGCTCTCTGAAGCCTTAAAGAGTCTGGCAGGGCTTCACCCCCTGGGATTGCCGTTTGCAGTATTTAAAGGGCCTGTAGTCTATAATAATAATAATAATAATAATAATAATAATAATAATAATAATAATAGTAATTTATTATTTATACCCCGCCCATCTGGATGGGTTTCCCCAGCCACTCTGGACGGCTCCCAACATGATAAAACATCAAACATTCAAAACTTCCCTTAACAAGGGCTGCCTTCTAAAAGTCAGGTAGTTGTTTATTTCCTTGACATCTGATGGAAGGGCGTTCCACAGGGCAGGTGCCACTACTGATAAGGCCCTCTGCCTGGTTCCCTGTAGCTTCACTTTTCGCAGGGAGGGAACCGCCAGAAGGCCCTCGGAGCGGGACCTCAGTGTCCAGGCAGAACAATGGGGGTGGAGAGGCTCCTTCAGGTATACTGGGCCGAGGCCATTTAGGGCTTTAAAGGTCAGCACCAACACTTTGTATTGTGCTCAGAAACGTACCAGGAGCCAATGTAGGTCTTTCAGGCCCAATGTTATGTGGTCTTGGCGGCCACTTCCAGTCACCAGTCTAGCTGCCACATTCTGGTGAATGTGCATTCTGCAACTGAATATCCCTGCACAATTATAGAGCAGGAGAGACTTCAGGTCGGGGACAGAGAGCATGTGGTGCTCTTGATGTTTGCTGGACTACAAATCCCATCATTCCTGGCTAGCTGCTGTGCTGGCGGAGGAGGATGGGGTTTGGAGTTCCACAGTATCTGGAAGACTGTGTGTTTCCCACCCCTGCTCTAGGGGAATCAACATCAGACTCCAAGGATGAGGGGAAAGCCATGTCCTCAGACCAGGCAACATCTGACCAGAGTCTTCTTCAAGCCAGCACTGGGACCCTGAGGCAGGAGATATAACAACGTCCGACTATCAATGAAACTTCAGGGACAGGATTCATCTTCTATGTACAAGCTCTGCAACAAACAGGGGCATTTGATAACTTGTTATTTAACTACAGTCATAGTTAACATGGGTTTAAGGACAATACATGCATGCCTGAATAGAAATAGCTGGCGAAGATTCAGTCAGTTCCAGCTACAGCGGATGTCACATTGCAATGCGACAGGGCTTTCAGATGACATATGAGTCACCGAGCCTGTGAAAGAAAAGGGTCCGGCAAGAAAATAGAAGAGGATAATGTCAACAAGAGCACCTGGAAGGCCAAGGAACATGTCATGATAACCTTATAAATTGATTAGTACAACTGAGACTTGGTGGGACAACTCCCCGGCTTGGAACGAAGCAATTGAAGGGCACAATCTCTTCAAAAAGATTAAAGTTAATGGTAAAGGAGGGGGTTTAATGATATTTGTCAAATGTGTACACCTGCGCGGAAATTCAAGATAGTAAACAAGTCAGTCCAGTGGAGAACATGTGGGTAAAAATAAAGAAGTCCGCTTCAGCTGTGGAAATAGCAGGATGCTTTGAACTACTGTCCAAGTAAGAGTTCTGAGGCTTTTCCTGAAGGGCTGACCCACCCATGAGGCAAGCTGAGGCAACTGCCTCGGGTGGCAGGATCTACAGGGGCAGCAGATTCTGATGTAGATCTTTACCCCCCCACACACACACCTTGTTCCTGATTTAGATATTCATTCTTTGCTTCTTCCCTGCTGAGGAGGGGGGTGCCATTTTGTGGGTTGTCTCAGGTGCCAGAATGTCTTGAGCCAGCCCTGAAATCCTGGCACCAAAGCAGAGCACTGTTGGAAGCCAATGAAAGTGTCTGTGACTGAAGGTGGAATCCCACAATGTGCTTCTGCAGAAGGATGGGAAACTGGCATGTTGAATACATTTCTTCCGCCTACGCGCCAATTGTTGTCAGATGGCTGTAACACCATTTGAGCTCTTGTTGAGCATCAAGCCTGGAGAGGGAGATGTGCGAAAAAACCCCGCAGCCCACAAAGTTGGCACTCGTGAGTTCATCTGCGCTTATTCGGAACACACTGTTTATGTTGCTGTTGCAGTCCCATCTGTGGTGGCTGAAAAGTGAAGCTATTTGAGTCTATGGCAGTTTTAAAGGCATAAATAAAAGCTGTGCTTTTTATTATGATCGTTGATCCTGTCTGTTTCCTTGAGGCAGACTTTGGCTGTCTAACTTGGAGAAACTGCCACAAAGAAGCCCAGTTGGGATAAGACGTCACTTTAGGACAGCCCTTGAACGGATGGATAAGCCACTCCACAGAACCAGGAGGACTTTGAGTTCATCCTCCTTCATAGCTTCAGGGGTCATTTACCTTTTACCTTACCATATATTTGAGGAGATTTCACCCCTCCCATACCCAAGAATCTCCTGAGCAGTCTGCTGATTCTGCAGAGAGGAGGAGGCGTGTTCTTATATCTACTTATTCTGCTCCAGCACCACATCAGAGAGAGAGAGAGTTGGTCAGTGAGTGAGAGAGTCAGTGAGTGAGTCAGTCAGGGAGAGAAAAAGACTGTTATCTCTGTGTAGATAAGGTCGCTGCAGAAAGCAGCTGTAAGACTCAGGGCAGTCCAGCATCTCCATTTGTATATAGTTTGTATAGTACAGTAGCTGTTAGTGAATAAAAGAAGATACTTTTCAGCGCTGTCGTCTGAGTGATTTATGCTCTGCTGTACTTTGCTGTACAACGACTGTCTTCTTGTTGGAGTGATTTGCGGTGCTCACAGCTCTGAGTTGTGAGTCCACGGCACTTGGACCTGTTCCTGTGAGGAAGGTGGTCTCTGGAAGTGCTACCCAGCTCGCCTAGCCCAGTCGGGGCTGAGGTGGATGAGTCCAGTTGGTGACACTGGCTCAAGGGCGATGCTGACAATACTCAGAATGATTGTCAGGAAAAGGAAACCTGAAAAGCTACAGTGCAGGTGTGGAAATGCTTCTACGTTTCCAAGGACAATTCAAAGTGCTGGTGCTGACCTTTAAAGCCCCAAATGGCCTCAGCTCAGTATACCTGAAGGAGGGTCTCCATCTCCATCATCCTGCCTGGACATTGAGGTCCTCCTCCGAGGGCCTTCTCACAGTTCCTGCACTGTGAGAAGTGAAGTTACAGGGAACCAGGCAGAGAAGTTACAGGGAACCAGGCAGAGAGCCTTCTTGGCAGTGGTACCTTCCTTGTGGAACACCCTCCCACCACTACACAACTCTACACAACTTTTAAAAAACATCTAAAGGTAGCCCTGTATTGGGAAGTTTTTAAATTGTGATGTTTTATTATATTTTTGTATGTGCTGAAAGCTGCCCAGAGTGGATGGAAAAACCCAGCCAAATGGTCAGGGTATTATTATTACTAGTCTATAAAGGAATTTTTGGACCTGCTGTGTACTATCAGCTATCCCTCCCTGCTCTCTAAAACTTCTATACGTGCTCTTTTCCTTCTCAGGTCAGCAACAGAGCTTTGGTTGACCTTAAAGCCCCTTCAGATCATAGAATCATAGAGTTGGAAGAGACCACAAGGGCCATCGAGTCCAACCCCCTGCCAAGCAGGAAACACCATCAGAGAACTCCTGACATATGGTTGTCAAGCCTCTGCTTAAAGACCTCCAAAGAAGGAGACTCCACCACACTCCTTGGCAGCAAATTCCACTGTCGAACAGCTCTTACTGTCAGGAAGTTCTTCCTAATGTTTAGGTGGAATCTTCTTTCTTGTAGTTTGGATCCATTGCTCCGTGACCGCTTCTCTGGAGCAGCAGAAAACAACCTTTCTCCCCCCTCTATGTGACATCCTTTTATATATTTGAACATGGCTATCATATCACCCCTTAACCTCCTCTTCTCCAGGCTAAACATGCCCAGCTCCCTTAGCCGTTCCTCATAAGGCATCGTTTCCAGGCCTTTGACCATTTTGGTTGCCCTCCTCTGGACACGTTCCAGTTTGTCAGTGTATGTAAACTGTACAGCTCTGACTACCAGAATACTTCATTGTTTTGTTCTACAATCACACCAACCCATTTACATCTGGAATACAGAATATGTGGGTCTCCAGCTCTTGAAGGACTCCAACCTTCATCAGTCTCAGCCCATATGGCCAGTTGTCACTTTACTTTTCTCTGAGTAAACATGCATGATTTCTGGCCATAAATCTGACTCAACTCTTTGCGGTCTTATGCTTTTCAGCTCCTGGCGTAGAGGAATCCGGAGCCTAAAGGAGCTGCAATGCAGGGAGAATTTAGCCAGGTAGGATTTCACCAGCAGCACCGTCAATGAGCTTCAATGTCAAGAAAATATGCTGGTCCTGCTGAATCTCTGCCGGCCATGAAGCCACAAACGGATGCTCCTCTGACTTCAAGGGCAATTCTACTGGTGGGCAGAAGGTGAAACACTAAGTTTACTTTCAGTTGGAAAAGCCCTATATTTTTAACATTTATCTTCATGTGAGAAGCAATGACAAATCTCTCTTTCGGGAAGACAAAGAGAAAACTTACAACGGGACATGCTGTGATGTAATGCAAAGCCATGTGAAATTGTATAGCAGGATACAAATTCTGTGGCCCTCTAGACTACAATTCCCAGCAGCCCCTTGACCATTGGCTGATGGTTGGGAGTCCAAACACATCTGCAGAGCCACCACCTTTGTTACACACAGAGTAAGAGTCAGACCTCTATCAATTCATTAGCCGTTCAATTATGCTTCAGCGCAATGACTGGACTCCCATTAACTTGTAGTGGATGTCCTCCAAAATTAGACATCTAATCTTGGCGATAATCTCCCTGGCTAGTCCTCCTCGGTCTGTGCTTCATACCACCAAATAATAATAATAATAATAATAATAATAATAATAATAATAATTCAGGCACGCTAACAAAGAAAGTGATCTGAAGCAAAGTTGATTGAAAGTACATTGCACTGAAATACTACACTTGCAATCCAGGGCGGGCCCAAGAAGCAAACCACAAAATGGTACGGGAGGGGGCAGGTGAGTGCAGATCTACATCAGGAATAAGAGGGGAACAGGGATCTAAATCAGGAACAAAGGGGAGGGAATCAAATCAACCTTATCTGACATGTGAAGGTGGGTGCAGAACCCAGGAAACTCCAGAAGGCAGCCTCCGCCATTTCCTCCCTAGGGGTAGGAGGAGAACAACAGTGCCTCCTATTAGCAGAGAGACTGCTGTAGTGGTAGCATTGCTGAGGAGGTGGAAGCTCTGGCTTCCAATGAGTGTTTCACAGCCATTTCTGCCACTGTGGTGGCAGCTGCAGTAGGCAATTGATTCCTTGGAGGCCAGATCTGTTGCCCGTGTGGTTCCTGCTGCCTGAGACAGTTGCCTCACCTTGCCTCACAGGTGGAAGAGGCCCTGCTTAAATCACTGTGACATAGATCCCCATTTTTACATTTACAGCCATACCTCGTTTGTCGAACGGAATCAGTTCCGGAAGTCTGTTTGACTTCCGAAAATGTTCAACAACCAAGGCACAGCTTCCTATTGGCTGCAGGAGCTTCCCGCACTCAATAGGAAGCCGTGGAAGCCACGTTGGACATTCGGTTTCCAAAGAACAGTCGCAAACCGGAACACCCACTTCCAGGTTTGCAGCATTCAGGAGCCAAAATGTTTGCGTCACAAGGTGTTCAGGATCCAAGGTACAACTATATCTACATAGAATCATAGAATCATAGAGTTGGAAGAGACCACAAGGGCCATCGAGTCCAACCCCCTGCCAAGCAGGAAACACCATCAGAGCACTCCTGACATATGGTTGTCAAGCCTCTGCTTAAAGGCCTCCAAAGAAGGAGACTCCACCACACTCCTTGGCAGCAAATTCCACTGTCAAACAGCTCTTACTGTCAGGAAGTTCTTCCTAATGTTTAGGTGGAATCTTCTTTCTTGTAGTTTGGATCCATTTCTCCCTCCTCTATGTGACATCCTTTTATATATATGAACATGGCTATCATATCACCCCTTAACCTCCTCTTCTTCAGGCTAAACATGCCCAGCTCCCTTAGCCGTTCCTCATAAGGCATCATTTCCAGGCCTTTGACCATTTTGGTTGCCCTCCTCTGGACACGTTCCCGTTTGCCAGTGTCCTTCTTGAACTGTGGTGCCCAGAACTGGACACAGTACTCCAGGTGAGGTCTGACCAGAGCAGAATACAGTGGCACTATTACTTCCCTCGATCTAGATGCTATACTCCTTTTCCTACATAAAAGGAATTCAGTCAGAAAGCCCATAAAACTCAATGGGCGTTACCAAGTAAGCATGGTTAGGACCACAGCCTGGGACTGCTAACCTTTGAATGCAACCAGACTTAGACATGTATAGAATTGCCCTGTTAATCTTGAAAGAGAAATGATCATGCTCCTCTGAATTCTAAGAGTGCTACAAAGAGGTACCATTCACAGGGTCAGCGCTGAAATTTTACTTGGATCAATAGAGTTATATACTGAAATCAGATCTCAATATCTATCACAGTTTGGCTAAGCTTCCCCTAATCACTAAATCTCAGTAATGCATAATGCCACTTATCTTTCTTTCCCATGGGAACCTGACTTGTCACAGGCGTCAGAATGAAAACATATCAGGGTTTTCCCGGAAGATTTGCATTGAGGCACAATGAAAGGTTTGTGAAACTTGTCATCACATTTATTGAAAGCAGAAACACAATACGTTGCCATCAAGTGTTTGGCAGGAGCTGCAGTTTCACCGTCCTGGAAAGTGGCAGTGAGCGGAATTTGTGAAAGAGGTTCCTAGAAATACTCCACATCCCCACTGAGCAAATTCGTTGGGTAGATACACTCTAGTTCCTTGGCAGAGAAATAAAACAGAGAAAAGGGCTTGGGATTCAACCAGTTTCTGCCATAATGGGACGTGGAAGACTTTGGAGGCAATCAGTAGTTTTTCTTAATGTGTCTGGACACAAGAACATGTGCACTTTTGAAACAATGGCAGAAAGTTCACATGTCCCATCCTGCTGCTGATTTACTACACTTCAGATCATTTTCGATGCATCCCATTCAACAGGGCCAGCCTGTTCAGGAGGCAGCTGCCTCAGGTGGCAAAATCCAAGGGGTGCTTTCATCGGTGTGTTGCACCGCTGCCACCAGAGAAGCAAGGAGAAGTGACTGCAGGGGCCTCCAACTTTCAGCAAAATCTCACAGGGCTCTCCTGAGATCTCCCCAGAAGCCACAGCTGTGAGACCCTCATAAGCGAGGCTTTGATGAGGGGTGGCAAGGGCGGCATGCAAGTAGGGTGGTGTGAGGAGCGATAATGTTGCTTTTCCACCCAAAAGCCAAAATGTTGCAACTGTTAGATAACCACAGACAGCACAGGCTTGTTTACACTTAAGTTTATAAGTAGAAGAAGAGGAGTTTGGATTTGATATCCTGCTTTATCACTACCCGAAGGAGTCTCAAAGCCGCTAACATTCTCCTTTCCCTTCCTCCTCCACAACAAACACTCTGTGAGGTGAGTGGGGCTGAGAGACTTCAGAGAAGTGTGACTGGCCCAAGGTCACCCAGCAGCTGCATGTGGAGGAGCGGAGACGCGAACCCGGTTCCCCAGATTACGAGTCCACCGCTACGATAACCACTACACCACACTGGCTTAGGTTTAGAACAGCTTAGGTTAGGATTCTCATAGATAGGACAGCTTACAGCTGAAATACGGTTTATTTGTATGCTCCAGCAGGTATAGAACTCATTTACACATGTTAGTGGTACGATGTATTTTTGTCTCTTGAGTCAATGTGTAAAAGCATAGAAACCAAATGGACCAAATAAGGAGAAAGGTGGTGGTCGTCGAAATCAGAGTAATGGGAGATGTCAACAAAGGCAGGGATTTTAGTTGGGAAATTAGGAAATTACAGTCATAATAGGCTGTAAACCTTGCAGTACCCAGCCAATGGGGAGACAAGGGAGGGAACCTGTGCTTCGGGTGTAGGGAATAGAAGCTTATGCTTTGTCAATTTTGGGTGTGCCGTCTCTAGACACATGGGACGTGGGTGGTGCTGGGGGTTAAACCTCCCCACGACAGGGTGAGCTCCCGTTGCTCGGTCCCTGCTCCTGCCAACCTAGCAGTTCAAAAGTACATCAAAGTGCAAGTAGATAAATAGGTACCGCTCCAGCGGGAAGGTAAATGGTGTTTTCATGTGCTGCTCTGGTTCACCAGAAGCGGCTTAGTCATGCTGGCCACATGACCCAGAAGCTGTACACCTGCTCCCTCAGCCAATAAAGTGAAATGAGCACCACAACTCCAGAGTCATCCGCAACTGGACCTAATGGTCAAGGGTCCTTTTACCTTTACATTTACTCTAGACACCTGTTTTTGCAAGAACATATTGTATTCCATAAACTTCGCTGCTTCACCAATTTTGTTCAGATTGTATTTTAAGGAGTGGGATTAAGGGTCTTAGGACGCACTTTTTATATCTTACAGGTGGCACCTTTCCATTACACCTCACAGAGTGAAACAGGACAGGACACCCCTGCCATTCAACCAGAATCTGCTTGACACAACAGGAAAGTGTTAAATACTTGGCTTATCTAGTATCTGTCTCAAGGGACCTCCAGGTGTTGCTGGACATGCCATTCTTACCAGACCCAGGCAGCACCGCCTATTTCTAGGCATGATGGTCCACCAACATCTGAAGGCAGGGCACAGGTTACCCAACCCTGATGTATCTAATTAAACTTGACCGGATGAATCTAATTAGCTCTGAACCGACAGTTCCAATAGTCACCAGCCCCCACTGTATACCCTTTTTAAAGGACAATAGAAAGGTTGGCCAACAAAGTTCACCACCCACCCTGCTGTCTCCTGAGAAAAGCACATTGTAAATATGTAAGTTTAAAACCGCAGCAGTTCAGGCTCTTCTGCAAACCTAATAAACAATTCATTTCTGGGGAAGAACTGCAACACAAAC
This sequence comes from Podarcis tiliguerta, assembly GCF_965153285.1. NCBI lineage: Eukaryota > Metazoa > Chordata > Lepidosauria > Squamata > Lacertidae > Podarcis > Podarcis tiliguerta. The sequence continues at coordinate 105,872,075 of NC_139536.1, forward strand.
ATATTGGGAGCGGCCTTTAAACGTAAGACCCACCCTAAGCAAACTCAAGTGCGGTTACCTTTTTAAAACTACTCTGATGACAGAGGGGCTTGTCAAGTAGCACAAAAGACATGTATTTGAGAACTAGCTCAAGATCAGATGATACATCATTTATTCAAAAGACAGCATACAATGCAACACACACAGAGAGAGACAATGAAGGCTGAAGACAAGGCCTAGCAATTCTGGCACAGTACGAAAGGGGAGCCCATTTTGATTTACTCCATGAGCAGATGATTGTCAGATGAAAGGTCAAGATTTTCATCATAATGGCTTTATACAAATCTATTATACTCAAAAGACACTAGGAGTAATACTCTACACAGTTCTGGTTGCGGTATCCCGAAAAGTAGTTTGTAGAGTTGAAAAGGGTTTGAAAAGGGCAACCAAAGTGATAATGGGGCCGGAACATCTCTCCTGTGCAGAAAGATTTACAACGTTTGGGACCGTTCAGTTTTGGGGAAAGTGAGTAAGAGGGCAGAGGGGGGAGAATGAAGGAAGTGTAAAAAAGAAGGCATGGAAAGGAGACAGTGAACATAGAAAAGTTCCCCTCTTTCTCTCATCATATTAGAAACTGAGCCAGTCAGTGAAGCTGAATGTTGGATGATTCAGGCCAGAAGAGCTTTTTCACATAGGACATGGTTAAACTATGCAATTCACTATCACTAAATGAAGTGAGGTCCACTAATTAGGGCACTTTTGAAAGTCAATTGTACAAATTCATGGAGGTTAGGGCTACTACATTTGATAGCTATGTTCTCCCTCTTCTGTCAAAGGCAGCATGACTCTGAATATCAGCTTGCTTGGAATAACAAGCAACAAGATTGCTGTTGCCAGTGTGGTGTAGTGGTTAAGAGCGGTAGTCACGTAATCTGGGGAACCGGGTTCGCGTCTCCGCTCCTCCACATGCAGCTGCTGGGTGACCTTGGGCCAGTCACACTTCTTTGAAGTCTCTCAGCCCCACTCACCTCACAGAGTGTTTGTTGTGGGGGAGGAAGAGAAAGGAGATTGTTAGCCGCTTTGAGACTTCTGAAGGGGAGTGAAAGGCGGGATATCAAATCCAAACTCTTCTTCTTCTTCTTCTGTTGCCTTCCTGTTCTGCTGGTGGACTTCCCCTAGGCATAGCTCAGTTGGTTAGAGCATGGCAGTGATAACCCCAAGGTTGCAGGTCTGATCTCTGTATGGGACAGCTGTATATTCTTGCATTGGAGGGGGGTGGATTGGATGATCCTCAGGGTTCCTTCCAACTCTACAATTCTATGATTCTAAGAAATGTAGTTGGCCACTGTGAGAACAGGATGCTAGATTAGATGGGCCTTTGGCCTGGCTGAACAGGAGGAGGAGGAGGAGGAGGAGGAGGAGGAGGAGGAGGAGGAGGAGGAGAAGGAGAAGGAGAAGGAGGAGGAGGAGGAGGAGGAGGAGGAGGAGGAGGAGGAGGAGGAGGAGAAGGAGAAGGAGAAGGAGAAGGAGAAGGAGAAGGAGAAGGAGAAGGAGAAGGAGGAGGAGAAGGAGGAGGAGAAGGAGGAGGAGGAGGAGGAGGAGAAGGAGGAGGAGGAGAAGGAGGAGAAGGAGGAGGAGGAGGAGAAGGAGGAGGAGAAGGAGAAGGAGGAGGAGGAGGAGAAGGAGGAGGAGGAGGAGGAGGAGGAGGAGAAGGAGGAGGAGAAGGAGGAGGAGGAGGAGGAGGAGGAGGAGGAGGAGGAGGAGGAGGAGGAGGAGGAGAAGGAGAAGGAGAAGGAGAAGGAGAAGGAGGAGAAGGAGGAGAAGGAGGAGAAGGAGAAGAAGGAGAAGAAGGAGAAGGAGGAGAAGGAGGAGAAGGAGGAGAAGGAGGAGAAGGAGGAGAAGGAGGAGAAGGAGAAGGAGAAGGAGAAGGAGAAGGAGGAGAAGGAGGAGGAGAAGGAGAAGGAGAAGGAGAAGGAGAAGGAGAAGGAGAAGGAGAAGGAGAAGGAGAAGGAGAAGGAGAAGGAGAAGGAGAAGGAGAAGGAGAAGGAGAAGGAGAAGGAGAAGGAGAAGGAGAAGGAGAAGGAGAAGGAGAGAGGAGTTTGGATTTGATATCCCGCTTTATCACTACCTGAAGGAGTCTCAAAGCGGCTAACATTCTCCTTTCCCTTCCTCCCCCACAACAAACACTCTGTGAGGTGAGTGGGGCTGAGAGACTTCAGAGAAGTGTGACTGGCCCAAGGTCACCCAGCAGCTGCGTGTGGAGGAGCGGAGACGCGAACCTGGTTCCCCAGATTACGAGCCTATCGCTCTTAACCACTACACCACACTGGCTCTCACAGGGCTTCTTTCTCATTTTTATGAGAGCAAACTGAGGATGTCATTCTAGTTCAACCCATTCCTGGAGGCTACTTTCTTTTTTAAATGGAGCCCCCTCTCTCATAAACACCTGCCAGACTAGGCAAAGGACATAACAGTTTATTTCCAATCAATGTCCATTTCACGTATTTTCATTCATAAATACATTCTGTCCTGTCTCAACATTATTATGCTCTAATCCCAGTTCACAGAAATCGAATTATTCAAGTCTCCCTAATGCACACATTTACTAAATCCCTTACATCCTCCAGGGAAGTATTATAAATGAACTTGTAGTTGAACAGTTTGGGGCTGAGCTGAGATCATGATTCATTATGGGTGCCCAGTCAACCAAGAACTTCACACTGACTTTATTTAATTTCTACATCACCGTTCTGTCTGAAATAGAGTCCAGGGCAGTTAATAAACGTTAGAAAAGATTCAAACGCAAGAACCTTAGAACGCATACACATCAAACCATAAAGTATGTACAGTGGTACCTCGGGTTACATACGCTTCAGGTTACAGACTCCGCTAACCCAGAAATAGTACCTCGGGTTAAGAACTTTGCTTCAGGATGAGAACAGAAATTGTGCTCTGGCGGTGCGATGGCAGCAGGAGGCTCCCATTAGCTAAGTGGTGCTTCAGGTTAAGAACAGTTTCAGGTTAAGAACGGGCCTCCGGAATGAATTAAGTACTTAACCCGAGGTACCACTGTACAAACATTAGAATAATAAAACTTGGCAGGATAGGGATGTTTAAAATTGTTGCTAATGCAAGAGAAAAGAAAGGGTTGTAATACTGAAATTCCTATGCACACATTCCAAAGGCAACGTCTCATTGTCCTCAGTGGGAATTGTATATACAAAGCAAATATGGAGAGTGGTTATAAACATCAACAAAAAAGGTTACCTCTCTTTAAAGCTCATCCAAAGCACGTTCTTTCTCTTGAAGAATTCTTGGCACTGCAGTTTACTTCTCTCATCGAGTTACAGCTCCCAGCAACCTTTAGCAAACTAAAGACTTGAGTTTCTTACAGTGTCCACATGTGCCTCAAATGTGATTTAAACACACAGCAGGTGCACAGCCTAACTCACCTGAAACCTATCAGAGGAGGGACATAACCATTTTTTCCAGCAGTGATGAATATTTTAAAGTTATGCAGGGCAGAGGGGGCTATCCTTTTTTTGAGCAGCCTTCACCTTTGACCAACCTATTGGGGCTGTAGGGCAGTGGTAGAATCATAGAGTGGATCGAAACACTGGAGGAATGCTATAAATAAGTCAGAAATTAAATTGTTGTAGAAAAAAATCCCTATGGAAAATTGTGTTTTTCAAATTTCCTGCTCTCTGTCGCCATCTGGTGTTGCATGTTTATAGTGAATTCAAATCGCAGTTTCTTTACTAATCTAGCTGAGTTTATAGAATTGTAGAGTTGGAAGGGTCCTCTAGTCCAACCCCCTTCAATGCAGCAATCTTTTGCCCAGCATGGGGCTTGAACCCACAATCCTAAGTCTCATGCTCTATCAACTGAGCTACCGCAGGTGGAGGTGACCAGAAGTGGGTGTGTCCGCTCCATATCATGTGGCAATTTCTAATGGTTTCTTGCAGGGATGGGGAGTAGGGCTGGGCAATATCTGGTTTTCAGCATCACAATATATTGTGATATATCACAATGTCTGAAATAGGGATGGAACTATGTTGAGGCGAACAGTAGGGCTGGTTGATATCTGGTTTTCAACAGCAACCTGCAAGGGTTGTAGCTTCCCCATTCCTTCGTATGGGAAGATAAGAGACCTAATGTCTGTGTTTTGGCCACCACAATGACATAAACCTTAGATCAGCTCATGCCCTCAGTTCTTAGTGTCTATAAAATTGCACAAGTGTCTTGCTAGTCCTTTATTGCTGCATTGACTAAAGAGTATAATGGCATTTATCAATTATCGTGGCACTAAGAGCCATTCTGGTTTTCAGATGTGCCACCAGGATGATGCATTAAGACTTTGGGATGCTTCTGTTGGTAAGTGTTGTTTTAAAGAAAAATTATTGTGTGCATTGAAGAAGGCTCTAGCATTGCTTTGCTTCCCCTAGAGGTAATCCAATTATATCCAAAAGTGCTGAGATATTTGTTGTCTGTGTCCAGACAGAACATCAGATTAAAAGATGAAGAATAGCAACAGGCTCTGAATGAAAAATGTTTGCTCCATTATACAGCCATAATTCCTCACCTAGGGGATTAATGCTTGGCTGGAACATGAGAATATATATCTTATTCAGATCAATGACACAGCCTGTTTACACTACTGGCTGTTTTGGGTCCCGTCCTAAGGTACAAACATCTAGGCTCGTTGAGAAAAAGAGACCATTTTATTATACCCCAATACGGCAATAGATTCAGGAGAGAGGAAAGACCTTCTCACAACATAAAGTTAATTGATGCAATCCTCTTCCACAAAGTCTGGTGATAAGAACTGGCTCTAAAAGGTGATAGGCACTTTCATGGCAGGTTAGCCTATCAACAGCTAGGTAAACGTAAGGGGACCCCTGACCATTAGGTCCAGTCGTGGCCGACTCTGGGGTTGCGGCACTCATCACGCTTTACTGGATGAGGGAGCCAGCGTACGGCATCTGGGTCATGTGGCCAGCAGGACTAAGCCGCTTATGGCGAACCAGAGCTGCTCATGGAAACATTGTTTACCTTCCCACCGGAGTGGTACCTATTTATCTACTTGCACAGAACCTCCGCCTCTGGATAGCAGTTGCTGGTAGGTAAGTAGCATGGAAAGGCAAGCACTTTCGAGCCCTGCTTGGGGGTTTATGTACAGGGATAGCCTAACTTCTCTCCTCTGTGCTCTGGTAACTTCCAGGTTAGATTACTGCAATGCATTAAACATGGAGCTGCCTTTGAAGATGGCTCGGGAACCACAGTTTGTGCAGAATTTGGTGGCCAGCTCATAGGGGTGAGATGTTCTGAGCACGTAAAGATAAAGGTAAAGGTAAAGGACCCCTGGACGGTTAAGTCCAGTCAAAGGCGACTATGGGGTTGCGGCGCTCATCTTGCTTTCAGGCCGAGGGAGCCGGCGTTTGTCCACAGACAGTTTTCCAGATCATGTGGCCAGCATGACCAAACCACTTCTGGTGCAATGGAACACTGTGACAGAAGCCAGAGCACATGGAAATGTTGTTTACCTTCCCACCACAGTGGTACCTATTTATCTACTTGTACTGGTGTACTTTGGAGCTGCTAGTTGGCAGGAGCAACGGGAGCTCACCCTGTTGTGGGGATTCAAACCGCCAACCTTCTGATTGGCAAGCCCAAGAGGCTCAGTGGTTTAGACCACAGTGCCACCCGCATCCCATCTTACCCAACTTCACTCACTATCAACTAGTTTATGGATGCAAATCAAAGTACTGTTTTCAACCTATGAAAGCCTTATGCAACTTCAGACCCCAGTACCTCAAGGACTGCCTCTCTTCATATGAACCAAACTGGACCTTGCCTTAATTATCTGAGGCTCTTCTCCAGGTGCCCCCTCTGGGATGCAGAGGGTGGTGAGAGAACAGGCCTTTTTGGTGATGGGTCCCCACTTATGGACTATTCTCCACAGGGAGGCATGCCCACTGCCATTGCTCCCTGTTTTTAGGCACCATATATTAACTTATCTTTTAGCGGGGTTGAACTTTGAAATTTCTGTCTCCAGAGAATCCTTTGCACACTGAGTTTGTGCGCTGAGAAAAACCCCAAGGGTTTTCTGTTGCAGTAGTTCTGTGTCTTGCAGAAGATTTGTGGGCATGCGCCAGATGGTGTACAGTGGTGCCTCGCAAGACAAAAAGAATCCGTTCCGTGAGTCTCTTCGTCTAGCGGTTTTTTCGTCTTCCGAAGCAAGCCCATTAGCAGATTAGCGCTATTAGCGGTTTAGCAGCTATTAGCAGCTATTAAAGGCTTAAGGGATTAGCGGATTAGCTGCTAAAAGGCTATTAGCAGCTTAGTGCCTTAGCAAAAGGGGGCGGGGAGCGAAACCCCCCCCCAGGAATCGCAAGTCATTTTCGTCTTGCGAAGCAAGCCCATAGAGAAATTCGTCCTGCGAATCACCTCCAAAACGGAAAACCCTTTCGTCTAGCGGGTTTTCCGTCTTGCGAGGCATTCGTCTTGCGGGGCACCACTGTACCTTCAAATTCATGAGGAGCAGTGGCGAGGCCTGCTGGGTCATATTGTTAACCCCACTGAAACTGAACACATAAAATATTGCGCTTTCCAGGGAAAGCTGAACAGATACCAAGAGGCTTGAAAGTTGGCCAATTAAGAGAGAGCACACAGATTGTGTTAAGAAATTTTATTTGGGTCTGTGATGAAAGCACATAAATTACAAGTGGAAGAAACATCATGCCACAAAATTGCATAGGATTCTTACAAAAAAATGTGAATTATGCCTCTAAAATGGTGAGAAACTGAAATTATATACATGGTAAATGAGAGGATTTTCTTAACTGAAAGCAAGTCACTATTTCCAACCAGCCAATCACATACACGGTTTGGCAATGTACAAGAGCAAGGTTAGTTTTGAAAGGAAGAGAAGCTATGTCCCCTTGAAGTTCTGTTAAAGAAATCTCCTACAGCCATGTAAGATTCATAATGTCTGATGTTTATGAACTAAAATTCGGTTGAAGCTAATAAAATCAAATGAAAAGTTTCTCAGTAGTGTGAAGAGATCCGGAGTGTAGGTTGAAGTTCAGTGTAATACAACGCAGCTCTATTCTCTAAAGCAGAAATGTCCACAGTATATTATTTCCACATGTTCAACACTTAACAAGGCAAATACATAAAAGGCACAAGACTCTCACATCATAGACTCCTTTTTCATTACCTTACTTTATTTCAAGTAATATTAATGGTAAATGATATATCACTGTAAGTTTGAACAAATGCAAGATATACAATATTCCACACTAAACTACAACTGCAAAAGGGGCACTGTACAGATATTTAAAAAAGTAAGGACAGTCAATGGTCAAATACAAATGTACTGAAAACCAACTACATCTGATAATATACTCTGTTCAAACCATTAACTTTTATTTCATAAATTAAAAAGCTCATCAGTATTTCTCCTAGACTATTTGAAGCTGCAGTATACAAGCACATCAAAGAAATAGTCTCAGAATCGTTGTGAATACTGCTATTTATTTTATCTTACCTAACCTAAAACAAATTTATTGAACCTTTATCTTATAAAATGCAGCATTAAACTTTGACCCTTCCAGGTTTTGTATTTAACGATTAATAAGAGTGATCTTCAAAGTGCAAAAGTAGAATAAATGACAGGAGTCATATTCTTAAAATCAAAATGAAAGTCTCTGTTTAGAGTTAGGTCCTCTAAATTATATTTCCTCGTGTGTGTTGTAAATTAAGAGAGAAAAAATACTGTTCAGCCAAAGTTTTATTTCCCTATGTACACTTAGCATTTAACTTGAAACTTAAGTTTGATCTCTATTTATTGCTTACATTTAAATAAAATAAGTTATTTCTACTGAACTCCTGAGGGAAAGCAAACTACATATATGCTGTTAGGCATTAAGTCTTTATTATTATCAGGACAAAATTTAGTGTTTCAATAACATCCACAAAGTAATTCTATTGAGTTTAGAGGGGCTATAACCTTTCTAAGGTTAACAGTATAAATAAATTGCAGGATAAGAACTGATGTGTTCATCCTCCATATCCTTCTGTCTATTTTCTTTTCACAAATTCTCCAGCTCTGAAATATCTGAGTTTTATATACATTTTGGAGACGGCATTTCCTACATGCATACCATACATTTCTGAAAACTATGGAAGAGATGTTTGCATGTCAGATACCACAGTCCAAAACATTTCAACAACAGATCACATGATGCAACCAAAAATAATAAATTGAAAACAATGCTCTCGGAGCCACCCATTTATAATTGAAAACAATATACAATAGTAAGTTAAAAGATTCTTGTGATTTGAAGGTTGCTTTGTAAAGATGCCCATTGAAATATTAGCTCTGATCCCTGAAACTTCTTTATTTTGCCACAAGGGAAGGCTCCTAGTGAGAACTTGCATGCTCTGTTCATACACAGTGGTTTGTATATGTTTGTGTGTGTGTGTGTGTGTGTGTGTGTGAATACACATCTATGTGAACCCACATCACACAGGAAGCATATACAAACACATGTCTCCTTCTTGAAGAGATTTCAGCTGGGAAAGTTAACTAGTCACCACGGCTTCAACAGAACATCTCAAAGCAGATATATTGTCAACAACGCAAGCAACTGGTTCTTGGAAAGCAACTAAAATAAAATCAGTGCAATTATCAAGATGATACAAGCTTTCAAGTTGCAAAGGAGGAAATAAATGGCTATGGATGTTATGATAATGTTCGGAATTTCTTTTTCAGCCACTGCTGCTTCACAGAGAGGTCTATGAATGTTTACTTTCACAAAACATGCTGGTCCCCACTGAAAGCTCCAAATTGCACATGGCCTGGCCAAAGGAGCCTGGGAAACAGCAGCACTGGCCTGTTGATCTACCCCCCAGACGGTAACGAAACAAAGAAACAAACAACATAGACTTTCCTCATCAACCGTTCCTTTTAGAAAGGTGTGCTGTCCCTACAGATGTCTCCCATATCTGAAGATGCCCTGTTCACATCAGGAGAGTATCTGGAGAACACGGTGGGGACTTTTGCACCATGGTAATTTAGGTATGTGGCCTTGGAGGAGTTGCTAGAGGGGTGTATCAAATACTTTCCCTGGATTATCTTCCAGCTCCTCATTCTGCTGTGGCTTATGGTTGACTTTCCCACCATCGGATGCCAGGGGAGAAGTGGCAGAGCTGTGGTCTCCATCTTCACTAATTTTGCCTTTCATCGCCTCTTGAACAAATTCCAGGATTTCCAATGGGAGTCTTTTGAATTTGTCTTGGTATTCTTGATCGAGATCAGCCTGTAACTGGAAATAACAGCAACACCATCGTAAGTAATGCAATAGGCAATGATTGACCATTCGTGTTCTTCAAGCAATGTGGGCGGGGAAATGCATGGGGAAAATGGGATATTGGGGGATTTTTCTAGGGGTGAATTCTGAGGGTGGGGGTAAACTTACCACCAATTGCACTGCACTCCTCTTGATCCTGCAGGGTCATTTCTAGGTATCTGGAGAGGGGAAATGGCAACCCCCACGGAGGGCCGCACTTCCCCCTAGAACATCCCCTCTGAATATGTGACATAGTGTCACTCAGAGGGGCAAAACAAGCAGTGGAAAGGGAATTTTGCTCCATCCCAAGCCAACAGACTGACCAGAAGCTGTTTTAAAGTTAAGAAAATACAGGGAAGCCCTCAGACCACCTCTTAAAGTATCTCCACACCCTAAAATAATATGAGCTCCATCCTTCCTTGAAAAGGTTTCTGAAATTCCACCTACACCTTTGCAGAAGGTAGGGTGAGGTGTCAAAGCTCTGATTTATGTAAACAAAAACTAATTTAGTATTATAAATCTGTGCCTAGGGTTCATTTCAACTAAGTCTCTGCTTTCCAGTATGCTGGCTGATGCTACTGCAATGTTTCTGCAACTATACTGAAACAGGGAGGCTGTTTTATAAGAAGCAAAATGATTATTTCCTGTAATAATGGGAGCCATGCTTTTATCAGAGGTTTCCAATGAAGTTTCCATTTCACATCAATGCGAAATGAACAATGGTTTCATATAGTTTTGGGAGCCCTTTCACCTTATCGAATGCAAACATCATACCCGAGTGTTCGCTTAGCTGTTATGGAATGTTCGTGAACATTCAAACTGTCCACTGTTGGCCCAAAAGGCTTAAGCAGTACAGTGTGTTGATGATTTCAGCAGAGAAGGGAGGAAACAGAAGTACCGAATTTGTTGGCCAACACATACCATTCACATATCAATCTCATACAAATGCACGTGATTTCAGGGTGCGGGGATACTTAAAGAGGTAGCCTAAGGACTCCCCCTTTTAACTTTCAAACAGTATGTTATATCTACCTATCTTTTGATTTATATTTGAGATATAGTTTGATACAGCACGTGAGTGGCATGTAATGTGAGACAGACAGTTGGAAGGGGGGGGGGGACAATGTGTGAGAATAAACGGGGAAATGGGCACATAGCATTATGTGACTCTGTTCCCTCCATCATCAGCACATCCATTTGAGTACCGCCATTCAAAGCAGCTGCAGCCCTGTGTCTCTATTTGATATTACAATGTTGGATTCCAAAAGCTGGAACCGCTGTTTAATAAAACAAATGAGTTCAATGTGTGCTCAGGGAGATACTGGTGAAGGTGGCTCAGATTGTGCGTGGCTGTTCAAGACAAAGTCACAAATCAGGCTTCTGAAGTCTTTCCTCCAATATAGGAGCATCCTCAAGAGGTAAGCTGGTTATTGCAGCGGTCCCTATTAAACCTTTCATCCTGGTGTGTGTGGGCTGGAAGGGGCTGTTATTACATCTGGCTGATCTTCAGGGGATGTTGCTACATATTGGTGCACTCTTGGTGTATTGTCAAGTACATAAAAGATAATACAGCTCGAGTGGGACAAAAGCACTCCCTTTGGGCTACTTCAGAAGTTATATTTTTCTGACTCTTAGTTTTACCTGTGTTGTACATGGACTGGGATGCCGGGTAGCCAGTCCTATACTACATGAGGTGAAAATGTACTTTTGACAAGGGTTTCAAAATAGATGTTGATCCCACATGCCCTACAGTGGCACCATTCCAGGCAGAAATCCCTGTCTGTCCAAGGATTGTCCCTAAAATTCATAGATGCTCATGTTTTACTCAATCACATTCCAACACTGTAGGACTTGATGCTCCTCCATCAAGTCCTACAGTGTTGGAATGTGATTGAGTAAAACATGAGCAACATAACTAGACTTGATGTGCCCACTGGAAGGAGTGAGCACCCTCTAGATTGCTCAGTGGTTAGAAGGCTTATCTAGTCTTGCAACATATGAAAAAGTTGCCTTCAGCAGGTGGCACAAAGAGAACAAACACTCAGACATTGGGGATCCCTACTTGGGATTGTTGGCACTAAGCACATACTGAGTGACGTCTGATAAAGCCTATTCCTTCTTGCCCCTGTTTCCCCAGTATAGTGTGAGGTGCTCCAGAGAGACAGAAGGCTCTCTCTAGATCACATGAGTGGAAGGATAGGGGTTCAGATATAACCTTCAAGTGATTGTTCCCCCCCCCTTTGACATACACCCTGTTAATAGCAATTGAAGAACTTCTAATTGAAAGTGTTTGAAAAATCTCCTCTGTCCAACTGTTGTAGTTGCACACATGTCAAAGTCAAAGACACGTCATATTTCAAAATGGAATAGCGGGCTAGGCACCTTGTAAATACAAATATTACATGACATAGCTCATCAGCAGAAGGAGCCTGTGAGCTCTGCTTCCACCAAGTAACAGCTCCACTGAGACTCATTTTTTTATATAAATAGCAATTAAAAATGCTTTACAATGCTGTAGATGAAGCCAGCTCAAACGAGGGAAAAAACAAACAAGAGGCAGACAATTAAAGTCCAAAAGCAACAGGGAGATGGATCAAACCGCCCATTGTAATATTACTGTGGTGTTCCCAAGGCATAGCAGCTTACAACATTTTCTTAACTGGAAAGCCTGCTATAATCATGCTCTAATATGAGAACTGCCAAGATTCTTCTGTTCATAATTGAAAAACAGTTGATTTCTTTTCTGCATTGCAGAGATGCTCAGTTCAGAACAGATGCAATATGACGTTTCGAGGCAGAGGATGCAACTGGAGGTGCAAGGGCGAGAAAGAAAATTGTGTAATGTGAGATAGGCTTAGCGCTGATCTTAAAACTGGTTGCTTTTCTTGATCACTGAATAGATTGGTTCTTGAAATCATCCCTCCGCTTTTTATCGGTCTCAGTTCTACCTCTCCACTTTGATTCTCCAACCTTCTGCATCTCAGCTCTTATTCTATTATGCAGTCGGATGACCGTTTGCTATTTTGTTACAGGAAAAAGAAGGCTGACAAATACTGAAAAAAGGGAAATGTTTGAAATTAATCCTCCTCTACAAGACATTGATTGCACCCTGGCTTGACCTTTGACAAAGTTCTCACTATGCCTCCTAGTCGAACAGATACATGGGAGCCAAACATTATAAAGTTGACATGATCAGGGCTCTGTTTCTGACATTTTGTAAACACGCCGCCCAGGAGAACAAAAGCGCAGTTAAATAGCAAGGAGAGCAGCTAAGCCAGAGCAAACACGGATGACAACAAAAGCCCTTTAGTTGTTTGACATTAGCATGCACACCTTAATTGTATTTTCCTCATCCTCTGGTCCAGAAAAAACAATCCTACCTTGTGATCTACTGAAGGCTTGTTGCATATATCCTAACTGTTAGCTGCTGCACCAAGAGGACCCACACTTATTTAAGAAGCTGTAAGTCTATTCAAGATTGGATCCAAAAGCTGACAGAATATGCTGAATTAGATGGTTTATCAGAAAAAATAAAGAATAAATCAAAACAGGAATTTGTTTCTAAATGGGAGGTTTTCAAAGAATATCTGAAAAATAAATATAGTAGTTTAAATTCTGTTGCAGCATTCGAGGAACTTCAGTAATAGTTGTAAGGTAGATATAAGAAATTAGATTTAATGAGAATAAGTTTAATTATAAGAAAAAATGTGTATTGGCAATAAGTAATATGAATTTGAAGTATGGAATGGACGGGAGGTCGGGTATTTAGTGTTAAGACCAATAGATGTTTTATTGTCTGCTAAGAATATTATGTGTCTATGGTTATTTTTGTAATTTGTGTATAATTTGGTATTTGTGTTCTTTGTTTGTTTGTTTGTCTTTCTTGTTGTATAAATAAAAAACTAAAAAAAAGAAGAAGAAGCTGTAAGTCCTATATTTGGGACGCAGGTGGTGCTGTGGGTTAAACCACAGAGCCTAGGACTTGCCAATCAGAAGGTCGGCGGTTTGAATCCCTGTGACGGGGTGAGCTCCCGTTGCTCGGTCCCTGCTCCTGCCAACCTAGCAGTTTGAAAGCATGTCAAAGTGCAAGTAGATAAATAGGTACTGCTCCAGCAGGAAGGTAAACAGCGTTTCCATGCGCTGCTCTGGTTCACCAGAAGTGGCTTAGTCATGCTGGCCACATGACCTGGAAGCTGTACGTCGGTCCCTTGGCCAATAAAGTGAGATGAGCGCAGTAACCCCAGAGTCGGCCACGACTGGACCTAATGGTCAGGGGTCCCTTTACCTTTAAGTCCTATCTTTAAGAAATAGGTGGGTTTTCTATATCAGAAGTTCACTGAACTTCAGATCTCAAGCTTCAGATCTTTTTGGGAAATCCCTTGGCTATTGATGGAACCCCACCCTTCAGGACATCTGAGAATGGGCATGGTAAACCTTTTCAAGTCTCACTGGTTTCAGTCCAATAGTTAAGACTCAGAAATGACTCCCATTTAAAAATGGGGATTTATTAAAGTGTCTGCAGCCGCTGAAATATGCAGCCGTCCAGCTCAAGAACTGGATTTTGTTCTAATATTGACTCAGCCACGGGATCAGAAACACACAAAATGTCTTTGTGTGCAGGAGTATCCAATTATGTAAGCCTTCACCTACAATCTGAAGTGGTAAAGATGAGACAGAGGATGACCCCAGCAAGGCCAGAGTTGGCATGTCTGTTTCAGGAGAAGTACCTCAAAACTGCTTTTCAGCAACTCATAGCTTGTGCTGGTGCTGATGGAGAGAAATAAGACTCTGTGTTTCCCAGCAGTACACACAACTAAAGATAAAAGTGGGAATGGCATTAGACACTTGGTGTAATAAGACAAAGGAAACTTGTGGCAGGAAGCTGCTCCACATTCACAGCTAATGAATTGCTGATTAGGTTAGTTCCTGGCTCAGAAATAGATGTGGTGAACAGAAAAAAGGGTTGTTAAAATCTATCCTTTACTCCTTCCTGAATCATTTAAGAATATCTAATGCCCCCACTTTCTCAGCACAAAGTGCACAGGCCCAATGCTACTTTGCAACAATGATTCCCAGACCTCGCTGCTGTAATTGACAAAATGTAATTGCAATTGACAAAATGTACAGCTTCCTTGACCCTCGTCTAACAAGCCGGCTAAGCGATGTACAGAGTAAGCAAGTTTTTCCCCTGCAGCTTTTCATTCCCAGATTCATTTCATTAGTTTGACATAGGAAGGGGACAAAAGGCAACTTTATCCTGCATATGAATTGTACTAAGCACATTGAGCCGCACTGAAAGAAAAAGAGGAGTAGAAGTCAGATGTCAGTGGACTTAGACAACCACTCTTAACAGGAAACAGGCATGTTTCCACCTCCGCAGAAGAGAATAAAAAGGCTTTTGCATAATTAGTGGAAGACAGATATAGCATCATCTCAAACTCATGCTACACTTCTTCCCCTGCTGCTATACTTGTCCTAATGGAAAGCCAACATAAAATGCATGAAAATTCATGGAAGTTGTGTCCAGGCAACAGAACAAAGGAAATTTCAGATTCTATAAGGACAATTTGGTGCTCAAAATGTAGAATGGAAATTATTTGGTTTAAAGATGCCAGTCATGCTTGCTGAGCTTAGATACAGGTTTGCAATGATTGCTTCAAGAAGAGGCGACCATTACAACCCCCCATTTTTTCCTCCAGCTTAGATTAAAATCTGAATGGGAGAAGAATTCCTGCCTCCTCTTTCCTTCTCAACCTGTTCCCAAAGTGTGTGGGGGGTTCTTTAAGGAAGAATGGATGAATGTAGAAAGACACATAGAATGCATAGATCTTCTAGCCAAAGCTACCTTCCAACAATAACAACTGTGCAAATCTGTTTTAAAGAATTCTACACAGAGAAATATGGGACGCGGGTGGCGATGTGGGTAAAAGCCTCAGTGCCTAGGGCTTGCCAATCGAAAGGTCGGCGGTTCGAATCCCCGCGGCGGGGTGCGCTCCCGTTGTTCGGTCCCAGCGCCTGCCAACCTAGCAGTTCAAAAGCACTCCCGGGTGCAAGTAGATAAATAGGGACCGCTTACTAGCGGGAAGGTAAACAGCGTTTCCGTGTGCGGCTCTGGCTCGCCAGAGCAACGATGTCACGCTGGCCACGTGACCCAGAAGTGTCTCCGGACAGCGCTGGCTCCCGGCCTCTTGAGTGAGATGGGCGCACAACCCTAGAGTCTGTCAAGACTGGCCCGTACGGGCAGGGGTACCTTTACCTTTACCTTTACACAGAGAAATGATTAGGCACAGATTATGTGCAGAATATCTTTCCACTGATGGACACAGGGGGAAATAAATCCTGGATGCTCCTGCTAGAGGACCATTTTCAAATTTTGCTGAACAATTAGGGGAAGCCTAGAGGCACAGACAGGGATGCGGGCGGCGCTGTGGGTTAAACCACAGGGCCTAGGACTTGCCAATCAGAAGGTCAGTGGTTTGAATCCCTGTGACGGGGTGAGCGCCCATTGCTCGGTCCCTGCTCCTGCCAACCTAGCAATTCGAAAGCATGTCAAAGTGCAAGTAGATAAATAGGTACCACTCCGGCGGGAAGGTAAACGGCTCTGGTTCACCAGAAGCAGCTTAGTCATGCTAGCCACATGACCCGGAAGCTGTATACCAGCTCCCTCAGCCAATAAAGCGAGATGAGCGCTGCAACCCCAGAGTTGATCACGACTGGACCTAATGTTCAGGGGTCCCTCTACCTTTACCTTTAGAGGCACAGACAACAAAATATTTCCAAGTCATCTAAGCTCTGTGCTGTGCCTGGCTAGTGAAGGGTGACACAAACACTTATTTTAACTGACCACAAAGCAGCATGACACCTTTTTTAAAACGATCACTGTCAAACAGACACATTGAATGCTCAGCTTACAGCTCATCCAACACCCCTAGCACCTAACAAAGGATTAAATCAACAAGTCACCCTAGCCTCTGAAATACACTGCAATATGTTTTTAAGCTCCTTTTGTGTATCAACACAAAAACACTGCCCATGTGTCTTCATGCATACAAGTCATCTCTCACTTTTAAGGTACAAACCTACGTACGCTTTCCAGGCAGTAAAACCTACTAGACACAACTGCTAAGTAGAAGTATGCAACTTAATGATTCTTTGAAAGGCTTTCTAAAATTATGTTACTATACTGGCCAGCTTTGGGGGTGGGAGGGAAGAGACTGAAGACATTCATACTTATTTTGGCAAATGCTAAATCGAACTGCCTAAAATGGAAAGTGCTGCAACTTATCCTCATGTTTTGCCTATGCAGTGATCAGTATTTGTGTAAGGTTTTTCCTCTTCTATACAGACACATACAAGGTGAGGAATATATAGCCTTCAGGTGAGACGACAGGCTCAATTTAGCCTCTCCAAACACTCTGGGCAGCATTATTCTTGCTTTATGTCACATTGTCCCTTTGCAGGACAACAATGCAATATTCCTTCTCTTCTGCTATTTGCCTGACCTAACTGGACAGCCCATCTCCTGCAAGACAAGGAGAATGAACTGAAACAAAATGAAGGAAAAGGTCTGCAAAGTGACAATGGTGGCAGTCGTACCCCTGTTAGCATAAGCTAGATGAGTGATTTTTCTTCCTGGAGCGATTTAGCCTCAAGAGAATGTTTGGGGGAAATGTGGCCCTCTAGATGTTGTTGGACTCCTAGAACATCTGATGGGTCATAGGTCATAGGTCATAGCCATAAAAAGAGGAAAGGGAAGGGAAGGAATATTGGGAGACAGCATCATTCACACTGTCAATTAACTTGGTTTCTGTAGCAATGGTATCTACAGTTGCAACGCCTGCTGTAAGAGAAGCATCGTGTATTTTGAGTGTGGGAGAAATGCAATGCCCTTAACAGAAACTGTATCAAGAGAGAAGATGTTTGGCTCTTGGGCTAATGACATTGACTGGATACATGGGAAGAAAACAAAACATGGCGGACCCAAAGGGATGGACGTATCCTTTGACTTGCTTTAAACCAGTGTTTTCCAACCTTGGGCCTCCAGCTGTTTTCGAACTACAATTCCCATCATCCCTGACCACTGGTCTTGCTAGCTGAGGATTATGGGAGTTGTAGTCCAAAAACAGCTGGAGGCCCAAGGTTGGGAAATGCTGCTTTAAACTGTGAGATAATGCTAAGGTGATGACACCCAGCACCTTAGATTTGCAGCAGCTGCTTTATCTGGCCAGGGTTTATCAAGTGATAATTGCAGATCTCAATTGGGGAGTGCAACCAGGACCTCACATTTATTTTACTGACTACTAATGAAGTAGAGGTAAAGGACCCCTGACAGTTATGTCCAGTTGCGAACGACTCTGGGGTTGTGGCACTCATCTCGCTTTACTGGCCGAGGGAGCCGACGTTTGTCCGCAGACAGTTTTTCTGGGTCATATGGCCAGCATGACTAAGCCGCTTCTGGCAAAACCAGAGCAGTGCACGGAAATGCCATTTACCTTCCCGCTGGAGTGGTACCTATTTATCTACTTGCACTTTGACGTGCTTTCGAACTGTTAGGTTGGCAGGAGCAGGGACCGAGCAACGGGAGCTCACCTCGTCGCGGGGATTCAAACCGTCAACCTTCTGATCAGCAAGCCCTAGGTTCAGTGGTTTAGACCACAGCGCCACCCGCGTCCCTTACTAATGAAGTAGAAAGGCCATTAATGTTTTGCTAATTTTTTCCCTCCTAAAACAGAATGTTGGTGTCTGAAGGCAAAATGATGTGACATACGACCCAGGTAGTTGGTTTTGTCTTAAAGCAGGGGAGAAGAAGAAAAAGCAAATTAGGTAAGGGAGTCAGTGTGGGAGGACTGATTGCAAAAAGCCTATCCAAAACATCTCTCAGCTGCTGCGTGTTCTTCTGATGACACTGGCTGCACATTGGCAAACTTCTTTTGACAAATGAGCACAGCTAGAAACCTACTTTTGAAAAGCAGAAATTGGAAGCTGAGTTTCAGAGGAATCTGAGCTGCCTGCCAGCATCCAGAATGCATGCATGGAATACTAAACAGACTTCTTGTCCCTTGAATTAGGCACTTGATCATCACCAACACACACAGACACACACACCCCTTTTGAATATTGCTATTTCAATAATCAGATGCAAAGTGGCTGTAGTCCCCAGGAAATCCTCTTTTTTCCCCCTCACCTCCGAACTGATTGACAAGTCATATTGCAGAGCCAGTATTCCTGGAAGAATGCTAAGCCTCTTGTCTGCAACATAGCGGGAGGAAGTCTTGAAGCGTAATTGTGCTCCTGGGCATAGTATCTCTTTTTACATTTGGGCAGAGGAATCTGCAGATGGCATTGTACAGCTTGCCGCGTTAGGCATCGCTGGGAGTATCTGTAGCATTTTTGGCAGAGAGTGGTCAGGCACGAAGACAAGGAGACGGGAAAGGCTGAGGGGCCTTGTTCTCACAGAGCAGGATTAAAAGACCGTCTGGGCTGTACCACTTCAGACTGAAGGCGTTGCTCTCACTCTGAATGGGAAGGGAGGAGAGGTAACACAGCTTCACTGCTCAGGCAACGATCCCGGTCTTGCTACTCTGTGCTAGTAATATTTTCACACTAGTTCAGCTCTAGTCGAAGACACCCTGTCCCAACAAGTCAGCTATGTATATCTTATTTGGGAAAGTGTACATCAACCTGGTTGCCTCAATCCCATCTCCACCTCACTTACACCCTGTTATAAACAGTTTTTTTTACCCTTTTGCAATGGTGAAGGGAAAATAGGCCCAAAAGGAGGTGTATTTCTTGGGGAGAGAGATATCTGCTCAACATTTTGGCTTAGCTCTATTAAAATACAACATTTTAATATGATCATTGATTAATTTGTGGAATAACAGGGTTGTCTTAATAGTTTTTAATGGTAGGGATGAGTTTTCCGGGTTTTAAAACTTTAAGTCATAGGTAAGCGATATATAGCCCATGAGCTGTGTACAATGGTACCTCAGGTTACATATGCTTCAGGTTACAGACTCCACTAACCCAGAAATAGTGCTTCAGGTTAAGAACTTTGCTTCAGGATGAGAACAGAAATCGTGTTCTGGCGGCGCGGCGGCAGCGGGAGGCCCCATTAGCTAAAGTGGTGCTTCAGGTTAAGAACAGTTTCAGGTTAAGTATGGACCTCCGGAACGTATTAAGTACTTAACCCGAGGTACCACTGTACCACTGTACGCGGGTGGCGCTATTGGGCGCGGGTGGCGCTGTGGGTAAAAGCCTCAGCGCCTAGGGCTTGCCGATCGAAAGGTCGGCGGTTCGAATCCCCGCGGCGGAGTGCGCTCCCGTTGCTCGATCCCAGCGCCTGCCAACCTAGCAGTTCGAAAGCACCTCCGGGTGCAAGTAGATAAATAGGGACCGCTTACTGGCGGGAAGGTAAATGGCGTTCCGTGTGCTGCGCTGGCTCGCCAGATGCGGCTTTGTCACGCTGGCCACGTGACCCGGAAGTGTCTCCGGACAGCGCTGGCCCCCGGCCTCTTAAGTGAGATGGGCGCACAAGCCTAGAGTCTGTCAAGACTGGCACGTACGGGCAGGGGTACCTTTACCTTTACCACTGTATAGTATTTGCCTCGTGCAGCCTGCCATTTGCCTCCTTGCTAAATTAGCTGCCAAAAATTGCTGCCACTGCTGAATTTGCTGCAGTTGTGGTCAAATAGTGCACAAAAATCCAAATATTTGCTTCCTCCATTTTTGTGCATGAAATCTGTTGACACTAATTTTAAACTGAGATAGCAAGCCTTTGGGTTCAACAGTCATTCAGGCTTTCTCAGTCAACTATTTGGTATGGGCCGATTCCCACATAGTTAATTCTGTCTTCCTAGTGGTTTGGAATGGGTGGGAAGGGCTCATGGGCATGTCAAGAGAGCTCACAGAAACAAGAAGCCTCTGAATCTATGTGACAAGATTCCCAACAAATACAAAAGCACATAAAACAGCTATAATTGTATAAAGAGAAATCACTGCAATAGAGATTTCCATAGTATGTTAAACACATGTGTACACAAACACAAAATGTGTTTGCTACTCAAGAAATGTTTCTTGAATATGCAATAGAAAGAAATAATAGGAATAGAAAATGTTCTCAGGCTCATTTCCAGTGATCTGTTTCTTTTTCCAAAGGTTGAACAAACCTCCTTTGCTCACTTTACTTCGCGTTAATTTTTACTGCATATAAATTTAAATAAAGATTATTTCTACAGTGCAGCAATTAACAGATAGCCTAAAGACTTATTATTTCAAAGTAGATATTGCCAAAGATATTTAAATAACAGCCATAGAAAATGTCAAATAATTAATTTCACTTAATCATAGGTGGTGGGGGTTTTTTGGGTGTAAGCTAGTTAATTAATATAACCATATCATTGATGATATGATATGGAAAGAAGATTCCACCTAAACATTAGGAAGAACTTCCTGACAGTAAGAGCTGTTCGACAGTGGAATTTGCTGCCAAGGAGCGTAGTGGAGTCTCCTTCTTTGGAGGTCTTTAAGCAGAGGCTTGACAACCATATGTCAGGAGTGCTCTGATGGTGTTTCCTGCTTGGCAGGGGGTTGGACTTGATGGCCCTTGTGGTCTCTTCCAACTCTATGATTCTATGATTAATTGCAGGTGATGTATTTTGCTATGTTTCTGATGGTTATAGGAGGGAGCAGGATGGGAAAGAAATTAGGGTGTGCCAAAAAAGAGAGGTGAACCCAGATTTCCCTAGTTCACAAGTAACATTAGGTCTATAGTGCCTATAAAGTTGAAAACTAACTAGGAAGAAGCAGTTTGGTGACGTTAAGCATGGGCTTGGATTCACCTCGCTTTGCACTTGAACTGCTTGCGCCACCCTCCTACTTTACTGGAAATTGTCAGGAAAGCAAAGAAAGTTAGGTAGCAAAATGTGCAGGTACCTAGGCGATTTCTGTGAAGTGAGAGTGAGTGTGGTGTGGCTAGCTTGTATATTTTTTCCTGGTATTGAGGAATGATCCCTGGTGCTATTAGCAGCCTGTGTGTGTGTGTGTGTGTGAGAGAGAGAGAGAGAGAGAGAGAGAGAGAGAGAGAGAGAGAGGTGGGGAGAGATCGCCATCATTAGGGCCAGCAAGTCATAGCTGGGTTCCCATGGCAAGAGTAAAGTTGGTGCTGGTAGCTGTCTCTCTATTTCTGCCTCCACATAGCAGCTATTTCATGATGGGCACCCCCAAAACTCTCTCAAAAGTCAACATGTACCCACTGGTCCCAAAGAGGCTGGTGATCCCTGAGCCAGAGTTATCTAGACAAATTGCTGCATTACCTCATGCATGCCCAAATCCTGAAAATCAAAAAGTTGTCCAGTACTGTAGATAATTTTTGGTTATGCTGAGCTGCACTGCACATCCAGAAAAGATGGTGAAGCATATTTAAGAAAATCTACAAAATCACTGAGATACGTTTTTAACCCAAACTGGATTTAAAGCATTAAATCGAGATAATATGATTTTAATCTGAATTCAAAGTGCTTTGGATTCAGTTTTTATTGCAAATTGTGGATTCGTCCCTTCACTGTGTGTCTGCTTACTTTGCTTGGACGAAAATAATTATATATAATTTTTGTTAAAAGAATTATTGCCTTGCCCTTGACACATGTTTGGAGAAAGGTACACGGTTCCTGTCAGGTGCCCAGCAACAAAATGTGGCCATGAAGAAGTAGGGTAGTTTTAAAGCCTGCCTCTGGAGTGTCATAGCTGCTGATAAGGTTAATAAATTAATAAGTAGGTTATCCTAGAAAGTAAGGAACATGTCCTAATATAGCAAGAGATTCAACCACAGGAAACTATAGGGAAATATAATACTTCCCAAAGCAGTTAGCTATTATTCCCCCTGGATATGAAGAAAGCACAATTAGCTCAAATGCTTTTGGGACTGCTTGGATGAAAGCTCAAAAACTGACCTAAGGAATAGCTGGTGCTGTCCGGGAGCTGAGATGACATGGAACAAGTGGCAACAAAAGTAACTGTCAAGCTTTTCATTTGGGAGATGGAGACATTCTGTATTTCTGGTCTGAAATGTGTACAACGCTAAGAAAGAAAGAAAGACCTTGAAAATTGGCCTGGGGCACACAGATAAGCTTATTGTTGGCCTGTTTCCTTTTGCTCTGTGGGTATGAAATGTGCTTGAACTAACCACATGCCAAGCTTGTTGGGTGAGATTAGGGGGGAAAGGGTTTTTGTTGTTGTTGTTGCTTTGCATGTAGATTTCCCAAGTTTTCTGCACTCTTAAAGATCCCTCCTCATTCAGTTCTAAGTGCTGGGAGTGTTCCAGAAGAAACCCTTACAGATTTGGTGGGGCTGTGAAGAGGCTCAGACAACTTGGGAAACTGTTTTAACTTTGAATGAATACATGAACACTTGCTACGGGTGACTGCGGAGGCAATAAGCTTTGCTATTTAGGGAAAAGGTAGCAGCTGCAGAGGCAGTTATGTTGTGAGAGGGCATATGTGACAGCCCAAGGAAGTGTAGTAGTAGTAGTAGTAGTAGTAGTAGTAGTAGTAGTAGTAGAAGAGTTTGGATTTGATATCCCGCTTTATCACTACCCAAAGGAGTCTCAAAGCGGCTAACATTCTCCTTTCCCTTCCTCCCCCACAACAAACACTCTGTGAGGTGAGTGGGACTGAAGTGTGACTAGCCCAAGGTCACACAACAGCTGCATGTGGAGGAGCAAAGACGCGAACCTGGTTCCCCAGATTATGAGTCTACCGCTCCTAACCACTACACCACACTGGCTCCCAGTGTTGAGGCAAAACCTGAGGCTCTACGTTTTCTGGAATGTATACACACTGTTGTGGGTTTGGAGGGTCAATTGGATCCCTTCCGAACCTGTGATCTTGTAGATTTGCTGTAGAATCTTTAAGAGGAAACCAGCCAAACTAGCTCCTTAGTTAAGTTGATGGCTTTGACTGGCCAGTTAAGAACTGTGGTTTACAAGTCTTAGGAGCTTGCCATAGAGACAAATGGCACATATATTTTCCCACATCAACTGGCTGGATACCGGGGCATCATTGGATGGAGAACAACAGGGCGTGTATTCCTCTGTGCTGCATTTGAGGTTTCCCCAGAAACCCAAGGGGGAATCAAGATCCATCCCTTCACAATTCTATTATTCCATGATCTGTTGGGGCCCAAACACTGAAGAAGCGTAAAGGAGCTGGAAGTGGACAATTCTAGAGGAACCAAAACAACACACTGTTGGCAAGATCAGGCAGTCTTCCATATTGTGCACCATGTGTTTTACATCTTGCATTTTAAGAGCCATTGCATGAAAATAAAGATGTTAAAACACAATCTGGCAAGCAAAATACTATCCTCTCCCATAAACTGTGCCGCAGTCAGATAGGGAAGATGACAGCACACCAGGCAGAATTCCAGATCTATCAAGCACATATTGTCAAACGCGACAACGTGCACCCGGAGTAAATTATGGCATACTTCCTAGTATTGGATCATGACATTTGTTGTTGTTGTTTAGTCGTTCAGTCGTGTCCGACTCTTCGTGACCCCATGGACCAGAGCACGCCAGGCACTTCTGTCTTCCACTGCCACCCGCAGTTTGGTCAGATTCATGTTTGTAGCTTCGAGAACACTGTCTAACCATCTCGTCCTCTGTCGTCCTCTTCTCCTTGTGCCCTCCATCTTTCCCAACATCAGGGTCTTTTCCAGTGAGTCTTCTCTTCTCATGAGGTGGCCAAAGTATTGGAGCCTCAGCTTCACGATCTGTCCTTCCAGTGAGCACTCAGGGCTGATTTCCTTAAGAATGGATGCGTTTGATCTTCTTGCAGTCCATGGGACTCTCAAGAGTCTCCTCCAGCACCATAATTCAAAAGCGTCAATTCTTCGGCGATCCGCCTTCTTTATGGTCCAGCTCTCACTTCCATACATCACTACTGGGAAAACCATAGCTTTTACTATACGGACCTTTGTTGGCAAGGTGATGTCTCTACTTTTTAAAATGCTATCTAGGTTTGCCATTGCTTTCCTCCCAAGAAGCAGGCGTCTCTTAATTTCGTGGCTGCTGTCACCATCTGCAGTGATCATGTAGCCCAAGAAAGTAAAATCTCTCACTGCCTCCATTTCCTCCCCTTCTATTTGCCAGGAGGTGATGGGACCAGTGGCCATGATCTTCGTTTTTTTGATGTTGAGCTTCAGACCATATTTTGTGCTCTCCTCTTTCACCCTCAATAAAAGGTTTTTTAATTCCTCCTCACTTTCTGCCATCAAGGTTGTGTCATCTGCATATCTGAGGTTGTTGATATTTCTTCCAGCAATCTTAATTCCGGCTAGGGATTCATCCAGCCCAGCCTTTCGCATGATGAATTCTGCATATAAGTTAAATAAGCAGGGAGACAAAATACAGCCTTGTCGTACTCCTTTCCCAATTTTGAACCAATCAGTTGTTCCATATCCAGTTCTAACTGTAGCTTCTTGTCCCACATAGAGATTTCTCAGGAGACAGATGAGGTGATCAGGCACTCCAATTTCTTTAAGAACTTGCCATAGTTTGCTGTGATCGACACAGTCAAAGGCTTTTGCATAGTCAATGAAGCAGAAGTAGATGTCTTTCTGGAACTCTCTAGCTTTCTCCATAATCCAGCGCATGTTTGCAATTTGGTCTCTGGTTCCCCTGCCTCTTCTAAATCCAGCTTGCACTTCTGGGAGTTCTCGGTCCACATACTGCTTGAATCATGACATTTACTGTGGCTCTTATTTAATTTAAGTGCCCTTACTTAGGCAAAGCTCAGAAGATGATGTGCTCCTATAAGGGCTGAACTACACATGTTGTTCTGTTGTGCAAAATTCTACCCCTTCCAACTCCCCCCCTCCTTCAGCCTACAAAATATATCTGTGGAGTCTGCAGACAAAAGAGGGAGGCCGGTGCGCAGGTGGCGAGTGCCTTAAAAAAGAAATGGCACAAAGGGAAACAATTATGCTGAAAATCCTATCTCAGATGCTATTTGTCAAAGCAGCAGCACTGTGTGTGTGTGTGTGTGTGTGTGTGTGTGTGTGTCTGAGAGAGAGAGAGAGACCTAATCTTCAGCAGACAGCGGCACAGGGTAAAGGTAAAGGTAAAGGGACCCCTGACCATTAGGTCCAGTCATGACCGATTCTGGGGTTGCCACGCTCATTTCGCTTTATTGGCAGAGGTAGCCGGCGTACAGCCTCCGGGTCATGTGGCCAGCATGACTAAGCTGCTTCTGGCGAACCAGAGCGATGCACGGAAACACCGTTTACCTTCCCGCCAGAATGGTACCTATTTATCTACTTGCACTTTGACGTGCTTTCGAACTGCTAGGTGGGCAGGAGCAGGGACCGAGCAATGGGAGCTTACCCCGTCACGGGGATTCGAACCGCCGACTTTCTGATCGGCAAGTCCTAGGCTCTCTGGTTTAACCCACAGTGCCACCCATGTCCCACAGGATACAAGCAGTTAATAATCCCCTCCCTGGAGCCAGTCTTCCATTTTAATTTTGCATAAACCAGGGGTGCATTTTTTGTAAAGATGTTGGGGACATATTGTGCTTCAGTATCATATCCCATTTGAGATTAAGAAAAGCAGAATGAAGCCCACATATGAAAGAGGCATGGCTCCATGTCCTCTCTAATAAAACATATGTTTCCTTGTTACTGAAATTTAATTGCATAGATAAAATCCTCCCAAATCTGTAGAAAGTGGTTATTTCTTAATTGCTTAAGTTATGCAAATAAGTTTTTTTTTTTAAAAAAAAATGATTGCATTTTTCTTTTGCAACTCTGGTCAAGGTAAATTTACCACATGCATGATTAGGTCATGACAATCAAGGTCAACACATCTTAAAGTATTAGAAATAAGATTGAAATACGAAAAAGTACCTTTCCCCCATGGAGTATACCAGAATTTCTTACATAAAGTTTTTATTTATCTGGTTGCAACTTTGTCCCTCTCAGTTAAGTGTGTGTTTTAAGAGGTGCAAAATATTTCTCTCCCAGGAAATAATTTAAAGGGTATTACAGAAGCTAGCAAGTTAATCCTCAACTGCATACAATCATTTATAGAAATCCTTTTAAGAATGGGACTTTCTAAACACACCTCTAAAAACTTTTTATTCATGGTTGTAGATGTCAGGTAGAATGAATGACTGTGCGATCATTTCAGACCATGGACCCACTTTTAGCACAAACATGGATTTCGGGGAACAACTTCTTTTTTTTTAACCATATAGTCGTATGAGTGCTGTGCTGCTATCTCAGCCCATCAGCTGAAGAGCAATGCACCAGATCATTTTCAAAGCAGTGCTGTTTATGAAGGATAACCAAAGAGAGACTCTTGGTGGCAAAATGTATCTTGATTCTCAGAGTCCCACATTCTAGAAGTAAACATATTAATGCTAGGGGCCACAATAATATGATCTGCATGCATTTATAAACTGGACAACTGTCAGGGACCGCCTGGACACTGAGGAGTGGTGGCTGGATACTGATACTACTACTACTAGTAGTAATTTTATTATTTATACCCCACCCATCTGGCTGGGTTTCCCCAGGCACTCTAGGCGGCTTACAGCACATAAAAAAACTGTAAAACATTAGACATAAAAAAATTCCTGATACAGGGTTGCCTTCAGATGTCTTCTAAAAGTCAGGTAGTTGTTTATTTCCTTGACATCTGATGGGGCGTTGGTGCCACTGCCGAGAAGGCCATCTGCCTGGCTCTCTGTAACCTCACTTCCCACAGTGAGGGAACATCCAGAAGGCCCTCGGAGGAGGACCTCAGTGTCCAGGCTGAGCAATGGGGGTGGAGACGCTCCTTCAGGTATACTGGGCCGAGGCCATTTAGGGCTTTAAAGGTCAGCACCAACACTTTGAATTGTGCTCAGAAATGTACTGGGAGCCAATGTAGGTCTTTCAGGACCGGTGTTACGTGGTCTTGGCAGCCACTCCCAACAGAGCCGTAGCTAGGGGGTGGTAAGGAAGGCCCCTGCCAGGGGCGCAGGTGAGGGGACACAAAATCGGCTTTAAAATATGTCCATAAATATGTGTATTGGATTTTCTGTGAAAGAATTCATTACAAGGTGAAGTGTGCGAGGAATTGAATGGGGGGTTAGGGGTTGGAGGAGAGGCAGAAAGAGGAGCTAATTTGTCTGTGGCTAGGGGACACAATCTGGACGGTTCTGCTAGGGGTGCAAGATCACTTAGCTACAGCTCTGACTCCTAGTCACCAGTCTGGCTGCTGCATTCTGGACTAGTTGTCGTTTCCGAGTCACCTTCAAAGGTAGCTCCACGTGGGCACCAGGAGAAGTGGGGTTGGAGACTGACTTGTAGGAAGGGATTAGTGATCTGGGGGAGCGTGAAACAGCTGGGAGACCGGAAGCAGAGGGAGGAGAAGCTGCAGGATTGGAGAGTGAAGGTGCAAGGAGGAGGGAGAGAGAGGTCATGCTGGTTTAGAGTCAAGGGCTTCTACACCTTCTCCTACCTCCACCTCTCCTGCCCCACTGTCTCCCAGGATCAGGAGAGGATTGAAGAGACAGGACCAGAAATGGGTTAAATGCAGGTGGAGTCTTTGCCTGCTTGTGCGCAGCTTGGGTGGGGGAGATACATGAGGTCGAGGGTGGGCCTCTCTGTTGTGGCCACTACCTCATCGGATGCACACCTAGGAGTAACTGAGAGGCATAGTGTTATGTGCTGAGTTGAATAGGATCCAAAATGCAGCAGTCTGATTGGTCCTAGAAGAATAGGATCCAAAATGCAGCAGTCTGGTTGGTCCTAGAACAATAGGATCCAGAATGCAGCAGTCTGATTGGTCCTAGAACAATAGGATCCAGAATGCAGCAGTCTGATTGGTCTGCAGGAGCCACCCAATCCAACTCCGGGCAGAAGTGAATCCGCAACCTGATTGGCCTACAGGAGAATCCCAGAATTAGCCAATCACGTGGGGCCCATTGTGTAAATAATGTATATAAAGCAGACATTTCGGAGGAACTTCCATTCCTCACTACTCTGAGCTGAATAAAGGGCATGAAATCCACACTCGACTCTGAGTATATTTCACCTAGGACAGATGGACATGCCTTTTCCTAACTTGTAAGTGTACTTTTGACAATCAAGAGCTAATTCCTCCCTCTAGACATTTCTTGTCTGACAGCACCATGACACCAACACAGTTCAATCAGCTAGGAGCTCAAGAGAACTAAAGGAAGTAGGGCAAAAGAAAAGAGCCCTCACCTAAAAAAACCTATAGTTCCTCTGGTTCCCAGCCGCAGTTAAAGGAGGACAAATGGGACATGCAACAAAATGTTGCAGTGGGGAGTGCCCTAGTCAGCCATTTCTATGATTCTCCTCGCCGTATTTCCTCTGAGCCTGGTTTCCATTCCCCCCCCCCAACAGTTAGCATTTTGTGCCCACTGAGCAGGCTCAGTCCACATTAGGCTGCGAGCGCGGGTGGTGCTGTAGGTTAAACCACAGAGCCTAGGACTTGCTGATCAGAAGGTTGGCGGTTCGAATCCCTGCGACGGGGTGAGCTCCCGTTGCTCAGTCCCTGCTCCTGCCAACCTAGCAGAAGGCATGTCAAAGTGCAAGTAGATAAATAGGTACCACTCCGGCGGGAAGGTAAACGGCGTTTCCGTGCGCTGCTCTGGTTCGCCAGAAGCGGCTTAGTCATGCTGGCCACATGACCCAGAAGCTGTACGCCGGCTCCCTCGGCCAATAAAGCGAGATGAGCGCCGCAACCCCAGAGTCGGTCACGACTAGATCTAATGGTCAAGGGACCCTTTACCTTTACCTTCCAAATGTAGGCTAGAAGAGCATACTCATGCTAAACTAGATGCTGATGCCAAAATAAATTATTTTTCCTTATTAAAAACAAAGCAGAGGAGACTCGTGTGCCTCCCCACCTGTCATTTCACACTTTGTTTTATGTTACTGCTGGTCACACACGTATTGGGATATGGAGCGACAACACAGAACATGTCACAGCCCTGATGACTATGAGAAAAGCCGTGTTCATGACAGAGACTTCTACATTTTTTTATGGAGGGCCATAAACGCAGAGGTTCAAAGCTTCGTGTCATACACACCTTCATGGCCCAAACCATCTTACATGTACACTCCCTGTATGTTTCCCTAAATGCATGCACCAATCATGTGGGAAAGCTGATCAGCCTGCAGGTAATTATGTTATGGCCAGCAATCCCCAACCACATGTGGATCTATTTGGGAGGAAGATCCTGAGGTTCCTTGCATGCAGAAACTTCTGTAAGGAAGCTTTCAAGTGAGTCCAAGAGACATAAACAATAGCACTTCTTCAAACAATGAACCGTTACAGAATTTGGTGATGGTCGTCGGGGCTTACATGTTCTTCTTGAAGGGGACTGAATGCATTCCTAGAAGAGAAGCCTCTCAATGGCTGCTACCTTGCAAGTTCATTTTATTCCACCAGTTGCTAGAGGAAGTCAGCAAGGCAGAGGACTGTTGCCTTCATGCCCTGCTTGTGGACTTAGCTAGCTAGTGTTGGAAATTGGGTGTTGGAAAATTAGCTAGCTAGTGTTGGAAATTAGCTAGCTAGTGTTGGAAATTGAAAGTCCTGAAAAAGAGCACTGCTCATATGTAATAATAATAATAATAATTTTTTATTTATATCCCGCCCTCCCCAGCCGAAGCTGGGCTCAGGGCGGCTAACAACAATCAAAATAATCCAACATTCTAAAAACATTCATTCTAAAATTCATTAAAATCAAATCCATGGCAACCATTAAGCAAAATTCTGTGCAGATTGCCAGAGGAGGGGGTCAGGCTCCAGTAGTTTGGGTTGTGCAAAATTTGCTTAGTTTCTTGTGATGGGGATCAGGGCTTGGTTTCTTCTACACATGAGCATTTGTGGTAAGTAGCTGAGCTTCTCCTGCCCCTCCTATCTATATCCTTGCTTGCTTCCTGACCAGAAGCAGGGGGGGATATTGTCACCTTTCGCCTGGGAACATGGAGGGCAACTGAGAGAGCAGTGGAAGGCACAGTGCAAAGGCACAGCTGATTTCCCCATGCAATATATTTATGAAGACCTTCTTGCTACTGAAATATATCATGGAAATGGCTTGGCTGTTCTCTGAGGCATCCATCAGTTGCTTAAGGATGCTGGTAAAGGCTCTGTCAGCTCTGCGGGACTCCTTTGACTTGCTAATAGGATAAAAATAAACCAAGGAGTGTAGCTAGAAGTCAGGTGGAATTCAAAAGGCTCTGGCTGGATCTTCTTTTTTAAAAAATTGTGATTTCCTTTTCTGAGTGCCTTTTCTACCTAATCAAAACTAAAGATGGGGGGAGCCTATTCTATCTGTGGTGGACAGTGTTACACTAAATAACTGCTTCCCCACAAAAGAAATTAATACTAGTATTCACCAAAAAGAAATCCCTCACAAAATTATTTCCAGATTATTATTATTTTTACACAAGCTATGTTATGTTTAGTCTTCCTCACACTCTAGCTGTGAGGCATCCAGCTTAACGAAAATTTAGATTAAATAATAAAACATACTGAACAGAAGTTAATCACTTTTAAGTACTACAATCTTATGCAAATTTATCGGGGGCAAATCCCATTGAATTTAATGTGATATTTTCTGAATAGACATACACAAGAATTTTGCAGTATATACTGGCATTAAATGTGAAAGAAAATGGCCATACTTTTCATTGAAACACGTTTCAATATTAATTTCACATGTTCCCCTCAAATATTAGCTTGCTTCCCATGGCACCTCTAAATTGAGGCTATTCTAAAATTGCTCGCTATTTCTGCTTTTATTTATTTACTGCATTCATATTCCACCTTTCTGCCAAGGCACCCAAGGTAGTTTACAATTTTAAAAGGCTAAGATAGAAATGACACAAATGACACAAAGTGTAGAAGGCAGAGCCTTCTGAAGCTGACTGGAAGCTGATGGCACAAGCTCCACAGTCAGTCACACGTGTCTTAAGCAGCCTCAGGGAAGGTGGAAGAGAAGCTTTTTCTAACAGTTCCCTCAAGCTATTAATGATTCTTCTCAGGAAACAACAGTGTGTGCTCCCTTGCCTAGGGAAGAATGAGTTTCAGCCCAAATTTGCTTCTGTGTAATGTCTATCTTGGAAAATAAATAGTAACTGCATTAGGATGTATTCTGAGCTATTTAGGAACATAGGGAGCTGCCTTTGACTAAGTCAGACTATTGCTCCATCAAGCTCAGTATTGTCAACACGGAGAGGCAATGGTTCTCCTGTGTTTAAGTTCGAAGTCCCTCCCAACCCTGCCTGGAGTTGCCAGGGACTGAACCTGAGACTTTTTGCAACCTAGGTATGTGCTCTGCCAGTGAGCTATAGTTCTTTGTAAGCTTTCTTATCAACAGATCATTTCTCCTTTCCCATTAGCGTGCAGGGCTAATGACATTATATGAGATGTGCCAGAGTTTCCTCCATCAGATGGCAAATAACTGCCACTACCAGCTCTTGAGATATGCAGTGCAGATCCATCTATGCAATTTCACATGTGCTCTTTTAAAAAATGCATTCCATGTAGTTAATCTATCTAATCTATCTAATCTATCTATCTATCATCTATCTATCTATCTATTTGTAAACAAACAATAGCTCTGCATTAAAATTCGTACTTAAGCCAACATACACATTTAACTATCATTTTATCTCAATGTATTTCATCCTAAAATAGACATTTTTGTGCATTTTGGTACATGGACTTGTCCCAAAAGCTTCTGTGCAATTAACCTGCAAAGCCAGTTGCCTTGGGGCACCTGGTCTGCTGAATGTTGACTGTATGCGTGCGAAATCTCCAGGGCCGGATTTAGGTTTGATGAGGCCCTAAAGGCTACTGATGAGGCTACTGAAGGTAATGGGGCCCTTTATATGGCCAGCTGTCCTTTGTCAACAACAAATTGTCACTGTTTCTTGTGTTGAATATATGCTATATGGTAATTTATTGACCTAATAGTTATTTAAAGCCATTTGCACATAGCAAATAGGAGCCTACACAACACAAAACACTGTTGCCGTATGTAGGTTTTATTTTATTTGCTTTTTATCTTATATTTTGGAAATCTACATCCAGGTTTCTTTTCCTTTATTTTTTTTGGGGGACCCCCAAGAGAGTGGGGCCCTAAGCTATAACTTGTTTAGCTTATACATAAATCCGGCACTGAAAATCTCAGACTTCCTCTGAAAGAAAAGTTCATGAGAAACAGCACTTGATTCATTGCATCGCTATGAGATGGAGACGTTTGTATACCGAATTAGGTAATTTCGCATTGAACATCACCATTTAGTCTCAGGGAGAGATTTTACCAGCTGTGCTATCCTTTCAAAAGTGGACATATCATTGCCTGAACATAGGAAATGCCTACATGCAAAGATATGCTCTATCACTGAGTGGGGCCCTGACAGGACAAGTTTAATGCCATTCCATCTGGTAATTGCAAGCAGAGCATCTCCAGCAGTACATTACGAAAAGAGGACTAGTCACAAGGAAACCGTTCCATAATCGTCGGGGCCAAATCATGGCTACTCAGTGTGTCATGGGTTAGGTATCAAGGGCTTTCAAAATCACGTGAAGCAAGGACTTACTTTACCATGGGGGTGCCATGCTTTGTTAGTATGCAAATTACTTTGGGATACATACAGTAGAAATGTTAATCTCTATTTTCATGGAAGGGCAGTGTTGCAAGTAAAGTAGCATGCAGCTGATGTCAACATTGTCTAAATTGCGCTGAGCCGCTTATTTTCCAGTTTCAAGGCACTGAACTACAGAGCATAGTGATGTTTTTGGCTTATTTAAAACAAAGCAACAAAACACAACAACACCAGTTTCAAGTGCTGGTTTGAGAGTTCCGTCTTCCTAGCAAGACATTCTGGAGATTTTTCATTCTCATTTCAAAATGCAGAAAGCCCTGTTTCGCAGGACTTCCTTGCTTCTGTTATACATGCTTTTTCTTTCTCTCTTCTATTCTGACATCTCTCGTTCCCTTGGGCTGCTCTATTCCAGATTATTTGATTCCAAAATATTTTAGCAAGTGACTTTCATCAATTATTCTAAGCCTACCTATTAATTCTATCCACAGGTAGCCCATTTCTTTTGCACATCGACCCTGTGAGGCAGGTGAGGTTGAGAGGCAGTGAGTGGCTCAAGGTAACCCAGTAAGTTTCAGGGTCAAGTGGGGATGTGAGCCTTTGTCTCCCAGGTCCTAGTCTGATACTCAGAGTTCACACAATCACTTCAAAAATGCTAACTTGATATGACCTCCAAGTTTCCTTTTCACCATTTCAAGTACTTGTCTGAAGTGGGAACAAAATCGTAATTATAAAGTTCGTGGCCATACAGCATTAATACTCCTGATCTCAATTCTACCTGCCCTCCACAGCCCTCTTAATTATCATTAATTGCATACATTTATACCGTGCATTGCTCACTGTAAAGGTGGGAATTAACAGAAGCGTTGAAGTTTGCAGGCAGTGGAACTTCAAAACAGCACAAGTTTCTTAACAGAAAAAATAATAGAATAATCAGTGATAGACTTTGTCAAGTAACCAACAAACAACATCAGGGATTTAAACATGCAAAGGTGCGTATTAGGGGTGGAGGGAGGAATTGGATGAATCAATGGCTATTATGTTAGGATTCCTACCAATATGTACAAAATGAGAGTTGTTAGTTTTGCTAAAGAAGAAAGGCAAATGTTTCACTCACTTTCACTAGTCTCATACTCCATTTCTACTTCTGTTTTTCCTCCTCTACTTCTGGTTCTTCTATGCTCTTTAAAACAAAACCAAGGATCGTTTTAATTTTAGGAGAATGGCAAATGCTCTAAACTAGAATATGACATTTTAAACAAAACAGCTAGTAACACACAAACATAGATATAATAATAATAAAATATATTTCGTCATTGTGCTTAACAAACAACAAAAAGGTCATTGAACGCATCTTTAATGCCACCTCTTCGACGTGTCTCTGGTTGGCATGCATATCCAAGCAATGAAACTGCTCTGTCCATTCTAACTCATCAAAGTGTGACAGCGCTTTCTTCAAGTTACAAATCTATTTTTGAGTGCAGAGAGAATAGTTTCAACAGGAAAGAAGATACCTCCCCTGCCCCGGGGATAATGGCAATCTCCACAGTAGACGATATAACCATCCATCATTTTGATTGCCAAGTCAGAGGCTGTGCTCTTGGACAGGTAAAGTCAAGGACTACTAAGGGCGGGCAGTTCTTGGAAAGAATACCTTCTATAGAAACAAATTTTTCGTCATAAATCTGGAGTAGGAACATAGGAATGCCTGGTTTACTTATGTGTCGGTATTATTTGGGTAGAAATAATAAAGGTAGACTACATTTTACCAACTTTGGGATCCTTTGAAGACCTACAGTTCTACTTTGAGATGCCAGGGACTGAAGCCAGAGGCCTTTTGCAAACAAAATATTTGTTATTCCACTGAGCAATGGCCCTTCCCCAATTCCATCCTCGACTGGCATGGTTTAGGGAAGTCATGTGAACAAACAAAAGCTTCATTGCACCAGCTGTAGCTGTGATGTTCTATCATGTTCTATCATGATCTAATTATTTATTGTATGTAAGCTGTATATTGCCATGGTCTCTGTCATACTAGTTTTGCAAACTTTGGGGGCACATTGAACAGTAGCTGGGAATAGCCAACTCAATAGTTTTGCAACCATAACATCTAATAAACTAATAAAACTAATAAAACACACACAGCCCTTACTGTGCATAAACTTCTTTCTTTTCTTTTTTTAAAAAATGAATCTATATGGTAATGAATATATACACGTCAAGCCAATCCAGTTATGCATCCCATGAAAAGAAAAATAAATGAGTAAAGGCTACTTGACCCTACTGCATTTTCTTTAAATTCCTGTTGCCTGAAATTGACATTATGTCAATTGGAGCTGCAGGGATCATGACTAATTTAGAAGCACGAATCATCTTGGACTCCCATCTTTAGCCTCTTGACTTTAAAAGGTCTGTCCTTGACATTTCAAAAAAACAATCTTCTAAACAGAAAACACAGTGTATGACGGTGTACGTATTAAGGAAGTCTAAAATTGACTGCTGCCCTTCCTATTCTTGCTGGAAAATGAAATCTATACAAAGCTGCTGTTTCTTCTTCTTCTTTACAACAACATGTCCAAAGCTGCTCAAAATAAAACTGAAAATTCCAATAAAAGTATCTTAATAAGATGTAACATTTTATTACAAAGATTAGTAAGTGAGCATTGAGGTTCTACTTGGCTGCATGATAACCAATAGCCACTGACAGACCAATCCTCCATGAATTGTCTAACTCCCTCTTAAATCTATCTATGGTAAGTAAGTGCTTGGATTGGTGACAAAGGAAGTCCTATCATGCACACAGGAATTACACAACCTTTTTTTTTTTCATATCAAGCATCGCTAGGACCCCTTACGACAGCACAGCTGTTGATTTGTCTACTTATTTAAAATTATTCTTTGTGCTTTGGCACTTGCTCAGCTGAGAAGGTAAGTTCTAAAATAAACTCAAGTGCATTTCAGGCAACAGAAAAGTAGTATTAAGTAAAACAAGCAATTACATATTCCATTTCCCATTAACTAAAAAGTTATATGAGTCATTCTTGGCTTTCTTCCTTAGAGACACATTAGAGGGTAATTTAAATGAGCACGTTTTATTGGTTTTACTATACACAGATGCTACTGTTTCCACAATATGCATATTATTACATTATTGCACAAAGGATATTATACTTCTATCATTTTCAATATGGAGTGCACCTGCAGGACAATAGCACTGATAGTATGGTTTCATGAGACCCCTGAATCTTATTAATAGAGGAAATACAGAAAAACTAAGATCATGGCCACTGGTCCCATCACCTCCTGGCAAATAGGAGAGGAGGAAATGGAGGCAGTGAGAGATTTTACTTTGTTGGGCTCCATGATCTCTGCAGATGGTGACAGCAGACACGAAATTAAAAGATGCCTGCTTCTTGGGAGAAAGAAACCTAGACAGCATCTTAAAAAGCAGAGGCATCACCTTGCCGACAAAGGTTGGTATAGTTGGTATAGTTATAGTTGGTATAGTTAAGTTGGTATAGTTGGTATAGTTAAAGCTATGGTTTTCCCAGTAGTGATGTATGGAAGTGAGAGCTGGGCCATAAAGAAGGCTGATCGCTGAAGAATTGATGCTTTTGAATTATGGGGCTGGAGGAGACTCCCACGGACTGCAAGAAGATCAAACCTATCCATTCTGAGGGAAATCAGCCCTGAGTGCTCATTGGAAGGACAGATCCTGAAGCTGAGGCTCCAATACTTTGGCCACCTCATGAGAAGAGAAGACTCCCTGGAAAAGACCCTGATGTTGGGAAAGATGGAGGGCACAAGGAGAAGGGGACGACAGAGGACGAGATGGTTGGATAGTGTTCTCGAAGCTACCAGCATGAGTTTGACCAAACTGCGGGAGGCAGTGGAAGACAGGAGTGCCTGGCTTGCTCTGGTCCATGGGGTCACGAAGAGTTGGACACGACTAAACGACTAAACAACAGCAAGAGAAAATAGAGTAGGCTTATATTATCAAGGTAGAAAACGGGACAGGAAAAACAAATCATACAGTGGGGCAGGGGAGGCCTGTGGTCCTCTAGATGTTGTCAGAACTGACTGCTGGCCATGCTGGCTGGGGTTGATAAAAAGTTGGACTCCAACCGAAGTCATCCAGACAGGTTGTCATCCCTGCCATATAGAATATCTAACTCTTCCATTTCTAGACATAAGCAAGTGTTCCAGATGTGCCTTTACCTCATGTACTCTTAAATCACATTATCCCATTGCTACATACCCTTTTGCATTTGTGTCAGAAACTTCTGGTCCATTGTTGAATCTGTTGCAGCACAATCTTAACCATGTCTATACAGAGACAAACCCTATTTAATTCAACGGGGCTTACTCGCAGGTAAGTCAACACAAAAGACAGAATCCAAGTTAAAAGGTGACTGCACACTTTTCCCTAGCAAGTTTATATATGTCACCAAGTTCACCTCCATTTCGCCTCAGAAGATCACCTGAAATGTTTCTTATATGTGTGGCAGCCATGTTTGTCCTTCATCGTATGCCCTGTTTGCATATGAATGAGTGCAACTGTGTCTATTTTTCACATGAAAAGGGGTGTGTGGCTAAGGGAAGCTGAACTTATCCCTGCATCACCTCCATATATTACTTCAGTTGCTTCTCCCTGCCCCATTCCATCTCAGTTCGGTATTGGAACCTGCAGGGCTAGAGTAATGTGTGAATATTCAGATACATGCATATATGAGAAAAACATGCATGGGACGTCATGAGATGTGGGAAACTTGGCAGAGAGAAAAGAGTGGAACGATGCGGGTGGATTCAGCTCCACACACCTATGTGTTTCCTTCTGATGTTAGAAGTACCCCCCCCCCCATCTCATATTAGACACGAACAGGGCAGACACGTAAACAGCAAACCCATCTGCCTACACGAGGTCCAATTTAGCTTTTAATGAAAGTGGAGAGTGTTTGGTACAACAGATTTGAGGGGGGGATTTAAGATGAAGGGGAGCTTTAGAATCTCACTTTTGCAGGCTTTTTTGTTGTTTTTTGCCTCTGTCAAGTCTGAACATCAATCCTGCTCCTCTCACTTGTCCCTAACCTCCTAAGCACTCGCTGCACCCCACATTGTGAAACAGTGCTAATGAAACTGGGATACAGAGGCAGCTTGGGTACTGTGGGGATTTTTGTTATGAATCTACAATAGTCGTTCTGCACCAGCACGGCCACATTCAACACAGAAGCAGTCCAACTGCCGATGGTTGCTGACAGCAGCTGCTCCTTTCAGTGCCAACCATCACCAAAAAGTAAAACATTAGAGTCTTTGTCAGGCTATGGCTTGCTTACGTTCAATTCTGAATCCTATCTTATTTTTGTTTGTTGCTTTACTGTATGTGTATAGTTGGCTCACAGAACAATAACTAAGATGTGGTGCAGAAATACAAAATATAATAATTAAAATGATATATCTTGATAGTGACAGCAGTCACGAAATTAAAAGACACCTGCTCCTTTGGAGAAAGGCGATGGCAAACCTAGACAGCATCTTAAAAAGCAGAGACATCACCTTGCCAACAAAGGTCTGTATAGTTAAAGCCATGGTTTTCCCAGAAGTGATGTATGGAAGTGAGAGCTGGACCATAAAGAAGGCTGATCGCCGAAGAATTGACGCTTTTGAATTATAGTGCTGGAGGAGACTCTTGAGAGTCCCATGGACTGCAAGAAGATCAAACCTATCCATTCTGAAGGAAATCAGCCCTGAGTGCTCACTGGAAGGACAGATCGTGAAGCTGAGGCTCCAATACTTTGGCCACCTCATGACAAGAGATGACTCCCTGGAAAAGACCCTGATGTTGGGAAAGATGGAGGGCACAAGGAGAAGGGGACGACAGAGGACGAGATAGTTGGACAGTGTTCTCAAAGCTACAAACATGAGTCTGACCAAACTGCGGGAGGCAGTGGAAGACAGGAGTGCCTGGCATGCTCTGGTCCATGGGGTCACGAAGAGTTGGACACGACTAAATGACTAAACAACAACAACAAAATCCTGA
This sequence comes from Podarcis tiliguerta, assembly GCF_965153285.1. NCBI lineage: Eukaryota > Metazoa > Chordata > Lepidosauria > Squamata > Lacertidae > Podarcis > Podarcis tiliguerta. The sequence goes on from NC_139536.1 coordinate 105,911,069, forward strand.
TAGTGTTGGCAAATGTTAATCAAGTCACAAGGCACCTTGGTGAATCATTTTCAAAATGTGTGCTGCCTTGAATTATTCCTTTTTTTCTAAGTAATAAGCAGAAGCTGAGCTAGCTCTGGCTACCTTTGCATGCAGTCGCACCTCAGAGAAAAGCAGCCAGCAGTCATCTTTGAATGTGTATATATAAATATGCAGACAGTATTGCTCTTTCTGTATCCATGAACTTGTTGGGTAGTGGTGTGAAAAGATCAGACAATCCAGCCTGTGGATTTGTGTATATGCTTATGATTAAAATATGGGTCTGAGTGAGTCAGCGTCTGTCTTGCTAAGATCCAGATCACTGGCAAAATCTACAGGGGCAGCAGATCCCAATGTAGATCTTCAATCAACCCTTCTTCCCTGGCTGGGAACCTTTGTGGTTTGCCTCAGATGCCAAAATGTCTTGGACTGGCCCTGCCTACTGCTTTAACTGATGTTGTTTCTAAATGAGAATGGTAATGGTGAAAGACATTATTGAGTGTAGGATTCAGAGGTGGAGATGTCATTAGTACTTCAAATTTATCTCTGAAGGCCTGAAGCCTGTACTTGAATAAAGCCCATAAGTTCTTATTTTAGATACTAAGGGCTTCCACCCCTGCAGTTAGATGTTTTAGACTGAGTCTTCTTTGCTAATGGGATAAAATGCCTTGACAGCATTCAGAATCTGGCTACTACTCTTTCCAGAAATCACCATCTGCCACTTAAAAGTCCTTACCATTAATTTGATACTCCCAGTTTCTTACTACCTGCAGCACAGTAGCCACAGATTTCCTCTGGGGCAACCCAGTCAGATAAGTAAGCAGGGTACAAATTTTAAAAAAATACATTATTTTCCTTCCAAGTCCCCTTCAGTCTTCCTTTCTCACATGTCCATAACTCCATACCACACTTAAACATCTTGCCTTCCAGGTGTTGGACTACAACTCCCATAAGCTGCAGCCTGCATGGCAAGTGGTCAAGGATATGGGAATTGTAGTTCAGGAGTACCTGGAGGCCACCCCTTATTTACAGTCTTAACTCTTTTCATATCCTGACCTACACTCTCCAGTGTACTCATTCACAGAATATCAAGAGAATGGGCTGAAATCTCACCTTTACCCAGTGGGCACAGGGTGTGAGTGAGGAAGTGCTGTGGTTCCTCCGGAGGAGGGCTTCCCTTTCCTCTTGGAGGGTTACTTCCCCAAGTTCCTGTCTTGGGTTCGCACATGTAAAGGTAAAGAAACCCCTGACCATTAGGTCCAGTCATGACTGACTCTGGGGTTGCGGTGCTCATCTCGCTTTATTGGCCGAGGGAGCCAGTGTGCAGCTTCCCGGTCATGTGGCCAGCATGACTAAGCTGCTTCTGGTGAACCAGAGCAGCACACGGAAACGCCATTTACCTTCCCGCCAGAGCGGTACCTATTTATCTACTTGCACTTTGACGTGCTTTCGAACTGCTAGGTTGGCAGGAGCAGCGACCGAGCAATGGGACATGTTTGCACATCTATCTCCTCAGAAATTCAAGGTCCCCCACAAGTGGCTTCCACTGATAACAAGGATAGGTCTGGGGCAAAAAGGTCTCGGATGTGCATAGCCCCAACAACCCTTCCAGCTTAGTAACCTGTTGAAGTGGATGGGAGAGTCATTCTCACTGGCCAAATTACTCAGCCTATTCAACAACTTGAGGACACAGGTTGTGTGTGTGTTTGTGTGTGTGAGAGAGAGACAGGCAGACCAAGAATCTATGGTGGACCAGGGATTGCTTTCAGACACTCTTTTCCCCTACCCAAGGAGGTTGAAATTGTTTGGGGAAAGCTGGAAGTGAACTCTACTCAGACCACACTGTTTGCATCAGAGATTTTTTGGCCTCTTCTGATCAAAGATTGCAGAGAGCTTCAGCTCACTGGGAGGAATACATCATGCAGCGGGTGGGGTTTTTGTCCTTATAAATACAGGTAACCTCTTAACAGGCTGTTTTCCATGGCCCAATCCTGTCACCAAGGTCACCTTTGCAGAGTCCTATTTTGCATCCCGCTGACATTGATTCATGTTGCCAGATGGCAAAAGATGAAGCACAATCATTCAACACAATGTCTGACCTACTTACATGCCTAACAATCTGCTGCCTCATGCTTGGTAAAAGCGTCCACGCTTTTGAATAAAAATGCAACTTGTTTTCTTAGTTAGCTTAGAGGTAGTGGGCATATTTTGCATTCTGAATGGAAGTGTTCCAGCAGTAGAAATATGATAATTCCAACAGTTTTCTCTTGTCTTTCTTTTCTTTTTAAAAAATATTATTCAAGGGCATAAAAACACATGGCAAAGTGATGCTCCCTCATTCCTTGAGGGACATCCTTTCAAAAGGAATCGCAAGTCAACCTTTCTGTAAAAGATGTTAATTGTGAAGTTCCTAGATTAGACCTGTTGGTGCTTTTAACATTCTAAAGAAGTCTGAAAGCTTAAGGTTGCTGCATATTTGCAAGATGACAGAAAGACAAATAGACATCTGTTGGCATGCATGTTCTGAATCAGCTGTCAATAACAATGCTATTTCTAAAGAAGCATAGCATAGTCACTCCAAGGAACTCAGATGTGGCATCCAGGTATTGCAAAGTCCCAAGAGGTTGTAAATGATGAGGCAAGCCTGCCCAACCTGTATGGAAGGGCAGTGTAGCACATCCTTTGTCTGCCAAGGGTCCTAAATTCAATTCTCATAGGACCTCTTTCTGAGACCCTACAGAGTTGCTGTCAACCAGACTAGAGAGTTGGATGGTTTTGTTGATATAGGGCAGCTTCTTATGCCCAAGCCAAACACCAGACAGGCATGTTTGTAAGGATCCATAAGGATCTTGACAAATCAATGCTTCTTTGTTTCCTGTCTGATGCTAAAAAATGGTAGAGCAGTGTGCACCACCACACACTTGCTGCACCACCATGTGCAGGTGGTGGGGTTGCATTCAGTTATACGACTATACAATTACTTAGGATGGTGTTGTTCATTTCAATGGTAGGAAACATTTCCTATTAACCCAAGCAAAACTCCTTTCTCTGTCATGGTTCAAACTAGACAAATAGTCCTATGTTTGGAAGGGTGAAATAGTTTCTCTAACCTACAAAAGTGGGTTAAAACGGCTCTTGCCTACAGTTGGTTTCGTGCCAATTTTGCAACATGTGAAAAAGAAATCCTCCCTTTTTCTCCACGGTGGATGGATTTTGCTTTTCAGTATTTTTCAGTGCTCTCAGATGGGAAAATAGTGTGTTTATTTTATCAAACAGGGGGTGGTGGGAGGGAGGGAGGGAGGGAGATATGCCATTCTTGATAAAACTTCAGACAAAATGTCAGCAGCAAAGAGGAAAGCATGATTGAAGAGTAACTAATTAAGGAAGAGAATGACAAACAAATCAAAATGTTTTGTATGTATGTGCTAAAGCCACTAATTTCCTCCTCCATTCAACTTAGCAACTATTTATCGTTGTCAAAAAAAGCTCACATCACTTCAGCAAATCCGTTTTCAGAAAGATGACTGCATGAAGGAAGCTCCAACATACAAAATGTGGGTAGAATGGGGGGGGGGGAGAGAGTCTGAACTGGAGGTGACAATTCAGAAAATGTGAAATTTACTCCAGGAGCAGTGCTCACATACAACCCTTCGTTTGCCAAAAAGCACTTGCCAATGATAAGGTGCCATTGGGTAGAGCACTGTGGAGACCTTTCTTAAAACGGTGGCTCCGTGTAGGCATACTTTAAGAATCTGATCTTTTATAATTCCACCAGGAGCAGAAGAAGACAAGTTACCAGAAGCAACGGGAGGAACAGAATAACAATAATACAACATGTCTCTGCAGCTTTTGAGTTGGAATTGTAATGGTTTGAACATTCCTCAGAGGAGGAAATCCATTTTTCACATATTAAAAAAAGAACATGTGGACTTGATTTGCTTGCAAGAAACACATGTGACCAGGCTTCACAGAAAAAATTTAATTAACAAAAAGTTGGGACAAGAATTTATCTCATCGGACAAAGTCAAAAAAAGAGGAGTTGTAATTTATGTTAAAGAAGGCCTGGCACCAAAATTTGTTTTTAAAGATGAGCAAGGAAGATATTTGGCTATTGAAATACAGTATCATGGACAGAAATATTTGATGGTGGGCGTATATGCGCCCAATGAAGGAAAATCAGAATTCTTTAAAAGATTGCATGAGACATTGTTGGATTATATGGAGTACAATGTGATTCTAATGGGAGATTTGAACGGAGTAGTCTCAACGAATATGGATAAGGCACAAAGACAGGTAGTTACCAAAGATGGGAGACTACCGAAAACCTTTTTTGAAATGACTGATAACCTGGACTTGATTGACATTTGGAGAACGAAACATCCCTTGGAAAGAGAGGGAACCTTCTTTTCTGAAGCCCAAAAGACTTGGACTAGAATTGACCAAATTTGGACCACTAGAGAACTGGCCCCAAAGATAAATAAGGTGGAAATCTGCCCAAAGACTTGCTCCGACCATAACGCTGTTAAGATGGTAATGAACTTACAACCAACTGGATCCTTCAGATGGAGGATGAATGACTCTCTTTTTAGAGATGCGGAATTTGTAAAGAAAGCCCAGAAAACTCTGAAAGATTATTTTGAAATAAATTTGAACACTACGGTGGAGAAAAGAATTATATGGGACGCAAGTAAGGCGGTTATGAGAGGCTTTTTGATCCAACAAAATGCACTCAAGAGAAGATTACAACAGGAAAAAAGAGAAAAGATTTTGGACAAGATCAAGGAAGGTGAAAAGAGATTGAGAACAAACCCAAAATCACAGGAAATATTAAGAGAGATAAAGTTGTATCAAGTACAGTACATGCAATTAATAAACCAAGAGATTGAATGGAAAATCAAACAGATGAGACAAAGAACATTTGATTCGGCAAATAAGTGTGGAAAGTTATTGGCATGGCAAATAAAGAAGAGACAAAAAATGAACACTATTACAAATTTGGAAGTTGAAGGAAGAATGTTGCAATATCCCAACGAGATCAGGAGTGCTTTTCAAAAATATTTTTAAAAGCTCTACTCTCAACAACCACAGAAAGAAACAGAGATAGAAGAATTTTTGAAAGTGAATGGGCTACCAAAAATATCGCAAGAAAACAAACTTAAACTGAGCAGCAGGATAACAGAACAAGAGGTAGAGAGTGCCATCCAAAATATGCAACTAGGCAAAGCTCCGGGACCTGATGGGCTGACTGCAAGATATTATAAATCATTGAAAGACTGGCTAACTCAACCCTTAAAAGAAATATGTAATGAAATACTTCAGGGGGAAAAGGTTCCAGAATCGTGGAAAGAAGCTTTTGTGACTCTTATACCAAAGACAGACGTTGAAAAACATCAACTTAGGAATTACCGGCCTATATCATTGTTAAATGTGGATTACAAAATATTTGCAGATATCTTGGCGAGAAGATTGAAGAAGGTATTAATAGAGGAGATTCATAAAGACCAAGCAGGCTTTCTCCCAGGAAGACATCTATCAGAGAACGTAAGAAATATAATTGACATTTTGGAACTTTTACAGGAAAATATAAACACAAAAGCGGCGTTGATATTTGTGGATGCGGAGAAAGCCTTTGACAATATCTCTTGGAGTTTTATGAAGAAGAATCTCCAAGGCATGGGGGTAGGCCAAGAATTTGAAAATGGTATAGGGGCAATTTATTCTGAACAAAAAGCTAAATTAATTGTAAATAATGTTTTGACAGAAGAGTTCAGAATAGAAAAAGGAACACGACAAGGGTGCCCAATTTCCCCACTACTTTTTATATCGGTCCTGGAGGTGTTGCTGAATATGATCAGAAAGGACCAATTGGTTAAAGGGATACAGGTCGGAGCCAAACAATATAAATTAAGAGCCTTTGCAGACGACCTGGTTTTGACGTTGCAGGAGCCAGAATCTAGTGGAAAAAAAGTTTTAGAACTGATTCAAGAATTTGGCCAATTGGCAGGTTTTAAATTAAATAAAACAAAAACTAAGGTTTTGACAAAAAATCTGACAGAAATTGAAAATGAAAGGTTTCAGAAAGAAACAGGTTTAACAGTAGTGAAGAAAGTTAAATATTTGGGAATAACTATGACAGCAAAAAATGGGAACTTATTTAAAGACAACTATGAGAAATGCTGGACGGAGATAAAAAGGGATCTAGATACGTGGTCTAGCTTGAAACTCTCACTACTTGGGCGTATTGCTGTAATTAAGATGAATGTATTGCCAAGAATGCTATTTTTGTTTCAGACACTGCAGATTATTGATAAAACTGATTGTTTCAAGAAGTGGCAAAAAGATCTATCTAAATTTGTCTGGCAGGGCAAAAAGCCAAGGATAAAATTTAAAATATTAACAGACGTTAAAGAAAGAGGGGGCTTTGCCCTGCCAGACCTAAAACTCTATTATGAAGCAGCAGCTTTCTGCTGGTTGAAGGAATGGCTACTTCTTGAAAACACAGACATACTGGATTTAGAAGGGTTTAATAATGCATTTGGCTGGCATGCATATCTATGGTATGATAAAGTTAAAGTGCATAGAATGTTCAAAATTCACATTGTTAGAAAAGCACTGTTCAATGTCTGGATCAGATACAAAGATCTTTTGGAAAACAAAACCCCAAGGTGGTTGTCTCCAATGGAAGCTAAGGCAGTAAAGAGACTCAATATGGAGGCAAATTGGCCGAAGTATTGGGAGATTTTAGAACAGGATGGTTCCAAACTGAAATTGCAGAGTTTTGACAAACTAAAAAGTAAAGTCCGAGATTGGCTCCATTATTATCAAATAATGGAGGTATTTAAAATGGACAGAAAAATTGGCTTCCAGGTGGAAAAATCAAAATTGGAGACAGAACTATTAGAACCTAAAACAAAAATATTGTCTAGAATGTATAATTTGCTGCTGAAATGGAACACACAGGATGAGGAAGTGAAATCGGCTATGATTAAATGGGCTCAAGACGTTGGCCATAACATAATGTTTGCTGACTGGGAAAGGTTGTGGACCACTGGAATAAAGTTTACGGCATGTAATGCCTTAAGAGAGAATATAATGAAAATGATATATAGGTGGTACATGACACCAGTCAAGCTTGCAAAAATGTATCATATGCCTGATAATAAATGCTGGAAATGTAAAGAAGCAGAAGGTACCTTCTTTCACCTTTGGTGGACGTGCCCAAGGATCAAGGTTTTCTGGGAAATGATTTATAATGAATTGAAAAAAATATTTAAATATACATTTAGAAAGACCCCAGAAGCCTTTCTCCTGGGTATGGTAAACCAACAGGTTCAAGTGAAGGATAGAACTCTTTTTATGTATGCTACAACAGCAGCAAGAATACTCATCGCGCAATACTGGAAGACGCAGGATTTACCCACGCTGGAAGAATGGCAAATGAAGCTCATTGACTATATGGAACTTGCAGAAATGACTGGCAGAATCAGAGACCAGGGAGAAGAGATGGTAAAGGAAGACTGGAGGAAATTTAAAGATTATCTACAGAAACATTATAAAATTATGAACGTTTGAGGTATCAGATTGAATGTACAAGAATGTTATTATAAAAACGACAATGTTACAGAAAGTATATTTAGTAAGACATAGGGAAATGTAAAGATAAATAAGACAATAACATTAATCTGAACCAAAGATACGCCAGAGGGAAAGAGTTTACTACCAGAATATAAGATCTAGAATACAGAGTGGGAAGGCATGGGGAAGTCGCAGACTTAAGTTAATGCTGAAGAATACAATGACATAATATTTGTTTTTAATTTTTTTTTATTCTTATCTTTTTCATTTTTTTTTCTTTTTGTATAATGTATGTATTGTTTTGTTTTTGCTGTTGTCTTTTTGATGTGTTTGTCGATTTGTTTTCTGTTTGTTTATTGAATGTGGAAAATAAAATATTATTTAAAAAAAATATATAATTCCAGTATAAACTAACCTCGTTTGCACTAATCTGTAGATTGGCACCTCATTATGCACCAGCTTTTGCAGTCCCCAATAATTTTGATGGTTCAAAAGTGCATAAAATATGTTAACAAGTATGCTCTTTTGAAAGGAAATAAATTTGAGGTGAACACATTTCAAAAGAAAATAAATTTCAAATATATACACACATACAATTTAAATGCAAATTCCGATGCAGATTTAAACAAAACTGAATGCATTCATGAGTGAATACTGGAAGCAGAATAATGTTGGCTAGAATCCCCTCATTCTGAGGGACAATTCACCCCCATGAAAAGGTGGATGTTCCAGAAATTTCCATGAAGTATTTGAGGAGGGTTTGGAAAAGACTTTCCCCCATTTTAAACTTTGAAAATGGTCTCTCTCATGCCCTGAAGATGCTTGAAGACTACAGGAACCTTTTAACTTGGCCATATGGCCAGCAATGGGTTGTCTATTTTCATGCCTCCTGCAAATGATACTGCTGACTCAGATATTGACCCCTGGCTGATTTTGACAATGTCCTTGCCTCTGGTTCCTCTGTTTGCCTGCTCAGAAACTTTATCCATGTATTCACCTGCCTCTGGAACCCTCGGATCCTGGAATTTGAGCTTGCCCATGTTAGACTACACCCCTGTCCTCGACTCATCCCAGAATGGCAGCTCAGGGTAGATTCTTTTGGGGCCTGACTCACTGTTTTCGAGGCGGTCTGAATCACTGGCTAGTTGCAATACATCTTAAGTTGAGAAGAGAGTCCTAATTGCCCAACATGTGGAAATTATGAGTGGGAAAACAGCCTGTGTGGAAAGGATTTAGCATCCTCTTCAGCCTTTCAACTGTGATCAAATCTGGAGTCTCTCCTGGCTACGTTAAAGTGAAAATAAAAACAGAAGGCCTCCACATCATCTAGTTTGGCCTCAATAGCTCTACATACACACATATGCCCAAGTTAAGAAATCACTTGAAGCTATTAGCACATTCTACTCCAAGATATAAGCATGAAAAGCAAGAATTAAGCTCACTCTCTCTCTTCTGCCTAATGCTGCAGTAAAATCAATGTGCTAATCTACCTGCTGAAGGCTCTACACCACTCTAGTAATTAGCCTTTTCATAATTTCTTTCACCTGAAGAGGGAAAATTCAGATTTTTTCCCCCATATAGAGACAGATGTTACAAATGACAGGACGTACAAATTAGGAAGAAGGTGGAAAGGAAACAAAAAACATGTTCAAAGCCTAGAGGCCATGTGAAGAGAGGTACAACTGTGGAACTTGCTCCTCCTGGGTTTTGTGAAGGACAATATAATTAATTGGTTCAAAAAAGGGGTCAGGCAAGTTAATGTGTGGTAGATTTATCAGCATGCATTAACCAAGAGGGCAAAGGAATGAATTATTCTCCACATGTGCCTAGATCTCTTGACGGACAGAAGTTAGACATGAACGACTCGGGGGAAAGAACAAGAAGATGGGACCATTCTCCCTACTCAATATGACTTTAAAAAACTTTTGTTACTTGTGGAAATTCTTTGAATAAAAACATAAAAAAGACACAAAGTAGGTTATATATTTCAAGTACCCTTGGGGTATGTCCTCTTCTTTTCTGCTGGATTTGTTAGACCAAAACTGACACCTTGACACTGCCTGAGAATGGGACAACTTAAATTTGAGACAATGCAAGAGCGAGAAACAGTTTAAAAACACCCTGTCTGGTCTGGGATACAGGAACTCTTGTATTTGTTGGCAGTGTGGGCATGGCAGTCTCTCCCCAGCTTTAAGGAGACAGCACCTATGAAAGGGTATACTGGGCAATTTCACCCTCCTTCAATGAAGTATCATCAGAATGAGGTCACAATGGCCAGTCACTTTTCTTCAGATACAAAGCATGAGGTCACAATGGCCAGAGTCTCTCCTTCAAATGGGCAGTTTGGGAGCACATTGGTCAAACAACTGGTGGTCGCACAACTCTTCCTCTTTCATGGAGGCAGGTAGAAGCAAGAGTCTGGTGAGTACAGCCTCCTTCTTAAGAGCAGTGAGCACATGCAGGATGCTGTAGGCACAGCCTCTCTCTCTGACTGAGGTGGACAGTAGCCATGGGTGCGCAAAATGGCCACACTGAATTGAGCAGCAAAATATGGGCAGAGAAGCAGCAAGCAAAGAAGAGAGCTGGTATTTAACACCTGGTATTTAACTCAGAGTAGGCTTACTAAGGTGGGGCGCGGGTGGCGCTGTGGGTTAAACCACAGAGCCTAGGACTTGCTGATCAGAAGGTCGGCGGTTCGAATACCGCGACGGGGTGAGCTCCTGTTACTCAGTCCCTGCTCCTGCCAACCTAGCAGTTCGAAAGCATGTCAAAGTACAAGTACCTTCCCAGCAGGAAGGTAAACAGCATTTCTGTGTGCTGCTCTGGTTCGCCAGAAGTGGCTTAGCCATGCTGGCCACATGACCCGGAAGCTGTACGCCGGCTCCCTCGGTCAGTAAAGTAGATGAGCGCACAACCCCAGAGTCGGTCACGACTGGATCTAATGGTCAGGGGTCCCTTTACCTTTACCTTTAGGCTTGCTAAGATGTATAAGACTGAATCAGATAAGTGCTGGAGATGCAAAGAGGTAGAGGGAATGTTCTTTCAAATGTGGTGGACTTGTAAAAGGGTAAAAGAATACTGAGAAACGATCCATAATGAATTAAAAAAAATGTTTAAAAGTACTTTTCAACACGCCCGCCCACAAGTCCTTTCTGTTGGGGATAATGCAGACTGAAATTCCCAGGTGTCAAAAAAGGTTAGCCTGTGTTTTGTTAAGCCAAAATTGGAAAGCGAGCGAGGTCGCAACCAAAGAAGAATGGCAACTGAATTTGACAGAACATGCGCAGCTTGCAGACTTAACATATAGAATAAAAGAACAAGAAGAATATATGTTTAGAGAAGATTGGAAAATGTTTATTGAATATATGGGAAATAACTGTGAACAGCTGAAAACGCCGGCAGCATTAAGGTAAATTTAACAGTGTAATTAAGTTATGATGGATGTAATAATGGACTACTGAATGGTATAGTTTCTGTAAAATATGCAGGGATTTATGATATGTAAAATGAACCATGGAAAGAAAAGATGGGAAGTCATTGATATATTAAGGATGTGAAAAGGAATACTTTAAATTGTAAAGCAGAAAATGTAATAAAAATTATAAACAAAAGAAGGGGGGGAGGAGGAGGAAAGCTGGTAAACAGACACTCCAGGTACTAAAATGGTCTACTGATAGCAACTACCCCAGTGTAATTTAAAGGCACAGAGACATTTTACAGTCTCCCACCCCCTTTTTTAAAAAAAAGATAATTAAGGCATATGTACTTCTTTCCTTGTGACGCGGGTGGCGCTGTGGGTAAAACCTCAGCACCTAGGACTTGCCGATTGTATGGTCAGCAATTCGAATCCCCACGGTGGGGTGAGCTCCCGTCGTTCGGTCCCAGCTCCTGCCCACCTAGCAGTTCGAAAGCACCCCTAAGTGCAAGTAGATAAATAGGTACCGCTTTATAGCGGGAAGGTAAACGGCGTTTCCGTGTGCTGCGCTGGTGCTGGCTCGCCAGAGCAGCTTCGTCACGCTGGCCACGTGACCCGGAAGTGTCTCCGGACAGCACTGGCCCCCGGCCTCTTAAGTGAGATGGGCGCACAACCCTAGAGTCGGACATGACTGGCCTGTACGGGCAGGGGTACCTTTACCTTTACCTTTTTACTACTTTCCTTAAAAGCAAATGATTATATACAGTTTTGAGGACGTGGAAGAAATAGCTGACTTCTGTATGCAGCTCCACTTAAAGTTTGTCTGGCTTGCGAGTATGGTGGCTAGTTGCAGACGATTACAGGTTCCCAACCCCATTAATGCATGTGTAGAAGAAAGAATTTCAGCAAGTATCACTTGCAGCAGGTATAGCTTGTCACGCAAATGATGCCTTGCTGAAATGCACTACTAAAAGTGCAGTCCTGTTGGCAAAAATGACTGGCAGAATCAGAGACCAGGGAGAAGAGATGGTGGAAGAAGATTGGAAGAAATTTAAAGACTACTTACAGAAATATTATAAGATTAATGAATGTTAGAATGACATTGGATTGAGGTTAAAAGGTTATTAGCAACAAAGTGTTGAAGGAGTACGGAAATTCGATGGTTAAAAGGTGTAAAATTAAAGGTTCAATATATTAAGATATTAAGAAAAGATTAAGATACATTAAGATATTAAGATAAAGATTAAGTTAAGACAGAGGGAAGGGATTTGCTGATTAAATATTTGAATTGGAATACAGTGAGGGGAGCTCAGAGGTTTTTAAATTTCACATTTCACACATGGCCAGTGTGGGGCCCTGATTCAGATCAGGACCCTAACATGGGGTTGCTGGTAAAGGGGCCTTAAGCTACACACCCCTCTGCAGTGGTCCCAATCCAGATTCCTGTCTTGCCTGCAATTTGCATCGCAAAAAAGGGTCCCTTTCAATGGGATACAGGATGGGACCACATCAGGGGCGGAGGGTTAAAAACCTAGCAAATATAATAGGTGCCTGATCCAAACTGGGGGCCCTTGCTCTTGTAAGGTGTGTGGGGGGGAGGGAAGAAACAGGTAGAACTATGCAGCTAAGGTTACATGCGGTTTGGCAATAAATATTTCTGGCTGGCAAGTGCTCAGCTAGTTCCCCTAAGCAAGCACACATATACCAAAGTAGAGTCAGTACACATGATGTCCCCATGGAGGAGACACAATGCCCCTTCTCAAAAAGCTTATTAACGGGGGAAATTGTTTTTTCCCCCTTGTGTGAAAGCTACATAAAGCCTTGCACTGTCAAGAGAATAATCAGTAAGTCTCCAGAGTCAGAAAACCATTTGAAATCGTCCCGAGAGATGTATCAGAACAGGATGAGGACAGCAGAGTTAATACGGTAGGAAAAAAGCAATGTATCTTTTGCGGGCAATATGTTGTGGGGTGAGGCCCCGTGACCACTCTGTACCCTATTGGGCAAATAACTAGACAATACACGGTGTATTAGTTTGGGATCAAATAAGGCCACAACTTTATTGGTTACAGATGTGAAGGTTTGGCCATAAGCATTGAGGTAAGTAACTGTATATGTCACTCCCACCTGTCCACTGGGAGTCTTTCTAAAGGTGAAACCAGTGGGAGGGGACTATGACCTACATCATATTGGGGCATCCCCTAGGCGGTCCCCGTGGGAGGAGTGGTATGGTCCTAGCCCCCATCTGGGCATTGGACAGGAGCTACTCCTCCTGGATCCTTTTAACATGATACCCTTACCCATGGTGGGGCAGGCAGAGGCTGCAACCGACCAAAACTAGGCTTACCCAATGCCTATGCACCTTACAAAGTTGTGATGATTGCTATGAGGTATGCGAAAACCCAAATGGCGATGCTAATTTGCCAGATCCTTCTTCATATCCTTCCTGATGCTATTCCTTAATCAGAGTTGTTCACCAATCTATTTTCCTCCTCCTCCTCCTCCTCCTCCTCCAAAATGTGTTTTTTTAAAAATAGGCAAGTATTTGGAAACCCAAGCCAATGTTCTAATTGCTGCTATTCCATTCACTGCCATGTTGCTCCGACATTAGTTTTTAGAACTATGTTTACATATCACAGCATTTCTTTGTGTATGGTTATGCTGTTGTTTTGCGTTGCTGCTCTGAAGTACTGTTGCAATGTGGCTGTGCATTTCAGAATAAACAAGTGAAAGGAGAGATACAACATGCTAGCCTACCTTCCTGGTCATGTACAACTTTCTTAAGGTAAAGGTACCCCTGCCCATACGGGCCAGTCTTGACAGACTCTAGGGTTGTGTGCCCATCTCACTCAAGAGGCCGGGGGCCAGCGCTGTCCGGAGACACTTCCGGGTCACGTGGCCAGCGTGACATTGCTGCTCTGGCAAGCCAGAGCCGCACACGGAAACGCCGTTTACCTTCCCGCTAGTAAGCGGTCCCTATTTATCTACTTGCACCCGGGAGTGCTTTCGAACTGCTAGGTTGGCAGGCGCTGGGACCGAGCAACGGGAGCGCACCCCGCCACGGGGATTCGAACCGCCAACCTTTCGATCGGCAAGCCCTAGGCGCTGAGGCTTTTACCCACAGTGCCACCCACGTCCCATACTTTCTTACCTTGGTCTATATTCTTTTTTTTTTTACTGCCAAATGCATCGTACCCAACTCTCATCTTGTGATCCCCTCTGCTTTGGATTCCTTTAAATTGGTCTCCTGGGAACTGGATGGCCCTGCCTTCGATGTGGAATGAGTCCAAACAGCATTTGCTCCCTCCCAAATCCATGGCTTGTGTTTACGTTTGTGCATAACCCTCTCTTTGTGTGTGCAATATAAATAGAAAGCACCCACACCCACATCCTTGCAGAGAGCCTATATAAATTTATTTCCTTTCATAATCCCCTTTCAATCAGACTTAGACTAGCTAAACAGAGAGGGGTTACCCAGGATACAGGTAACCATATGACTCACTGGCAAGGCTTCAGCTATTAATCTTTAGGAGATACAAAATGAAAGCAATTGCTGTTTTACTGTAATGGATTAGAGCCTACGCCACAAATCGCAAAGAGATAGTTTGTGGAAAGCAGTCAGTCATATACCAACTGCTTAGTGGACTTGCTCTCTTACGAGCTACGTTATCAGTCACTAAGGAATTCACAACGATTTTCAGTTTTTGCCCAAGATGCATTAGCCAGGCAGCTCATCACTTTTTCGACAGCAGCCTCCAAGCGACAGGATATGCATTGGCAACACTCTGTGCTGTAACGTAAGATGCTCCATTATTCTTTTAGATAGGACTTTCCATTATGGGAAAGGAATATATCATCATGAAATATGGTAGGCAAATTAGTAATCAGCACAACGAAGGAGAACATTCCCCTCACAGATGCAATTCTCAGAGCGGCTTAGCAGTCAATCCCTTTTTCCAGGTAACTCTGGGAATTGTTGCTCTGTGAGGGGGGAAAGCAGTATTATTATTATTATTCATACCCTTGCCACCAGGGTGAGTTGCCTCAGCACAGCTCTCAGCTGTGCCAACAAAGGCCCGTATAGTTAAAGCCATGGTTTCCCCAGTAGTGATGTATGGAAGTGAGAGCTGGACCATAAAGAAGGCTGATCGCCGAAGAATTGATGCTTTTGAATTACGGTGCTGGAGGAGACTCTTGAGAGTCCCATGGACTGCAAGAAGATCAAAACTCTCCATTCTTAAGGAAATCAGCCCTCAGTGCTCACTGGCAGGACAGATCGTGAAGCTGAGGCTCCAATAATTTGGCCACCTCATGACAAGAGAAGACTCCCTGGGAAAGACCCTGATGTTGGGAAAGATTGAGGGCACAAGAAGAAGGGGACGACAGAGGACGAGATGGTTGGACAGTGTTCTTGAAGCTTACAAACATGAGTCTGACCAAACTGCGGGAGGCAGTGGAAGACAGGAGTGCCTGGCGTGCTCTGGTCCATGGGGTCACGAAGAGTCGGACACGGCTAAACGACTAAACAACAACAAGCTCTCAGCACCTTTAACAAACTAGTTCCCAGGATACTGTTACAAAAGTCAGGTGCCTGCCCCTCTCTCTGCCGAACAGTAGCAAGAGCCCATGGGGTCCCAGGCACCCACACAGGGTCTGCGTCCTTTTGGAGAAAGGAAGACACAGCGGAGACTGTTGCGCTTTAAGAAATACGGTTTATTCACCTATTTACACCTTCAGCCTTAGTGGAGGGAATTCAGATCTTACAGCATTATCATTTCAAGAGGTAGAAGCAGAAGCAGCCTGCAGCCAGCCCCCTCCCAAGACGGTTCTCAGCTCTTCTTATCCCTTCCCCTTCCCTTGAAAACTCTCTTTTCCTGTCCCCTTAAACACAAACCCTATTACCTTGGTAACATCTCACTCTCCAGGCGCAATAATTCCTCTCCCTAATGGCCCATCAACACCTTTTGTCATGTTAACAGGCTTGTTCATTAAGCCAGTCAAACAATAGATTTATGTCTGTTTTAAAGTAGTATTAGGTAAAGGTAAAAGGACCCCTGACGATTAGGTCCAGTTGTGGCCACTCTGGGGTTGCGGCGCTCATCTCACTTTATTGGCTGAGGGAGCCGGCGTACAGGTCATGTGGCCAGCATGACTAAGCCGCTTCTGGCGAACCAGAGCAGCACACGGAAACGGCGTTTACCTTCCCGCCGGAGCGGTACTTATTTATCTACTTGCACTTTGACGTGCTTTCGAACTGCTAGGTTGGCAGGAGCAGGGACCAAGCAACAGGAGCTCACCCTGTCACGGGGATTCGAACCACTGACCTTCTGATCGGCAAGTCCTAGGCTCTATGGTTTAACCCACAGTGCCACTCACGTCCCTTATAATACTACTTAAAAATAGTATTATATTAAAAGTAGTATTATACTACTTTAAATGTACATTGCAAGTTGGGCCTGAGATAAAATCCCTTCACATTAAAAGCCAGCATATCAAGCACAGTTGGGTCCAGGTATAGTAGAGACCTTCAGCAAGACACCCTCCACAGACCACCCTACATCATCTCCTCACTGTCCTTATCAAGACTTGCTCCTCTCTTCATTTCCATCATTTGCTACCACCATTTTGGCTACCAGGAAAAAAATCCACAAGCATAAAGGCAGTGACATTGACTGTTCCGCCTTCACACTATCATTGTTTCCTGGGTGAGTGCACAAGGCGGGTCAACAAGCTGAAGAGGAAGTACAGGTCATAAGAAGAGGTAGAGAGGACTCTTGCCCTCCTTAATAGATGCCCAAACACGAATGCCGACCTATTAAACAATTTTGGAATGAAATATATGAAGAAATCAAAAAGATGTTTAAAGTATCTTTCAGTAAAAAACCAGAGGCATTCCTTTTAGGTATAATCACAAACGATATTCCTGACAATCAAAGGAACGTATTCCTTTACGCAACAACAGCTGCCAGGATGCTTATAGCAAAAAATTGGAAAGGGAGAAAAAATCCATCAATGAAAGAATGGCAAATTGAATTTTGTGAATATATAAATCTGGCAAGACTCACAGCATTCCTAAGGGGACAATCGGAGAAGAAATTATTAAAATAATGGGGATGTGCTAAAGAGTATATGAAAAAACATTGTTCTGGAGTAAGCATAACGGTATGTAATGAATGATGCTTTCAGAGTTAAAGAAAAAGAAAAATGGTGTAAAAAGTATAAAGATAGAAGTAATCTACATTAGACACAACAATTTAGAAAGAGTAAAATTTTTGAGGTCTTAGAACAAAGGAAGGAAGTCAATATGTGTATATGTATGTGATAACTGGGGACGCGGGTGGCGCTGTGGGTAAAAGCCTCAGTGCCTAGGGCTTGCCGATTGAAAGGTCAGCGGTTCGAATCCCCGTGGCGGGGTGCGCTCCCGTTGTTCGGTCCCAGCGCCTGCCAACCTAGCAGTTTGAAAGCACTCCCGGGTGCAAGTAGATAAATAGGGACCGCTTACTAGCAGGAAGGTAAACGGCGTTTCCGTGTGCGGCTCTGGCTCGCCAGAGCAGCGATGTCACGCTGGCCACGTGACCCGGAAGTGTCTCCGGACAGCGCTGGCCCCCGGCCTCTTAAGTGAGATGGGCGCACAACCCTAGAGTCTGTCAAGACTGGCCCGTACGGGCAGGGGTACCTTTACCTTTATGTGATAACTAGATTAGAATGAAGGTATGGTTTTATTTGTAAGATGTGTGCTTTTTTGTTTTTTTATGTTCTGTTTTTCTTTCTTGTTTGTATAGTTTTGTTTTGGATTCAATGTTTGTAATTTCTGTTGTAATTTTGCACTGAAAATAAATTTTATTTTTTAAAAATATAGATGCCCAAACACGCCAACCCTTGATGTTCCTCAACCCAAACATCAAGGAGAATGGTAAAAGAAAATATGTAGCTCTCCTTAATGCAGTCAAGCAAATAACTGGGTCATGTTACTAGGCGGTGCAAGGAAAGCACACAAGTAGCAAGAACAAACATTTAGACAGTCATTTTCACTAGTTGCCCAAAACATGTTTAGCAGAATTAAGCAAGTAACATTGACTATGTAGGAAACAAGGCCACACCAAAAGCCAGGCATCCAACATGCTGCACTTTCAAGCAGGCACCAAGCTGGCAACTTCAGACATGAAAAGAACCTGGCAAAATGATTAGTGCCACGTGGCCCTAGACCATCGCAGCACACAATGAAGGATTATTTAAACCATAATTAGCAATTTCCTGTAACAGCTTGAGATCCCTAGCCCACTGCGCAGAAAGTTTCCAAGCCCTCCTGCTGCAACTCAAACTGTTTGTACGTGCTCATCTTCTGCCTGCAGTTGCCAAACACTGAAGTGAGTCACACACATGCACACACAACTTATATAAACCCCACTGTGCCCTTTTCTTAATTAATCACTACAAGGCCTAAGCAGTTTACCTCTAGGCCACAACAGGTCACCAAGTATTGATTTTCAGAGCAAGATTGCCCATAAAAGCCAGAGCTTAAGAAGTAAATGTTTATTGTGATTTATAAGTGTAAACTGATTAATTATTATTTTCTGATATTTAATTTTACTGCTTACTATTTTATTCTAATGGATTATTGAATATTGTTTTATTTGATATAAGTTGTTTATTTTAAAGTTATTGTGGCTTTTTTGTATTGGATCAGATTGTTCTTACATGTATGAGCTCTGCTGTCTGTTTTTTGTTTTTGTTTTTTGCTTCTTCAGCTTGTAAAGCACCTTATAAACCATAGTAATATAAAAAGGCAGTATACAAATTAAAAGTGAAATGAAAAGAAAATGAAATATCAAAGTTTAAATGGCAATGTCACCCCATGGCAAAAACAAGGCTCCTTAACATTAGTGTCCCAAGCAACTTTTTAAAAAACAAAACAAAACTATGGTTGGGAATAATCAGTATGTTTAGAATCCTGTATAGAAGACTATCCACTATAGAGTAGGGCCATCCTAGAAACACATTATGTCAGCTGCATAAAAATTCTACACCCACTTTAAGCAAACGTGAAACAAAGCTGACATATTTTTAAAGAATAATTGCAGTCATTGGGCGTGGGGGATTGTCTTAAGGTGCATACTTTGTTGTTGTTGTTGTTTAGTCGTTTAGTCGTGTCCGACTCTTCGTGACCCCATGGACCAGAGCACACCAGACACTTCTGTCTTCCACTGCCTCCCGCAGTTTGGTCAAACTCATGTTGGTAGCTTCGAGAACACTATCCTACCATCTCATCCTCTGTCGTCCCCTTCTCCTTGTGCCCTCCATCTTTCCCAACATCAGGGTCTTTTCCAGTGAGTCTTCTCTTCTCATGAGGTGGCCAAAGTATTGGCGCCTCAGCTTTCAGGATCTGACCTTCCAGTGAGCACTCAGGGCTGATTTCCTTCAGAATGGATAGGTTTGATCTTCTTGCAGTCCATGGGACTCTCAAGAGTCTCCTCCAGCACCATAATTCAAAAGCATCAATTCTTCGGCGATCAGCCTTCTTTATGGTCCAGCTTTCACTTCCATACATCACTACTGGGAAAACCATAGCTTTTACTATACAGACCTTTGTTGGCAAGGTGGTGTCTCTACTTTTTAAGATCCTGTCTAGGTGCATACTGCATATCTATAAAAATGCACCTTAAGACACCCTCCCTCCCATAGATGAGTGCACATTTTGTTTAGACATGTCTCTGCTCTGTTTTAAGTTTGCATAGGGTGGGTGTAGAATCTTTATGTAGCTGACAAAATCAGCAGCTTCCAAGCATCCATTCTAAAGTAAACACCATGTAAAGGCTAGGCCATCAAATGGAAATGCAGAAATCCCCCAGGTACTCATGCATGCATAGGTACCAAGAGAGGAGAGGAATTTAATTGTCATTCTGAGTATCACTTCGGATTGTGACATGCATCTTTTGCGACCTGTTTGTCATTGAGATAAGAATGTGTTGCGGTCCTGGAACAAAGATAAAGTGAAAAGAATGTGGCAAGGAAATAAATCTAAACCAAGCAACAACCACAGTCACAACTTGTAACTTATGAAATCCCTGTTTTCATTTACAAGATGGGAAAGATGCAATTCTATGTTTGTACTTGTGCCTATCTGGAATAAGGCCATCTAAATTAAAGTTGTTCTTCAATTGCTATAAACACAGAAACACACAGCCAAAGAATCCTTCCATTTCCTTTCTCTCACTCTATACTGAAATATATTGCCTCATCCTCATTACATTTTTCAGTTTCTGAGAATATTTGAACATATATGGATATGCACAAACAGGCTATATGAATATAGAAATAAAACAGTAGCAATAGATTTGAGCTAGAACTGAGGGAGATTCTTGTCCTGAAATGAATAAATATGTTCAGATGCACTGATACTTAATCCAGTTAACTTAAGAAGAGAATGTGCTAAATTACACTAAACACAGTTATATTTTTAAGGTTTTTAGGATGAGGTTAAGAAATGGAAGTGTGAAAACATCGGCTTAATTTTCAGGCCTCAAAAACACATTAGACTTTCCACACTGGGATACCTTTCCTACAAAAAAAGGCCAATGCAATTGGTTTTGTGCCCTTTTAGTTTAGAGAAGGAAGCGATTACTTCTGGATTTTCGTTGTTGAGGTTCCAAATTGTTCGGTTTCCAAGACTCTCGAAAACCGGGGTGCCACTGTATTGTGAAGCAAGCAATACAGTGGCACCCCGGTTTTCGAGAGTCTTGGAAACCGAACAATTTGGAACCTCAACAACGAAAATCCAGAAGTAATCGCTTCCATTTTCAAATGGACCTTGGAAGTCGAACGGCTTCCAAGGCGCACTTTTCATTTCCCCCCATTGACTTTCCATTGACTTTGCAGCCAGCCCATTGATCCTCAGTTTTTGAACATTTTGGAAGTCAAACAGTCTTTCGGAATGGATTATGTTTGAAAACAGAAGTTCCACTGTTTGTTCTACCTGCAGCAACTTTCAAAAATGCTTTGTTTAAAAGGGAGCACCATCCGTGTTTTTAAAGTGGGCACCAGAGTACACACACTCACACAAAAATTTCTGAACAGAATGATCCAAAGTATTTTTGTTCCTGTTCGTACAAATAAATCCATCCATCCAAGCACTCTAAAGTTCTTGCACAAGTGCTCCCTACAATATCCCTGTAAAGTATGCACTAATTTTTCCTATTTTGAATATGGGGAATCAAACATAACAGTGCCAGAGGCCAAGATCAGAACAGCTACTTTAGGACTTCCTAAAAATTTGGACAGGCCTAGTGGCATTTTTTCATTTGTGGACAGGAAAACTTCACTGCCATGTTATCATTAATTTTTTGAAGTCTATTCAATTTAAGAAGCACCTCACCACGCTGGTGTTCAAGAAATGCTAGTCCAAAGCCTAAATGAGCACATGTCCCAGAAGCTGTCATCAACTGCTTTGGATGCTGGAATAAATGTCAATGGCTGAGTTTAGAAGCAAATCGGAATCTCCTAAATCTCAGCCCTAATACTACCTTCCAGATTTTATTGATTTCCTAACAGCCACATGCATCCATGCTTAGCCACCATTAAACAAGCATTAAAATCCATTTCCAAAGACTTATGTACACCACACAGCAGGCACTTTCTGAGCTTTAGACTGATAATCCTGTTAGCTACAAGCCCAATCATTTCTTTTTTAAAAGGATGAGATTATGCAAAGGAGAAAAAGGGGAAAGTATTTTGATCTAGCACAGGGAAGGGGAATTATGCCAACAAGCCTGAGGTCTAAAAAAAGATCAATATATTTTAAAGATTTCCCCTGACTTCTGGATTATTCGCTGTAAATTATACTTGGCAATTATGAGATTTAATGAAAGGTTCATGTCAGAAATCATTCCTTTTCCCTGAAGCCAATGTTTTTTTCTTTTGCAGGGGGCAGGACTCATTAATTTGCTCTGAACCTGGTGTGTGTGTGTGTATGTGTCGTCTGAAATTTTCATGACCTTTTCAGATACAGAGCAAGCATGAATTCTTGACAGCTACTGCAATTTATGTGTACATTTGAAACATCATGTATAAACCATGTTAAAACTGCAAGGTATGACATTCCAAAACCACATAGACACACCTCTGTATCTTTTGCTTTTGAATGATATGGTTAACACCTTTCTCCTTTTGTGCTAATCATTTTTTTCCCCTATGTTGTTTTGGTTCTGTTGCCAATTGCTGTATGTTACAAAACAGCAGCTTCTCCTGCCTCTTCTGCTTTATGAGAAAACCCAAAGCTATTTTGTAGCATGATTTGTATCCTATTCTATTCTGAAAATCAAGAGGAATAAGTAATAGTTCTCTAATGGAACCACAAGACCCAAAGTGGGACAGTTTTTTTGGCCTGTTCAGTTATGCTCTTTGGAAAATTCTTGTACCAGTTGTAGGCCTCCAGGGCCTTGTTGAGAAACACCACCCACTGACAGATATCATGAGCAACTTATTCTGCACTGTTCAGATGAAACTCAGAAGTCCCTATAGACACAGGAGAACTAAAGCGAAACGGAGTCAAAACAGAGTCAAAACTGCAACAACATTTGAAGGGAACTTTTCCCATGACACATGGAATAAAAGGGGCCCATTTAGCATACTAGAAAGTGCTGGCTGGAGGGGTCTTAAGATGCAATCCTAACCCTACCCACCTGGGAGTAAGCCTCATTGAATTCTTTAAGATCTGCATCAGAGTAGATGTGGTTAGGGTTGCTCTGTAAATAGGAATCAAAAAGTCCAACTCCCTCTAGGTTTGCTGGAGAATTCCATTAGAAATGGAAATGGGGGAGGATATTTGCTGCCATTTGCATTTTGTGTGCTGCAATTTGCAATTTTCATACTGCATTTTGCCCGCATGCAATTTTCATGTTTGTCTGGAGTTCAGGAATGGAAATCACGCAAGTGAAAAGGAGCAGTATTCACTACCATTGACTTTTGCCCCAGATATTATGCAAATAATTATGTTATTTCTGCATTGTTTTTGACACTGCCCTTCCATTGAAATGCACTGAAATCAATTCCGTTATTAATTCCGTGATAAATTACATTAGTTTCAACCATAGAGGACAGCAAAATGAGCAGCATATGTTTTAGCACAGGCTGAACTGCAGCGGAATGGAAACATGACTGATTGTGACATACATGGAATGAGGTGGGAACCACTGCCTCCTTACATCCACAATCCCTGCTCAGAAGCAGGAATCCTACCTAATGCTATTATTGCCCCCTTACCCCACCTAGGGATGCCAATGGAAATACAGCTTAAAGTAGCACCTAGACATGCTGCTTATGTCTAATGATGGTGGCTAGCCATGATGGAAGCCATGCTCTGCTTTCATGGTTGGGGACAGTATGCTTTCTAAAGTTGTTTTAATTTGTTTTAAATATTGTGTTTCAATAGCGCAACCCACCTTAGGACCTTAGGGTGAAGGGCAGGTAATTAGTATTATTATTAATAATACAGTGGTGCCTCACAAGACGAAAAGAATCCGTTCCGCAAGTCTCTTCGTCTTGCGGTTTTTTTCGTCTTGCGAAGCAAGCCCATTAGCGGATTAGCGCTATTAGCGCTATTAGCAGTTTAGCGGCTATTAGCGGCTATTAAAGGCTTAAGGGATTAGCGGATTAGCTGCTAAAAGACTATTAGCGGCTATTAAAGGCTTAAGGGATTAGTGGATTAGCTGCTAAAAGGCTATTAGTGGCTTAGATCAGCTGATAAGCGGCTTAGATCAGCTGTTCAGCGGCTTAGCGAACAGCTGTTAAGCGGCTTAGGCGCTTGGGGAAAAGGCTGGGAGGGGAAAAAACCCCCCAGGAATCGCAAGACATTTTCGTCTTGCGAAGCAAGCCCATATCAAATTCGTTTTGCGAAGCACCTCCAAAATGGAAAACCCTTTCATCTAGTGGGTTTTCCGTCTTGCAAGGCATTCATCTTGCGGGGCACCACTGTAAATAACAATTGCTGGAAACAGGAGGGGAGACTGCTCTTGTGCTCAGGTCTTGCTTGGACACTTCCCACCGGCAAAGGTTCGGCCACTGTGAAAACAGGATGAGGGACTACACGGCCATTGGCCTGATCCAGCCAGCTCTTTTAATTTTGCTCCATATGAAGCCTAGCAGTGGAATCCCATCATGATGTCATCGGCCCTCACTCTTACAATTAAACCATTGTTTGTAGCATTCAGGCTAAATCTTTGGGGTTATGGTTTGAACCCACTGTACCTTCTTGTCCATACTGGGGTGTCAGAAACAACAACAACTAATAATAATAATAATAATAATAATAATAATTTTTATTTATACCCCGCCCTCCCCAGCCAAGGCCGGGCTCAGGGCAGATAATAATAAAAGCAAGTTGAATGATTACAACTTAAAAACAAAATTAAATACAACATTAAAATATTGAAACATTAAAATATTAAAATGTAGCCTCATCGCAGGAGGAGAAAGGAAAAGAAAAAAGAAAGGGAGGGAGGGAATCAAATTGGCTCCAAGCCAAAGGTCAGGCGGAACAACTCTGTCTTACAGGCCCTGTGGAAAGAAATCAGATCCCGCAGGGCCCTGGTCTCTGGCCGGAGCCAGAGTTGAAAAGACCCTGGCTCTGGTTGAAGCTAATCTAACTTCCTTAGGGCCCGGGACCACTAGGGTGTTGCATATATATGTATGTGTTTTTAATGTATTTTTCCATTTGCATGCACAGTAGCCAAGGTGGAGCACAGCAAAGTTAAAGCAAATTCACGCTCTGCAACCACAGGCGATTCCAGTGGAATTATAGGTAAACAGGCTTGGAAGAGAAAGTCCAATGCCAGTCTCAGTACAGAAAGAAATTAGGGCCTCGCTCTCGGAAACAGCAGGTGAGGTGAGAAATGTGTTCTTTGGCAGCACACCACAGACTGCAGCTGTGTATGTGAAGCCCCCCATCCTCTCTTCCCCATATTAAACAAGCTCCACTCCTTCAGTCTTCTTAGAAAGGATACTCTCCAGACCTCTAAGCAATCCTGTTGCTTTGCTCTGGATTATTTCCAGCTTCCATGTGTCTTTTTTGAAGTCTGGAAATGACATAGTACTCACACCAAGCCTCCCTAATGCCAGGGAGAGGGGTGGGGGAGAATTATCGCCTCTGTTTTACTCATAATGCTCCTTTCCATGGAGCCCAGTATGGCATCTGCACAGCAGTACATAGCTAATCAATCATCTTATCTGCTAGGACCCCCCTCCCCTTGCCCTGAAGCCATTTCCACACTGCTATTTGCTAGGAAGACATATTCCAGCTAGTAATTACGCATTTGTTTTTACCCATCTCCAGAACGCTGTATTTATGCTCCTTAAATGTAACCCTTTTTATTTCTGCCAATCCCCCCCCCCCCCCAGTTTATCAAGATAAATATTTATTTGTGGCCCTGTCATTGCAAAGCACTTTCAGCCTCTCTCGGTTTGGCATTACTTGCAAATCTGAGTTCTGTACTTTTTATCCCCCTGTTAATGAGTATATTAAATAGCACTAGACCAAGATTTATATTTCCACAAGTGTTTGCTCTGTCACAGAGATGCAGAAGAAGGTGTCCTCATACTCCTTCAGGCATCTATATAAGGAAACTGTTTCCTGGATTATTGAATTTCTAATATCTGCACAAGCAGGGAGGCAATTACAGTTAGAGGACACCTCTAGGCTGCTCGACAGGTACACTAAAAATAGGATAGTTGAAACAGCTGTTTGGACATCAAGAGGTGACAGGTGAAAGACGTTTCAGATAGATAGCTCTAGGTTCCTGAACTGTATTTAGGTAATGCGTTTTCTGAGTAGACCAGATCATAGCAAGTACAAGAGCCTCAGAGATACCTTGAGTTATTGCCAATCAAGCTCTAGGGGAATACATCTGAGTCAAACTATACATGTCAGAGTGTACCATGCGATTTCCCTGAAAAGTAACAAGTGGAGGCTGTAATGAGTGGAGGAAAGGTGGATTAGGAGTTAAGAGTTTCCCCTCTCTCAAAATTGTCCTTTTAGGTGCTTTTACCCCACTGGGGTAAAAGGGACGCAGGTGGCGCTGTGGGTAAAACCTCAGTGCCTAGGACTTGCCGATCGCATGGTTGGCGGCTCGAATCCCCGCGGCGGGGTGCGCTCTTGTCGTTCGGTCCCAGCACCTGCCAACCTAGCAGTTCGAAAGCACCTCCGGGTGCAAGTAGATAAATAGGGACCGCTTACCAGCGGGAAGGTAAACAGCGTTCCGTGTGCTGCGCTGGTTCGCCAGATGCAGCTTGTCACGCTGGCCACGTGACCCAGAAGTGTCTGCGGACAGCGCTGGCTCCCGGCCTATAGAGTGAGATGAGCGCACAACCCTAGAGTCTGGCAAGACTGGCCCGTACGGGCAGGGGTACCTTTACCTTACCTTACCCCACTGGGGAGAGATGGGGTCCTGCATATTTTGCCCAAGGGGAATGGGGAGAGAAGCATGTTGAAGAACAGGGAAAATAGTTAAGTCCTTTCTCTAATGCCATAACTCCAATTCAAAGCAGGGTACTCTGCAGTTGCATTGACCCTTTCAAGAAAACGTTGGGACACAGGATCCCAGATCTCCTGATGTGTTGTCCAGTTGTGCCCTAATCCTAACCAAAGTACATTGTTCTCCAGGAACCCACACATTTGTGGTAAGCTGTTTGTTTGTTTGTTTATTAATACCCCCTGACAGGGATTCCAGGCAGCCTACAGATAGAAGAGTTTGACTTAGCAGAATGTGTGAACCGGAACAATATCCTCCATGGAATTGAATCAACTGGATTACTGTGCCTTTAGAAATAACAAGCAAAAACTGTTTCTGATCTATCACTTAAAATTATGTTCTTCTTCTGCTCATCGGAAGCTCCATGAAATAACTGGTGCCTATATTTTCCCACAGCAGGTGGCACTGTGGTCTAAACCACAGAGCCTTGGGCTTGCCGATCAGAAAGTCCCCACGACAGGGTGAGCTCCCATTGCTCGGTCCCAGCTCCTGCCCACCTAGCAGTTTGAAAGCATGTCAAGTGCAAGTAGATAAATAGGTATTGCTCCGGCGGGAAGGTAAAAGGGTGTTTCTGTGCGCTGCTCTGGTTCGCCAGAAGAGGCTTAGTCATGCTGGCCACGTGACCCAGAAGCTGTCTGCGGACAAACACCGGCTACCTTGGACTATAAAGCGAGATGAGTGCCGCAACCCCAGAGTCATCCGCGACTAGACCTAATAGTCAGGGGTATCTTTACCTTTACCATTATAATTTCCCTGTGTCAAACGAATCAGTCAAAAGTTGGCACCTATTTTAACGTTAAGAGACTATATAGTCTAAACCTTTTTAAAAGCTGTTTATTGATTTAGTCTTCAAAAATCATAATGTAAAACACCACGAATTAATTTCCTTCATGTTAACAGCTGCCAGAAAAAGCTACATGAAATAATGAAAACAATGCTGTTAAGCAGTCCTGCCTATGGGAGAAGGGGAAAACAAAACAACGCAAATGCACAGTTACGTCACAGTGTCTGAGATGGAGAACAGATGCAATGCACAAAATGTGTCATTGCCGGAATCGAGAGGGTAGCCATGCTATAGTCTGTTGCAGCCACAAGGCTCTCTGATGCTATATTCCATATCTGTGAGTGATTTTTGCAGGATGCCAAACTCCTTACTTTGCTCAGATAACAAAATAATAGGATTTCTGCAAAAACCAACCCCTTATTCCTGAATAGAAAAAGTTGAGATTTTTGCATTGTTTAAAAAACTTCCAGGTGCATTGCACCCTCTGCTGGTCAAGGATATTCTTTACACTGAATGACATGCACCAAGATTAAATAACATACTGTATTTACTCAAATTCAGCGCTCACTTTTTTTTTCTTTTTTTTTTGGTCAAAGTACGTTGGGAAAATTAAGGTGCACATTACATTCGATGGCACATTTACATTCGCCAGCAAATACTTTTTTTGGTTTTAAGGATCTGAAAATTGAGGTGTGCATGAGATTTGATGGTGCATTAGACTTGACTAAATACGGTATTTTTGTAGGATACCATTCCCAGCCCCCAAATGCACACTCATTTGTGCGTTAACATTGCCTATATTTTTTCTTTCCACGTGATGAAGCATTGCACCTCTTTCTCTGATATTTCTTTCGTTAACATTCATAATTAGAGGCCTGGTCGAGTATCAGCCTGACACCAGGCTCATTGTCCCTAAGCAAAAAAATAAAAATAAAGAAATGGTGCTCAAATCTCCTTACCTTGGGCTTTTCATCCAGTATTTGCTGACGAATCTCCTTGTGCTTCTCCACAAGTCTTTCCTGCCTTTTACTTTGAGCATCTTCTAGCTGGAATAAAGCAGGGAAACAATTTATTGCATTCAAACATGTGTATTTCATTCTTCAGTTCTATACTGAAGTAGTTCTGTCCAGGATAGAACAGTATAACATAAGCATTCTTAGTAGAATATTTGATTTGTTTTTGAACAAAACAATGCTTATTGATATATTATGTATACTTAGAGATTTAATTTAAAACCTTACATTCCCCCCCCCAAAAGAAATGTGCAGTTTAAAACACACTCAAGAATACTAGAAGAAACAGCTGAAGTTTATAGGTAGTTGATAGTAGCATTTAATCATGCCATCATCCAGCACCAAAAAATTAGACAGCTTTGCACAGTTAAGGATGAAGCCAGGACTAATTTTATTTCTTAGCAAAGAATAACAAGTAGATAGAGTGAGAAATAAAATAGAATGCCAACAAATCAACACATTTTCTTTGGGGTGTTTCTTATAACTAAAAACACATGCTCTATAGAACATTGTTGTGTACTTTTAACTTCCACATATGTTGCAATGCAATTTTTGACACCAGCTTCTGAATCAATTGGCATATATGCCATACTCTCTGGAACAGGAATTTCTAGTCATTGGTCCTAGCATTGTTGCCCTCTCTCTGTTACCTACTGATCATCTGCCACTCAATAGTCAATTTCAAACCTTCATGCATTTCACAAGAATGGGAGGGAGACTACTGGCTAAAGCTCTGTTCACTAAGCCTCTAAAAACTGCAGCACAAACCTAGAAAGGCTACTTTTTCCTGAAGAAAAGCAGCTTTGGAGGGCTTTATGAGCGATGCAAGAAAGCATCCAATAGGGAGCATTCAACTCTTTCTCTGACAGTCATTTTTGATCTTCCTGTAATGTCACTGGCCCTCTTCCTGCCCCAGTGAGTTGAAACACCAGTGGAATCTCATAGGAGGAAGAGTTTCTCAGAAGGATCTGGAGCAGTGGAGGAAGGAATAAACACCTGCACGCTACCCACTACTGCTCTGCTCAGAATGGATCCCTCTCAATGGCACTTTTGTTCACAAAAAGCAGCCATCAGTTGTGTGTTACACACATGTGTGTTTAATGCGTAATGGCTAACTTGTGAAGCCTCAGCTATAGCTCCTCCACATGCCTATGTTGATCCAAAGCCAAGCATCCATCCTGCTGGGTCTGGGACTGCCTGTTTCACCATTCCTGGTGAGGAAATGATGGCTTTTGCATCAGTTTTTAGCTGGGAAACTGACCCCCAATTCTTGGAAATGCCTTCTCTCCGGTTGAAATTGATGCAAACAGTGTCATGCTGTTCTTTCTAGCAGAAATGGATGCTCTTTGGCTACCTCCGCTGTCCCCCTTGCCATCAGGAAAGTCACTAGGTCATTGGGGAGCCGGGGAAGGGAGGAAGGTAGCACCAGGTGTGTGATTTCAAGGTGCAGCAGGCCATGCTCCCAGCCTGCTCATGACATACTATGAGAAGCGCCAAACTTGACTTGTGTCTGCCTCCATTTGCCAGGTCATTTGCCATCATGAGCCCTTACATTCAATTTCCCATGACAACATTTTGCAATGGATTGTAAATGCTGGAAGGGGACTCTGCTCAGATTTCTTAGAACAGCTTTGAGCATTACCTTACCTGCAGGAAGAGGATTTTTTTAAATTCTCCACACTTTCCGTTCCTCCGCAACATCAGATCTGAAACACAGCTGATAAAGTTTCCAACATTCCTTCACATTTCAGATGTGATATTGTCATGGGGAAACACTTGACTCCTGCACAGCAAGATAATATTCAAAGTGGCTCTTGATAATTCTACAGAAGATGGCAAACCAAGTTTACTAAAAATGTAGCATTGCAAGGAACCATAAATGCAAGATATCTCTTTTCAAATGACAAACACTGCTTTCAGTGCTCTAACATTATTACTCCTTGTAAACCAATATAAGTACTGGAATTTGCCTGTTATCTTCATGCCATATGCAAATACAGACAGTTTTGATGAACTTGCATGCAGTGGACTCACCCTTTTAATGTATTGCACCACCTCCTGAATATATGATCGAATCATTTCTGTCTTCTCCCTGGGAGCAAGATTAAAAACTACTGATTCCATTCCATTAATTTTTAACTGGCATTATTAATGCATAATTTGCTAGCTTCTGCCACAGAGATCCTTCTCACAAATTCTTTGTACATTACTTTAACTAAATAAGGGGAAATAAAAACCAGACAGCCCAGAAGCCACACATTATGTTCTGCATTAGAAGTGGTTTGACCAGAGACCACAAGTGGACCACACAAACCTTGTGAATAGAAAGGTCATAGCGGTTCTTAATGTGTGAGGAAAGAAATCACAGGCGTGCCTCAGAAACGTTTCAGCACCATGGACAGGGAAACCCATAGCCCTCTTGAACTATAGCTCCCATCATCCCTGACCTTTGACCTTGGTGGCTGAGATTGGAGTCCAATAACTGCACCTAGAGACACCTAAGTTCCCCACCACTGTTTTACACCAAGCAACTCTTCTTGAGCCCATTATCTCTCTCCCACCTTATCTTCTGCAGGGATGGAACAGAGTTTTGTCCCAATTAGGATTGAGGCTCCACTCCACCATTGAACCTGCCCCATTCTGATGGTTTCAGCACAAGTCAAACGTAGTATGATGGCCTGGGACTCGGGCTCAGGCTCGGAGCCAGAGGAGTCTCAGTCCGCACTGGGTCCTTTGCCCCAGGCAGCATCTGAACCTAGTCTGGGGCCTGATTCTTGAGAGCCCCAGTCTGCACAGGTTCCCCTGCAACAAGCACCAGCTGGGCCGAGTCAGGTGCCCGAGCCTGCTCTGGCTCCAGATGCGGGGATTACCTCGTTGCCTTCAGCTGGGCAATCACAGCTGCTCCACTACCAATTGGGTCAAGAGAGGCTGAGGCGGCCTCTGGGTCTAGCAACCCACCAACATCTCCCGAGCTGCAGAGACTGAGGTCTGAGAGAAGGAGAGACCTGAGTACTCGCAGGAGGAGTGCTTGCCTTCGGGTGAGACAGGGAGGTGAGTCACCGGGGGATCAGGACCGGCCATTACCCTGACAGAGATAAAAGGCTGCTGAACCCCCGCTCCAGGTTGCGGGAGCAACGTTGCTGTTTGCCAGAACCTGCCTGTGATCCTGTGCCTGATCTTGCCTGGTTTCCTGCCTTGTGTCCTGCCTTGGCCCTGTTGGACTCCTCACGGAACCCTTTGATTCGGGACTGGACCTGGACTGCGTTACCTGGGTTACCCCCAGACCCAGCACAGGTAGCAAGGTGTCATCACTGCTCCCTCACTACACCGCAAGGCAGGGCTTAAAGTGGCAGAAGGATGTTGTCAGCCTGCACTAGGCTCCACCTCACATGCCTAAAAGCTTTCAGAGAAGGCAAGGAGATGACTCTTTACTGTGTAACAGCCTCAAATCATGAACAAGGAAGTCCACACCAGGGATGAAGAACCCATTGGTCTCCAACCCCCCATCAGCCCCAGCTAGTGTGGTCAAAGATGCTCCAGGGTTTAGTCCAGCAACCTCTAAAAGGCTGCAGGTTCCCAACCTTTGGCCTATGCCATGCACAAATTGAGTGGCAGAATCATTCTAGATTCTAGAGTTTGGGCAAAGAGGAATGTATTCATTTCAGTATGTTCCAAATTTTTCTGGAGTGGATCAGGTGATTTCACTCATCATAAACATTTCCCCACCTTTCAGTAGAGTCCTTTGAATACAGAAAATTCATGTTTTGTGCATTGTGAGCTATAGCCACATTCTCTTTAGGTCCTCCCTGTAGAAAATGCTGGGGATTGTATGGGTCCCATAGGGACTGCTACTGACCAAAGTTTAACTTGGAAATTTCATTGGAAATAGCCTAGCACTTGAGAATAAGTGTTTTGCACATCTCATACTTGGCAGTTATTTGAATGGGAAAGTCTTCTGAACAATATCCAGCGACTCTGCACTAGTCAGCTTATTGTTCTGTGCAATCTTAATCAACAGTATTTCTTTTCCTTGAAATTTAACCATGCCGGCCCAATTCCACTAAGCAAATAGCTAACTACCTTATATAACACAAGCACACAGAGGAGAAGAGGTAATGCGAGGTCATAGAACTTTCAGTTATTGTATGTCTTAACAGAATCCATCTTTACTAGGTCAATAGCCACCCCTCACAATTGTGCATACGTTACTTAGAAAAGTGGTTTTGAATTCATCCATTAAAGCTGCAATTTCTTTCTTTCTTTCTTTGATTTATATACTGTCTTTCATCATAAGATCTCAGGGCAGTTCACAGAATAAAATACAGGATAAAAACAAGTAAAAGAGTAAGACAAAACAGCAAAACAATAACCCTCCCTTTCCAACATTGCTAGAAATAGTCAAGAGGTGCTAGAGCTTCCCAGTTCAAGATGGCAGCCAGCAGACATCTTGAAACAATGAATTTTATGCATAAACGTGTAAATGTTTAATTGTTCCATCTATATTCTGCCATATTTCCATGACCAGACCCTGATTAGCTTCAGCAGTAGCATGCATCTATAGACCATGCCATGAACCAATTGATGTTGCTAGGATTGCTTTATAAGCCTTCAAATCTTTTTGAACAATTACATGCTCAAAGCAATCCTATAGACTATCACACAATTTTTTATCGCCTAGTCACAATAATTCCCAACATGCTATTCTTTGCACTGTTCACTTGAGACTGAATGCCTCGTGTCTGTCTTCATCAACAACTCTTTGATGTCTGTAGCCTTCTGTTCCTCGCTTGCCAAAATGTTGATGCCATTACTCTCCTATGTCACTGCAGGTTATTATTTTCTTCAAGGTTACAGCTTAAAATATTTACGAGTGCAATCCATCTCCCATTTAAATCAGGATGCCAGGTTTAATTAGAAATACATTGCCCTTTTTTGTGTTATACCTTCTTGTTTCTTTCTTTTGTTTAAAGTAATTTTCCATTTCATTTTTAGTCCTTTTATATCCACATAGAGACTGATAGATGAAACTGAGACTTGCAGGCGGTTTTGGATTTTTATGCAGCCTTAAGTGCCAGTGAGCATTAACATGTTGGTAGCTCAGCTGTGGGATGAAGCAATTTATGGGTCTGTTCCAGAATGGTAACCAGAACCTTTTCAGTAATGGCTCAAATGATCTGGAGATCTTTCCTCAAGAATGTTCAGCTGGCACCCTTCTACCATTCTCTTTTAGAAAACAGGCATAGGCAAACTCGGCCCTCCAGATGTTTCGGGACGACAGTTCCCATCATCCCTGACCACTGGTCCTGTTAGCTAGGGATGATGGGGGTTAGCTAGCTAACAGGACCAGTGGTCAGGGATGATGGGAACTGTAGTCTGTTCCCATATGCCTGGGTTAAAACAATCCTGATTCAAATAAACTTTTGAGTCAGAATTGTATACTGTTTTTGAATACTGTTTTCCTTGGCTTTGTTCTGACTGCTGTGCTTTTGCTTTTCTGTTGTTTTGTTGGTTTTATGTTGAATTGTAGTCATCTGATTGTGTCTTGCTTTTAAATAACTTTTTGTTTTTGTAGGAAGGTCACAAAAAGGTGGGTCCGGGCATTTGCTCATCATCTTTACTGGACTCTCTCTGTAGGGATCCATCTTATCCCAGTTAAATATGCCAGTGAGATAATTAGGTAGGAGAGATATTATAAAATCAGTATAATAAAACCAATGCAGCATCACTTTGTAAGAGAAGAGATGGGCTTAACTTGTTAACTGACCCCTTCCCCAAACTCTTTTAACATTTTCCGTTGCTTCAAGAACCACTATGGAACTTATTTTCAATTCCTGTCTCTTTAGTTTGGATCTAGTTAAATTCAGTTGAGTCTAGTTGCAACTGAAAAGCAATGGCACTTCAGTTCGTTGCAATAAGGTGGTTCCATTGCTTTTAGTGCAATTTAGTCACTGCCAACTTCAGCTGGATTTGGGCCTTGGTTTAGGGTGGCCTATTATGATCATGGTTAAAGAGGATGGACTTCAAACGTCGGCATGCATGTCACTCTCTCTGTGTGCGTGCGTATGTGCATGTGTGCATGTGTTTCACAGAGTTGCATTTCTAAAATGTTACCAACCTTGGGCCAAAGGGATGTGGGATGCCAAAAGCAGAAATAAATCCATTACTAAATTCCCATTACTGACAACAGTCCATCTGTGTTCACGGCATGCTTTGTGTGAACAGACTCATAGCTTATGTACAGTATATTGTAAAATGCCCCTGAAAAGGGGACTCCCTTAAAGATTAATAGTTGAAGGCCGCACTTACTCATCCACTTGACTTTTATCCTTTGTGATTTTTTCTTGCCTCTTTTTGTCCATCTTTTTCTTCAACTCCTTCTTTTCCCTGCAACAAAAATAAAACCCTTTTTTTCCTCTTTTTAAGGCAAAGTTAAGTGTGACAGAGCAAGAGCATGTATATTTACTTGGGCCCCTCTGTCTTCAGTGGGGCTTGCTCTGTAGTGCTTTAGGATTGCAACTTTTAATACAAAGGTTTCGTTTACTTACAGCATGCCTTACCTTTCACAAATCTCTTTCAGTTTCTTCAACTGGCTGTTCTGGCATTCCTCTGCTACGTCTGTCAGCTTCTGAATGAGCTGAAAGACAGGGAAAACAGGTGTGTTATAAAACTGCATGAACCACATTTGATTGTTGAATACAGTGGTAGCTTGGGTTACATACGCTTCAGGTTACAGACTCCGCTAACCCAGAAATAGTACCTCGGGTTAAGAACTTTGCTTCAGGAGGAGAACAGAAATTGCATGGCGGTGGCGTGGCGGCAGTGGGAGGCCCCATTAGCTAAAGTGGTACCTCAGGTTAAGAACAGTTTCAGGTTAAGAACGGACCTCCAGAATGAATTCACTTCTTAACCTGAGGTACCATTGTATTTGGACGGCTTAAGATGTTAAATTATCCTAGCCTCCAACCCTCAGAATGTAAGAAAAACATTGGGGCCTAAATTGCATAGTAAGGGAGCTTGGTATCTGGTGGGCGGGGCTTGTGTGTTTTGCCCCGGAATCAGCCCCTCCCTTCAATGTGTTCCGTTATGTTCAATTAAGAATGCCCGTCCAACTGCTTCTTCTTGCTTCTTGCCTCAAGACTTGTCTCACGCTGTTGTATTCAGTTTCTGTCATTATGCTATTTTGTTACAGTATTATTAAAGCTTAGTTTGCAGTTACGTGAGCCACTTATTTTTCTCAAAGAAAATGGAACTCCTCTGAAGAATGGTGGAATATCCTAAACTTGGGGGAGTGGGGAGATATTCCCAGTTTGCCAGGAGTATTGATATTGTTAATCTCCACAACACAGGAAGGGACGGGTTTTGCTATTGCTACTATTTGATAGTAGAGGATATGCATGTTTACTCCCTGTCATCTCAGACTCCTGCCTGAACCCTACTGCAACAAACAGCTGTGCAAGCCTTTGGGAGGCAGAGATGCAAGAGGGCATCAGAGGATGGAGGGAAGGAAAGAGAGACGGAGGCCAGTGTTGCCCGTGGTACCCCTGACCATCTTTCATGGCACCCCAGAGTGCCATGGCACATTGGTTGAAAACCACTGCTCCAGGAAAAGGCAAAACATGCAGAAGAAGGAGAGCCACATGGGAACATTCTTTGCTATGTCACAACACCGCCATGTTTAAGGAGCAGAAATGACTTGTGATATACGATATCTAAAACATTCAAAACCCCCTAAAAACTCTGAAACCCCATTTTAAAATACAATATACTATAGAGACTCCTTATGCTGCGTTTAGAACCAGAATTGCATTTGTGTAGAAACTGTTTCTCAGGCGGCTAGTCCTGCTCTTTATAACCTTATACCTTCTTCCAGAAGGCAGAAGCTGGAAGAGATCATTTCCAGGGTACCATACAAGGCGAAGTTCTATGTGAACTTATGAAACTGATTTATACTGGGACAGTGTCATAGGTCTACGCGGACCAGGACTGTGCCCTCTGACTGCCAGGGTCCTCTAGGGCCTAAGACTTTCCAGTGTCACTACCTGAAATTCTGCTAATTGGAGATCTTGGGTCTTGAAGCCAGGATCTTCCATATGCAAAGCATAAACACACAACCTCTGAATGACATGGAAGACCTTCACTAAAAAGAATCCAGTAATGTCCATTTGACTTATGCTGAGATTTCAAACCTCTTCCACCAATGCGCACAATTTGGCAGATGCTTTGTGTGATTACCAACCACTTCAAAAGTTTACACACACACACACACACACACACACACACGATTAACTAACAAGCCTGGGTACCAAAATAGAGTTCTACTTTGCTGTGCTGAATGCATTTGAATGCACTGCGAATGTAGCATCATTTGTAATTCTCAGAATCATTAAAACACTCCCCTGTCCCCCGATAATCCAACAAATCACACTGAAAGAGCAACAAATTCCCATGTGTTCTATATAAAAGACCATCTGCTGATGAGATGCAAGACAAATCAATCTCTGTCAACAAAACATTAGATGTGGGAATAGACACGGGCATCACATTGCCCTCAAAATTTGCCAAATTTGTACGGAATGAAGCTGCCACCGATGGCTAGGCTAGTGCATGACAGTGCACAAACAGTAAACAAATAAGTCAGCATTAAGTTCTAGGGATATTGTAAATGTGTGGTTGTTCTTCATTGGATTGGGTTTGTTTTCTATTTCCTTACAAAATGAACACTGAAGCGTCTTGTTATTTTCATTCTGCCAATTCCCAAGCTGAAATCATTTGTTTTCTCATGTGGAAAATACACATCACGTTTCAGCTTTAACCCATTGAAGTCTCCTCAAAAGTAATGGATAAAATTGCTACACCGATGGCCAACTTTACTTCTGATGTGCCAGGCTAGGAATCCAAGGCTTTCTCTGGCAATGGCTTTTCCTAGCATGGGTAATGTCCTCCGTTGCCCACCGGCCTCTGCCAAGTAGCACAAAGTGGTGGGACAGAATGAAAGGCCCTGTCTTTGCCAGGAAGGTAGGCTGGGCATTGAGAAGCCCTTCCGGCCTCATTTTGGACCCCAGCATTCATGGCAGGAAGGCCAATGGGCCACAGGATGACCTCAAACACAGCTGGTCACCAAAAGAACTAGACTTCAAACAACTATCCAAACAAAATGATCCACCCAAATCTGGCAGACAGGTCAAGATTATCTGTAGGCTCACTCCTTGCAGTTGTTGTTGTTTAGTCGTTTAGTTGTGTCCGACTCTTCATGACCCCATGGACCAGAGCATGCCAGGCACTCCTGTCTTCCACTGCTTCCCGCAGTTTGGTCAAACTCATGCTGGTAGCTTCAAGAACACTGTCTAACCATCTCGTCCTCTGTCGTCCCCTTCTCCTTGTGCCCTCCATCTTTCCCAACATCAGGGTCTTTTCCAGGGAGTCTTCTCTTCTCATGAGGTGGCCAAAGTATTGGAGCCTCAGCTTCAAGATCTGTCCTTCCAGTGAGCTGATTTCCTTCAGAATGGATAGATTTGATCTTCTTGCAGTCCATGGGACTCTCAAGAGTCTCCTCCAGCACCATAATCCAAAAGCATCAATTCTTCGGCGACCAGCCTTCTTTATGGTGCAGCTCTCACTTCCATACATCACTACTGGGAAAACCATAGCTGTAACTATACGGACCTTTGTTGGCAAGGTGATGTCTCTGCTTTTTAAGATGCTGTCTAGGTTTGTCATTACTCCTTGCAGTGGTGATATATAATATCTGTGAAGTTACATAGCAGTGGCCAGGAATGCATCCTGCTAGATCATTTTTTGGTGGGGGAACAGTAAGGGAGGGCAACAAAGGTTTTCCATTGACCCAAAGTAGGCTATGAGAAATGCCCTTCCTGCCAGAACCAGACAAATGCCCTGTCCGTAGCAGGGATGCCTGTAGGGGCCGCTGTGCCAAAAGGATTTGGCTTCAAACCCAATTTTATGAGCTGCTGCACAACCATACCAGCTCCCAGAGGTCCTTTGCAGTTGTAAACAACTTTGCTTGACTGTGGTACACAGAAGGTATACTTTGGTAACTTTTGATCTTTCATACGACAAAGTAACCAAGTGTGTAAAGAGCATGGTTAAGTACCTCTGACAGCGTCCACATGCTGGGGGCAGAATGGAACTATGTAATACTAGCATTCAACTGCCTTCTTCTCTTTTAGATTCCTGTTTCAGCCCAGAGGGCTGCCCTACACAGGGAGCCTGACCCCACCAGCAGTAGATTTGCAGCTGTAAAAACAAAAGCTCCTTTGGGACAATATATGCATAATATCACTTTGCTGTTTATAGCTTGTGCTCTGGCATCCGTTCAGAGCACACATAGTTTCACAGAAGGCTATTTGGCACAAACAATAACTAGTTGGAAGCCATTTTTAGTGACATCGAAGCTCTCGTTTCCAGGTTTTGTGGGCCACGCTAATCTAACTGCTTATTCTGGAATGATTTCTGATAATTTAATTAGGCAGAGGATGTTGGTTTCAGCTTCAAAGTCATACAGTGAAAGATGCTCCCCCCCATCCAAAGCAGCTCTAATGACAAACCAATCAATTATGGCCCAATGTTTGTAGTTAGTGTGGAGCAAATTAGAAAGCTTTGCAAGATGTGGCCTTGTAACGGTACTGTAATCAGAATTAGGAAAGTGTCTGAAAATAAAGTGGCCATTGATCCAGTTGTATTTGCAATATTGTTCCACACACACTTTTCACAATTTCCCCCATGCCATTGTGAATCCTTATTTTGTTGTTGTGGTTGTTTAGTCATTTAGTCGTGTCCAACTCTTCGTGACCCCATGGACCAGAGCACGCCAGGCACTCCTGTCTTCCACTGCCTCCTGCAGTTTGGTCAAACTCATGTTAGTAGCTTCGAGAACACTGTCCAACCATCTTGTCCTCTATCGTTCCCTTCTCCTTGTGCCCACAATCTTTCCCAACATCAGGGTCTTTTCCAGGGAGTCTTCTCTTCTCATGAGGTGGCCATAGTGAATCCTTATATTCTCCTTTATTTCGCAAATTTGTAATGTTAAAGGGATGGTAACCAGAAGCACAGAAAGTGAGCACACCTCCACACAGACACATTTCAAGTGGCCCCAAACATAGCTAGTTCTACATGCAACCTTGCCATCAAAGAGCTTCAGATAAAGTGTGGAAGCAAGGTACTCATACATACCAATTTAATATGTGCTTGCTTCTGGTACTTTTCACTATAATACTGTTCTTGCCGAAGATTAAGCAGCTGTTGCTGTTGCTTTTCCTTAAGCTCTATTAACTTCTGGGACATTTCTGAATCAAGGGTGGTCAACTCTTGTTCAATAGTCGAAGAACTGTGATCTGGGCTCCCAGCTTCACCTCTGCAGAGCAATGTGGAACAACAAAAGAAATTCAATGCAAGTTGTGACAGTACAATGCACATACCCTCCCTTCCCCCCACCTGACCATGATTCATCTCAACTTGGATGTGCAGATGTTGTCTGGGTCTTGTGGCTAAGCTACCATAAGCCCAGGGTTCCGCTAAACCATATTTAGAAGTGAGGACTCCCATGCATGTTGACCCATGTCAACTTATTTATAAATGTCACACACACCCGCTGAGGGCACCCAAGCACAAGCTGGCTCGCCATCTGGAAAATGAGCTGAGGCATCCTAAGTTAATGGCTATTCAACCTAAGTCAAAACCTCACTTGGTTCCAGAAATGTGAGGGATCACACAGGTTCACCCTGAGGGGAAAATCAGATTTTACTGTCTGCTGCTTCTTCACTGGTTTAGTAGCTCATAGGAGTGCTCTGCTGACATGAGCTGTACAATGAATAATGTGGCAATTCCTACCAATGGGGCTTTTCATTTTGCCCCCTGACATGTCACAAGGTTGGCACATTACAGCTAAGTGAGTATACATGTTCTATTTTTCAGTGAGCTCGTTTTTTCAGTGGCTCTTGTGCTCTCACATTCTTTAGGGTGTTCACATTAGAGACTTTCTTCCAAGTAACCCACTGTTCTTACCAGTGGTGTAGCATGGGGGGCATAGGGGTGGTTGTCCCGGGTGCAAAATGTGTTAGGGGCACAAAATCTCAACACTACGTGGTTCTGTTGCTGGGCTCTGCTGAAAACAGCTTCTCAATGCGAACTAGGAAGTGACTTCGCAAAACAATGGAAGGACTCTTATCGCAGTAGCGGCAATCTCCTGGGTGACACAGACGTCTTGGGCAGTTGAATGCCCATGCTTGCCCCATTTCCCTCCCGCGCACCTCTGTGCGGCCCCAGGTGCTGGCAGCCCACGCTCCTCAGGTTCTTACTGCATTGTTTAACATTACATGCACTGCCTAATAGGTTTTGTCCTGCAGGCATGGATCTCCTCAGGCTGATCTGAAGCTCCTCTATGTTCAAAGGACCCTATAACATTATGCTGCCCAGTGGAAGCTCCAAGGTGCTATCAGTGGGAACCAGAATGGTGTACCCTCTAAGAGACTAGGACCAGGAAGGTCTTGGTTCAAACCAACACCTCAACCAAGAAGCACACTGGATGACTGGCTGGTAGTCACTATCGCTTACTTTGGAGGAATGCTATAAGGATAAAATGGGTATGTGTGTTTAAGGGGGGCATGCACACTAACCTGAGCTCCTTTGAAGAAGGGCAGGATAAAAATTAAGTAAATTAAAAAAATGAATCCAACGCAGTGTGCTCTTGGGATATCAAAGAATTGATTTCTACTCTTCCAACACACCTATTGCTCCTCCTCTGTTTGTCCCAGCTCAGGGTACAGCTGTTATCTATTTGCTACAGAACCTGCCTCCTTCCATGCAAACAAGAGTCAGCATACAGTGTGCATGTTGAAAGTCTCCACCCCAAACCCTCTTTAATTCCCAGAAACGTGTTAGCACCAAAGCAGACTTAAAGTATTTCCACTAGGATGCTCTGGCAGAGAGGTTTCTTTGCAGCAATATCAATTTTTTTTGTTTTTTTTTTAAGGAGGCAAGAATGTAAAATGATATGAACGGAAATCACACTCAGAGCCAGGCAAAAATGTAACATGTGGTGAGATCATTGAGCAACAATAGGACAAAATGGAATGAAGACTGGGGGAAACAGTTGGGGGTAAGCAAGCAATCGTTTCTCGGCACTGAATCTAATTGCTGATCTTCCAACGACACTCTTGGACTCCATGCATCGCATTTCAGAAGCTGCGGCTTGCATTATTTAAAGAGCCATAGAGAGACCTCCATCAGTCAGCTGAATTTCTTTCAGCACTTGCACCCCCCAAATTCATGCACCCTGACGTGCAAGTATTTATTGGCAACCAAAGGACAAAGTTCACAAAAAACCAAAGGTCTCTCAAAGGAAGGCGAAGAGAGCGGAACAGCACACAAAAGCAGACGGGGGAGAAATACATTTATTCATAAAATGGAATCTGAACAACAAACTCCCTGAGGAGCAGTGCGATATTTTGGGTCTTGGGAAAGAACTGCAACTCTAAAGGGTGAGGTGAGAAGGGGAAGGCAATGAAAGGGGCATGTGAAAGAAACAGAGCAACTGTGTAAGCAAGCTAAGCAGCAAGAGCAATTTAAAGAAAAATTAAAAATTAAAAACCAAGCCAGCACGAATGAAATACATCAGTCTGCACCCTGACAGATAATCAGAGGTGTTTACAGCTCTACCCAGGTGTTAAGCTAGTTGCCTAGGCAACCACAGGAATAGAGTCTGAAAGTGAGGGTTTACTTAAGGCCACAGCTATTGCTCGAGAAAGATCATCATCGAGCCTGATAACACTCCCTGTGAAGAATCAGGTTTGCAATTTGGGACTGTTCCTGGACTTAGCCCTGAGCCTAGATGTCCAGGTCTCTGCAGTGGTGAGAAATGTATTTGCACAGATAAAAGCTGGTGCACCTGCCACACCTGTTCCTTGAGCTGTCTGATTTGGCCATAGCCACTCCTGCAGGCGAACTTGCACCACATCAACCTCAGCCCTCCCCTTCTCCATACCAGTATGCAGCATCAACTGTGCCAAAAGGAGGTCTGGTGAGGGGTGCGGCTCCAACACACTGCCCACTAATGGGTTTTGTGTCAGTCACTGTCCCACAACAGGAGCTATCTTCCTATGGTGGGAATCTGGAAGGATTCCAAACACTAACCAGGAGTGACATTTGCCTTTTGGTATGGCCCACTGAAATCAGTACGCTACTGCAATAAAGGGGGAAAGAGAAACTTGGTTTATAAGAGGAGGGATAAACTCCATATACAACATACTTTTTCTTACTGTCTTTTTTAGCTGTTTTCTCCAAAACCGCCCTCCGCCGCAGGTAGTCGTTTTGGATTTCATTATACTTCGTGGTATGCTCTTTTATAAGATCCGTGGTTTTTTTGTGGTGTTTCTTCACAAGGTCCTTCATTTCTTTGTAGTGCTTCTTCTGAAGTTTCACAAACGCTTTCTGTTGCTTTAGCTCCTCGATCGTTTGTGCTTCGACTTCTAAAAATAAGGAGAGGAAAGCCTTCTTTGTCAGTATTGCTTCCTATGGACATAAAATGAAAGGCTGTCATCATGCAGACCCCATTGGAGAATTTGCAGGGCTGCATCACAATCCTGGATCTGAATGAAGTCAGCAAAAGAGATGGCAGGTTGCACAACCAAAGTAGCCATGGCATGGGAATGAGAAGGGAGGGACTCAGAGAGAGGGGAAGTGGTGGTTTAAAACAATAACAGAAGTTTGAGTAAAGCAGGGAAGGAGGGCACTGAGGGAAAATAACAGTTTTAAGCAACAGCAGAGGTTCCAGTGAAGCAGGAACAGATGGGCACATAAGCCAATTGTGGTTTTAAACAACAGCAGAGATTTGAATAAAGTGGGGATAGAGAGACACAGAGGAAATGGCAAGGTTTTGAATAATGCAAGGATGGAAGAAAACTGAGGGGGAAAGTGGCAGCTTTAAACAATGGCAGAAGTTTCAGTGGAATGGGCAGGTATGTTATCAATAACTACTGGTTTACGTTAACTTGCTTTTAATATTCCATTTCATCAGTATTCTTTTAATTAACATTTTATATTCCATGTAAAACACTCAGGAGTTAAGGATGATTAAGCGGTTTATAAATCCTGTTTAATAAATAAATAGAATCGGGTTGCACTTCCTTGACACAAAAGATCAAGAGATCCTGCTGTATGTATACTATCCACATGTTTCTTACCTGTCAGGACACTCTGAATAAGATCTTCTGTTTTCGCTGGCACTTTCACAGAACCTAGATGGAAAATGCCATCAATAGTCAGTGGTTTGGAAATGACAACTATATGGCCTCAAAGCTATAGGCACACAGGTTTCCTTTTTAAGGTGAGAAAGCATCCTTTAAACCACCATTTCCCAACCTTGGGCCTCCAGCTGTTTTTGGACTACAACTCCCATAATCCTCAGCTAGCAAGACCAGTGGTCAGGGATGATGGGAATTGTAGTTTGAAAACAGCTGGAGGCCCAAGGTTGGGAAACACTGCTTTAAACGATCTCTCCACATCCTCCAAAATCATGGAAGCTGCCATTGCTCCTCTTTTTACAAAAAAAGGCAGTGAAGCTTGTTTGATTAGTCATGCCTGGTATACCTTCATAGATGTGTCTATGAATACTGATTCAAAATCCACCTGCCCCCTGCACCCCAGATCCGACATTCCTTACTACCTCATCCATAGGTAGTAAAGCTAGAGGTTATTTCAGAAGTTTGATAGATCAGGTGAATAGGGAGAATGGGGGAGTGTTTCTTATGAGTCTTCTTAGCTGCAATAATGGTGGTAGTCCTCCAAGCGGCTATGTATCATTATTTCCTTGTCCTTCATTGCTGCTGTTTTTGCTACCATCACCTATTTCACACATTGCCTTTCTCCTTCATCCAATACAATCATTGAAACTAAATTGCACAAAACCTGAACAGAAAACAAATAAAACTTAGGGGGTTTTGTGCATGATGTGGTGCAAAATCCAGATAGAAAATAGTTGCGATGTGATCCACAAGGAAGTCCAGGACCCTCAAATCATGTTGATCTTCTGAAAAAAAATGGGCCAAACTAATTCCTCCATAATCCCTACTGCCTCTTAAGTGGCTTCTCGTGAGTCTGAGATATAAACGTATGACACAACTCAACCCACATTCCCCTGTTTTCCAAAACTCAGAAGGGTGAAGATTGTCTATTCCTTACTCATAGCTAGTTTTCTATGCAAAAGGAAAAGTAGGAGATGCAAGAAGTTCAACTTGCCAGTGGTTGCCTGCAAGTTTCTGAGCACAAAATCTACTGATTGACAATATGGTGAAACTGTCCCAAACAAGGCATGGGGAAAAGCATTCCAGCTCAATGAGCTTCACGACTGACAGGGA
Organism: Podarcis tiliguerta; assembly: GCF_965153285.1. Taxonomy (NCBI): domain Eukaryota; kingdom Metazoa; phylum Chordata; class Lepidosauria; order Squamata; family Lacertidae; genus Podarcis; species Podarcis tiliguerta. Next base: position 105,955,762 of record NC_139536.1, read on the forward strand.
TATGAACCTATGTTGCCTGATGCAACCAGTGTTCATTGGGGCTGATAGGACAGAAGGCAGGGAGGGTAACAGCAGATGGAGCCAGAGCTGATGACAGGAAGAGCTAATTAATTCTAGTTTTGGTCCTATCCCCTCTCTGTTGAGCTCTGCAAGGGCAACAATGAGACTAAGGAGAAGGAATCTGACAGGCAGTGTCAGCTTCTGGCCTGCTTGTAGGAAGGCAGGCAGGTGGGGGCTGGTTGAAGGCAGACTGAGTGCCAATTTGCCATTGTGGTCCAACTTCCAGCGGATGTAACCCAGTTTGTTACACTCAGTTGGAGCACAATAAGGTATACAGATAGCTAGCATTCTTCCACCAGGCCTTTCAGCAATTGCAATAGAGCTGCCAGGCAACAGGTTTTCTACATGGGAGGGTAGCAAAGGAGAGAGATTTTGTTACGGGCATTGTCTTTCCAAAACAATCCAATACAGGTGTACTGATGGGCTTTAAATGTCTCACAAAAAAGAAAGAGGAGCGGGGGGAGAAAAAATGCTGGCCTAATTTCTATTTTGTTCTAATAGTTTTTGAACACAATGAACAAAGACTGGGTTATTTTCCCCATAGAAAGACACTAAAAAAACGACACAGTGCAGTCTAGTTCTTACCTGGTGTTGGTTGGCTGGGAGTAACCTGTGTGGATGGTTTTGGGGTGAGGGAAGTGGTGTGGTTTACTCCATTTTCAGCTGGTGCCGGCTTGGGTTCAGTGTTCGCTTCTGAAGGAACATCTCTCTGTTCCGCCTGACAATACAAAACAATTCCCATAAATATGTAAGGAGGCAAGCAATCTTATAGGAGACATGCTACACTTAATTCTGGTTATTTATTTTCTATACCACTTAATATACAGTGGTACCTTGAGTTACACATGCTTCAGGTTACAGACGCTTCAGGTTACAGACTCCGCTAACCCAGAAATTGTACCTCGGGCTAAGAACTTTGCTTCAGGATGAGAACGGAAATTGCCTGGCGGAGGCAGCAGGAGGCCCCATTAGCTAAAGTGGTACCTCAGGTTAAGAACAGTTTCAGGTTAAGAATGGACCTCCGGAACGAATTAAGTTCTTAACCCGAGGTACCACTGTATTCTAAAGAACTCAAAGCAGTGTACAGAAAACTAAAACAACAATAAACAACTTAAACAAAGTATTACAAAATGACACAGTTACAGAAATAAAAGTTACATGAATATAAAGTTACTAATATATAAAAATCATTATCAATTCATTTTTCCTTTTGACACATACGTCTGAGATTAGGGTACATGGCCAATAGCTTGGACATGGATTCTACTTCCAATGATGCACAACTCTCTACCTCTAACTAACTGTATTCACATGCTAAGATTTATTCATATTGCAAGCTTGCTGGGGGAGTTTGTGCCGCACCTGGCACAAAGTGATCCTAGTCTACCTTTCAGAAAGAACTTACAAAATACCTCTAGTGCTCTTAAGAAATAGCTGCCATTACTATTTTCAGCTCCTTTGATTACTTACCAGAAAAAAACAGTCTTTTGCAAAAACAAAAGCCTAGAATTAATAATGGAAATCTCACACTGCAGTAAACAGTACACTGCAGTAGTTTAGGAATAAACTGTCCAGTATTTAAATATTTCTATATACACCTACATAGACCCCACTGAAATGTATGCAAATGATAAGTCATGTTTATCCACCCATAATCACAATTAATTAGCCCTAACGGTGGGGTGCTGCAATAAAAACACTTATTGGGGTATCTTGGATCTTGGTCTTTCTTGAATGACTTATGCTCCTATTTTATATTTCCATTCCCAAAAGACAAGGTCTATACCCTCCAGCAAGCACAGGAAATATGATTTCTGCATGTAGGTCTCAGTACACCGCTGATTAATAACATTGTACTATGCAGATATAAATATAATCTAACAGAACATACCAGTCATCACCAGTGAACTGAACATGGAAAAAAATTACTGCTCTGTTCTCCCCAGATTAATGTCCCAGAAGTCTGATTACTAATTCACCCCCAAGACACATGAATTGTTCCCAGGACAGCTAACCCATAGTTATATTCAACAGATAAGCCTACGTAAGCAGTACCTCTATCCTTGCTGCATGCTCGGATGAATGTGCTTGCATCGCACAACCTGCTTAGGCATTCCCCACAACCTTTTCTTCCTTGCCAGCACTCAATGCCCATGTTTAGAGCTCATTCTTTTTTACTACACACAAATCATCTCAACAGTAGCTATACTAGTGGCCACAGTCATCAAAATGCATCACCGATTCCCACTGCACAAATGGAGCAGCGATGAAGGCGCATAGTCTGAGAGTGCCGTTAGGCAGCAATGCACAAATGTATGTAGGGAGCACCTGTTGCCATGGTACCTCACTGGATTAGTTTCTCAGGCAGCTTCGGTAATAAATTGATTTGGAGGGTGTGTGAGTTTTTTCCTTAAAACACTTCAAAATTTCAAAAATGTGTTACAGGTTCAGAAGTGGGGGAAGAGTTTAAAAGATTATAGCACAAATACATTACGCTGAAAGCTTGCTCAATATTCCCACCCATGAACACTGCATACTACAAATGAATTTTTCACTGCACCAGTTTAACTCTTCAGAAGCTACAGAACAGAACCAGGCTCTGAACATTACGGTATATCCCTTACCCATCTCTGGCACGCAGTGAGAGGCAAGAAGGCTTTATGTGTGCTCCCTCTACTTGCTTACGTTTGCAAGCTGCTTACTTCCCTGGACATGTTTATAATCTAATTGGATTTGTTTCCAATGGTGTTGCCTCTCAAAAACAAACGGCAGAATAAGATTGCTGCTACTGGGTTCGCAATCTTGGAGGTCCGCTCCACTTTACCATGAGGCGGAGTTGCGGTGGACTGCGTGGCCACCCCCTCTGCTCTGGGGGCGGGGAACGAAGTCCCATGTTGCCCGGGGGATCCCAGCCACGTCATTGCCCAGCCGACCAATCCGGTGGCTGGGGGGGCGTGGCCGGGGCAATTTAAGCTTTGGCGTGAGCTGGAGGAACCCTTCTTTGGCTCGACCCCGACGGGAACATCTGGGGGAGCTTGAGTTGGTCTGCATCGATGGGGCTCCCCTTTCTGGTGGTTTACCCTTACCAGACTTCCTGCACATCCGGCAGGAGTCAGATATAGTCGGGTTCATTCAAGGCTGCCCAGGAGGACTCTCCTGAGTGAGTGCTTGTGGGCCCTGCTCTTGCCACCTACCATCTGGCCTGGGGCGGGGCCTGAAGCCTCACAAGGACCGCTTGCTGCTTGCTGCCTGCTGCCCAGGAGGACTCTCCTGAGTGAGTGCTTGTGGGCCCTGCTCTTGCCACCTACCATCTGGCCTGGGGCGGGGCCTGAAGCCTCACAAGGACCGCTTGCTGCTTGCTGCCTGCTGCCCAGGAGGACTCTCCTGAGTGAGTGCTTGTGGGCCCTGCTCTTGCCACCTACCATCTGGCCTGGGGCGGGGCCTGAAGCCTCACAAGGACCGCTTGCTGCTTGCTGCCTGCTGCCCAGGAGGACTCTCCTGAGTGAGTGCTTGTGGGCCCTGCTCTTGCCACCTACCATCTGGCCTGGGGCGGGGCCTGAAGCCTCACAAGGACTGCTTGCTGCTTGCTGCCTGCTGCCCAGGAGGACTCTCCTGAGTGAGTGCTTGTGGGCCCTGCTCTTGCCACCTACCATCTGGCCTGGGGCGGGGCCTGAAGCCTCACAAGGACTGCTTGCTGCTTGCTGCCTGCTGCCCAGGAGGACTCTCCTGAGTGAGTGCTTGTGGGCCCTGCTCTTGCCACCTACCATCTGGCCTGGGGCAGGGCCTGAAGCCTCACAAGGACTGCTTGCTGCTTGCTGCCTGCTGCCCAGGAGGACTTCCCTGAGTGAGTGCCTGAGGGCCTGCTCCTTTCTGCCACTTACCACCTGGCCCAGGGCGGGGCCTGACGGGCCTCACAAGGACTGTTCCTGCCACCTACTATCTGGCCCAGGGTGGGGCCTCACAAGGACAGTTGTTGCCTCTGATGCTGCTACTGCCCAGGAGGACCCGGAGGGGTCCAGAGTTCTTTTTAACATGTTTTTAAATCTCCCTTTCCCTTTAGATTTTTTTATATATGGGGGTGGGACGGATGTTTGGGTGGGCTTGGGAATTTGTTAGTTTTTGATGAATCTGTAATTTTGGCAGTTTTTATTTGTATTGTTTTATTGTTTCTGGGCTGTTTTTGTTTTTTGTACTTATTGTTTTAAGGTTTTATTGTGTTAGGCTGCGGAAGAATAACATTAATTGCCATCAATGGAGGCCACTATGAGGCTTGGGATTCCTACCGTGGAGGGGCGAGGGAGGTATGGCGGTGGGGGCAGATGTTATAGGCGAAGGGGATCGAGATATGGATATGCTCGTACCCCTTCCAATCTGCGCCTCATCCCGAGGGACGAGGGTAGGGTGAGCAAGGATTACTCACCTCCGTCACTGGTGTTGTGCAATGCCAGGTCTATAGGCAACAAAACCGCCACCCTGCGAGATTTCTTTATCTCGCAGGGGGTCGACCTGGCTTGTGTGACGGAGACCTGGGTGCGCGAAGGGGCAACAGTTACCTTGCGAGAGATGGCGCCCCCGGGTTTCTCTGTCCTCCACCAGTCGCGGACTGTGGGCCGGGGGGGAGGGGTGGCATTATTAATCCGGGAAGATTGTCCTTTCAGGGCTCTACCATCGCCATCGATCCCCGGCATTGAATGTGTTGGCCTAGTGTGGGGCTCCGAGGAGAGCTTGGCTGTCTGGCTGGTGTACCGGCCACCTAGCGCACCAGCAGCCACCCTGTCAGGCCTATTGGAGGTGGTGGCCGGCTGGGCCTTGGAGTTCCCTAACCTATTGGTATTGGGGGACTTCAACACCCATGCTGATGCCACTCCCTCCTCACAGGCTCTGGACCTGGTGTCTTCCATGGCGACACTAGGGCTCTCCCAGTTTGTTTCGGGCCCCACACATCAAGCAGGCCACACGCTGGATTTGATCTTTGGCGTAGGTATAGATGTGATCATGTCTCCTTCGATGAAGGTACCATGGTCTGATCACTACGCTCTGAAAGCCAGGATTGACTTTCCACCCCCACCCTGCTTAGGTGGCGAGCCAATTTGGGCTCGCCCGCAGAGGCTGATGGACCCTGATAGATTCCGCCAAGCCTTGCGGGACCTTGCTCCCCCTGGCGACTCACTGACTGAGCTTGTTGAGGGCTGGAATATCCAGCTCCTGGCAGCCATCGATGAGATCGCACCTAAGCGCCCTCTGCGACCCCGCAGAAACCGGGCTCCCTGGTTTACCGAGGAGCTCCGGAAAATGAAGCGGGACCTCAGACGGCTAGAGCGAGTATGGCGGGGTGCCCGTGACGGAGCCTCAAGAACATCTTATAGGGCTTTTATGAAAACCTACGAGATGGCGGTGAAGGCTGCTAAGAAGTCTTACTTCTCGGCCTCCATTGCATCCGCTAGCTCTCGCCCGGCGCAATTATTTAGGATAATCAGGTCTTTAACGTCCCTTGAGGGACAGCCAAATTTAAATAACAATTTGACACACAGCTGTGAGGCATTTGCGAGCTTTTTTGCGGAGAAGGTCTTGTTGCTCCGCCATGACCTCCCTGCCAATTTGGATACAATAAAGGAACTGGAGGCCCCTCGACTGTCCTCGGGTCCAGTATTGGACCACTTCAACCGGATATCCCCAGCCGATGCGGACAGACTCCTCCGAGCTGGAAAGCCCACCACCTGTCCTCTCGACCCGTGCCCGTCTTGGCTGATTAGAGCGTGTCCAGACGAGGTGCGGGCCCTCCTGGGGGATATCATCAATTTGTCCCTTGGCACGGGGACATTCCCAGGAGAATTGAAGGAGGCAGTGGTGCGCCCGCTCTTAAAGAAAACATCATTAGATCCTTTAGATCTATCCAATTACCGCCCAGTTTCGAATCTTCCGTTCCTGGGTAAGGTGATTGAGAGAGCGGTTGCTGAACAGCTTGGTGGGTTTCTGGATGAAACATCGGCTCTCGACCCATTCCAGTCCGGCTTTCGCGCTGGTCATGGGACCGAGACGGCTCTGGTTGCCCTAACAGATGATCTTCGTAGACAGCTGGATCAAGGTGGGTCGGGGCTGCTGATTCTTCTAGATCTGTCAGCAGCTTTTGACATGGTCGATCACGAACTTCTGGACCACCGCCTTGCCGACGTGGGGATTCAGGGCACAGCCCTTCAATGGCTGCGCTCGTTTCTCTCTGGTCGGGGACAGAGGGTGGCGCTTAGGGGGGAATTGTCATCGCGCCACTCCTTGGTGTGTGGAGTACCTCAGGGTGCGATACTCTCCCCGATGCTTTTCAACATCTTTATGCGCCCCCTCGCCCAGCTTGTCCGGAGTTTTGGGCTGGGTTGCCATCAGTATGCTGATGACACCCAACTCTATCTGTTGATGGATGGCCATCCTGACTCGGCCCCAGACACACTGACCAGATGTCTGGAAGCTGTGGCTGGATGGCTACGTGGGAGCCGGTTGAAGTTAAATCCTTCGAAGACAGAGGTCCTGTGGCTGGGACGGGACGATATGGGATTGAGGGGGCAACTCCCATCTCTTGCGGGGGTGCAATTAGTGCCAGCACCGTCCGTTAAGAGTTTGGGTGTAATCTTCGACACCTCCCTTTCAATGGAGGCGCAGATTGCAGCTACAACAAAGGCGGCATTTTTCCATCTCCGCCAAGCTAAGCAGTTGGCTCCTTACCTCTCTCACCCTGACCTAGCCACTGTGATCCACGCGACGGTCACCTCCAGACTGGATTATTGTAACTCGCTCTACGTGGGGCTGCCTTTGAGACTGACCCAGAAACTCCAGCGGGTGCAGAATGCTGCAGCGAGACTCCTTACGGGGTCTTCGCTGCGAGATCACATTCACCCGGTGCTATACCAGCTGCACTGGCTCCCGGTGGAGTACAGGATCAGGTTTAAGGTGCTGGTTTTAACCTTTAAAGCCCTATACGGCCTAGGACCCTCGTACCTACGGGACCGCCTCTCCTGGTATGCCCCACAGAGAAACTTACGGTCTTCAAATAAAAACATCTTGAAGGTCCCAGGCCACAGAGAAGTTAGGCTGGCCTCAACTAGAGCCAGGGCTTTTTTGGCCGTGGCTCCGATCTGGTGGAACACTCTGTCACAAAAGACCAGGGCCCTGCGGGATTTAACATCTTTCCGCAGGGCCTGCAAGACAGAACTGTTCCACCAGGCCTTTGGCCAGGGCACAGCCTGACTCCCTCCATTGGCAATCTTCGCAGAGCTCTGGCCCAATGGTTGCCAGTGGCTTGAATTAATTAATTTTATAATGAATGATTTTAAAGTGTTGTTTGTGCTGTTTTATTGTTGTTAGCCGCCCTGAGCCCGGCTTCGGCTGGGGAGGGCGGGATATAAATAAAATTTATTATTATTATTATTAATGCCTAAGTCAATAACGCTCACAGTCTGTAATCAATAAAGTTGTGGCCAAAATTTGCCCAATAACATTAACATAATATCTGTGTCCTGGTGTCTTTTTTACAAGGGGGTGTTTGCGGGGTCTAGACACACAACTTATTCCACTCTTCTGAAATAAAAGCTGCCTGGGCATTGGTTCCTTCACCTGACCCTGACCAGTTTCTAAGGCTAGGGAGCAGCTACTATTAACAGTCTTCCTAGTGCACACTGCTCACGTCATACCTAAACATTGGCCATGCTGGCTAGGCTGATGGCAGTTGGGAGTCCTACAACATATGGAGGGCCCCAAGGCTGGGGGGCGGCTCCTAAAAAGAAACTGATATCAGATGCAATTGCCTCTAGCTGCTGCTGAATCCAGCCCATTCCTTTCTGCCCTTGCACTATGAGAAAACCTGTGACCTGAAGGAGATAGGATTAATAAGCATGAAGCCGGGGAATGGAACACTGAACTGTCTTGGGGCAGCAGCTCACCCAAAACTAGTCTGGGGATTTTGACTCCTCCCTTTCTGCCCTTTGACACTGAAGAGACTTATAGGAAGGGACAAACTCAGTACACAGCTCAGCCAACGGCTAACATTCAGGAAAGTGAGATGGATGAAAGGAGAACAGCTACAATGACCTGGGTTGTGAGGTGGTAGGGATGTATTAGAGAGGATAGAGGCTTGTATCTGTATTTCATTACTTTATAGAAGCCACCTTGGGGTAGAAATACAACGCTCACTTAGCTGATGAAGAGATGCATCCATCTCTGTGGTTATTTATTATAAATATCATTCTGCCTGGGTCCAAAATGCAGCTTCTTTGTATGTGCGCATGTGGAGAAGATGCTTATACAACTCTTTCTCATCTGCTGCTGACACGCAGCTGTTTCGAAGACAGAGGAATTGTTTGCAGAGGGATCCCTCACCTGGCACTGAAATACAACTGCATCTTAGGCCACACAGCAGATTTATCAGGCATGTTAGTGCACTTAAGGCACTAAGCTAGGGACTTGTATACAGTCAGAAAGACGGTTTATTTGAATGTGAAATCTTAGCATAGATCAGGCTTTCAGACAAACGCAAATCTATCACCATATCGCAATCATGCTTGAGCAAAACTGCAAAGTGGCCAAGCTGAACTAAACGTTCTGCTTACCTGGGATGTCTTTAACCTCTTTACTCCATGGTCTTTTTGCTATGTTTATTTTTGTTGTGATACTGTGACATTTGCAAAAAGCAGATGTGAAATGAAAAGGGGACAAAAATTGGGCAACAAAACCAGAATATATCGTTCAGAAAAACATCCATTATTCAGTCAATAAATAATTTTGAATGAACCTCGTTTGCTTTCCTTATCAAGAATACAGTATTGCGAATCAGATAGGCTGGGCAGTGTAAATCTAGATTTAAATCCCCTTTCCATATGTGGAATTAATATTCAATATTAAAGTCCCAGATTTGTGCGAACAGATTTGGCATTAATGGCAGGGCGAGTAGAGGGTGGGTGTAGAGATTGAATCATGGCAGAGCTACCACGGCCAAACTCCCTTTTCCATTTCCTGAGGGGATTGTTCTATCTGCAATGCATCATCAAAGCAATCCCTCCGCTACATTTCTTCAAGCCCAAATTCTCACCTCTTTCCTGACTTCTTCTTCATCTTCCAGAGTCAGCGCTGCCAGCTGATTTGCTCTCTGCTCCATTAAATTCACATATCTGATAGGGTTGGATAATGCCTCAATAACATCTGGAAATGAAACAGGAATTTAGAATCAAACTTGGATTTGGTTTCAAAGGGCTATATTTATCTATCTGTTTTACAGATATGAAACAATCATTGAACAATCCTAAGGTTGTTCTTTTCATTTCTAATAAGAAATCAACATAGACTAGAATCATTCAAGTTTTCCTTGAAGAAAAACAACAGCTGGCTGTATTTTATTATCTTCCCCCACACTGACAGGGCAAATCTATACAATGAGACCGACTCTCAAGTAAGTGTGCATACCCTTGCAGCCTAAATTCACAAGTGACACATGGTAGACTAAATATATATCCATAGCACTGATGATGAGAGATGGAGTGCTATTAATATTATATAGCCTCTTTAAAGATAATGAATTAAGGCCCAGAGAACACAACTTGGAAAGAACTCTTCCAGATTCTCCATTTGCTCTGGGATTGGGACTCAGATCTGCCCAGTCTGATCGTCATCAACTGTCTGTTTTAAAATAGACTACATCAGTAGTCTAAAAAGAAAAGGCAGCACTATGGAACTAAAGAACACTGTGTGTAATCATTGACAATTACAGCGGTAACTGCACATCATGTTGGATGATGGACAGCAACTTCTTAGAACACACATTACAACTTCCTGATAGCTAAAAGGTAAAGGTAAAGGGACCCCTGACCATTAGGTCCAGTCGTGAACAACTGGAGTTGCGGCACTCATCTCTCTTTACTGGCCGCGAGAGCCAACGTTTGTCCACAGACAGTTTTTCCAGGTCATGTGGCCAGCATTGCAAAACCAGAGCAGCGCACGGAAATGCCGTTTACCTTCCCTCCAGAGTGGTACCTATTTATCTATTTGCACTTTGACGTGTTTTCGAACTGCTAGGTTGGCAGGAGCTGGGACTGAGCAACGGGAGCTCACCTCATCGAAGGGATTCGAACCGCCGACCTTCCGATCGGCAAACCCTAGGCTCAGTGGTTTAGACCACAGCACCACCCACATCTTCATAGCCTGATGTTAATACAGCTTGTTACTGCTGATCACTGTATGAACTTTATATAATTTCAAAAACACACAAACAAAATGTTCAATTTGATGCCTACAGATTTTATAGTTACCTGCATAAGTATCAGGTACGTAATCTTTAACCTCTATGTATACAAATATGGCTGGCAGTGTCAAGGGCTGATTCCTTTCATTCCTCAGGCAGATATAGTGATAACCTAGAAAAGGAAGCAGGACAAGGTCAACAGAATTTTTATAACTGACCACTGCAGTGTAATAGGCATCAAGGTGACTCATGAGGTGCTGAAAATGAGCCAAGGTCCCTAAACATAGTATCCCACTCCTTAGCAATTTCCCTGACATGCTTCATTATCACAGATGCTCCAACTGTGGAAGGCAGGGAGTGCTTGTAATATTCAATGCAGAACTTAAGCAATGTATGTAGAAACAGGTACGGCCTCCTTTGCAAACCACAGTTGTGAAGAAACCCTCAAAAAAAAAAATTATGGCAAATGTTTACTGTTGGAATGACTGAAACACAAGGGAGAACACATCTGGGACTCTTGGAAAATAGTCTGCTTCCTTGGGGACCAGTTTTGGAGCTTCCCTTGGGATCTGTGTTTATGCGATAGAATACTAAAGACAGTGTTAGTGCCTTGGCTATACCTGCTTGCAAGTTTTCAGTGTGCTAAAAATAAAGAAACACTCTTTTTGTGTCACGGAAGAAGAGTATATGGGATTCTTGGAGGCAAGTCTTTTCAGTTTCTCTGCTAAAATCATGACTATATTTTAACAACACTATTGGTCTATTACAAGTCATTTAGTAAGAACCAGGCATGGTCGAGAGCCCCTAATCTCTCCCTGTTTTAAATTGGGGGCATGAGCAAGACTAGCAGCAGGAATGGAAGAGGTGTTTGAAACAGAGGGTTCCCTCCCTTTCCCTTCTTTTACCCAAGTCATGTTGGTTTGCAGACTGTTGAGAAGCAAAATGATGTGACATTATCAGCCCTGTAGATAAGTCACCCCCAATTAGCCCCTGGGTTTTGCTTTATTAGCGTGCTACCTGGGAGAAGGAGGGAAAGAGGGAGAGGCTCCCCTTTTCTAAACACTTTGTGTGCCCTTTCTGCTGGTCTCACCACAACTTGGAAAGGAAGGGCAGGGAAGTGGAGGCAGAATATGTTCTTGGGAGGGCTGGTAGGGACAGCAGAGGGCACTGGGAATCATATAATCATAGAAGTTCAGAGTTGGAAGGTGCCCCAAGAGTCATCTATCTAGTCCAACATTTTGCAGCTTGTTAATACCTCCTCTCTTCTAAGGTAGACTGCAGTGAGCTTCCATGGTCTATTCCCAGAGCTGGTGATGTTTGCTGGCATCTTCAGTAAGAACAGTATATAGAGGAAGAGGGTAAAGGAACAGGCAGGGAGATGGGGAAGACGGAAAGCGAGCATTTCAGGGGGCTGGACTCGATGAGCAGATCTCCAATTCTATGGTTGATACTGTCAAAGCTGGGCTCTCAAGCTGCAATAAGCTTAAAAAAAACCTGGCACACTAGAGTCCTCATAGTTCAGCTTTCAAGGTACACAGAGAACCTGCCCTCTTAGTTCATTTGGCTCATTCCCTCATTCAAAGGTGCATTTGGGTACGGTAGATACCGTATTTTTCGCTCGATAAGACACACTTTCCCCTCCTACAATGTAAGGGAAAATGTGTGTGTGTCTTATGGAGTGAATGCAGTGGGGAGGCAGGCAGAAAAAGCCCCCCCCCCGGCTCTTGGGAGCTGCTCCCCAACAGGGAGAAGGGACTGACGCGGCCAGTCAGTCCCTTCTCCCTCTTCGTAGAAAAGCCCGCAGGAGCCGTGTGCTCCTTAAAGGGTGTGCGGCTCCTGTGGGCTTTTGCGGGAGATGGGGGAATTCCCCACCTCCCGCACAGTGGTGTAGCGTGGGTTGTCAGCACCCGGGGCAAGGCAAGTAATTTGCGCCCCCCCCCACTGCACTGTCCCTCCCCCAGATAGTCCCTCGCTCTCTCTCCACACCGCACCGCACGCCTGGCACCATCCCCTCCACAGTGGGCGGCGACCCGGCGGCTCGGATTCGCACAGCCAGCACTGCAGTGAGAGAGAGTGAGTGAGCCAGGTAGGGGCAGAGAGCTGCGAGTGCGAGCGCGCCCCCCCAGATGTTGCGCCCGGTGCGGCCAGCCCCCCCTGCACCCCCCACGCTACGCCACTGCTCCCGCAATAGAAGGGAGAAGGTCTGGGAGAAGTACACAGGCTGCGCACAGCCTGTCCGCTGCTCCCAGAGCTGGGGGAGGGAGTCATATTTTTTTCCCTTGATTCCCCCCTCTGAAAATTAGGTGTGCCCTATGGAGCAAAAAATACGATAGTTTGTTCTGGATGGGTTTACACTCTATCTGAAGGAGCAGGTGTGTTGCTTGGGGGATACTCCTTGATCCAGTGCTGTCACTGGAGGCTCAAGAAGCACCACCACCACCACCACCAGCAGCAGCAGCAGCACAAAAGTGTCTATCTCCTAACTACGTCTGTTTCTGAATTGATGCAGCTTAGCCACAGTGGTGGTCCACGCTCTGGTAACCTCCCAATTAAGACTACTGTAGCGCACTCTCTATGGGGACACCATTAGAGATGATTCAGAAGCTTCAACCAATGCAGAATGCAGCTGCCAGAATGCTGAGTAGCATAGCTAACGGCAATCATTCAACACAAATTCTACAGGATTTGCACTGAGCTCAATTCACGCTATTAATGTTAAATTATAAAACTCCAAATGCATTGTGGCAGAAATATCTGAAGGGGCGCCTATCCCTGTATCATATTGCCACTGTATTAAGTTCTTGATGTCCTCCCATTCAGTAGAACCCCTAGCACAGTGACACAAGATAGGGCCTTCACTGTAGTGGCACCCTATTCATAGAACCCCCTTCCCTGGGAGGTACAGCTGGTGCCACTGTTTTCTGGCTTTCAACGCTAGTTGAAACCATACCGATTCACTCAGCCAATTGGATGAACTGATTTGATTGTCAGCTTTAAACAGATTTATATCCTTCTGTGGTACTATTAATTTAGTTTTTGGTCTTGGTTTTGACTGTTAGCTTGATATTTTTGTTTGTTTGTTTGAATGTGTGGATATCTATGCTGTAAACTGTCCTGGAATCGTAACTGCAGAAGAGTGGTTCAGAGATTAAACAATAAATAAAATGAATAAGAAGCCCAGATTGCCCTACCTGGTCGAATTGCTGATACCGGCAATATCCGATGCCCAATGAATTTCCCTCCTTCTTCATAGGCTGCTATCCTCAGACATGCCAGGGAAGGCAGAACAACCTAAATAAATATATTTTGGTGGAAAGTATTTAATGTTTTCTGGCACACCTTGTGCACAAAGGAGGAATACTGAGACACGCTGTTCAGCAAGTTAACATTGGTAGTAATCTTACATTGTTCGCAGTGCTGCAACAGTTCATTCCTGGGTGAATGCACAGCTGATTACACATGATAGTTGAAATAGCATGATCTGCAGATCTCAACTCACTTCTTAAATACCAGAAAGAGCTGGTGACCAGGACATTGCTACCTGTCACACACTCTTGCCATCACCATATATTTATCTTTCTCTGAGTCTCTTAGCAACAGATGTGATGTCATAGTAGTCCTCCTAACTAGGCAAGCACATATATCACAGTCCATCTGGCTATGCTTTGATTAAGCTGCCCCCTTTCCAGAATTTCAGCCTCAATTGATGATACACAGGATCTTGGAAACCCTACAGCTGACAGCTTCTTGATACTGTAGAACTGGAGATGGGTAGAGGGTAGAATCCATTGATTCCAAATTCTGGGTTCCATAAGCACCCTCCCCCTGTCACACACCAATACACCACAGAAGTATGTGCCCTAGACTTTCATATGACACATTTGGTGGGGGGGGGGTATCTGACCGATTTTGAGAGCAGGTGGGCAATGTTTATAAGATGGGATAGTTCTCACAATTGGACTGTTCACTTTATTTTACATAGCTGCAAGAGGATCTCGCTTTTCAGGTCAAATTTCAACACTTGTTTGCTTTGACAAATAATCCACCATAAACTTACACAATTAGATTAAACATGTTGTTTGCTAAAGCTTTTCATTCTTCCTCCATAATTCCTTTTATTATTAGAAAAAAAGAGATATGGCAAGTTTTTCTTTCCCCATGTAGCACCTAAAAATAAACTCATTATATATTGTCTCTCCAGAATTACTTTTAGGATTTCTGGGGTATGCAGCAGGACACTTTTCACATCTCTATTACCCAATGTGGTGGCTAAGGCAGAGCTTTCCAAACTTTTCATGTTGGCGACACACTTTTTAGACCTGCATCATTTCGCGACATAGTAATTCAGTTTTACCAGCAACCTGGAGGTTAAACTAACCCCTTTCCAACCCTGGGAGGAGTGCAGGGAGCATTAACGCGACACACCTACACATTGCAGCTGACACACTAATGTGTCGCAACACACAGTTTGGAATGCTCTGGGCTATGGCAGTGAGCTGTGATCCAAGCCATTGCTACTTCATCTCAACCAGCTCATTCGCTGGGCCGCAGGCAACCTCAACCTCTGCACCCCCTCCAGTCTGCAATATGAGGATGGTTATACATGCCTGCTTAGCAGGGATGCTGTAAGGATGACAATATATATATTTACATAATTGCTCCGAACACCTGAAAGTGATATGGTTTGGCTTAGTGTTACCTGCATGCTGAGCCACTAAATGCTTATGAGATCTTTTATTCTTCCCCAAGTATTCTTTAGATGAAGCACTCCCAGCCTGCATAGCTTTGACTTTCATGTAGGATGTTGCTTGCCCATGATTATCACAAGGGCATTGTCCTTGCAAGATATAGAGTGAAGGGGGTATGGCAATCAGCACTGGAAACACTTGGTGGCAGCTGTGGTTTCTCATCATTTACACACAGGCAAACTAGGGCTCTTTCCCTGTGGATGACAGTGGAGTCTCCCCCTTGAGGAAGAGGAGGTGATGGCAGAGCAGGCACTAGGGCTGGGCATTACCTGGTTTTCAACATCGTGATATATCATCAGCTGAATATAATGGGGTACTGATATATCGGGACACGGGTGGCACTGTGGGTTAAACCACAGAGCCTAGGACTTGCCGATCAGAAGGTTGGCGGTTCAAATCCCCGCGACGGGGTGAGTTACTGTTGCTCCTGCCACCTAGCAGTTCGAAAGCACACCAGTGCAAGTAGATAAATAGGTACTGCTCTGGCGGGAAGGTAAATGGTGTTTCCGTGTGCTGCTCTGGTTCACCAGAAGCGGCTTAGTCATGCTGGCCACATGACCCGGAAGCTGTACGCCGGCTCCCTCGGCCAATAAAGCGAGATGAGCACCGCAACCCCAGAGTCGACCACCACTGGACCTAATGGTCAGGGGTCCCTTTACCTTTACTTTACTGATATATCACGATGTCCAAAATTGCCCAGCCCTACTCTGGACCACTCCTACATGTGCAAGCCAGAGCAAGCACCCATATCACTCTGGTTCCCGCAGGGGGAAGCTGTGGGGGGGCTTCATCAACTGAGGGGCAGGCAGCCTGGTACCCACCCAACTCTCAGCGGAGCAGTTTAAGCAATTTGTTCCCCCTGCCTTTGGCTTGGGCAAGCCAGAGATGGGAGCGGCGCTCTGTTAAAGTGCTCTGCTGAGGCGTGGGCAGCTGTGCGTGAGCCAGAGGTTGGGGGGACTCAATCAGTTGAGAAGTGGGCTTCTTTAAAATGCCCGCCTCTCAGCTGATCAAGGCAATTTGAGCTGGTTATACTTCCCACTTCCCGGCCACTGACAGTGCAAGCAGGCAGACGAGAGTGAGGTATGCTGTGCTGGCAGAGGCCAGGGAGCTGGGATCTACTGCCGGCTCAAAAAGTCTGAAACCGGTATTGCGGTTTAAACGTCATATTGGTTTCAGACTGTGAATCATAACATTGCCCAGGTCTAGCAGGCACTGACTCTTAGGCACTGACTCAAATGGAACAGAACTGGGACAAACAGGATTTCACCTGCCCCCCCATATTACCATATTTTTCGCCCTATAGGACACAGTTTATCCCCTCCAAAAATGAAGGGGAAATGTGTATGTGTCCTATGGGGCGAATGCAGGCTTTCGCTGAAGCCTGGAGAGCGAGAGGGGTCGGTGCGCACCGACCCCTTTCGCTCTCCAGGCTTCAGGAAGTTATCCGCAAGCCTGCGGATAGCAGCCTGTTCTGGGGGCTGGGGTCGGGGGACGCTTGGGCTTCCCCCGCCCCAGCCCCGCGCCTGGGGGGTAAATAATTTTTTTTCTTTATTCCCCCCCCCCCAAAAAAAAAAACCTGGGTGCCCCCTATGGGCCAGTGCACCCTATGGGGCGAAAAATACGGTAATTTTCTGAATTGAAGACCAGCAGCCAATAATACTATAAAGCTTTTTTCAGTAGAGGAAACAAGAATGACAAACCTACTTTCTTAAACACAATGGCCTCTTCTTCCCATACAGGATTCACTGCATTGCCTTGAGACGGCTTCGTCTTGAGAGCTTTTCGCCTTGTGTCCACTGGCAGACCAAACATGTCCACTTCTACGTAGGTCCCGACTTTTTTGTCCGACAGCAACTGCCCAGAAATGATCTAGAAATGCAAGGTTTAGGCATTCAGTGGCAGTGTGGCAGATAGACTGGAATGTCTCCAAAAACTAAAGCCTTGGTTGTGAATCTAATACAGCCAGACAGCTGGGGGATGGCTGATCCACACTTTGGTTTGCATGAAGATGCTGTTTTCATTGAACTGGCACTTAAGGCCACTGTGTTTCATGGGACTGTGGTAATGCCTCTTGGACTGCTGCAGCAGCATCAGTCACGCCAGCCGTAAACTCATCACACCAGCACTACCCTGCAACATGGAGGTAGCGGTTTATACAATGGGCACCTTTACACAATCCCAGCTGGGCTGTGAACATGCCTGGTGGCCCAGGTGCTCCTGAAGTTAAACACTTGGGGGCTGCTGGCATTATGAACTAACAACAGAAAGCAATGCATTATAAGCCTGTATTAAACCTCTGAAACTTGAGCTGCAGCTCAAGAACAAATCTGTTCAAACTGGACTGTGCATGCAGAAATGTCACAATATTATCCTTTTTCTAAAAAGAGAGAGAGAGACTTGTAATGGTACTTAGGGAGCGAGGCTGCAGCAGAATAGCAGACGGTTAATATGAGGGGAAGAGAATTGAAAACCTAAGATTCCCCTCACATTTTTCATCGTGAAAAGGAAAAACATCCCCACAACCAATCAACTCTAGTTGAGAATAAGAAATAAACAATAAACTTTTATTTTAAGTCTCCATGCTTTTATTTTTTTCTAAGTTGGTTTGGACTCCAAGGCGTTAATAATTAATTTTTTAATGATCAATAATAATAATAATAATAATAATAATAATAATAATAATAATTTGAGTAAACTGAATACTTGTGCTGGTTCTTTTAGTTTACACAGTTCTGTACCTTTTCTCTGTGATATAAATTATTTTCTACAAGATTATCTGACAACAGGAGAAGTTAGAAGTTTCGTTACACTATTTTGCTTGTCAACTCAATATTGTATGTGTGTAGTGTGTACTTCATAATAAAATGAAAGTTTTAGAGCTGAAAGGGACCACAAAGGACTTTGTGGGTTTCGAACCCATGACCCCAAGATTAAGGGTCTCATGCTCTACAGGCTGAGCTCTTTAAACCAGCACAGAGTTTGGGGGTTGGCACAAAACCTGCTTAAAAGCAGAACACAAGCTGGATTTTGTGCCAAAATCCAAAATGGGGCCCTAATTTAGAAGTATTTGAAATTCTGCTAGCATATTCTGTGGAGGTAGCTGATAAATGGTATAAAACTGGAATGTGGGAGTATTTCTTTGGACAAGGGCCAGAATTTGTGCTATATACGTATCTCTGAAAAATTACTGCTTTCCTATTCTTCTGTGCTTGCAGTCCCAACACACACAAGTAAATTGATGCCTGGCCAATTTGCTTCATTTACGCTAACCATTTTCTCAGTTTCATGGCCTCCACTCATACCATTTACTATAATCACAACACAAGCTTCGCTGGATAGGGAGATACAGTAGAGGATAAGTGTTTCGAAAATGCTCCCATCACTTCAAATTGCCAATTTGTAAAAGGGCACCATGATGGTTTCTCTGCAGATCGCAGCCCCCACAACTTCGGTTATGACTTATTTGCGGCCATTCTGACAAGGGAGTGGGGTAGGAGATGGGGAAATGGGACTACAGGTCACCATATTCTGCTATGTGCACCCAGGGAGTAAGACATTCTGGCCTTGTTGTGTTCGGTGAGTAGGCTCAAGCCTTCTCAGCGCCTTCTCTGACATTGACCTTAGGGCAGGCTTAAACTGGAAGGAGACTGGAGTGAATACTTTCCCTTTTCTTAATTATGATTTTATTTATGATTTTCAGTTTTAAACATTTCGATAATTTCACAATCATTTTAACGTTTCAAAACTCGGCTTCCTTCCCCCTCTTTCTGCAGTTCCTTAAATTTATTTTTAATATTGTCTGTACATCCAAATTAACTTAATTTACTCATTTATTCATCTACTTTAAATATATACTGTTATAAAACACTGTTTTATATATAACAGTATGTTATATATATATAACATACTGTTATATATACTGTTAAAAAACAGCAGGTTATTGCAACAATCCTGTCAATCTTATTATCTGTTTACAGTTTATTTGCAAATATTCAATAAACAATTTCCATTCTTTTTTTAAAAGTCTGTTATCTTGATTTCTTATTTTTCTGGTAAGTTTCACCATTTCTGCATGGACTGAATACTTTCCCACTCTGTCCCACCTCCAGTGTGACTTCATATCCGACAGTGTCCTTCTCTTCTCCACCAGTTTGGGGTTTTGGTTGCGCTTGTTCACCCTAAGCTCTCAATAGGCATATGATGGCCATTGGTTCTAGAGCTGGAAAATATGCTTTATCCTGGATGGAATACCAGACTGGCTGAGATGGCCTTTCACTATTCCCATAAAGATTCCGTCTTTTGTCACATTTGCTTTAATTTCCAGTCACAGCGGCACCCTTGCTCGGGGAAAGAATTCAGCCTTATTGGTGTGTCTGTGTGTGTGTGTGCATGTGTGTTAGCATTTCACTCCTCAGTTGCTGGACGTGTGATTGTTACATCACATGTCAGTGTTTACTTTCTAGGCTTGGAATGTGTGAGAACAGAAGCCAGTCTTATCTTTTATAATAATAATAATTATTATTATTTATTTATATCCCACCCTCCCCAGCCGAAGCTGGGCTCTGAGCGGCTAACAACAGTAAAACTTGTACTCGCTGCCAGTTTCCTGTTTAACAGGAATGGAAATGGGTATTTTTTGCTCTATAAGACTCACTTTTTCCCTCCTAAAAAGTAAGGGGAAATGCGTGTGCGTCTTATGGAGCGAATGCAGGCTGCGCAGCTATCCCAGAAGCCAGAACAGCAAGAGGGATCACTGCTTTTGCTGCACAGCGATCCCTCTTGCTGTTCTGGCTTCTGGGATTCAGAATATTTTTTTTTCTTGTTTTCCTCCTCCAAAATCTAGGTGCGTCTTGTGGTCTGGTGCGTCTTATTGAGCGAAAAATACGGTAATAATAATAATTATTTTCCCTGGTCACTGACTCCAATAAAATATTAAAAGAAAATATATTGCCTTCACAACTGATGCAGCACATATGCATTTCTTAACTTGGGAATTCGAACCCAAGTATGAATCATGGCACAAGAAGTCATTTTGGTGCTTAACATTCAACAGCCACACCATTGTGACAATTATTCCATTAGCGACTGTATACATACCTTCACGGACAAGGTGTTTGCTACTATTCCGTCTACGATACCTTCGCTAAACGGATCAAAGTGCTTGTCTGGTCTTCTCATAAATTCTGGTTTGAGTCTGTACCCACTTTTGCCATTATATTCATACATTCCCATATTTATTTGCATAGACAAATCTAAGCGACAAAAAAAATTAAACGTTTCATGGGACAGGTCAGACGCAGAAGTTTCTCTGTAGTTCTAGCACATTTCATATAATCATAGAATCATAGAATCATAGAGTTGGAAGAGACCACAAGGGCCATCGAGTCCAACCCCCTGCCAAGCAGGAAACACCATCAGAGCACTCCTGACATATGGTTGTCAAGCCTCTGCTTAAAGACCTCCAAAGAAGGAGACTCCACCACACTCCTTGGCAGCAAATTCCACTGTCGAACAGCTCTTACTGTCAGGAAGTTCTTCCTAATGTTTAGGTGGAATCTTCTTTCTTGTAGTTTGGATCCATTGCTCCGTGTCCGCTTCTCTGGAGCAGCAGAAAACAACCTTTCCCCCTCCTCTATGTGACATCCTTTTATATATTTACAAAAGAAGAACCCTGAAATTCCACTAGAGGTCTCCTTTCCTCTTTATATGCACATGATTACTGTACTGAATTCTTTTATATATAAAAAAAAACTCATTCCACATATGCTATATTATGGTTTTTTTGTGGCCTGTTCACACAGTACTTTTAAAGCTACACCGTGGTCATCTATAAATATTGGATATATAATGTGTAGACTGTTCTAACAATAGCAGCATCTAAAGGGCAACTACCACTGCAGACATTACTGTGACTACACTACTAATCTCCTGGTTTTATACCTTATATTGCCCATTGCGGAATGTGCCTGGCAATAGCCATAGCTGCCATAGTTTGCGTTGGCTGAAATGAGCTCTTGGTTGTCCATTTTTGTCTACATTAGCAACTGAAAACTAGTAAAATGCTAAAGTCCCCGTTACCTTCAGCTTTGCAAGAAGCAAAACACAAACTACCTATTCAAGAAGCTGAAAAAGAAATTCCAAGGCACAACAATGATCATTCTCTTTATGGGAACTAATTTCCCAGCTTCTTCATAAATATCCATTGTTTCTATTTAAATCACAATTGTATGTTTGGAAGGTGTGCTTCTTTTCAGGCGAGTACTGGTTGTCCTTGCTTCTGGTCCACTTGACATTTAGTTGTGGGGATACAGTTAATATCTGTTTTACTAGATAGTTGCCTGCTATGATTAAGGAAAGGTTAATGTGAGTTGCTTGAGATGCAGTTGCAGCATCCACTGATTTATAATTACTGAACGGGCTGCCAAATGTCATCAAAATCAGCAGTCATTTTCACAGAGGAGTAAGGGTTTTCATTTGATGGTTGACCTCACATACTACGGACTTTTTTTAAAAAAAAAACCTGGTTTTGGACCATGCTCCATAATGACCGAAATGGAATCCTTTACAAAAGCAACAGATATATTGCTGGATTGCATAAATGGATGAACCTGTACATTCTGCGGCTTGTGATTTTAGCATTGCGATTCAAGAAAGAGAACCACACGAACGACCCCCCCCCCAATCCATTTCTGAGTGTGCATATCCACAATGCTAATTCTATTTGCTTACTCAAATATTCTGCCATAATTAATATCCTTTCCCAGGACATAGAGGGAATTCTAATTAGTGGGTTGTATACAACTAAATTCTATTCAAAGGAGACCTGTTGAAATTAAAGAACTTAGGTGAGTCTGATTAACGTTGGATACAAACTAGTGTCTCTTAAAAGAGTAGTCCAATTAGACAAGTTCTTCAGAAACCATACACAACAACTAAAGCAAGTGGCAGGCTGAATTGCTTACCTACAGTTTGGAAGTTAAGAGCAACCATTTGACAGCCGGCATTCCAGAAGAGCTGAGGCATATAGTTTGAGGAATCAACACGTGTCCCTTTTGGATAAATTCGGCTCAGCTGCATTTTGTTATACCTAAATTGCGAGTGGTTAAGATAAAATACAACTGGAAAAGCTAACCTGGCTTGAAGAGTTAAACACAAATATTGTACACCTTACCTACAATAACTGATAATTTGATTGATCTGGCACATGACACACTCCTAACAGACATGGCAATCAGCTTGTAGGTTATAGGGCTATGCAAGCCCATCTCCAATTCGGGCCCAAATTTGGCAATTTGGGTCAGGCCCCAGTTTGGGCTGGATCAATTTGTGCCTGGTCTGATATGATCTATATTGCAGATCTGGATCGGAATCTGTGAATACAGATCTGCCCACTCACTTGCATTGGAAAACCAAAAAAACCCCACAAACTTCCCCCCACCCCCACATAGGTCCATGGTAGCCCCTCAAGAGAGGATTAATCCTGCAAAATTACAGATAGCTCCTGGAATTTTTGGATTAGCCAGATATAAATTTTGGTGAGCTCTTTCTTTATCAAAAAACAAAAGTATTTTCAAAAATACTCTATAGTCAACTGAGTACTCAATCGTGTTAGTTTCCACCTTGTCTCCAACAACACTGTGAGAGTGTTGAGTGAGATTCTAGCCCTGGAGCTCTCAATAAGCAAAATCCAGCTCCCCTCCTCCCATCCTGCCATTTTCTTTATATGGTATTGTAATTAATAAATTGCAACATTTTAGTGACATGCTGTCTGGTTTTCTCAGGGATTGTTTGGAGCTATAGTTTTAAACAGACCACTCCGTGTCAATGGAATTCTGTACAGATACTGAGCTTCACTGATTTCATCTGTATCTGCCCAAAATTGAAGCTGATCATTCCGATTTGATCTGATCAGTGATTCAAGAGTCTAACAGATTGGTTGCACAGCCCTATGCAGCAGCGACACAAGTGTCAGCTCTGCTGCACCACATGCACTGCAACTGTACAAGCTGAATTGCATTGCAGCCCCCTAGGACTACATAGTGTTTAGCTGTTAGAATTATAGAACTGCAGAGTTGGAAGGGACCATGGCGGTCATCTAGTCCAACCCTCTGCAATGCATGAGTCTCTCCCAAACATGGGGCTTGAACTCACAACCATGAGATTAAGAGTCTCATGCTCTGCTGACTGAGCTAGCCCAGTGAAGCAACATGCAAGCACAGTTGCAGACATAAAAAGTAACCCATGATCAAATATCTATTGTACCACGCAGCAAGGAGAAAGCTATTCACACAGAGAACAATCTGGAGAAAATAAGATGACATCAAGATGGCAAACATTCAACTTGAAGCTGATGCCCCATTTATTTATATGGTCCACTTGTCTTATGGATTCCACTTTCTAAAAGAATGGGAATTAATTTTGTGTGAAATTTATATTTTCATTATCACTGACTGGCTGCTTAAAACTGGAGACCATGCTCCTTTGGCCCAAATCAACCTTTCACCAACTGCTTTGCTCAGTTGTGACCAAGTTGCTGCATTATTCCCCCCCCCCCAACCAATGTCAAAGATACTCCACAAACTCGACAGGAGACTTCGTGAGCTGCTCGAGTGCTTTGGTTTCCACAAAGGAAGACATTTCAAAACTCTTGTTCCGTTCTGCAATTTGATAAAGAAAATAAAGATGAAGATATGTAACTTTCATGCGACTGAATATATGTAAAATCTCATACCATAGCATCTATAGAATCAACAAAGAGTGTTTCCAGCAACACAAGATCATTGCAGAATGAGAGAAAAATTGGTAATGGGGATAACTGATGCAAGTGTACAAATGCTTTCACTCATTTTAGTTTCAAAGTGTACTGTTTTTCTACTTGGTCATTTGTCATCCTTTGGGAGGATTCCACAGCTAAAGAAATGCACACAGCCGCCTATGTCCCATTTTGCTATTGTTTTACGGCAGGGTTAGGGAATCAACCCTGACCACTGGCAACACTGACTGGGGCAAGTTCCTTTGTGCTAGTGTAAACCCTTGCACTGACAGAACACATTACAAGGTCATGATATTTTGATGCCAGAAGTGGAGCATCATGTGGCATTCGTGGCATGGAGTCAACACTTTGAAAACCTTTGCTGCACCATTCGGACACAAATCCTTACTTCCATATATTCCCCCTTCAAGGGTTCTTACTAGAAGCCCAGACTTCGGTTGCGCATTATACCCATTTTGCTGTAAAAGCAGCATTTGAACACTGGCCAAATAGCTTAAAAAGTTCACTGATGTGACTAACACTCAGATTATTGACAGAAAAGACTTAACTCCTGATCCTCAAACCTATTAACTTAAAAACAAGTCATGCTGACTTCTACTGAAATTTCTCCCATGTGGATTTCTTTGGGATGTTAAGCCGTAGGCTGCAATCGTAACCCCATTATTTAGCCTTAAACCTAATGTTTTTATGGGGACTAAGGGATGGTTCAGTCACCAGTTTGGGGCGTAGACCCTACTGTGAAATGAGGGACCAGAAGCTTTCATTTTATTTATTTATTTAAACTTGTATACTGCTTCGCCTTTTGGCAGGAAATGAAACCTTACAAATACACTCAATAATTCAGGAAGTGAATGAAGTATAACTTTCTACGGCTGGTATATACAGCATGCTACTGGAATATACTTTTGTCAGGGTATCATCCATACTGGGTTTGGTGGCTTAGAACAAATCTCTAGTGTGGGCAGCGGTAGAAATCTGGGATTGGCATGGGAGGCACATAGACACCACGCAGCCCAACGAAACCTTTGCAGACACATACTTACACTGGAGATTACCATACCATTGAATAATGCAAAATGTCCAGAATACGAAGAGCTTCTTCAATCATTTATGGCCAGCAATTACCAGTTTGCGTTAAATATATTTCAGGAATGCAAGTAGTCTGAGACTGCTAAGCAGAGAAGCTGAACATAAATCTGCAACTTTTAACTGCTCTATCCACAGTGCCTATGAAACATGTGTGCAACATTGAAATTCAAATGCTAAAGACTTCCTTTCAAAGGGCCGCAGCAGAGGTCACCATTGCCTGTCATACCCAAGCGAAACAGGACAGGCTCTCTCGAAGGGGGTTCTGCTCTACGTAAGGGAAAAGGCGTCAGCTTGTTTGCTCAAGATGTTGCAAAGTGCATTCCCAGCAAGGCCCCTTCAGCAAAAAGCAGCAGGCAGTCATGAATATGGACCATTAGTTTCTAACAAAGCAATTTACAATAGGGGGGGAAACAACAGTGAAAAGTACACAAGAAGACGAGTTCTGCATTCCTGCGCTGTGTTATGCATGTGAATGAAAATTGCATTTACAAAGCAATAAAGAACGCGGGTGGGACTCATCAAAGGAGATCAGTCAGTGGAAGTCCTGTGCAAGGACTTCTGCTTGCACAATGGCACTCCCCCTGTGAACCCCAGAGGGCAGATTGTTGCACCTGGCAGGTTGAAATGCTTGCACAAATGGAAAGTTTGTTGTGGCACGACCTTGAATTCCACCCCCTGCTTCTAGCACAATTCTACGTTTAAAAACTTATGACAGAATCCAATAGCTGTTTCCCGTTTTTTTAAGGGAAATCCCCTTATTCTGAATAGGATTCCTCGCAAGAAAAGGGAAAGGTTGACAGCTATGGAATCCTATCACAGGTACACACTTTATTTCTCATTGATTGGAGAAGCACATATTAAGCACATATTTAAATCCTTCCTGTTTTGATCAATGGGGTTCAAAAGTGCTTAGCTTTGACTGATTGTACCATTAACTTTTTGCAATCAGATTGCTTCCAAATTAAGAGTACATTGGTATGAATCATTTTTTTTGTTTTGTTTTTGAATTGTTCCATCTTACTAATAAATGTTACTGATTCAAATGTTAAAGGCAGCCTGATTCTCTACCAAGAAACCAAGTTGTGCTTCCTTCCATAAGCGGCTACCATTTTATTATCATATTGAGTAAACGCTTAGGTAACTGAGGACTTGTTTGGTTAACAGATCGTTAAGTCTCAAAATCATTGTTGGCTACATTGTCCTTGCAGAAATTGAACAGACTTTTCTAAATCTTTTAAAAAATTCTGTGAAATTTAGGGCTGGGCAATACAGTGGTACCTCAGGTTACATACGCTTCAGGTTACAGACGCTTCAGGTTACAGACTCCACTAACCCAGAAATATTACCTCGGGTTAAGAACTTTGCTTCAGGATGAGAACAGAAATCATGCTCCAGCGGCGTGGCGGCAGCAGGAGGCCCCATTAGCTAAAGTGGTGCTTCAGGTTAAGAACAGTTTCAGGATAAGAACGGATCTCTGGAACGAATTAAGTACTTAACCCGAGGTACCACTGTACCTGGTTTTCAGCATTGCAATATGTCACCAGCTAAACACTGCAATGGAGCAGTCATTGGTGATCGCATGGTTGAAGGGTGGAGATCAGGTGAAGGAACAGTTATGAAGATTAAGAGGTACATGCTATGTGCACTGCATACTCCTGCTCTCGGAGGCAGGTGAGCCTTTGCGTTTGGAGGGCGAACTCCTCCCACTCCTCCTTAGACAGAGATATGGAGAAGAAAGGAGCAGCCCAGTTGCATTTCTGGCATCAGGTAGAGACACCATGGTTACGGGAAGGCACCAAGGCTGGGAGGGAGACTGTTCTGCCATTGGAGGGGAAAGGGAGCTGAAAGCGAAGGCAGCCAGTCAGCTGCCAAGGGGGCTTACAATTATACTGTCCCCTGGAGCTTTGAAGGCTGTGCTTTGCAATACATTGCCAGCTCAATTATTCTGAAACGGTTCTTAGGTGTGGTCTACAAATGGGTGCTGGACGATATATCGGTACACCACCCAGCCCTAGTGACATCTGCCGAGAAATATAGTTCTGTGGAACCTTCCATACTCACTTTTCGATGTTTCAAACGACTCAAACTTCACAGGCTGTATGTAGTTCACCAAGTTTGACATTTCCTCAGTGGCCATGGCCTCGCTACCAGCTGTCCCCTAGAACGGAGACAGGCGAAGGTCAACATTTCTGTCAAAGCATCCACTGCCCCAAGTTAACTTCATAAAGACTACCAAGAGGTGCAACGATGGATAATCTTTTTAAGGGCCTCTGACATTATCTATTAATGGGTGGTGTTCAACTAAGGTTTCCACAGAGCAGACCCAAGTTAGTAGCCCTAGCTTGGTCATGTTCATGAATCTCAAAGGGTCTACCGATTAGCTGAACACCACTCTATTTTTTTCATTCAAAATCCAGGTGCACTGAACCTCTGTAGGAGGAAACTGAGCTACTGCTGTCTATCTCTACTACAAATTCCCAAACTACAACATTTGGTGCCATTAGAAGACTTTCAAACCTCGTAACATCTCTCAAGTTAGGATGATAAGGAAATCCACGTAAACCAGCTATCTATTTTATTCTTACGGGGTTTACAGGCATAATTTGTCTCCCTAAGCAGCTCGCAGCAATTAAAATTCAACACATAGCTCTGCTGGGTTGTTGCAGGAAATAAGACTCATGTACTCAGGAGTACAAACGTAAAGGAAAGGCACCAACAAGGGAAATAGATTGGAGGGGAAAGACTCGGTCTGATAATGCCCAGACAAAGAAGCAAGGACCAATAATAGGCACCTGCGTCCATTTGGGGCCAGATGTATTTCTTGCTGCTGGTGTGCTTAGAATCATCGTAAAGTTGGGAGGGACCTCAAGGGTCATCTAGTCCAACCCCTTAGAATTCAGCTAAAGCATTCAAGACAGATGGCCATCCAACCTCTGCTTAAATACCTCCAAGGAAGGGGAGTCCACTGTGAGGATACCCAGAGCTTACAGGGTTAACAGCTCAAGGGAAATGACGTCCTGTCACTAGGGGAGTGTTCACATCTTTGTTATGTGAACGTTTTTTACTTTCTGTTTTGGCTGCGACAGGAGAGGCGTCATGTTTTTGCTCTCTCCTGGCTGATGTTGTTTGGCTGCTGTACAATAAAGCTTTGTAGAATAGGAAGCTGCTGTATGAGAGTTTTATTGCATGGCTGAGATTCCTTCTACACAGGCGCACCACTGCGCAAGACACTCTGTTGTAGCCGGGAGCAGCAGGTTGGCACAGTGGAAGCGGACTGGACGCCACAATAGTCCCGCTGTTCGCAGCCTTGATGGACTCTCATTGGAACATCCACAACTTCCCGAGGGAATCTATTTCATTATCAAATAGCTCTTAATGTCAGAAAGTTCTTCCTGGGGTTTAGTCAGACTCTCCTTCATGGGATGGAAGGAGGAGCAGCTATGAAACAGCCTGTGGGCCTCTGGTCAGTAGTGGAATCCAGGCTGGCCTTTCCTTGCCACGGCTGTATCACATACAGCAAATGACAGCGTCCGTTAACTGCTTGTTTATTACTTTTCTTATTTGGGGGGGAAATGGCTGTTGGAATTCTTTCTGGAAGGAAAGAACCGGGAGCAAGGCCCCTGCAGCTACTTATTCACTGGATGGTGGCAGAGGCAACACGTTTCCTGCTTGGCAGGGGGTTGGACTCGATGGCCCTTGTGGTCTCTTCCAACTCTATGATTCTATGATTCTATGACTCCCCTTGTCCTTGGGTTCCTCTTAGGAGGGGAAGAGGTGAAATCTCCCAGTGGATATTTTACTCTTGACAAGTGATAGAGGCAAACTATCTGCAGATCGCTCCAAGGATCCTGAAAATGCTATGAGGACAAAGTAATCTGAACTGCAGGTCGCCATATCAAATCATCAAACTTTTCCAGGTACTCTTGTTTCATGTGAGGTTTGTTTGTTTGTTTGTTTGTTTGTTTGTTTGTTTTAGGATAAAATACAATCTTTCTTGACTTAAATTATGATTTCGCTGCAAAGGAGGCATGGTGTATTTTTGTGTGTGAACATGGCAGTGGTGGAAGGCACCCCCAGTTTTGAGGGACTGTATTGAAAGGGAGCGGGCTAAAGCATTTGTGCATTTAGACTGAAGGCAACAATGAAAAAAGCAACAACACTGCCCTTATTCCCCATGAATAATAAAATGTTACATTTTTTATTTGCTCTCAGTGATGTCATTCAAATCTTTCTAGATGGCATAGAGAGTGTCATGATATTATCCTGTTTGCTGCAAGATCCTGATTGGATAGGCTCTCTTAAGAAAGGACAAAGAAGAAGAAGAAGAAGTGTTTGGGTTTGGTATCCCGCTTTATCACTACCCGAAGGAGTCTCAAAGCGGCTAACATTCTCCTTTCCCTTCCTCCCCCACAACAAACACTCTGTGAGGTGAGTGAGGCTGAGAGACTTCAGAGAAGTGTGACTGGCCCAAGGTCACCCAGCAGCTGCATGTGGAGGAGCAAAGACGCGAACCCGGTTCACCAGATTATGAGTCTACTGCTCTTCACCATTACACCAAGCAGCAGAGGCAGCAGAGAGAGAAAACAATGGCTGCAAAACACGTAAACAGAGAAATATACAGAGGCTGGACTGGGAGATGTCCTGTGCAATTTGGTCAGTATCATTTCTGCACCTGAACTGTGATACTGACATCTCAAAAGCCACATAATTTTAGCTCAAGGCCCCCCAAAACCTCAGCAGGAGAGAAAACTTTTGATGCAGACATGAACTTCAAAGCATGGAGCCAGAGTGCAACCTAGGATCCCATATTCCCGAAATAAAGCCAGCTCTAAAACGTTGGTCTCTTCAGATAACCTTGATAGTTCAGTGGCAAATATCTGGTTCTGTGGCAGCGTCTTGGCCCTCACTATCCACAAGATGGCACTGCAAGACTGTGTCATGTGGACAAACATGTAAACATGCTTTCAAAGTCACATCAGGACTTCAAAAATGATTCATCACTTACTTCATCCATTGATGATTTTTTGCAGTCATCGTCGTCATCGTCGTCATCGTCACTCTCGATCTCTGCTTCTCCTGCAACATTTTATTTGAAGAAAGGAAACTCAGTGTAGTCAACCGCCTCCCAATATTCACACCTTTAAGCTGCTGTTGTTACCAGAGTCACTTTGCTTCATCCAAATGCAACTACAGTACCATAGGCTGAAGATGGTATCTTGGTCTAGTGTTTTGGCTTTCAAAGCATTCCTCTGTGGCCAAAAAAACTATTATCCCTTCAACACATTAATGAACAATCAGTAACATTATTATGATATTTAGCCATACAGTGGTGCCCCGCAAGACGAATGCCTCGCAAGACGGAAAACCTGCGAGATGAAAGGGTTTTCCATTTTCAGAGGTGCTTCGCAGGACGAATTTCTCTATGGGCTTGCTTCGCAAGACGAAAATGTCTTGCGATTCTTGAGGGTTTTTTTCGCTCCCCAACCCCTTTTTCTAAAGCGCGAAGCTGCTAATAGCCTTTTAGCAGCTAATCCGCTAATCCCTTAAGCCTTTAATAGCCGTTAATAGCCCTTAAACTGCTAATAGCGCTAATAGCGCTAATCCGCTAATGGGCTTGCTTCGCAAGACGAAAAAACCGCAAGACGAAGAGACTCGCGAAACAGATTCTTTTCGTCTTGCGAGGCACCACTGTACTTACAAATTACGGAGTGCCAAAACTCCCATTCCCCATTTTCAAGGTTAAACTTTGGTTACTTTTTGGTGGCTTTCAAGAAAGTAGCAGAAAGAAGAAATTCCAAAGAAATTTCCCTAGTAGGGTGGGTTTACTGTACTTTTGTAGATTGAAGTGGCAGAATTTTTGTTTCTTTTAATTTCCTTGAAAAAAGTAAAGCCTTGCTCAATGGCAAACCCCCTCTGAGTGTAATTGCCAGTGGGGATCAGATGGATAAGGATTCATTAAATGGGTGAAGAGAGGAGGGTCTGAATCAAATCCTCGCCCCCCCCCCCGCTTATAATAAAAAGGTAAAGGGACCCCTGACCATTAGGTCCAGTCGTGACCGACTCTGGGGTTGCGCGCTCATCTCGCTTTATTGGCCGAGGGAGCCGGCGTACAGCTTCTGGGTCATGTGGCCAGCATGACTAAGCCGCTTCTGGCGAACCAGAGCAGTACACGGAAACGCCATTTACCTTCCCACTGGAGTGGTACATATTTATCTACTTTTACTTTGATGTGCTTTCGAACTGCTAGGTGGGCAGGAGAAGGGACCAAGCAACGGGAGCTCACCCCGTCACAGGGATTCGAACCGCCGACCTTCTGATCAGCAAGTCCTAGGCTCTGTGGTTTAACCCACAGTGCCACCTGCGTCCTGCCACTTATAATACTAGCTTGTTAAAAAAGCAGCAGCAGTCAATATGAGGGATGCGTCAAGTTCCCTTTTCCTTTGCCAGACTAGCACAGAAGAAGTCAGGTCATCAGCCTTGAACGATTTTTTTTTTTTTTTTTAGTTTAAAAAAGATGGAGAGGGAGAAAAGGCCCAAAGGAAAATTCTAGGCCACTTCATCCTATAGAATACAACGAGCTCCTCCAAAGACAAATTCTGAGAAATTTCTCCTACCTTTTCCCATTTTAAAGACTTGAGTCTTATCCTTCCCTTCACTTCCTCAGTTATTGAGGGCTTTGTTTCGTGCTCAGGGGTGGGGCTATTGTTTTAGCAGTGAAACAGCACAGGCAATGAGTTTATGTGTAGAACCTGGAGAGTCATTCATTTCTGACTCTCAGCTAGACCCCAATCTGGGCAAACCTGTGCTCTCTGCTCCTCCTGAATAGCCTCTTTTGTAGCTAAGCTGAGCAAAGCAGTGCAAAGTTTTAAGGAACTGCTCTTCAAGAGAAGAAAAAAGGACAAACACTTCTCAAAGTTCTGTTACTCAAGCAACATTGCTGAATGGATGTCATGTTGTCATCAGCTACTTATCCTTCTATGGAACAAAGGAGCTATTTCTCAGCTGGGAAGAAGTAGGGACCAGAAGAAACGTACCAATGTCCCCACTGTGGAA
Organism: Podarcis tiliguerta; assembly: GCF_965153285.1. Taxonomy (NCBI): domain Eukaryota; kingdom Metazoa; phylum Chordata; class Lepidosauria; order Squamata; family Lacertidae; genus Podarcis; species Podarcis tiliguerta. The sequence goes on from NC_139536.1 coordinate 105,987,704, forward strand.
GGACATGTGGATCCAGAATTGGCCTCCACAGTCACTTACAGACTCATTGTTAAAACCATGTTTATGGAAGACAATCTTACTCGGCTATGAGTGATCGCCAAAGAAGAACAAGAAGATAGCATGGAAATATTTGTGAGAACATCATCTATCAATTAGCAGCCAATTTTGAAAGGACACTTTCTCCCCCAGCCACATTCTACTTCTCTGTGTGTGTGTGTGCAAGACTGTTGGAATTCTCTTGTTGAAGGGCTGTGCTATGTGTGAGAGAAAAGGAGCTATTAGTCCAAAGCTTGAAATCCTATATTATGATCTGAAATAATGAGGCTATCCTTCTTGGGGTACAGACATGGAGAAATGAGGCCTTGCTCTAACAGACTTCAGGAATGGTGTCCTGGTGATGCTAAAAGACAGCACAAGCTTCTGAATGGATGCTAACAAGTGAAGAACCAAGAAAAGAAAAATTGGTTATGGTTTGACATAAAAAGAAAGATGCTGCTGTCATGGAAACGGACTGCAGGGAGTTGGACACAGTGGCAGAAAGCAGGCAAGAATCACGAGCTTTGCCTTACTTGGCACAAAGGTTGAGGTTGAGCAATATTGAAGCAGCAATAGTGAGGATTTGCCTGTATTGATTCCCTCCATTAGAGGTGCTCAGCTGGCCTGCTGTGGAATAATTCTGCCCCTGAGGCATATTCTGAATATCCTGAGGCATATTCAAAGTTTGTCAAGAGTTTCACTTGCAAGGATTTTTTTTTAAGGTGTTTTAGAGTGACAACAGTGGGACACAGGTGGCGCTGTGGGTAAAACCTCAGCACCTAGGACTTGCCGATCGCATGGTCGGCGGTTCGAATCCCCGCGGCGGGGTGCGCTCCCGTCGTTTGGTCCCAGCGCCTGCCAACCTAGCAGTTCGAAAGCACCCCCGGGTGCAAGTAGATAAATAGGGACTGCTTACCAGTGGGAAGGTAAACGGCGTTCTGTGTGCTGCACTGGCTTGCCAGATGCAGCTTGTCACGCTGGCCACGTGACCCGGAAGTGTCTGCGGACAGCGCTGGCCCCCGGCCTCTTGAGTGAGATGGGCGCACAACCCTAGAGTCTGGCAAGACTGGCCCGTATGGGCAGGGGTACCTTTACCTTTACTAGAGTGACAACAAAGAGATGTCCTAATACATGCTGGTCCCCTTCAATTTTCTGTGTAACATGTGCAATATGTAAATAATTAAATTTGCATGTGAGCATTAGGAATCAAGCCATAAATGGCACTCCTTTATTAAGGTGACCATTTGAAGAGGTCTTCAGATCTGTCTGCCAGACCACTGTCTGGAAAATAAAGTAGCTTCGTACAATACAAAATCTGGGCATCCCTGTCCAACAAAGTGTACCATATGTTTTTTGAAGAAGTCGAGGATAGCTATGACTATCAGAACTAGTGGCTTGCATTTGGATTATGCAGAGGATATTTGTGTCTATGTGTGTTTAAAAGTGGTAGTAGTTTTGTAACGTGCTTCCCCACTTTTAAAAAACAATATATTGCAGGGAAAGTGTTTGTTTACCGGCTCCAGGAGAGGAGGGCTCAAACCCGCTGGAAGCATCGCTACACGCATTTGAAGCTTGTTCAGACAGTTTTTTCCTCCCACTGCCATCCGCAGACTTCTGGGACTTCTTTTTATTCTTCACCAGAATTTTGTACATCAGGTCTGCCGGGCTTGGAAGAGGAACGCCACGTTCAAGCTGAGAAAGGAAAAGAAACTGGCAGTAAAGCTGTGTCTTTTCGAAGCATGATTTCCACACGTCGGGAGACATTTGGGCACCTGAGGCCAACCACAAAATGGCATCGCCCACCCCAGGAAAGAAGAGGCGAGGGAAATCTACATTGTGAACAGGGGGTGGGGAGAAGGAAATCAAATCAACCTTACCCTATAGTTGAAGTGGGAATAAAAGGCTGCCATGGGGAGGGGGGGACAGACCCGCTCTGAATCATGGCAGGTGGATACAGAGCCCAGGAGACCCCAGAGGGCAGCCCCCACCATTTCCTATCTCAGAGTGGGAAGAGATCAGCAGTGCCTCCTATCTGCCAAGAGGCCATAGCTGTCAATGTTTCCCATTTTTAAAGGGAAATTCTCTTATTCTGAATAGGATTCCTCGCAAGAAAAGGGAAAAGTTGACAGCTACGCAAGAGGCCACTGCGGAGGTGGCATGGGGGCGGGGCCTGCCAAGGAGGCAGAAGATGCAGCCACTGAAAAGCATGCCACAGCCATCACTGCCACTGCGGCAGCAGAAGTGGCCAATGCATTCCTTCGAGGCTGGATCGGCTGCCCGAGGCAGCAGCTGCACCTTGATGTTATAATATTTTGCCCTTTGTAAGGCTTCACTCATATTCGTTTCGCAGGGGCCTTAAAGCACACCTTGTATCCATATGGCCCTGCTTCTTCCTTTTGCCAGAGGTCAGCAACCTTTTTCAGCCGTGGGCCGGTCCACCATCCCTCAGACCATGTGCTGGGCTGGACTATATTTTTTTTTGGGGGGGGGGGTGAACGAATTCCTATGCCCCACAAATAACCCAGAGATGCATTTTTTTAAAAAGCACACATTCTACTCATGTAAAAATGCTAGGCAGACCCCACAAATAACCCAGAGATGCATTTTAAACAAAAGGACACATTCTACTCATGTAAAAACATGCTGATTCCTGGACCGTCTGCGGGCCGGACTGAGAATGCAATTGGGCCACATCCAGCCCACGGGTCTTAGGTTGCCTAACCCTGGCCTAGACACACCCTCTTCGTCTGCCTGCGGCAAGGGACAGCTCTGCCAGTTGATTTGTCAATATGCCAACTTTTTGTTACGGCTGAGGAACGCTCACGTCCAACGTTTCTTGATTTCAGGAGGCTTCCTGTGTCCCAGTTAGGAAAACAACTACCTGGGGATTTCCCCCCACATAGAAGAAGCACTGCACTTATGGGGAAATGTGTGCATGACAGAGTACAATTACCTTACTCAGTTGCAAGTTCAGGTAATACCCCCTCCCCATATGTGGTGGGCTGGCACACAATACTCTGTGCACATCTGTGAAGCCACTAACCTCTTCCTTGGCAAGGATGTCATTTCCTTGCTTCACATGCAAGATGTTCAGGGATCTGTGGCAGCCCTTGTAATCAATATACCTGAAGGAGGATCTCTACCCCCATCGTTCTGCCCGGACACTGAGGTCCAGCGCTGAGGGCCTTCTAATGGTTCCCTCACTGCGAGAAGTGAAGTTACAGGGAACCAGGCAGAGGACCTTCTTGGTAGTGGCACCCGCTCTGTGGAACACCCTCCCGTCAGATGTCAAGGAAATAAACAACTACAGTCACACCTTGGTTTTCGAGCAGCTTAGTTCACGAACAACTCAGAACTTGAATGTCGCAAACTCGGAAGTAGGTATTCCAGCTTGCGAACTTTGCCTTGGAAGCCGAACATCCAGCGCGGCTTCCGATTGGCTGCAGGATGCTCCTGCAGCCAATCGGAATCCTCACCTTGGTTTCCAAACGTTTCGGAAATCAAACAGACTTCCAGAATGTATTCTGTTCGGAAACCAAGGTATGACTGTATCTGACTTTTAGAAGACATCTGAAGGCAGCCCTGTTGAGGGAAGTTTTTAATGTTTGATGTTTTATCATGTTTTTAATATTCTGTTGGGAGCTGCCCAGAGTGGCTGGGGAAACCCAGCCAAATGGGCGGGGTATAAATAATAAGTTGTTGCTGTTGTTGTTGTCATCGTCAGAGTGGACTCTGCAACCACGTGATTAATTTCTTTCACAATAGTGCAAGTAATGCACTTGTGGATGCTATGATTCTCTTGACTTTATATGGTACAAAGCTAGACAGCTGTTGTGGTGACTCTTTTAAAACTACACTTGGGCATCTTTGCCAAACATCTTACAAAATACAATGTATGATATAGCACCTTACCACACCCACTATATCGTGCAAAATAAAGAAGAGTCTATTTAGAGGTGCTATATGAAAGCAACGGAAAATTCAAAATTGTAAATCAATACTTTATATTTTTACTGCTACATCTTCTTCTTTTACCAAAGAGGACTAACTTACTGGATATTTTTCCAGTGGCTCCATCAACAAGGCATCACCAAATATTAATCTGCAATATTCTGCCATTTTTGCCTGTTGCTTGGGGCTGAAAAGGGAAGAAAACGGGGAATTAAGTGAGGGTTATTCATAGCATCGGAAGTGCCAGTAATGGAAAATTTAATATCCTTTAACGAGAGGAAGAGGCATAATTTTTTGAACCTATCCTCCTAAATTATTCTCACTGATATGGAGTCATTACACGATTATTCCGAATCTTGTGACAGTTCTTTTCACATACACTTTTACAGTAAAGATACAATAAATGTTCTCAGACATCTGCAGTGGTAAACTGAAAAAGCTGAACCTGCCTCACATACAGGCAACTAATATGTGCTTAAGAAAATGCAGAAAATGAATGTGACATTTGCACGCTGTTAAACATAAATATCTTTATTCTACTCCTGTATGTAGGTTTGTGGTTCCTGCCTTAGGTTTCAGAGTTTTCTCGGTTTCACATTGCTGCTCATGGTCAAGACTAGAAAGCAGGCATAGAATAAATGTTGAAGTTTTCCTCCAAATTTCCCAGTTCTTGCCACCTTCTTTTCCCTGTGCCCTGAGGCTACTTGGGGTGCTTTGCAACAGTTGTTGGGATTATGAGCAATATTAACTGAAATATCCTTGTACTCATTGAGAAACTCGATGCAAACTGGAAATATAATTTAAATGTACATGCATTTTTAATGGCAAAAGCTTGCCCAACAGTATTGTGTGTGTACTGAGGGTTGCACATTAAATGTAATTTTTGGCTGAGAGCAAATGTTCAGAGTCCATCTGCAAAGCAAATAACACTCTGAATCTCTGTACCATCAGAAAAGCTCCTGGAGGAAGCAGTTTCAATTATGGTTTGAGCTTGTGGGTGAGAAATTGTTTTATTAGACACTGAACTCATCTCAAATTAATTTCAGCAGATGAGATATTATTTCTAAGCCCTAGAAGGGGTACCAGAACCACCAATGATCTGGCTGGCTTTTTGTCTCCAGGCCCTTTTATTACAGGTTTCCATAAAAGAGCAGAAAATAACAATTATATCTGCTTTCCAATAAGTTTTGCTCATACATTTCATCCAAAAGTTTTGGCGAAAGACTGATATATAGTGCCACTAGCATTGTTCTGTGTTTGTACATTTCTTGATTCTGGCATTTCAACAACAATGGTGATTTTTCAAACATGTCTGCTACTTAGGAGAAACCTGTTCATTTATTCTAACTGTTGGCTAACTCATGGTCCCACTAAGCTACAGGAAGTGGCTTGAGAGACCCTGGACCTTTGATTGGGAGGGTAGAGGTGCTGTCTGCTTTTTAGAGATCTCCTCTATAGAGCAGGCAGAGACATCTTTTATCCCCAATCTTAGCACTAAGCACCACGGGGCTATGATCTGAGATAAAGTTGTCTGCCTGCTCTTTAAAAGGCAAGGTTTCCAGAAATCTGTTTGAAAATGGGCTGTCAAGTGGATTTCCTTCTGTCTACCTGTTTGACCCCCATCGAGGCACATACACCTGCTATGAGTGCTTTCTTTTAAATGTGCAGATATCATGCAAAAATAAATACATAAATTGCTTTGCAATATGCATATTATATAGTCGCTGATTTAAAATTGCCACTGTTGCTCTCCTCCCCTGACATGTTTGCTGATTTTGTGCGTGTCTAAGTCGCTAGAGCTAACCTATATGGACAAAGACTGCAAATCTAACCCTATGTTCATCTGAGGAATGTTGGAGGGTGTGCGTATGGGATCAGGGTACACGTATGTAGTCCGTGGGTATCTGTGTTTTACGTGCAGTGTCTGTGTGTATATATACACTGGCTATGGTCCCCATTGGCATTTGGTCCTTGGAGGGGTAGTTGACTGGCAACAGGGCCCTTGAAGATGCTCTTCAAGCATGCTGAAAAGTGGTTTGGGCACACATTCTCTGCAAAGAAATATGGAATGAAGCATACTCATATCCAAACCACTTCCACCACATTTTGGAATGCCAGTGTTTCTTCACCACGAACTTCAATCGTTCAGCAGCATCAACGAGACCTACGCAGGCTAATATTTATTCTGCAATATTGCTTATGAAAATATTTTGGCTACTTACGAATCCACGTGATTTTCAAAAGAGAGAAGGATCGGGAAAGGAGACGTCTTAAATGCACATTCAGCAATAGCTTCTATTACTTCCTATGGGAGATGGCAGAGAAGAAGGAAGAAGAACAGGCAATGAGGATTTCTTCTTTTTAAAGAACACATTTCTCTTTCCGGTTGTTTTTTTTAAAAAACGATTTAACACACAAACATAAGCAGTTTGATAACTTCTAAGGCACAAAGCCATGCTTTCTCATGTTCTGAAAAACTTTAAAAGAGTTGAGGAAGCCCCACTAGCAATTAAGTTATTCTAAGCTTGATTTACTTTATCGTCGTCAGAATCTCTCCTTCCACTATTACATCTGCTGCCTGAGGGAGAAAAAACAAAAGCCTGCATGGAAGAGTCTGTCTTTGTAGGGCCCGACTGTATACCTAAAGCTATGCCTTTTATGGATCATTTTGCATAATTAAAATAGTCACATATTGCCTGACAGCCTTTTTTTTTTTACAGGCTTTCTTTCCACAAAACTCTGTTATTTAGCTTAACACATTTCAGGCTTGTTGCGTGTCGAGGTCCCCAGGGCCACCCCAATAAGTCACACATCACACAGAATTTTTGTTTAAGATTTTTGGCAAATTTTGGCCAAACAACTTTATTGAAATACAAATTTGTGAGTGGTTGCTTAGGCATTGGTTGCGACTATCTGCCCTTCCGCACACTGCGAAAGTCAGAATAGGGGAATACACTTGGGGGTTATGCGGAGCAGGGAACCTGCCCTCACCCCAAATGCAACCAGGAGCTCATTGCTATGGCCCGAGCCCCCTTGACAGAGTGGACAAGCAATAGTTAGCCCCCAATTCCTTTAACGGAATCCCTTGCAGCAGCAGCATTAGAGGGGCAGGCACTCAACCTACCAAGGGCAGGCACTCAACCACTTCCCCTCAACCAACCAAACCATAAACCAATGCCTAACCGCAACCTTACAAGTTGTGATAATTTGCAATGCAGTAGGCAAAAACCAAATGGCCCCAGCCAATCAGCCAGATGGACAAAATTCCTACCAGGCCCCTGCCCCAAGAGCAGACAACCCCATGACAGGCATAGCAAGGTCAAAGCGAACAACCCTAATTCTAGGGAGGGGGGGGACGGGCAATCCGATGCACGGTCGAAAAGAGGAAGCCCTAGCCTCGTGCAAGGAGTTTTAGCATTTCTGGCTGTCAATCAACAAATGGCAACATTAACTTCTTCCCAACAACAAGGGAAGCCCCAATCGCATCAGTGGCCAACGAACAATTAGCCCGCCCCCAACTTTGGAGTGTCCTGGAGGCCCCCACCGCAACATGTGCTCTCCATGAAGGAGAACACGCTTTTCTGATGTGGGGAAACCTTAGATGTGACAGAGAGCACATATTGCAGGGAGTCAAATAAGGGTAAGCATTTGGAACATTTCCTAAAAGCTGACTGAGGTTAGCATCTGTTTATCTAACAGAAGTTAGAAGTTTATCTAACACTTCAGAAGGATATGGGTCTAGGCTATCTTGGTTACGCCAAACTGGTCTATCGCTATGGTCCTATTTGATTCCCTACACGATTAGACTCACATGATGGAGAGTAGGGATGGCGGTCACTCGTCATGTTCTCCCTATCATGTTCCTGCATCTGCCACTGCCTCTCTTGTGCATTAGAAGGGAACTTAAAAATGGTAAGCATAATGCTGGTGGTCAACACAAGGTGTTCAAAGACCCACTCAAGGCAAATCTTAAAAAAAATGTAGTATAAACACTGACAACTGGGAAACACTGCCCTGCAAGTGCTCCAATTGGAGAACAGCCTTTACCAAAGGTGTCATGGACTTTGAAGATGCTCGAACTCAGGATGAAAGGGAGAAATGTACTAAGAGGAAGGCATGCTTGGCAAACCCTCACCGTGATCAACTCCTGCCCGGAAACCTATGTCCCCACTGTGGAAGAATGTGTGGATCCAGAATTGGCCACCACAATCACTTACAGATTCACTGTTAAAACTGTGTTTATGGAAGACAATCTTACTTGGCTTTGAGTGATTGCCAAAGAAGAGAAGGGGAAACATCTGGAGCTTGGTGTGTACCCATGTACGCAAGTACAAGAGACAGGTCCCCTTATATTTCACTATTAACATAAAAGGTAAAGGGACTCTGACAATTAGGTCTAGTTGTGGCCGACTCTGGGGTTGTGCGCTCAACTCGCTCTATAGGCCGAGGGAGCCGGCGTACAGCTTCCGGGTCATGTGGCCAGCATGACTAAGCTGCTTCTGGCGAACCAGAGCAGGGCATGGAAACACCATTTACCTTCCCGCCGGAGCGGTACCTATTTATCTACTTGCACTTTGCAGTGCTTTCGAACTGTTAACATACTTCTTCTTAATTGTATTTCAGTTCAACTTTGATAAAATACATATTTCGTTATGTGCAAATGGCTTTAGATACCTATTAGGTCCATAAATTAACATATAGCATATACACAACACAAAAAAAACAGCAACAATTTGCTGTTGACAAAGGCCAGCTGGACATATAGAGAGACCCATTACCTTCAGTAGCTTAGGGCCTCATCAAACCTAAATCTGGCCTTGCTTCCATCCTCCAATATGTGATGGGGAAAGGCACAGAGATGTGGTGGAATATTTCACCACTTTCCCTCCTGCGGGAACTGAATGGTGAAATAGGGCTTATGGCTTTGCCCAAAAGCTAACCATTTCAAATGCAGCACAGAAGCAAATCCATATGAGACATGTTTTGAGTTGACTGTCTCTCAGGCAAGGGTCTCGTGGCATAACCAAGGCTTGCATCCATAGCTGTCAACGTTTCCCATTTTTTAATGGAAATTCCCTTATTCCAAATAGGATTCCTCACAACAAAAGGGAAAAGTTGACAGCTATGTTTGCATCTGAGGCATCACTGCCTGAAAATATATTGCTATGAATGTGTCTCCATCAAGAAAGGGAAGAAAAAGGTCAAGCTACACAAAAATCAAGGGACACGGGTGACGCTGTGGGTTAAACCACAGAGCCTAGGACTTGCCGATCAGAAGGTCGGCGGTTCGAATCCCCGCAACGGGGTGAGCTCCCGTTGCTCAGTCCCTGCTCCTGCCAACCTAGCAGTTCGAAAGCACGTCAAAGTGCAAGTAGATAAATAGGTACCACTCTGGCAGGAAGGTAAACGGCGTTTCCGTGCGCTGCTCTGGTTCGCCAGAAGCGGCTTAGTCATGCTGGCCACATGACCCGGAAGCCATACACTGGCTCCCTCGGCCAATAAAGCAAGATGAGCGCCGCAACCCCAGAGTCGGCCATGACTGGACCTAATGGTCCCTTTACCTTTTTACACAAAAATCAGATTTTGATGGGGGGCGGGATAGCTGACCTGGCAATACAAATTACACCCATCTTGGTAAAACCGTTGTATGTTACAATGAAGTTTGGAAATGAATTCACGGCTCTTTAGATCTCAGCCTCCCATATTTACTCAGTTGTGGCATAAAGAAAGAATTAGGGGAGTCAAATTGCAACACAGTGAGATCAATTTACTTTTGTGCCTCCGAACATGTCAAATCTATTTGTTGGAGGCAGGGGGAAATGACAGGCCTGTTACATGGAGAACAGCCATGGTCCAAGTATGTGCTGATTTAATGACTTTGCACCCATCAGCTACTGAGAATTCAAAATTCATTCACACACAGGACATGTTATTTCTCAACAAGAGTGTGTTGTCAAACTGAACAGCAAAGTGACAACAATATTTTTAAACTGATGTTCATGCTAGCGTCATCAGAAGTGTAACTAGTTTAGTCACAACATCCTGACGATCTTCACAGATTGCAGAGAAATAGGCCATTCTCAGTCCCCTCCCCCCCAAAGATAACCAATAACAATGAGAGAGGTGAGGCCTCAAACTGGTGCTCAAAACATCTGAGTTTATGAGGATGTGTAATGTGCCAGACACTTTAACATTAGTCTCTCTCAGAAGCTCTATGACACAAACACATTTTAAAAGTCTTGGATTGCTAAATTAAATTATGAAACTGAATCAATAAATAAAAACATGAGACCGAAGATATCACAAGGAGATAAATGCCCCAATAATATATTTTATTTTTCTTTACAATCCTTATATCCCGCAAACCTTCAGCACGTAAATAACAGGGTACTTAGCAATACAATGGATGTGGGGAGCCTGTAGTCACCCAGATGTTCTCCAGATGTTCCTGAACTTCAGCACCCATCAGCATGGTCAATGGTCAGAGGTTGAAGGGGGCTGTAGTCTAGCAACATCTGGGGATATCACATTCTGATAATATAGGCATTATATATACACAGTCTGTTAAGTTGTGGGTGAACATATCAGATGACACAGCGAATCTTCAGACAGCTCCTGTTTATTCACAGGCCAGAACAGAACTGAACTGAAGGGTTCAGCCAGCCTGCTTCTATAGAGCTCAACTACAAAGCAACAGTAACAACTTTCTGTAACTATCCAATCACTGAACGTCACTTTCAATTCCTTATTTGCATATGCGGACCTGAGTGAAAACTATCTACAGTATCCCCCTGCTGGCCCAGGGTGAGAACTTCAGTACATAACACAGTCCACTTTGAAATCATTCATGGAAAACAGTAACAAGGTTAAATTACTGCAATACATTATACATAGGGCTACCTCTAAGTGTGGGGATGATTAGGGAGGCAGGAATAAAGATGGTTCAGAAACTTCAGCTAGTGCAGAATTCAGTGGCCAGGTTGCTCACCGGAGCAAGACGGTTTGAGCATACTACACCGATCCTGGTCCAACTGCACTGGGTACCAATTAGTTTCCAGGCCCAGTTCAAAGTGCTGGTTTTGACCTATAAAGCCTTTAACAGGTCAGAACCGCAATACCTCAAGGGCCACCTCTTTCCATATGAACCTATCCAGACACTGAGATCATCTTCTGAGGCCCTTCTTTGTGTGCCTCCTCCTCAAGAGGTCCGGAGGGTGGCAACATGAGAATGGCCTTCTCTGCAGTGGCTCCCCGTCTGTGGAATGCTCTCCCCAGGGAAGTTTGCCTTCATTATACACCTTTATGCACCAGGCAAAATAATCATTTTTAACCAGGCCTTTGGTTGATCTGATTTACATCCTATGCCCTTTTATAAGATGATTATAGGATAGAAAACAGAGGAAGATGGAAAGGAATTGCTGAAACAATTAAAAGAAGTGGAATACAAAAAGGGAGGTGTGAGGAGGTCGTGGAAATAAGTGAATGAAAGATAAGATATCGAAACTGTTGGATGTGTTTGATGTATTTTAAATTGCTTTTGTTTTGTTTTGTCAGTTTAATGTGTCAGTGGTATGTAGTGTTTGTGTATTGTATTGTATTGTATTGTATTGTACTGTATTGTTTTTTTCTTCTTTCTTTTTTTCCTTTTTATTTTATCTCTTCTTTGTAATTGTTGGAAAAGTAATAAATACTATTTTTTAAAAAATACATCCTATGCCCTTTTAAAATGTGTCTATTTTGTTGGGGAGGTGCTATTGGGTTGTTGTTTTATTTTTCTTATGTATTTTATGGTTTTATATCTCGATTTTATTCTATGAATCACCCTGAGACCCCCAGGTATAGGGTGTTATATAAATTCAATAAATAATAAAAATAAAAAGAATTGTAACTAAAAACATTTCATCTACGGCTACCCTTCTTGTGTGGAATAAGATGCTGGGCTAAATGAGCCTTTGGTGTGGTCCAGGAGGGCTCTGCTTAATGTATGAAGGAATAAACAGGAATGCGAGGGAGCAGTCCTGCGCTGCTATGATGGGCACAGTCTCAGCATCTTCGTCCTCACCTGCTCCAACCCTAACTTTGGATGGAGCAGAAGAATCTTTCCAAGTTTAACTGTCCACACTCAGAATCCTCAATGTGAATTATCCCAGTCACACAGGGTTCCTGCCTGTGTGGAGGAGTCTAAATACACTCAGCTGAACAAGAGAAGATTTGCCCTCCAGCCCTTCTTCTTAATGCTTGAAAGTTTGAAGGCTGCAGCCAGTGGGAACGGGGCTGTCTGAGGCAGAGCTGGCATTTGTAACTGTGCTCCTTCCTCCACAAACATCAGATAGATGCAAACACCTCAGCAAGGCTTGAAGTATTTGTTTTAAGGATATAGAAAGTGTGTGGGAAGCATTTTCATGACACTTAGGGTGTTTGCTTTCATACTATATCCTACAGATCACAAGATACTCCATTCTATTCCAACTCCACATAATCCCTAAACCTTTAACACATTTTAAGGCTATTTCCACAGTCTAGGGTTGTTTGTCTGTTTTTCCATGTTGGATTTTCAATAATTCCTAAAAGCACTGTTGTGTAAATCTTGGAAGTACAGTATAACGAAGGAGCAAACTATAAACTGTCTGAAAAGGCATATGAACCAAACAACCATTGTTTCTGGATGGGCAAATAATTACTGACGAATAGTCAGTAACTTGCATGAAAGAAGATCAGCTGACATTACCGCAAAGGGAAGTCTGAAGGGTATAGATAATATGAACTGAGGGGTAGTTAGCTATACATTTCTTGTAACTGTCTCTATCACATTGTTTCAGTTCTTCAGATAATTTTATAAAAAGCTTGAAAGGATTGAAATAGTACACAAGTAAGCACATATTCCATGGTATAACCAGGGCTGGATTTAGGTGTGATAAGGCCCTAAGCTACTGAAGCTAATGGGGCCCTTTATATGGCCAGCTGTCCTTTGTCAACAACAGATTGTTGCTGTTTTGTGTGTGTTGAATATATGCTATATGTTAATTTATGGACCTAATAGGTATCTAAAGCCATTTGCACATAACAAATAGGAGCCTACAAAACACTGTTGCTGTATGTAAGTTTTATTTTATTTGTTTTTTATCTTATATTTTGGAAATGTATATCCAGGTTTTTCCGCTTTAATTTTTTTGGGGGCCCCCAAGAGAGTGGGGCCCTAAGCTATGGCTTGTTTAGCTTATACGTAAATCCGGCACTGCAGTTAACACTAGACAATCATGGTGGAGAGACTTATTTAGATTTTGTAATGACACCATAGTATCATCATAGTTTCCCTATCATGCAACAAAAGTGCCTCCAATCTGTCCATTTAATGTTTTACTTAAAAAGAACAGTAATTTTCAATCCACTACCATAATGTCCCCAGATTAAGTGTTAGCTATTTCACCGTTGTTCCTTGGATGCTAGTCAATATATTATCCAGCACAGATCCTTGTTGACATTAGACGATAATATATCTTGCATTCAGCTCGTGGATCCATTTGAGGCTCTACTGCTGTCCATTTCCTTATAGCTAAATGCAGCATCAGTAGCACTCTTGGAGCATTGAAAAAATGTGTTGAGCATAAAGTATACAGGGGGAGCAGGTGCTTGTGTGGCAGCCCTGCCCTCAATGTTCTCATTTGTGCCTGCTCCAATGCCATCCTTCTCATGTTGAGTTGGGAGGTAGGAAGGTTGAGGGTAAAGATGGTTATAAAGGTAAAGGTACCCCTGCCTGTACGGGCCAGTCTTGACAGACTCTAGGGTTGTGCACTCATCTCACTCTAGAGGCCGGGAGCCAGCGCTGTCCGCAGACACTTCCGGGTCACGTGGCCAGCGTGATGAAGCTGCTCCGGCGAACTGGCACCAGAGCAGCACACGGAACGCCGTTTTCTTCCCGCTATAAAGCGGTCCCTATTTATCTACTTGCACCCGGGGGTGCTTTCGAACTGCTAGGATGGCAGGCGCAGGGACCGAGCAGCGGGAGTGCACCCCGCTGCGGGGATTTGAACCACCAACCATGCGATCGGCAAGTCCTAGACGCTGAGGTTTTACCCACAGCGCCACCTGCGTCCCCTGGATGGTTATAAGTCCAGTCAAAGGCGACTTTGGGGTTGCAGCGCTGATCTCGCTTTCAGGCCAAGGGAGCTGGTGTTTGTCCACAGACAGTTTTCCGGGTCATGTGGCCAGCATGACTGAACTGCTTCTTGCACAACGCAACACCATGACGGAAAGCAGAGCACACAGAAACGCCGTTTACCTTCCCGCCGGAGTAGTACCTATTTATCTACTTGCGCTGGCATGCTTTCAAACTGCAAGGTTGGCAGGAGCTGAGACAGAGCAATGGGAGCTCACTCCATCACGGGGATTTGAACCACCAACCTTCTGATCTGCAAGGTCAGACCACAGTGCCAGTTGAGGAGCTATGCCAAACACACCAAAGGATGCTGGAGTAGGTCCAGTGAATGTGCGCTCAACTCTACCTGATGCTTTTGAATGTGCAGACGGCTACTGTCTCTCCATTTACAGTTTCTCTTCATTTGAAAGCTCTGCATCGCACCAAAGACCTCATTGCTAGGCTTCAGAGCACAAACATACCCTACACATGAGAAAATAATTCAGTTGCTCCTAATCTCCCAGATGAGAATTGAAACAAAAGCTTCAGTGAAGACTTACGGCACGAGTCTCAAGATGCCCACGACAAGTGCTACTGGAGATCTTCCCACATTTTCCTTCCTCCCTTAGCCCAAAATAAGCTAAGTGAATGTTGCAAACTGGCCCTTGCACAATAGTATCAGTGACACCGCACAACGTACCTTAAAGGATATCTCAGTTGTCATGGTGAATCCATGTGTAATAACGGGCTCTTCTTCAGCTGTTCGGCCTTTCCAGCAGTCCAGCTCGACGCAGCGACAGCCAGACAATAGCACTTGGCGATACATCTCTACGGAAGAGTTACCGGCCAGCTGTCCAGCTGCAAAGACATAACGAGGAGCATGAAACAAGGGGACCCATTATGGGCTTATGGACTAAATGCACATAATTTAAGCATAATGAAAGCTTACATCATCCTTTTCCCCCGGTGGTGACAAACAAATGGACAAATTCATTTAAGAGGCATAAAATGTAATGAAAATCATGTCCAATTAGTCAATACTGAATGGTTCTGATATTTCCTTCGTATTCAGCACTGTAAATCAGAGATGGCTAAGCTGTGGCCTAGCAGATATTATTGGACTCCAACTCCCATCAGCCCCAGGCAGCATGGACAATGGTCAGAAATGGTGAGAGTTGTAGCTCAAACAACCTCTGGAGGACCATAGGTTAGCCACCTCTGGTGTGCATGATTTCTACCTAAAGAATATTGCATTGATGTGTGTGGTGGTAGACCTAGAAAATAAGAGGGAATATCACATGCACAACAGTTCAGATTCCCATTGGTTTCAAATGTTTCTGTATTTCTAAAATGCTAAGAAATACCTTTGCCGGTTGTGGTATTTCTTGTGAGAACCATGAAATATAAACAAAGGGGATGAGAGAACTGTACACTGTACTGGTCCGTGTCCACTTTTTAGGGTTTTAGTCTTGTTTCAAATGTATTTCTAATTGTGTTTTTAATTATCATATTGTAATCACATTGAGACAGCAGCTTAGATTCTCGTGTTACTATTAATTGCCTTTAAGAAATCTAACTCTTGTAAATGTGTTCTGAATGATACCGTTAAAATGCACTTGTGGCAGAAACGGCTCTTCTGTCAAAAAATGTATTATAATTTAGTACAGTAAAAACAACAAAAGGTTTGCAGTCTCTTGTACAGTTGACACCACCTTAGAGCTCTGTTGTGCCAACTGATCGGCACTGGCAGTTCACACGTTTTCACAACTCCCGGAATTTAAAGTGACATTCGGTACTTAACTGGTTTATAATGAAACACTGTACACTCAATGGGCCCCAATCCAACCCAAGTGAAACACTTTCATTGATTTCCATGAGAGTGACTTAGTTATGTGCTCAACTCTCTTACTGGTCAGTGAGAAAGGCTCACTTTAGGTAGGGTGGGTTTAAAAAAGTTTGGAGTGTATTTTATTGTGAAAAGCTTAAATGGTTGTATACAAAGTAGTGCTTCACAGTGCCTTGCGAGAGTGGGATTACTTCCGTTTGTGCAATGGGACACTTTCTTCTTCTCCTTTCACCATCTGCCCCCTCAATTTGTTCTGGGGTTTCCTCCCAAGCAGATTTGGGGACAGCCTGGGACATTTTGTGTGAGGCAAGAAGAGCAAGAAAAGCCTCACACAAAATAAGTGGACATTTTCCCACTCACACATTTGGTTAGTTAAATACCACTCAATATCGAATCATAGATCAATAAGCTTGAAACAGGATGGCTTTCTATCATGGATGATGTAGTAGTGAATTTCCTTCATTGGTTGAACTAGATTACTTTGGAGAGCCTTTTCAACTTTGTGATTCTCATCCATTATTTTCTGCTTTGCTTTTCAAGCGACCCATGCTTTAGGATAGCAATGTGATCAACCACCCAATTAAGCTGGTTAGCTGAATTAGGTTAACTAACTGATTAATTGTTGCCTTTTCCCTGTCTTAAACAATGGTTATTCAATTTGCTTTGCTTCCTTCCTTTTTAATATTCCGTTATATTTCTTAAACAAGTAATAATTATAATGTTTTGCTTGCATGATTTTGGAGAGAACAGAACACACACACACAAAACAACATAGGAGAATCCAAAGGGAATCTGCATGATTCACATCTGATGGGAAATAAGACACCCAATTACTACTTGTTAAGCCTTCACTGATATCAATTTTCCTTACACTCCTGGGGGTTTAATACCGCAACCTTGGGGAAGAGATTAAAAAAAACAAAACACCAATCTGTTAAATGCTTAAGCTGTGTGAAAATAAATTGGTAGAAGCCATTTAAGACAGGGCTTTTTGCTCAAGCTCGTCCATCAGATTCTAGAAAGTCACAAAGCTTTGGCAGGTTTAGAATTCCTTGCCTTTAGGGTTTCCCCACATGAACACTGTCACCTATTTTCATTTTGTATAGACGTTCAACAGGAGGGAGGAAGCATCAGTTGAGCAGCAGCCGAAAGTTCAGACTCTTAAGCTTTAGTACTAGGCCAGAAGAATATAAGCAAAATTTGCTCCTCCTCTACTCAAAAGCAGTGGTCAGTGGACTAGGGGACTAAGCTAGTCCCCTAAATGTTCCTTGCGAATTAGGGTATTAAAGTATGAAAGCCTGGTGCCTCCAGGCACAATGTTCCGAATAGGTCCAAGAACCCTTCTGTCACATTCCCAAAGCCTGCCCAGGTTTGGGAAGGAGGTGTCAGGGCTCCAGCATCCTGTCAGAGGCCTGGTGAGTAAACAAAATCCTGAGAAGCTTCTGCCCATCTTAGGAAGAGAGGTACAATGCTCACACGAGCAATGTTGTGACATCACATGCACGACATCACCCCACGCCCAATCGCCATCTCAAGCATGTAAATTGCCATATACATATGTCATGAAAATGTGTGAGCTCTTTTTGAGTGAGGCTCCTTCTTGATGATACATGAATGTCCAGTGTGTTTCCTTTAAAGAGTTATGAACTGGGATAATTCTGCATGATGCTTCAGTGGCCAAAGATTCAAAGAGTGGCTTCTTCGCAACTCAATTTCAAGCTTTTCAAAAAATTACTTCACACATTGCCACATTTATTACTGCAGGTGTTTTGGATTTCTGAGGTCCTTGACCTCCACAGGCCTTTTGTAAATCGCCATATGAAAGATTCATGGCAAAAGATAATAATCTCGGCTTCTATTCTGTGCTGAACTGCTCGAAACCTCTTTGGAAGAATTATCAGAAAGGGTGAAAAAGTCACCAGCTTCTATCAGCATTTAATTCCCAGCCTCTCAGCTAGATGTACTTGTCCTGGATGCAAAACAGCACTGCGAATTTGAGTGGCGTTGGATGACCAGTCCTTGCCCAAGAAATGCAACAGAGAAGACTGCTCAATTAAGTGTTTCAAACATGGTTTGATGAGTCGGACTGAATTCAACACAGGTTCCGTCCCTAACTAACTCTGCCATGGATTAATTGAGAAATGAAGGAGGTTGAGACGTGGAGCTCAGAGAGGAGGAAACAGCTTGGTGAAATGAACACAATGTTCTAGGTGCAACTGTCAACAAACACTTCTTTAGGGATGACTAAAGAAGATATCAAGTGTCGTAGGAAGATTTAAGGACAATCAAAGAAAGATTTAAACATTTCAGTACAGTGGTACCTCGGGTTAAGAACTTAATTCGTTCTGGAGGTCCATTCTTAACCTGAAACTGTTCTTAACCTGAAGTATCACTTTAGCTAATGACACCACCGCACGATTTCTGTTCTCATCCTGAAGCAAAGTTCTTAACCCGAGGTACTATTTCTGGGTTAGTGGAGTCTGTAACTTGAAGCGCCTGTAACCTGAAGCATCTGTAACCTAAGGTACCACTGTATAGTATAGTAAAGTATAGTATAATATAGTACAGTATAGTATAGTTTTGTTCAGGCATCCCCAATCTTCAACCCTCCAGATGTTTTGGACTACAATTCCCATCATCCCTGACCTCTGGTCCTGTTAGCTAGGGATCATGGGAGTTGTAGGCCAAAACATCTGGAGGGCCGCAGGTTGGGGATGCCTGGTATATATATTTGATACAACCAGAAACAGTATTCACTCCTTTCAAGAGCATTGGCTCAATGAATCATAGAATTGTAGAGTTGGAAAGGACCCCAAGGGCCCTCGAGTCCAACCCACACAATGCAGGAATCTTTCACCCAACATGGGGCTTGAACCCACAACCCTGAGATTAACAGTATCATGCTCTACCAACTGAGCTATCCTGACTGCTATTCTTCTACAGTTCTCCATGACATATTCTTGTGAACAGGGATTCTCAACAAATGTGAAAGATCAGAAGAGAAAAAGGCTTCTTTGTGTTGATGAGGAAATGAGAGTTTCTTTGTCTCAGATTAGATCTAATATAAATGAGATTACGTGGCAAAAGAAAGTTCACACCTCTCATTGAGTTTCTATACATATATAAGGTACATATGTAAGAGGCTCGTTTATAATTATATTTTGGGAATTATTCATGTTCTTATGCAGCTGCATTGTTTTAAAATTTCTGGATGGTCCATGAGCAGATTATAATGTAGTTGTAATCTACGTTATAAATCAAGCACTGCTAGCAGTCGTCCCCAATGGATTTCTTATCAATAAAAAATTGGTGTGGCACAAGGACATTTTTATGCTGCAAGTGTGGCCCAGAGGAAAAAAGTTTGAGAACCACTGTCATAATTCAAGACGCCTTACAGAAATCATTAAATGTAGCCTTCCTCCAGAAAATACTGTATTTGACTAATAGACTCAAACAACAAGAAATTAATCAACAAAATCTACAGAATATGAGCTGGCTATTCAAGACCAGCTGGCCAAAGAAAAGTGAAAAGAAACAATTCATAAAATTAGTCCCAGGATGGCTGTAACACAACAGTACTCAGGGCCAATGTCATGTTATATAGAGGAAGCAAAGAAAGGAATGAAGAGTAACTGGGTATGAAGTATGGGAACAGCATCATGTTGTTGCTGCACATGTTGAGGTTGCATCAGCATTCACCAACCTGGTGCCCTGTAGATGTTGTTGGAAGACAACTCCCATCAGTGCCAACCAGGATGGGCAATGGTCAGGGATGATGAGAATTGAACTCCAAAACATCAGAAAGGCATCGGGCTGGTTATGTGCTATAAAATCAGCTGCATGGAGATCTACAAGCAAAGGGTATGCACTCTGCCATGATGTAGATGCCATGTTTTGCTTTTAAAGGCATGGCGCGTGTCTGTGTGTGTTTGTATCTGTGAAAGCTTAGGAAAGTGTGCCTTGTTCATCATTACGGATAAATGATCATTGTTCCTTAGCTTTTGGCATGGTACAATGAGGTGCTGCAGTCAGTTCTTCACTGTGACAACCGTAATAAACTAAGCTGATAGCTAGTAGAACTCTATTGGAAAACTGAGCTCCAGATTAAAAGCTGGAGGGGAGATATATATATATATATATATATATATATATATATATTTCTCCAAACCCACAAAAAATATTATTTTTGCCACTAAAATGACATTTCTTCAAGTTTAGGATAGAATGCTTTGAAATTACTTTTTTTCTTCCCTTGATGGATGGCAACATTGGATTATAAATGTAACACTTCCCCCTAAAGGGAAAGACAGAGCTACAAGGTCTAAATAAATAATCAGCACTTATGTGCTGCGAAATTGTTGTTGTTGTTGTTTTACTAAAGACTAAGGTCACAATAATTATGAATAGATCCATGATATGTGTGTGTTTCTCTTTGTGGTGCAATGTCGTTTCTTAAGCATTTGCTTCGCTTAAAATATACCTAAGGGTGCAGTCTCATAACTAGGACCCACCAGTTAGGGGGCTGTAGCACTTGTTGGAACCCCGGCTTTATGGGTAGAATGCCGAAAACACCACTGCCATGACAGAGACACTGATGGAATGGAAATTGGAGTGGAGCCATGGGAAGAGAAGAAGAATTGCACACTTCTGTCATACCGTTTCCCTTCAGTCTGCTCACATGCCTCTGACAAGGCACAAAAATCAGCACACCTCCAGTATATGAACCTCATGCAGAGACAGCGTAACAGGACGTGTGGCATGGCCCCAACTTGTGCATACCTAAAACTCACAAGGGGCAAGTTGGGCTTTGGAAAACTACAGAAAGAAGGCACTTTGTACATAACAGCCAGGCCTTACAACCTGCATGGGGAACTCAAGCACAAAGAGCCGATTACAGTCATAAAGGTAAAGGTAAAGGGACTTCTGACCATTAGGTCCAGTCGTGACCGACTCTGGGGTTGCGGCACTCATCTCACTTTATTGGCCGAGGGAGCCGGCGTACAGCTTCGGGGTCATGTGGCCAGCATGACTAAGCCGCTTCTGGCGAACCAGAGCAGTGCACGGAAATGCCGTTTACCTTCCCGCTGGAGCGGTACCTACTTATCTACTTGCACTTTGATGTGCTTTCGAACTGCTAGGTTGGCAGGAGCAGGGACCGAGCAATGGGAGCTCACCCCGTCGCAGGGATTCGAACCACCAACCTTCTGATCGGCAAGTCCTAGGCTCTGTGGTTTAACCCACAGCGCCACCCATGTCCCTTGTCATACCTCGGGTTAAATATGCTTCAGGTTGAGCGCTTTTGAGTTGCGTTCCATGGCGACCCTGAAGTAACGGAACGCGTTACTTCCAGGTTTCGCCGCTCGTGCATGCGCAGACGGTCAAAATGATGTCATGCGCAGACGCGAGTTGCGTTTGCTTCAGGATGCGAACGGGGATCCTGTTTGTATCCAGAGGTACCACTGTACTTCCAGTTCTGGTCCCATCCTCCTCCCTGCTGAGTTTTGCAATGGCAACACTGAGACTAAACGGGGGGTGTAAGGTGGGGGCTTGTTGGTGACAGACTGAGGTTGGTGAGGCACTGCCCCATTTGCCCTAATGGATCAGCTTCCACTACTGAGATTTCCCACTCTTTTGTCCCTGCTTGTTTGTTTTGCTAAGCATGCAAAAGATGAATGTTGGTATCGCCCCCCCCAATAACCCCATGTTGAACTCAAGCTTCCTTCTCCTGCTTCCCCTATTTAGTGGGTCTTGAACCCTTGTCTCATGAGGCCCATGGGTACTTGGTGCAGTCTGCCTGCAACCACACATGGGCCACATTGAGTGGGTTCTCCTTCCTTCTCTTCCCGCTCAGAAACAATGGTTGAAAGAAGCAGAAGCGAATTGAAACCAATGTCAGCAGGGGTGCCTGAGAACAAGCGGTAGGTAGGCCTTCATCAGGTCCCTCGGTTTCCAGGGACGCTGTTAGCATCATAAAACGTTGCGCACTTTCCCCTCCCAGGTTGAGCGTGTGCTGGATGTGCTGGTTGTTCCACCAGTGTGGCAGCAATGTACAGTGGTACCTCTGTTTATGAACTTAATTCGTTCCGGAGGTCCGTTCTTAACCCGAAACCGTTCTTAACCTGAGGCACGCTTTCGCCAATGGGGCCTCCTGCCACCAGCGCATGACTTCCGCTCAAATCCCGGGGCAATGTTTGCTACCCGGAACACCTACTTCCGGGTTAGCGGAGCTCATAAC
The DNA here is from genome assembly GCF_965153285.1 of Podarcis tiliguerta. NCBI lineage: Eukaryota > Metazoa > Chordata > Lepidosauria > Squamata > Lacertidae > Podarcis > Podarcis tiliguerta. The sequence goes on from NC_139536.1 coordinate 106,009,907, forward strand.
CCAAAGCGTTCGTAAGGAGGACGGTACGTAACCCGAATTTCCACTGTATCTCCTCCCTGGTATGTAAAGAGAAGACTGCTTTGTTAGATTCTGATAATTAATGGTGTAACAGATCTACCAAGAGAAGAAAACATACTCTGATTTAAGGGCTTCCTTATTTCCCCAGTGGCTGGGTTCTTAAATTTAAATTAACAAAGTACATTTATTATGTATGAAGTTATGCACACAATTAATAGTATATTAAAAATCCAACTGTGCACGATACTATTGTCATCATTTATTTACAATGCGGTAAATAAATTGGGAGCATGGAGATTGTTTTAAAGCACTTGGTAAAACCGCCCTTTGAAGCAGCCTCTCTCTCCTTCCTTTACATGAGTGGGCAGATGGGTTGAGGGTAACTTCTTCGCAGACCTCTTTGAATATTTCTGCATTCCCTCTGGGGCCCCAGCCCCAGCTTGGGAATCACTGATTAAGATTCTTTAGGGCAACTGGCAGATGAAGTTGATGGACTATATGGAACTGGCGGAAATGACTGGCAGAATCCGAGACCAGGGAGAAGAGTCGGTGGAAGAAGACTGGAAAAAGTTTAAAGACTATTTACAGAAATACTGTAAAATTAATGAATGTTAGAAGAATGTTGGAATGAAGTTATATGGCTTTAGTAGAAATGTTATAAGGATTTAAGTATAAAAAGATTGATAGAATATTAAAGAAAAAAATAAGGTTAGAATGTGTTAAGATAATTATAGGATAGAAAACAGAGGAAGATGGAAAGGAATTGCTGAAACAATTGATAGAAGTGGAATACAAAAAGGGAGGTGAGAGGAGGTCGGTGAAATAAGTGAATGAAAGATAAGATATTGAAATTGTTTGAGGTGTTTTAAATTGTTCTTGTTTGGTTTTGTTAGTTTAATGTGTTAGTGATATGTAGTGTTTTTGTATTGTATTGTATTTTGTTTTTTTTTGTAGTGTTTAAATTGTTGGAAAAGTAATAAACATTATTTTTTTAAAAAAAGATTCTTTAGGGCAACTAACCATAAATTGAAAGCTTTACTCCTTAGCCTTTTCGTCTCCTGAAGATGACCCACAAGGCAGCAGGTACTCTACAGAATCATAAGGTGGTGAGTACAAAACAGACATTTTCTGCTGTACTGTGGAATGCCCATCCCTCTGTTATATGTGAAGTAGCAAACACCTATTGTTTCTGAAATCTTGTAAACACTTCCCTTTCCTCCCAGGCCTTCCCTGACCCATAAGATTGGAACCGGTTTTATGTGTCTACATTTCTGTTTTATTCACTTTCAATGAGCTTTTATATCGCTGCTTTACTGGTTTCCCGCTGTGTTTTGGTTTTAATGCATAAAAATTATATTGCTTGTATTTTTTTGGACTGCACACTGCTTAAGAGATTTTTGAAACATTAAGCAAAGTGCCTTTTAAGAATAAATATATAACAACAGCAATAGAACAAACCAATGTTAGCAAAGTTTCCATCCCTCAAGACATCATCCAGTTTCATTCAACATTCTCTTGGCTATCTAACCAGTTAAGACAACAATTCAGCAGCATATGCACACATTCAAACAAACTGAGCACTTGTCAAATGAATCTGACAATACAATTGTAGTTGCTGCAGCTTTCCAATAAATGCTGTCAGCTATGGTAATGCATCCATAAAACGCAATGATTAAATCCATTCCAAGCCAGATGCTTCCGTTTCATGTGGCGCCTGTGTACGCACACACACAACCCGCTAAAAAGGTGGGGCATGCATTTCTCACCACAGAGTCAATGCACTCCCTCTTCCTCTCTTAACTCAACACAATATTCTTCTGGCTAATCATTTATGTGCAATTTCACTGAGCCACAAATCTTAAACCATGTTTAAGAGCAGCTGTTCCGGAGCCAAGTTCTATAAATATACATTCATCTGCCACATGACAAGGAACCAGCAGTTGCAGATCAAGGTGGCGTTCTTTGAAATCCTGGCTTAAGCCAATGGAGAATTGGGGAAAGCTTTGACCCAAATATGGAGGACTAACATCAACAGACAACCATGACCCATGATGCTAATATTCAAGATTCTCTTTGAATTCATACAGCAATTATTGGAGTCACAGAAAGTTGGTTTTGATGATACTTTAAATATCCTGACCCTGATAGCTACTTAGTCCTTAAGTATCATGATTTAAGCCAGAAATCCGGTTACATATATATATATATATATATATATATATATATATATATAATCTTATTTGCAGCAATTTTATTTGCTTTCTAGTTTCTGAGCTAGAAGCTCCAATCCCAAGCATACTTAATTGGAAGCTAGCATGACATACTCCTAAATAAATATGTCTGCAAGGCAGGTACTGCATGTTTCAAAAATGAATGGAAATAAAAAGCCACAAGATTTGACCATGCACTCCGAAGATTGAGAAAAAAATTGTGGATGGCATGCTGGCACGCCCGCGTATCTTTGTACTTAACAGCTGGCTCTTGTAGCAGGGTACTAAAATTTTGGTTGTGCATGCTTTTAGTGATCCCAGGAGATGTTTAAGCAGACACCTTTAGCTTGATCTATAACCTTGAATCCCACTCAACTCAGCAGCAACAGTTTGGCTAAACAGTGCCTCTCTCCACACATGGACACTTTTTACTTAAGACAGCTGGTGCTATCTAATTATTGAAGTGTCTTGTGTTCCTAAGCACTTGGCTGCATTGCAGGCAGAGTGTGCAGCATCTTTTTTAAAAAAAGCCAACTGCAATTATCTCTGTCTTAACTTCAGCCACTCTGAATTTTTTTGTGGGCTTTTATCTCCAGCCACACGTCCTTTCACAAAAGGGTTGTGTTCGCATTAAGGGTGTGTTCATTAGAGACTGGATTACTGGAAACACACTCAATGTGGGGCGTCCCTTGGGTTTAACCAGGAAGCTATAGCTGGTGCAGAATGCAGCGGCTAGATTGTTGACGGGGTACTCTTGTCAATTTTGCCGAGGGAGCTGTAATAGCTTCCAATATGCTAACCGTGTACAGTTCCGGTTGTCACATTTAAAGTCCTTAACTGACTTGGGTCCAGACTATCTAAGAGAATGCCTTGCCTATTATCTCCTTGTCTGACAACTGCACTCCTCAAATTGGGGCACCGCTGAGAGTCTATTATGGCCCAGGGATGCTTTCAGCCTGTCCTAGAAACTGGGCTTTTAGCGTTGCAGCTTGAGCTCTCTGGAATCAATTAACTTTTTAAATACATTTTTTATTAATTTTTCTGTTTTACAATTTCAAATACACATTTTACACCCTTAAGATATCAAAGACTCCCTTCTTCTCTTTCCATGGTTCATTCTACATATCTTAAAAAGGTAAAGGGACCCCTGGCCATTAGGTCCAGTTGCGGACAACTCTGGGGTTGCAGCATTCATCTCCCTTTACTGGCCAAGGGAGCCAATGTTTGTCATCAGAAAGCTTCCGGGTCATGTGGCCAGCATAACTAAGCTGCTTCTGACAAAACCAGAGCAGTGCATGGAAACGCCATTTACCTTCCCACCAGAGCGGTACCTATTTATCTACTTGCACTTTGACGTGCTTTTGAACTGCTACGTTGGCAAGAGCAGGGACCGAGCAACAAGAGCTCACCCCGTTGTGGGGATTTGAACCGCCAACCTTCTGATCGGCAATCCCAAGTGGCTCAGTGGTTTAGTCCACAGTGCCACCCGTGTCCCATTTTACATATCTTAAATCCCTGCATATTTTACAAAAACTATACCAAATGGTTTTCCATTATTGCATCCATCTGGAATCAATTATCTGAAATCAGACAGGTGCTTAACATCATGATGTTTAGACACCTACTGAAGATATTTTTGTTTAGGAAGGTTTTCCCTGGGGTATACCCCTGTCACTTTTCTGATGATAAGAGCTGGTCAACAGTGCTAGGCACTACCTTTGAAGATGGCTTCCGCGGATCTCCCACCCTCCTGCCTTTTTTTCTTTATTCATCAAAGGAAGGGGTGTGGGGCCTTGACACACAATCCAAAACGTTTGCCTTGATGGAACAATCACCTTAGTGAGATACTGAATTCCTCCCATTGTTTTTAGAATTTGTACTGTTTTATTGTTTTATTGTACTATTTTATTGTACGCCGAAGAATTGATGCTTTTGAATTATGGTGCTGGAGGAGACTCTTGAGAGTCCCATGGACTGCAAGAAGATCAAACCTATCCATTCTTAAAGAAATCAGCCCTGAGTGCTCACTGGAAGGACAGATCGTGAAGCTGAGGCTCCAATACTTTGGCCACCTCATGAGAAGAGAAGACTCCCTGGAAAAGACCCTGATGTTGGGAAAGATGGAGGGCACAAGGAGAAGGGGACGACAGAGGACGAGATGGTTGGACAGTGTTCTCGAAGCTACAAACATGATTCTGACCAAACTGCGGGAGGCAGTGGAAGACAGAAATGCCTGGCGTGCTCTGGTCCATGGGGTCACAAAGAGTAAACACAACTAAACGACTAAACAATAACATTGTTGTTTGATTCTATTGCTCTCAGAGTGCATGCTTTTTTGTGTTTTTACCATTTACAACACTTCAATGGCTATATGCAGCAAAGTGATCTAAAACTTGTTTAATAAATAAAAACAAATGCCCTGCGGTCAGATCAATACTGGTCCAATATTGAGGACACTGGTGATGTAGGTGGAAGTTGATCAAACTGGATTTCTACTGAGGAAACACTCATGCCATAGGTTATCTTGCTCAACTGAGAGGGGCCCATGCACATCAACTCCATTACATAGATATTTAGCAAGATGCATGTGTGAGCTGGCCCAGGTTATCCAAACATTAATTGGGGTCTTGGAAATTTTATGTGTCCATGTCCAAGCGTATTGAAAGGCGTATGAATTTTGCATTTGGCAAAGTCCCATCACAGGAATATTTGATGGGCCTCCTGGGGATGAGAGATGGTATTTACAGAACCACTAAAGACTATCATTTGCAAAATGTCAGCTTTTACTATCACGCTCATAAATATATGGTAATATTTCCTTGTGGGCACAAAACAGCCTAACAACTGGGTGTGGACCAGTGCAACAGATTGTCCTGACAAGATTGTGCTGACAAGATAACACAAGAGTTAGCATTAAAAATTAAACTGTCAACATCATAATGCTTTTATATAAAGCAGTCACATTTAAAATAATGTGTGCAGTTATGGTGGCTTCTTCAGCAGAACTATTACAGGTTTCAACAGCAGAAGATAAAGAGATTTCAGTTAGGGGACAGGGGTGAGATAAGCAAAGACTGTAGGTAACGGAAAAATTCTTACCTGGTCTTGGACACATTTCAAATTAAATTACAAAAATAGCAGGGCACTTACAGATTATCTGTTGTTGTAGGTAATTTCTATACTTAATACACAGAACAATGGTATCAATCTAGAACAATCCTGTTAAGGAATTTTGGTATACTTACATACTACAGAGACCATTTTAATTGGTTCCAATAAATGTGTAAAATGGAAAACTTGAACTTGCTGTAAACTTCAGCCTCGGTGAGGGACGGTCTTTACTTTGTGCACCTTGCCAAATAAAATGGACTGTTTGTCCCTCTTTATGTTAGGGCTAGACAATGTGTGGCCCTCCATATACTCATTTAATTAATTTAACAAAATGTATAGGCCATTCAGGTTTTTTTTTAAAAAAACAACAACCTGTTTCCATAAAATATTTATCAAAAGCCAACAATAAAAACTTTAAAAACTTAACTAAACATAATACAATCAAATGTCAGGGCAGGCTTGCTGAAACAAATAAAAGAAGTATTTAGCGGTTTTATTCTTGGTTTACAACTTGTGGTTTGTCTGGAGCAAGACAAACCAGGAGCCAAGATTCAGACAAAATGCTAAGCCAAACCAAGGTTTAGCCCTGTGTAGCACACTGGCAGCAGAACAGGGAAGTCACACTATTGCTACTTCATGTTAAGCCATGGCTTAGCAATGCATCCAATCTGGATGTGTTATAGTATCTCTGCTTTGCACAAAAATTAACCATTAGGTATCCAGTTAGAAAATAAGTTAAATGGCGAAAAGAAGTTGTGCACCTTGTTCAGTTTTGATACAAAAACAACTGGTGCACACTGACGCAATCCATATCACAGTTCTGAACTCAAAGTAGTGTTTTCATGAAACAAATAATAGGCAATACTTTTCTTTCTTTTTTACTCTTCCTGTGGTTATTCAACTTGTATTAATGTCAACATCTGGATACATGACAGCGTAAGTTTGCATCAGGAAAAATATCTGTCATTTATATGTACATGGCCAATTTGAAAAATGTCTTTATAACCTTCAATGTTTGATGTTGCAGAGAAAATAACAAGCTTGATCCCTAATTATTGGTATTATCTTGACTACAACAGCAAATCAAACTATAGCATATGAATTTAACAGCAATAGTTATTTTCAAAAGCAACCATTTGCTTTAAAAAAAATGCAATAATGTTATCTTTGTAATTATAGCCCTATACTGCCTGCTTGAATCTGCTACTGGCTTACATAGTTTCACATCAGATGCAAATGGTCAAAATGACCAAGGCCCACACATTCCTCTACATGTTGAAAGTCATTGCTTTTTTGGTGACATAAATATCACAATTCAGAGAAAGTGGGGCTTAGTGCAAAGAGGGGGTTAGTTGTGTGTGGGAGCATTTAAACATGACATTTCCCATACAAAGTTTGAAATGATACATATGGGAGAAAGATCAGTGAGCAAAGCATTTCCAACACATTCAAGCAGCCACTTCTTAAATACAAGGTGGGGCCAGTAGCTTCAGCTTTAATTGGGCAAAAGACATCTACAATATTGCAATACTTTGTGAACAGGTCCAATAATCTCATGGTCATGTTCCAGTCAGAATGATGCAAATGGTAGGGACAGGTAAGGTAAAGGGCCCCTGGATGGTTAAGTCCAGTCAAAGGTGACTATGGGTTTGCGGTGCTCATCTCCCTTTCAGGCTGAGGGAGCCGGCATTTATCCACAGGCAGCTTTCTGGGTCATGTGGCTGCATGACTAAACCGCTTCTGGTGCAACAGGACACTGTGACGGAAGCCAGAGCACAAGGAAACACTGTTTACCTTCCAGCCGCAGTGGTACCTATTTATCTACTTGCACTGGCGTGCTTCCGAACTGCTAGGTTGGCAGGAGCTGGGGCAGAGCAACGGGAGCTCACCCCATTGTGGGGATTCGAACCACTGACCTTCTGATCGGCAAGCCCAAGAGCTCAGTGGTTTGGATGACAGCGCCACCCGTGGGTAGGGGCACAGTAAAGTCAACTCTTACTCCCCCGTACTGCTTTTCCTTCTCACTGCTAAAAGTAATGCTACAGCCATGATACACAGGACAAGCTTTCCCAAGTGTGGAGTGAGATTTTTCTCTCTACACATCCATGCTGATCTTTCTCAGCCACCATTGCTGGGCTTAGTGGAAAATCAGTCTTTTCCCCCTTTCACTTGCTCAGGCTGGTGGTGCGTTCTGAATAGTGATAACACTGTTATGAATTTGTGGGTGCTAGACACTTCTAATCCCTGGATTCAAGAAGCGTTAATAGCTAATTAAGCCAGGCAGGCTAGCCTCCTGGGTAATGGGCCATTAAGAGGACAAAAGATCAAAGGGCTTATACTAAGCCAGAGTTTAGAGTTTATGCAACTGAGAAGCAAGGCAGCAAACCGAAAAAGCCAGAGAGGCAGAGAGATTGTGCATCTCTGTTGGAATCCAAAGCTGTGGCTGTGGGAGAAACAAGTTGCTCTCGGGGTGTTGATGCTGTGAGCCCCTCCATCATAGGCTCAGGTTGCATATATGTGTAAGTAAACCATATCTCATAAGGACACCACAGTCTCTTCTGTGCCTAATTTCCAAAAGGAAAAAATGAACCCTGGGTGAGCGCCGGGAACCCCTGGAATCTCACACTGCTCAGAGTTTGGGGTGGTGTGCAACAATATCAATCTTGCAATGTGTGTGCAATGAGAGCAGCCAGGTCTTAAGTTGGAGACCTCCCCGACACTACAGCCCGGTAGCCTTGGGAAGGAGGACTGGCAGAACTGGCTGCCGGAATTGCTCCAATCTCTGTCCAACGAATTAATTCACGCCCAAGGTAAATTAAGCACATGCTAAGTAGTTTGAATGAATAGGGCCCATTCTGAACAGGTGAGCTTGCTCCTGGTTAGGTCCCTAACAAGGAGGATTATCAACTGAAGATGATGGAAGACGCAGGGGTAACAGGCCTAACAAGTAGAATAAGAAAGCAGGAGGAACCAGTACTGAGAGAGGAGTGGAATTTTTTTGAGCATTTAGAAAATAATCGTACACAGATGAAAACACTGGCAGCATTAATGTAAAATCAACAGTATAACATATTTAAGGGGATATTATAAAGGAGAGAATTTGGATCAATTGGATAAATAAGAATATGCAGGAATTGGGGTTAAATCAAAGGAGCTTGGAAGGGTAAGGAGGGAAGTCACTGAATGTATTGGTATATTGTAAGACTTTAATGTGGAAATGTATATCTGAAAACTTTTCAATAAAATTATTTTAAAATAATTTTAAAAAGAGGAGGAGGAAACTGATGGAAACATAGAGATCACCAGGTAACCACCTTTCAGGGGTCAGCATCTCCCTATCTTGAAGCGTTTAGACAGTCCATGAACTCCCAATCATCTGCAGGTATAAATGCATTTCTACTTTATTAACAATAAATCTACAAGATTATCTAATTTGTCAAACTGCTTTCCCCGCCATACTTCACCTGTGAGGTAGGTGTTGTGCGACGAATTGATAAAATAGTGAGACAGAGGCTGGCTCATATCTTCATTCAAATCCAGTTTTTCAGGTGGAACGACTCCGTTCTCCTCTCCACTCAAATATCTCATAAATCCATCCACCGATATCTGCCCTGGGAGAAAAGAAATTCAAGAAGGCACATACTTTAGCTTCAATAACTCAGCTTGCAGTACACCTTCGTTTGGATTCAACTCATCCCAGAAGAACAAGACATGTTCAACAAATTATTTACCCTTGTTTCTATCGAGTTTTTTTCATTCTTCAAGTGATCCAAAAACAAAAATTAGCAGACTGCAACCCTTTGAGTTTGACTTTGCATCTTACTTAAAACGCTGAGGTCCACCAAGCACAACCAGGTGCAAAATAGTAGCTCAGACCTGGAATGGAGGTAGGGTCTCATGTGTAAGGTAAAGGTAAAGGACCCCTGGATGGTTAAGTCCAGTCAAAGGCGACTATGGGGTTGAGGCACTCATCTCGCTTTCAGGCCAAGGGAGCCAGCATTTGTCCACAGACAGCTTTCCGGGTCATGTGGCCAGCATGACTGAACTGCTTCTGGTGCAACGGAACACTGTGATGGAAACGAGTGCACAGAAATGCTGTTTACCTTCCCGCCACAGTGGTACCTATTTATCTACTTGCAGTGGTGTGCTTTTGAACTGCTAGGTTGGCAGGAGCTGGAACAGAGCAACAGGAGCTCACCCCGTCATGGGGATTCAAACCACCAACCTTCTGATCGGCAAACCCAAGAGGCTCTGTGGTTTAGACCACAGTGCCATGTGTAAACACACCCTAATTCTCCCAGTGCTAAAGAGGAGAAGTGGGCCAAACCACTGCTGTGTCACATACTTTCACTAATGTGCTTTTTAGGATTAGCAGAGAATAACGTTTCATTTTTATCCAAGGCTACTACTGTGGCTGTGCTGCATTTCCCTCAATTGCAATTAAGCAACTGATTTATCAGTGCTGGAAATGTCACAACGGTGAGCGTCTGATTGCAGAAAAGGAATACCTGATGTTTTCATCAGGCTTCTTTAATAACTACCACTCAGAAAGGTTGAAAGATAAATGGAGATGCTTCCCACACATGTGTGTGAGAGAAAAGGACTGGTAATGATCATATAAATAACAGAACAGCGATAAACCATCCAAACAATCCTCTGCATTGTCCCAATACATTGAAGTAAGTCTTACAGAAAAAGTATACCAGGGCAACTTGTTCCTGAGTGTACATATTAGCAATTGAAAGCACAGCAAGGTCATTTTTCTCCACTGCAGGTCAGGATGCATATGCATGGCTTTGTACACATCAGAGAGGGGTGAGAGGTTGTCTTCTCCCCAAGTGCACGGTGTGCTTTGTTTCCCTTTCTCGTAATACCCTGCTCCCAAACACCTATTTGTGAAGCTGACGGATGCACAATGTCTGTCTCAAATGCAGACACCTGTCTCAAGTACAAAGTGAATCGAGACTGAATTTGTGAGCCGGACTGAAGCTGGCTTGAGCAAAAAGACATCACACAGCAGTATTTCTCAAGAAGCTACACAATCAGTGTGGATTGGGGCGAGCATCATTTGTGTGCAGCTTCCAAAACTAGCAATGGGAGTGCATTGGATACAAAGTCCGCACCAATGTATACATACCCTTGTACAAGCAGCTGTCATTTTAGGCACGTCCAATATATACACAACCAGATATCATGCCGAACCCAGAAGTGACTTGGAAATGTCACTAAAAGTCACCAAAAGGAGTGGAATGCGGAGGGGGCGTGGTGGGGTGTTTGCAGGCTTTTTCAATGGGTGTTCCAATTACACATGATTTCATGTAAGCACTCAATGATCCAGGACACCCCCCCTCCCCCCCCCAAAAAAAAACCCCAGAGAGTTGTCTGAAGTCATATTACCAACTGACATGTGACGTTTGATAACTTCAGAAGTTCCTGGTCAGTTCTCACTTAAGTATTATATTTTAGCTGCCAAACAGAGGGCAGTCAACCTGCTAGGAAAATTTTGGAGTAACTTTTCAAGCTCTTCTACAAAGGAAAAAGAAACATTCCCAGAAACATACGACCAAGTCTTGCCAATGTGCTATTCAGTTCCCATGCGCTTTCATGAGTAGCACTGACAGGTAATGATGCACTGAAATTCTAATATCCTCCATATGCCTGTGTTATTAATAGAATGTCTTCTGCCAACTTCAGTTGGACTCTTTCCAGTCATTTAGTCAACAGAGAAAATAAGAACATAAACTGATTACTCAGAGGGGAGGGGAGAGAAAGTTTCAAGATCATTCCGTTCTGTCTGCTTTTGTTGAATCTGAAAAAGTCATTGTTTTTATTGCAAATGATAATGTCAGGCTGAATGTAGATCTCCTGGCAGCCAGAAAGAGTCTCAGCTCTTCAAGGGACTCTCTACACGGAGACATTTTCTTCATGTCCTAATATGCAGCTCTTGTTTAGAAATGTGAGCCCATGAGGGATTTCAGAAGACCCCCTGTGAAATGTTTGCAGTAATGAAGTTTTGGAAGCTCCCTGCTTGCTTCCTCCTAGAATTTCTTTTGCTGTCCTTTTCAGGTGTGTGACACACAGCAGTCAAGAATGAAACAATGACTGCAGAAGACCTGCTGGGAAGTGGCAGCCTGGATGCTTAAAGGTAAAGGTAAAGGGACCCCTGACCATTACGTCCAGTCGTGGCCGACTCTGGGTTTGTGGCACTCATCTCGCTTTATTGGCCAAGGGAGCTGGTATAAGCCGCTTCTGGCGAACCAGAGCAGTGCACGGAAACACCGTTTACCTTCCCGCCGAAGCGGTACCTATTTATCTACTTGCACTTTGACGTGCTTTTGAACTGCTAGGTTGGCAGGAGCAGGGACTGAGCAATGGGAGCTCACCCCGTCGTGGGGATTCGAACCGCCGACCTTCTGATCAGCAAGTCCTAGGCTCTGTGGTTTAACCCACAGTGCCATCCGTGCCACCCGCCTGGATGCTTAGTCATGAGCAAATCTGAGGGCATTGCTCTCAGTTGCTTCTCGATAAAGCATGCTGGATTCCTTCCCATCTACTGCAACCCTTCACAGGGAAGTAGACCGGTGGATTAGAGAATATTTTCCCCTTTGAAGGGGCAAAGGATTTCTCAGCTAGGACTGGGCTGAAATTCTCTGTCCAAGGTTCTGCAAAAATATGACCCCCCTGAGAAAATGGTGGCTCTTTTACTGTTGATTTCTTGGGGAGGGGGGAGAAATATCTTCAGATTTTTTGGGAAGGGGCTGCTGCTTACATTACTAGGCAAACATCTGGTGGAACGTTTTTGGGAATGGGAGGTTTACAAGGAGTGTAATGGGAGGAGGAGAAAAAAATACCGTATTTTTTGCTCTATAAGACTCACTTTTTCCCTCCTAAAAAGTAAGGGGAAATGTGTGTGCGTCTTATGGAGCGAATGCAGGCTGCGCAGCTATCCCAGAAGCCAGAACAGCAAGAGGGATCGCTGCTTTCGCTGCGCAGCGATCCCTCTTGCTGATCTGGCTTCTGAGATTCAGAATATTTTTTCCCTTGTTTTCCTCCTCCAAAAACTAGGTGCATCTTGTGGCCTGGTGCGTCTTATAGAGCGAAAAATACGGGTATGTTAAAAATGCTTTTAATTGAATAAATTAAGGAAACATCAGAATTAAAATTATAAATGTGTATAATACACACTATTTAAAGCAAGATCATGCCAATTCCATCAGTCATGGCTTCCCCCAAGGAATCCTGAGAACTGTAGTTTGATAATGGTGCTAAGAGCTGATAGGAGACCTTATTCCCCTGGCAGAGCCACAGTTTTCAGAGTGGTTTTAACTCTTCTTAGGGAACTCTTGGAATTGCTGAACTATTGTGGTGAAATAAGAGCATCCCCAAAGCAGTCAACAGCAATCTCTATAATAACTCTTGCCTGGATTTTCATTGCTGCTAGGACAGGCATCCCCAAACTCGGCCCTCCAGCTGTTTTGGGACTACAATTCCCATCATCCCTGACCACTGGTCCTGTTAGCTAGGGATGATGGGAGTTGTAGTCCCAAAACAGCTGGAGGGCTGAGTTTGGGGATGACTGTGCTAGGACAAAAAGAGACCTTGAAGGTTACCCTACAGTTGGTGTCCGACAAGAGGTAGAAAATCTTTTCTGAAATGGTATCAGAGTGTAGGTGGGGCAGAACAGATCCCAGAAATTTCATTCTTGGTTCAGGGCAGAGTGAACAAAAGAACAAGCAATGAGGTAGATCCTCAATTTCTGGTGCCCCACAAATGTAGTGCCAAGGGGGTGTGAGAATATCTGCCCCCGAGCATAGCTGTCGGCAGTTTGGAAGTGGAAGGCTGTAAATGCTCACCTAAGCTTTGGAAATGTGGGCTTTACAAGGTAATCAGCAGTTTGATGTTCCAATTTATAAAGTCTATATCATTTTAAAAAATATTAATTTAATGTCCTGTCTGTCCAATAGAGTACCATAATCGAAAATATAATCACAGAGTTTCCCCTTTGAATTCAGAGTAGAAAACTTACTGAGCAGAGTAGGATATGAATCAAGCAACCTCTGATATTTTAAGCTCCAATTTTTGCAGTTTGGTAACATAGGGTATATGCTTTTTGGAGACACTGTAGCTCTGTATGGGGACCACAGTTCTCAGGATACCTGTGGGGCTTCCATGACTGTTTAAAATGGAACGATAGTGATTTAAATGTATAGGGTAGATGGGACCGATGTCCAAGTACAACTAAAACAGACTTGTAAACATAAACGCTAGCAAAACATTTTAAAATTTAAGAACATGCTGCTATTTTTGCTTTCCATCAAGTGATTTATTTTTCGCCCACTTCTAAAACAAAAAGGACACTGAAGAATGACTGGCATGCTGTGTTGCACAACGTAGCTGCTGAGTGACTACTCTCAACGGCTCAACTGAGAGACAGTTTTTTAATTAAGGAAATATAGGGTGACAGGTGAGCTTATTTTAAGAGTAAGCCAACCCGTTTAATAATATGTGGCCATAGTTCTTTAAAAAGAAAAGGAAGTACAGGTGATATTTAGCAAGTGTATGGCAATCTCCATAATATTATGCTACCATGTTCCCATCAACATTTAGTTAAAAATTATCTTAATAGACAGACTGCAGTACTGGATAATTGCAGAGGTAAAGCCTTAAGATTTTGAACAATCTATTTTAAAAGACAACTGTCCCTTGTCAATCTTGGATAATGCCTGACTTTACAAGGAGTTTCATTCTGAAACACTCCATCTGTTTTGGTTTTGCCTTTTATTTTCTCCCTTCTTTTCCACTTACAATTGTCCCTCTGGCAGGCTATTAAGGGGATTTACAAACTATGGGTTATATCAATTCCTGGATATTTGTGAATGAGCAGAATGGATTCCCCCTAGTGATATTAGCTTACTTTATCTGCATTGAATATCTGAGTTTGATTATCCACTGATTAGGTGGGTAGCTATATATAGTTTCCTGCTTCCAGTGAAAAATCTAAAGCAGGGATACATGTTTACTTTTAGTTAATTCCATTATTAAAACTGTTGGAGGACTGTTGAAGACTTCCTAAATGGAAATTCAGCTGTTAAGGAAACTACAGGCTAATAGCCAAGATATTTGTGTGATGAACTTCCAGAGAAGTTAAATGGCAAGAAGCCATTTCTCCACCAGAAAAAGAGACACCACTGCTATCCCTATACCGACTGCCTGCTAGCAGCTACTTACTTAAGGGGCAGTTTCCTCTTAGAGTTATGCCATCAACGCTAACCAGAAGCATGTGAAAATTGGTTTTAAGATTGCCTACAGCTGCCTGATGTTGCCCTGGGATGCAAAATGATGTAGCAATTTAATCTAGAGGGGAGGGAGAATGAAAAAAGAATCTTGAAGAAGGGCACCCCTCCTATTTTGTTGCCTGAGATGGAGCAACACACACTGCAAAAGATGCATTGTACCCGAGGCCAATCAAGTTATTTGGGCACGCAAGACAGAAAATCCCACAAGAACCTTTTCCTCTCCTTGGCAGGAAAAATACTACTCCTACTCCTACTACAAATTAAGTATCTAACGGGCTTCCTTCAGCCTGTCAGTTCATGTCTAAAACTACGCTTTCCGAGCCATGTTGCCCTGTTATAGACGGGATGCTGACATTCTCTGCCTCTTCTGTTATCAGGCCAGATCGCGGAATTCCATATCAGAAAAAGATATATAATACCCAGAGTACCTGCCTGCAAACTGCACTGCTGTCCATTTCACTTAGTCAGATGCTAGTAGCCACTGTAACCACACATTGTCGCTGCTCACCTGAATAAAATATACGCCGCGCCCAAATGCTCTTCCTTCTGTCTGAAAGACAGAGACACTAAGTATGCTGTCTATTTCAATCAAAGAAAGGCTGAACCTTGTGATCCCATGTGGATACTGCCTGCCCAAAGGAGAGAGAGCCTGGCCACTGTGACCTCATGATGATGATGCCTCCCTGAAGGAGAGAGGCTGGCCACTGTGACCTCATGAGGATGCTGCCTGCCTGGAGGAGGGAGAAACCTGCCCACATGTTACCAACTACTTTCATGAGAAAGGTACCCTTTGCACCCAGGATTTGTCAGACAGGATTTGCTTGGCTTTCTTCCTTACTCTCCCACATTCTCAAATGCAAGGTCCACACTCTTTCAGTAGCCCTCAAAGTCCACCAATTTTTAAGGACTTCTAACTCTTAAACACTGCTGACTGCCTTTGATGGTCTCTGTCTCTCTCTTTCTCTCTGCTGTGTTCACCTCCTTCATGCAACAAGGCACTTCTGTAATGAATATGGTTGATGAAAACTAAATCCGAAACAAAAGCTAAAGTTTTAAAACAGCTATGACTAAAATTAAAAATCAAAACTAAAATGTTCCCTCCATCGCAGACCAAAGCATCATATTCTCATTTCAAGGAGTTTGGTGAGATGGGAAGGGTTGGTGATTTCTTCCCAGGAGAGTTACAATGACAGCTACAATCAAATCAATAAAGCATCCTTGTGGAACATATTTGAATTCCATACACCTGGATGCAAAAAATGCTGTAGCAACAGTTGCAGCAGCATTTTGCCCTGGCTAATCCAAGTCTATTTTCCAGAGAGAGTGAATTCTACATCTGATAGATATGGGCGAAACCTCTCAGCAAACACTCATGCTACTCAGCATCAGACTTGCAAAATCCAACCATAATCCATGCCTTTTCAAAGCATACAGCCTGCAATAAAAATGAACAAATCTCAACACCAAGTCAAACAAAGCTACACTTGCCCACTCCTGTACTGCTACCTTCACAATCCCTTGCTGTTTGGCGGCTGCTATCACTGCTGCTTTGTTTTGTATTGTGGATTTATCTTCTTGATCCATTTAATTAACAGACATAAAGTGCTTCCTTCAACTTCCAACTAGTTGCTGGAAGAGAATTGCTGCATAAACAGTCAGGAGGTTTTCACATTACAATAAAATCTTTGGCTGAGCTCATAGCTAAGCCTCATTAACACGAGAGACCAGCTGCAAACAAATAAATGTTAGCAAAAAGGGAACAACTTTATAAAGTGGATCAAACTACACCTTTTCATTTATTTGTATTTTATTTATATTTACATGTTATTATAAAAGGTTCGTAGATTAAATTGTGTGATGTTAATTAAGGAAGTCTGGGGACCACAGTGGATTATGAGAAATTTCATTCCCCTTGCTTCCCTTGTGGTAAACTAAAAAACAGGGCTGAGAGGTTTTCAAAATTGTATCTTAATTCGCATAGTTCCCAGAGGGCACAGATTGTCTCTTTCTCATTATTATTTTGCAAAATACAGGTCCCTACACCAAATTATTTTGAGATTCAAGACTCAGTGCAAGCAGACAGGGGCCAGTGACTGGCAGCTGCTAAGTTAACAGGGGCACAAAATTATAATTTGGAATGCGGGGTAAAAGTTAAGGTAAAGGGACCCCTGGACGGTTAAGTCCAGTCAAAGGCGACTATGGGGTTACGTGCTCATCTCGCTTTCAGGCCAAGGGAGCCAGCGTTTGTCCACAGACAACTTTCCGGGTCATGTGGCCAGCATGACTAAATCGCTTCT
The DNA here is from genome assembly GCF_965153285.1 of Podarcis tiliguerta. Lineage (NCBI taxonomy): Eukaryota > Metazoa > Chordata > Lepidosauria > Squamata > Lacertidae > Podarcis > Podarcis tiliguerta. Next base: position 106,026,839 of record NC_139536.1, read on the forward strand.
GGTGCAACAGAACACCATGATGGAAACCAGAGCGCATGGAAACACTGTTTACCTTCCCACCACAGCAGTACCTATTGATGTACTTGCACTAGTGTGCTTTTGAACTTCTAGGTTGGCAGGAGCGGGGACAGAGCAATGGGAGCTGACTCTGTCACGGGGATTTGAACCACTGACCTTCTGATTGGCACCCCCAAGAAGCTCAGTGGTTTAGACCACAGCACCAACCATGTCCCTATGGGTAGGGTAGTAGCAGCAGGGGCCCAGATTGCCACTGGACCCTCAATCAGTGTCACTAAATCTGGTGCCCACCAAAGCCTACTGGGGAATATTTGATAACATGGAAATGATAGCTGCAGCAGTACCAGGGACTCCAGAGAGTAGGATACACCTGTTAGCTAAAAAGCACAAGACAGGAATGGGAAAACCTGTGTTCCTCTGGATGTTGTTGGACTTCATATCCCATCAGCCTCAGACAGCATGGATAATGGTCAGAAATTATGGAGAGCCACAGGATTCCCCCAATATCCTCTAGTTTTCTGCAAATACTTCCAGTCTCCTGCCTCTCTCCCAATACTTAGCACCTTGCTATTGCATTACATGCTCAGGGAAATGTTTATAGATGTCTCTTCAAAGTACCCACTACCTAGTTTGTATTATACTGACCTAATGCAATCGAGGTTGAGAATCTCTGGCTCTTGGTCTCAATGCAGCCTTTGATGCCTTTGAATGGAGTCTCTACCTTCCCTTCATTGACTTAATCCCCTGCACAGCAATTACTCTGACAGACCACAAACAAGCTCCCATTGGTGAAACTGGGAGCTCCCCTCCCAAAAAAAAAGCATAATTGCTGCAGAGAAGGGGCATGTGTATTTTTGGGTAGTATGTGTGCCAATTGGGAAGTCTCTGTACTTAGATAGCCCCTATTCAACATCACACCCCCACCAAGTATAAATTAGGCTTAGGATAAGGTCTTGTTCATAGGAATGGGACTTTTGTTTGCTAAGACAAGTTGCCACATGGGAGGAGTGACATAATGACACCAGGAACTTTTGCGTCACAGCACCTTCATCCCAGTATATATCATATGAATGGAGACTTCGTTCCCACCATGGAAAGCTGCAAGGTCCACATAAGGCTCCCCAGAAAGCAATCCAACATGAAAACAAAGGATTGCTTATAAGATGGGACTGCCCTCTTAGAAAATCCTGATCACATCAACTAGCCATTGCAGATGCCAAATCCCTCCTTCTACCTCACTTTTGTCCTTTTTAGGCCCATGGCTTTGCTGGCTCTGCAGATAAACATCTAGTGAATGTTCTGCGAAGACATTTTCAGCTTCCTTTGCCGTGGGCTCTGCCTCTTGCAAAATGTGCTTCCGTCAGTGCCCTTGTTACCACGAAGCATGACTTATGAGGGATGTGGTTTATGTCAGATGCTATATTTAAAAGTGCACTGTACTATTAAGGTGTCTTCAAAGTGGAAAAGCAGGGCCCTCCCTGCTTTGTACTAGCTCCTGCCTCTACGTTCTCTGTTGCCTAGGAGACAGACCCATCAACTTATACGCAGCAGACTTTGACAGGCGCTTCTACACTCTTTAGCACACACAGATTTAAAACAGTGAGGCCAATCTGTCTAAAAATTGACAGGGGGGAAGATGCTTCTTAAATCAAGGCTGAGATGTTATGGTTCTGTTTATGTGTGGTGATCCCCTACGTTGGAGGTAAGTTTTTTGTTTTTAAACAATGCTTGCAGGCTCGGAGGGGAAAACACTCACCCTTTCCTCAGTGCACAATAAATTCTACATCTTGTTGTAGATATATATTCAATCATTTCTTAAAAAACAAAACGCTCCACTATGATTTGAACATGTGATGTCTGAAACAAAATTTCTCTCAAAATATTTTGGGTCACATAACTTTTTTGTGGTTTTTTGTTTTTTTGAGGGAGGGATTCATGACCGTCCCCTAGATTTGTATTCACCGAAGCTGAACTTCTTGAATGTAAAGTCTGGAGAAATTCCAGTGCAGGGATGGAGAAGGAATCCCATTAATGGAGACAGCAGTGCTTGCCTCTTTTAAAAAAGAAATAAATCAAGCTTTCGGTATATACAATCAGAACGAAAACCATAAATGTGCCTACACACACCTTTTAGGTGTGTTTAGGTTTTATGCTGGGTGTTGAGAAAGTATAAGCAGTATATCTCTGCAATATACAAAATCACAAGGGTGTCATCACTTGGCCATAGACAGGTAGCATTGTGACCCGTCGTGTGATGAGCTGCTGGGCTGTTAGGCAGGTAGGTAACTCAGGTGAGGAGAGAAGGAGGTATCTGGAGGACAGAGATGCAGGCTCAAGAAATGTGAAGAGCAGAGAACCAGAGGATGAAAACAGGGCCAGGTGAGCAGCCTAGGCAAGCTGTGGAGGTTTGGTGAGATCTGGGATAGCGGGAGTGTTGGCAAGGTGTAACTACATTGTATGTGGGGCTGCCTTTGAAAATGGTTTGGAAACTACAAGTGGTGCAGAATTTAGTGGGCATATTGCTGACCAGTGCAGGGTGATCTGAACATATAAAACCAATTCTAGAACACCTACCGATTACTTTCTAGACTCAATTTCAAAATGCTAGTTTTGACCTAGGAAGCCTCAGGACCCCAAGTCCTCAAGGACCCCCCAATCTTACTGATAACTTCCTTAGGTTACCTTAGGATCTAAGGCAGGCATAGGCAAACTGGGCCCTCCAGATGTTTGGGGACTACAACTCCCATCATCTCTAGCTAACAGGACCAGTGGTCAGGGATGATGGGAGTTGTAGTCCCAAAACATCTGGAGGGCCAAGTTTGCCTATGCCTGATCTAAGGCAATGCAGATTTATCCATGTAGCATCAAATGTGTATTTATTTGTATGCTAGTTTTTGGAAGTGTTTTAACTATGAAATCTATTATAATAAATTTAGCAAAGCAGCCGCCATATGGCGAAGAGATATTTGGGGAAGTGACCACAAAGAAGAGCTACATCTAAGTAGGCACAGGGAGAGTGGCAGCCTCAGTCAGAGGCGGCTTCTGCTTTTCCATGGCACTGCCACCTCTGCATGCCATGCCTTCTGTTCCCTTGTGCATCCCTTTGGTCTTTGCCAAAAATGCCCTTCTTTGGGGTTGTAGTGATGTTAGGAAATCTTAGTTAGACAAACTTTGGTCAAGCTGAGGAAAAGCATTGTGGGGGAACCAAAGACCAGAAGAATTATGGGGAATGTGTATTTGTTACATTAAACGGTAGACTAATTGTGAATAAGTTATCTCATGCATCTGCAGGAAGGAAACATTCCCATTATTTGTGGGTTTTAACACCTGATATCTAAGATGCTGTCTTTATGTGAATGGGGCTATCAAACCTTATTACAACAAGGAAGGAGAATCTGGTGTGTGTCTGGGAATTGGGAGGAACCCTTTCATCCCAAGGTCTTGAGAACAAATAAGCTTCAGCTGTCACAAGCTGAGTTATCACCCTACTAGGTGACCATTGTTAATTTTTAAACTAATCAGAAGAACTGATTAGTCCTTGGGTCCGATTACACGTGGGTTCTCAAGGATAAAATCATTTGGAACGGAGCCTGCAAGCTCAGCATCTGCCCGGCTTACCAATATGCTGGCAATCGCCATTCATATGTGCGTTCTTTGTGATGTAGAATTCCTGTCTGTTATCTTGGAAAGTGGATTCAGCTGAGAACTTTCAAACTATCCTAAGTCTTCTTTTGTTCTCGCTTGCGAGTATGTTTAGCTAGCGATGTTAAACAATGTTTTTATTTTCATGTTTGAACCCTGTAAGAGATGTGCATACTTTTAAGTATGATTAATCTTGTGGTTTTTTAAATAAATCTTGGGAAAGGATTTTTCCTGTTTTGTTCTGTGTGCCTTCTGTGGGGGAAGTCTCAATCCAAAGCCTGACCACTTAGCCGCATACCAGATCTGTTGAATTTCTGCCTGCAATTGTGGTAAAGCACTGGATATGGAACAACTGATAGGTTCAAAATTGGGAAAGGAGTACGGCAAGGCTGTATATTGTCCCCCTGCTTATTTAACTTATATGCAGAATTCATCATGCGAAAGGCTGGGCTGGATGAATCCCAAGCCGGAATTAAGATCTCCGGAAGAAGTATCAACAACCTCAGATATGCAGATGACACAACCTTGATGGCAGAAAGTGAGGAGGAATTAAAGAACCTTTTAATGAGGGTGAAAGAGGAGAGCGCAAAATATGGTCTGAAGCTCAACATCAAAAAAACGAAGATCATGGCCACTGGTCCCATCATCTCCTGGCAAATAGAAGGGGAAGAAATGGAGGCAGTGAGAGATTTTACTTTCTTGGGCTCCATGATCACTGCAGATGCTGGCAGCAGTCACGAAATTAAAAGACGCCTGCTCCTTGGGAGAAAGGCGATGACAAACCTGGACAGCATCTTAAAAAAGCAGAGACATCACCTTGCCAACAAAGGTCCGTATAGTTAAAGCCATGGTTTTCCCAGAAGTGATGTATGGAAGTGAGAGCTGGACCATAAAGAAGGCTGATTGCCGAAGAATTTATGCTTTTGAATTATGGTGCTGGAGGAGACTCTTGAGAGTCCCATGGATTGCAAGAAGATCAAACGTATCCATTCTTAAGGAAATCAGCCCGGAGTGCTCACTGGAAGGACAGATCGTGAAGCTGAGGCTCCAATACTTTGGCCACCTCATGAGAAGAGAAGACTCCCTGGAAAAGACCCTGAAGTAGGAAAAGATTGAGGGTACAAGGAGAGGGGGACGGCAGAGGACGAGATGGTTGGACAGTGTTCTCGAAGCTACAAACATGAGTCTGACCAAACTGCGGGAGGCAGTGGAAGACAGGAGTGCCTGGCGTGCTCTGGTCCATGGGGTCACGAAGAGTCGGACATGACTAAATGACTAAACAACAACAATGCATGGTGGGGCAGCCGGTAACACTGAATAGTAATCTTCTTCCTTGGGTTACTCTCCTGGGCTATCCCCAGACAAGGGAGTGGTGGCAGCATTTACCGTTTTATTGTGTTTTGTCCTGAAAATAAAGCTTCTGCACACCCCTCCCTTCTAGCCGGGTCCTGCTGGAATTGGAGGACAGGTGGAAGAGGTGGGGGCGTGTGCAAGAATGCTACAGGGGTGCTGTCCGTTGCATGCCAAGGCCCCATGACCCATCGCTCCCTTGGTGATGAATCGCCAGACAAGACAGCAAGATATAGTTCGGGTTCAAATGGGCCAGAACGGATTACAGATGGCAATGGTTTGGCCTAGGCATTGGGTGAAGCCCTTTATTCCACTCCAGCCTGATGAAAAGCTGAGGAGGAAGACTGTGGCAGGCCTCAATTTATTTCCCCCGGGAGCAGACCCAAGAATGCCCATTGGCCATCTGGGACCACTCTCTGAGGAATTCCCACAACAAAGCCTGTTAGGATATTTCCGATCCACCTTAAAAGGGAGCAGGCTTTGTGAGTCACAGAGTCTGCGTATTTCCTGTTTCACAGGATGTTTCTGCTGTGTCTTTGCTTTCGTTCTCTCTCTGCCGGAACACTGAAGCAGGCAGTCATGTTTTTCTTTGTTCTGATCAACGCAGAAATAAACTTGTAAATAATGCTCTCCTGAGTGCATCTTTCGCTGTGTGCATTATCTGCTGATAGAGCGTGCACGGCTCTGGAATATGGCAAGCTATTTCTGGAGCTCCTGTTGCTAATTGCTGATATTGCATGTCTACGGGAGATCAATGGACGTCCAGAGACGACGTGGAGTCATGATGGACTTTGTCTCCCTGGCAGTATCCCACCTGCCACTGGCCAATCCACAGGCAGGCTTGCATTCCTTCCCAGTCAGCCGCTGGATCGCAGGTGTGGCCGTTGCCAGTTTGCAACACCACCTGACCTGTAAAGGTCAGCAGACTTCAACTAACTCTCCTTCTTCCATCTCTCTTCCCCGGGTCTGCTTTGTTCTCACCTCAAACTTGTCTCTGGTGACTATACAGACAAATATGGAAACATTGCATAGACACAAGCTAACCTGGGCAGCTGTGTAGGGAGGTGCCTAGAATCTGAAGTGCAGGTTTTTTTGTGTCAGTCCTGGGCATAGGAATCGTGCAGAGAAATGTGAGGAAAGGAAAATGGATTGGTGTAGCGTCGGGTGTCATCACAAAGGCTCTGAAAATCTTGTGGCAGTATGTGTGTGCGCACATGCACATAACGGTCTGCAACTATACTCTCACCCACATCTACCTGCGACAAGACTGCCTTGTCATAAAATGGAAAATGGCGGCAATGGTTGCATGCAGACTGTCTTTTTGAAAACTTTTTTTTAAAGGCAAATTTATGGCAAACAAGCCAGCTGCTTTCTGAATGCTCCTGTATACTTTCTTCTTTATATTTTCCAGATTTATATTTTGCTAGTTGAGTGCAGATGTGCTGCTGTTTAATTTGTCTGTGGGCAATATGAGTGTGAAGGTAGTGCCTTGCATACATTTGTGTCTACACTCAAACTGTGGATTACATTTGTAAGCGACTATTCCCAGAAAATAAATAAATCAAGAAGTGGGTCTGGTGGGAGAAATACTGTCCACATTAAATGTGTTACGCAGACCAGACAAGAACTGAGATGTTCGTGGGGCTTCTCTCCAATTGCTGAATGAGAGGCGACAGGATCGTAATTGCTTTTTCTTATTAAATGTATCACTGACAGTTTGCATTTCTCTTATGACTTTCATCTCAGCTTTCTTTAAAAAAACAAAGAAAAAAGCACTCCAAAAAACAACTTGGATGATTTAAGGAAAATTCAATGTATTTAAATAAGAGCTCAAATATAGGGTGTGTGTGTGAAATGGCCATTCGATGTAAGAAAATGTCAGCTTTAGAGAAGAAATCTCTGGAATGTATGCAACTGCACTGCACTGGAGGAACAGAGAGAAGAATCAGTACCCATATGTTCTCCAGATCATTATAAGCATACAAACACCCCACTCATAACAGGCCCCCTACCCCTCAGACAATACTCAGGCCACAACAAGATGTCTGTGACAGGGTAGAGGGAGAGACAAAATCTTGAGGCACTCTGGTCCTAGGTTGTATATTTCTTGATGGCATCCTGATCCCACAATTCCACTAATATATTGCCCATTATGCAAAACTAGACTTGGAGGGACTAGGACATGAATGAGAGAGGGCAGGCATTCTCTCTCTAGAAAAGGCTACAGGTAGTGCATCAGCAAAAATAGGTAAACGCCCTTGGCTGTTACCACCTAATCATCCAAGAGAATCCTCATGTTGCAAGACTGGGGTTGTTTTTTTGGGGGGGGGGGTAGTAGTAGTAGTAGTCATTAACAGATAAACTATGCACAAGTGAATTACAACCATGTAAAAATAGTAACTCTGAAGATGCTCAAAATTCAGTGCATTCAAGGTGGTACAGCTACAATTCATCATCTATGGGTTGAATCCAACAACATCTCTCTCAGTCCTCTATCTGCCCCTTAAATTCCCCCCTTCAAAAAAAAAAAAAAGAAAATTGAAGTGGGCAGATCTAGGGGACATACAGAGATAGGAGAAGAAGTAGAAGTACCATTGCAGAGGCAGAAGCTGTTCCACTCAGACAAGAACTTGGTTGGGTATAATCTTATATATTTTAGGGCTACACTTCCTGTATTGACTCTGAAAGTCAACACATGCACTGTCATTCACACAATGCAGTTGAATATCTATACAGTTTCCAGTATGTGAGAACACGTGTGTGAACGGCCCTAAAGAAACTCATTTACATAAGGATCAAAAAAATTTAGAATTTCAAATTATTATTGAACAGCCACTTTTATAATTATATTTCTTAGCATGATGTTTAATAAATGTCTACCTTTTAAAACGGATGCGGGTGGCGCTGTGGGTTAAACCCAGAGCCTAAGACTTGCCGATCAGAAAGTCGGCAATTCGAATCCCCGTGATGGGGTGAGCTCCTGTTGCTCAGTCCCTGCTCCTGCCAACCTAGCAGTTCAAAAGCAAGTCAAAGTGCAAGTAGATAAATAGGTACCACTCTGGCGGGAAGGTAAATGGCGTTTCCGTGTGCTGCTCTGGTTCGCCAGAAGCGGCTTAGTCATGCTGGCCACATGATGAGGAAGCTGTACGCTGGCTCCCTTGGCCAATAAAGTGAGATGAATGCCGCAACCCCAGAGTCGGCCACGACTGGACCTAATGGTCAGGGGTCCCTTTACCTTTTAAAAACACAACAGCATATTTGCATGCATTTTAGCAATTTTACAATGCTGAATAAAATATGTCCACTTTCTAGTAAATATTTCTCAAGGCCACACATATTTAGCTCTATAATCAACCAATTCTTGATCAAGACTCAAAGGTTAAGGGTATGAATAACCCCCAGAATTAGCCTACTGAGCGGAATTCAAAGTCACATTATGATGAACCTTCCTTGTGCAAAATCATTTCAGCTTGCCAGACAAGACAATCCTCCTCCTCCTCCCACTGTTCTCCCTACCCCACCCCAAGCAAATTATGGGCAGGGGGAACAGAGGGTGGAAAGCCTCATTGCACAAGTGAAAATCCTTGTGCAAGGCTTCCGCAGGATTCAACTAAGGGGTGCTATGTCACTATGTCACTAACTCCACATTGAAGTATTATTATTATTATTATTATTATTATTATTATTATTATTATTATTATTTGTCCCTTATAGCTCTCAAATATTGTACTGGTATGACTGTGAAATGCTTGAATGAGGATGAAGCAAGAAGTCTCAAGAAATATAACATGGTCTCCAGGCTGTTGCAATGCTTATCTGAACAGAACTGAAGAGTATATCTTGGCCAAAAGCCCAGCTTTGCTAGTAACATCACTAAAGAATTTCCCAAAAGCATCTTTCCCGATTATGACAGAATGCGCATCTATCCATTCTGAAGTCCACTTAGCATAAACACCTTATCAGCACACAAAATGCTGTGCTGCTTCCACCACTGGCATTATCAAGCAGTAAATTATTTTGCTCCGGTTCAGTGTTTTCTTATGGCTTTCATTTTACTTCGCAAATTTCAAATTCAAGTAAATAATTATTGTCCTGGTGATTACGTTTGCACACTCTGAATTATCTACTCTACGAAATGAAGAGCAGCAGGAAAACTAGCCCGCCCCCCCTTCACAGAAGTTCTAAAGAAAGTGTTTAAATGTTAACTACTTCAAGGCTGTCAAATCTTCAGTCATCCAGCCAGAAATATGATTAAATTTGAACCAGTGTGTATCTCTCTGCTGCAATTTGTTCATTGTTTGAAATCTGCAGCAGAATATTGAAGATAATGAAAATGACTGACCTTTCTTAGCCAGACTATTATTGGGTTCATATTTCTCAATCAGTTGCTGAACCTGTTCCTGCTTCAAGGGTGGATAAAGAATTTCATTTAACCGTGGGTCTCGTTGCTTCAAGTTTATAAATTCCATCATCTGGTCAACAGTAAGATATGCTCTGCCTTTGGCGCCGCTGTAAAAAATTGAAATGGAAAAGGGAAAAGAAAAGGAAGATTACCAAGTGCATTATTTTTCCCCACTGCCATTTTGCAATATTCCTCTTGAAATCATCAGATTTCAGCTAAACACCCATGAAATGTGTTATTTCATTAATAGATGTGCATCAATTAGTAGATGGACTACTCACTTGAGCTCCAACCACCAACCCCTGCATTAAGATCATAAGTAAAGCAGAACATAGGCCAAGGGTTAACTTTCATTGCTCTTCTGACTCCAGCCTTAAAGACAGAAGACATGAAGAGAGTTGGGATGAAGGACCACTGTGATGACAGCTTCCGGGTCATGTGGCCAGCATGACTAAGCCACTTCTGGCGAACCAGAGCAGCACACTGAAATACCGTTTACCTTCCTGCCAGAGCGGTACCTATTTATCTACTTGCACTTTGACATGCTTTCGAACAGCTAGGTTGGCAGGAGTAGGGACCGAGCAACAGGAGCTCACCCCGTTGCGGGGATTCGAACCGCCGACCTTCTGATCGGCAAGTCCTAGGCTCTGTGGTTTAACCCACAGTGCCACCCGCGTCTCTTATTTTACATATAATATAATATAATATAATATAATATAATATAATATAATATTATAAATACACACACACACACACACACACACGTGTGTGTGTGTGTGTGTGTGTGTGTGTGTAAAAGAGATGCCAAGTACAGGCGAAGACACTTTTAAAAAATGAGAATTTGGTCATCTTTAAGCTCTGGCCCTATGGTAAACTGAGCATTTGCTGATATGCAGTGATGCTTCCCTGTTGCTTGGCCAGCATCATCTGGGACAATTTGCCTGAGGACTGAAGTGTCCCCATATTGACATCCATTTCCTCCACTTGACCCTGTCTCTCTCCCTGTGTGTGATTCATGCTAGCAACAGCAGCACATCAAGAGCAAGGCACTCCACAAATCACATAGAACAGCTGCCCCCACAGGTTTATGCCTGCAGGCTAAACTCAGATTTGCATTAGGAGGATGGAACAACCCAGCAGTGCACATCAGGTCTCTGCATCCCATGGTTAAGTGGTGGGAAGGAAGAGTGCTTTAGAAGCAGTATCAACGTGCTATTGGGAAAAGAAGATTGCAGCTGTCCTGGATTCCACCGAGAGGAAGGGCAGGAAATAAATGGAATAAATCATAACTAACAACAGTAATAACAGCAAGCAGAGGCACTTTTGCAAAACAAGGACTTTGATAACCTAAAGAAATTCATGGAAGGAAAGTTTCCGCTCTTCTCCTCCCTGCAGCAACTTTCCCAAGCCTCATTGCTCATGAGAGCCCAGGATCCTCCAGAGAGGTGGGCTTGTTGTGGTGTGTGTGTGTTTGCTCACTGGGCCGGTTTGTGTGCATGATTCTGGGGCTGGCAGAACACGCCCTTTGCCACTGGCAGCAAAAATAAACAATAAATGAGCAGAAAACAAAATGTGAAGGTTTCCGTAATTCCTTACAGCTCTTGGAAGATGTGGTCGATTTCAGGTCGAGGGCAAAAGTTGCTCAGAAATTCTCTGTATATTTCAGGAGTGAAGTCATCTTGAGGAATTGACTCATTCTGCAAAGGGTAATTCAAAGAAAATAGGTAAAACTGAGTTGCTCAGACTGAATGACACCATCACTAGGTCTTTACATCAGTACAACGCCAGAGAAGGTACTGCTGACCCCTGACAATTTTGCCTGCTAGTACACTTTTCCAGTGCTTCATTGAGTGTGTGCATATGTGGGCAGAGCTACTCCATATCCTACTTCTATGCAAACGGTCCCTTTACCCATTCCTTCCCAACTTCTACATATCACCCATCTTCTACCCCATGAAAAAACTGTACTTGCAGCAATCACGATTTTTCGATTGACTTGCCTAAGATCCAGGACAAAGCGCCGCCTTTCGGAAATCCCCCCCAGACATCAATTTCGCCTTTGAAATCCTGGTAATGTCCAGGAAAATCTGAATGTGTTATATCTAACACTCAATTTCTCTGCTTCGAGTGGCATCATTTGACGTATGTGTGTATATGATTTGTTCTTAGCTCTGTTTTATCTTTGTCAACCTTGGGGGTATTCAAATATCTCATTCTTCCTTGGTTATGGAAAGTGACTAGAAAACCACTTGAGAACCATTAAACGCTGAAGATTAAATAACTTTTGCTGCAGTCTATTGCATAGCTTCTTTATAATGATGCAAACAGCACAATAAAGAAGCAGGAATTGTTGTTGGGTTTTTTTAAAAAAAAAGTTCAATACACAAACACAGGGAGTTGGATGGTGCCTTATTTACATTATTATGAGTGGATCACAACAAATAACAAAGCCAAGGTAAATATAAATGGTGCCGTTCAGATGTACAAAAGTGTTCCGTAAATCAGAAACAAGTCTATTTTGTTTAAATATTGCAGACACTGACAGAAGAAAATCACTCCCATTATTTATTCTGCTTTTTCATACAGTTGCCAAGGAAACCGGAAGTGCCTATTGAGGGACTTGCTGTTAGTTTTCCTTTTTATTCTTTTCCTCTTCCTCCTCCTCCCTCCCCTCCCTCCCTCCTTCCATCTTCAGAAATACTTTTCCTTCAGCTTCTCAGTTTCTGGAACAGTGATGATAGGAAAATCCACCAAACTCTTCTGGAAACCACTTGAATCCACCTGTCTCCATACCCAGGTTAGATTGCCACAATATGTTATATGTTGGGTTGCTGATGAAGGATGTTTAGAAACTTCAAGTGGTTCAGAATACAGCTGAAAATCTTCTAACCAACAGAAGCAGGAATGAGCACACCTTACCAGCTCTTAACAAACTCCACTGGCTAACCATTTGTTTCTTGGGACAGTTCCAAATCCTGATTTTTGATGGACACCACTCCAAACAATCTGGGACGGAGGCATCCGTCAGAGATGACATTTCTACAATCAGTGGATCCTGCACAGAGCCAGAGATTGGGCCAGATGACCTCCAAAATCTCTTGCAGCTCTATGGTTCTAGTGGAAAGACTTCCTTCTCTCATAATGAACACACCCAGCTTTAAAATCTGACTTGGGAACCCATCTCCCTTGCATCCACCCACCTGACACCTTCAGATGTAACATGGTTGGCTACAACAACAGACAGAGCCTCCTCATTGGCAGGACTCCCACTCCATATAAATTTGATGGATTTGGGGTGCAAGGGGGGAATCGTTCACTTAGGCATTTCATGCCACTTTGTGAAACTTTCTGATTGCATTTTGCTTTGGCTTTTAACCTGCTGTGGTTGCACTTGTGTATATTTTAGTATTTTTGTTTTCCTGTGGTGTATATTAAAAGGGGTCCACGATGCTGAGTTCACAGACATGCACTTTGGTGCCCATCAAAGTCCTCTGTCTCCTCACTTTTAAACGGACGGAATTTTTGGGTTTCTGTGTGTGTTCTTGTTGTTTTAACTTGGGTGGTACTAGGCTGGCTGCGAAGCAAAGAGCAGGGATTGAGCCACACCACACTCTTCCCTCACTTTCCTCAGGGTCCCATGTGAGACCCTGAGGCATTCTTCAAAGGAAAGGAAAGGAAAAGAAAGGAAGAGGGTGGAGCAACTGGTGGCTGCTTCCTGGTTTCCAGCTTCTGACTGGGTCTCTTCAGAAAATAAAAGGAAGAGTGACATTGGTGCTGCCTGGTAAATTTGAGGAAGGAGGGAAAGATCAGGTGTCTATGTGGTGTTTTGTGCATTTCTTTTTTTGCAGGAAGGGGTGTGTGTGTGCCTTGTTCTAGAGGTTGCTGTCTGCTTTTGGGGGAGGGTTTTGCTTGTCTGTAGCCTTTCCCTGTTGCCTTTTCGGGAGGGTAGTGGGCAGATGGGGACCCCTGAGTGTCAGCAATTATTCATCTGTGAAACAGGTATTTTGTGATGCCCACAACAATCTCTTAGGTTGGGGACCTCTGATTTAAAGTAAGGTGCTAAGTGACCTCTACGGCAATAGATTAACATGGCAAGACAGAAACCTATTGAATACATTTGACAAAATAGAGTTAAATGTTCCCCCTATTTAAATGTTACCCCATTTCTGTTGTTGACCTACCCCATACAATTATGTAGCTCATGGCTTAATTTCTAAATCCATTTTCCTATCTATAAAACAAAGAATTGAGTGCCCTGATTTTCTTTCTTAGTTCTCACAAACTATACAACCACAATTAGCAGCTGAAAAAGCTTCTCTAGTGAGAAGCCAGTTTAAACATCAATTATATATTGCTTATTTATTACTCTCTGGTTCCCAGAGGGCAACTTCTTCTCTTCATACAGCTTATTAATTCTTCCCCCTACTTGCTCCCCTACCTTTTACAGCCATTGATGGGGACAGCACTGTCTTTTCCCTTGGACATGCACTGCTTCAAAGAGTCTATAAATGACACTGCAAAGTATGATGCTTATAAAACAACTACTTCTTAAACCATTACTGCTATATTAATTTGTTTTTCAGTCGTGATCATAAAGTCACTAATAAGTGTAAAGCCACTTCAAATATAAATTGTAGGCTTTGTGATGAAAATGGGTGCATGGTTGGTTGTGTTTATATCTTGTCTGTTTGCCAAGGCACCCAAAGGCACTTTACGATTTTTAAAAAACTAAAACAAACACATGAGATCTGCTGAACTTACATTCTGCAGGATTAATCCAACAAATTGCTCAATTGCTCTGTGAGTTTCATAAAGCCATGTTGCCCCCCCCCCCCCCGTTTAGAAGTCACCATCTGTACAAAGAGACTTATGTTGGCAGGGAGTATACTCCCTGCTGCCTTTTTGCCCATGCTTCCTAGTTCCTTCCTATCCAGAAGAAGGTCACGAGGGATGGAAATTTGGCAAGCCTAAGCTTTCTCTGTGTTGGCCCCACAGCTCTGGAACTCTCTATCAGTGGCTCTCCAGAAGGCTATTATATTTGAGTCACTCTAGATTTATCAACACTCTAGATTTATCAACATGATAAAGTGTAAAACAAGATAAAACTACTTCAATCCCCTGCAACTCAGAAAGTCATCAGTAATGCACACTCTACCTATGATATTGTTATGGGGGGGGTTGTGTGTGGTTAGGCTGTAATGCTTGGGGCCCCTTCTAATTCTTGGAATAGTCAGGCTAGCTTCTTGATGAGCTGATAGCCTGGGTGATGGGCCACTAAGGGAAGAAAGGAAGGGGCTCTGTGCAAGGTAGCAAATGGGCAGGCTTCCTCCTTCAATTCGCCGATAAGCAGAAAAACACAAGCCCAGAGTTGAGAGTTGAGTGGTGTAAGCTAGAAACTAGAAGTGGAAAAGAAGCAAGCTGAAGCCTCAGAGAGAAAGAGTGATGCCTGATTTCTGTTGGAATTCAAGGCTGTAGCTATGGGAGAAGCAAGACCTTCTTGTAGCATTAATACTGTGAACCCCTGCATTGTAGGCTCAGGTTGTATATATGTGTAAATAAACCATATATCATAAAGACACCACTGTCTCCCCTGTGCCTCATTCTGAAGAAAACATGAACCCTGGGTAAGCTCCTGGAACCCCACAAATTGCGCAGCACTCGGATATTGAAGTGGCATGCAAAAATAGAAAACTTTGTAAAATGTTGTTGATATAATTGGCCCCACGAAGGTCTTCATGGCCTTCTCGAGACAATCTCCTCCATCCTTCACTTCCCTGTAGAGAACTCCAAGGTCAGCCCTCTGGTCTGGGGATGAACACTCTTCCTGCATCCCATAGCCTCCCTCCTGCTGCACTTCCTGCAGTGCTGAACCAGGGATGTGTGGTGAGAGGCATGTGGTCCATCAGGTTCAGGAGACTGTACCTGTGAGGGTCTGGGCTCTGGCCCTATAGGCGCTGATGGTCTGGGTGGTTCTTTAAGGATTCAGGTGCAATGACTCCCCTTTCTGGCACACCTGTAACCTCTGACTCCATGTTCTGACCCCAGAAATTAAGACACGTAAGCCCAATGACTGCAATGTCCACATCACTGATGTTCATTTGCCTGACCACTTTTACACCGAAGGGTCTAATGAGTCTATGGATAGCTAACTGGATTTCTGTTGTTTCGAAATCACTTGGCAATGTTTCAAAAATGCTCTGAATGTCAACATTGTGGAAACTTGCTAATATTCAAGAGAGTGCCTCTTGTTGCATGATATGTATATTTTGCTTTCCTGAGTGGGATGCCGCTTCAGGGCAAGCTGGCTCTGCACCAGCAATATATATCCACTTTAAATGAAAAGGCTTCCCTGAAGAACATAACATTTTTGTACTGAAACATGTGGTGCTTTACACCAAGCTAAAAAAAATAATAATGTTCTTTTCTCCACGTTTTCCAGCTAGGAAGTAAATTCAAAGGAGAATATTCAGATACATATTCATACTTCTCGTTTTGCATCAACCTAAGTTTGCTTATGGGAGCATATCCCATTGAAAACAGAAAGTCTTTTGAGTGAGCACGTTTAGGATTGCACAGCTGTAGCAACTCCCTCTTGTGTCTCAACAGAAGATGTCCTTTCAGCTGCTTTGTGGAAGCTTCAAAAAGGAGGACTTCCCGTCTTGTTTAGGCACATGACATGATATTCAAGCTCGCTGAATACATTTCCCTGGGATATCTAATTCTCTTGCCAATGTTTTGACATCTTTTGTAACCTAAGACTGTTCAGTGTAATGGCAGCCAGTATCTAGCAAGAGCATGCGAGCTGGACACACAGAGGAAGGGAAAGATCTGCCAAGTCATTTCTGAATGCTCGAGTGGCCGTCATGTACCAAGGGGCCCAAATACAAGCCAGCTGACATTTGAAAAGTCAGTGCTAAATCTGACAGCGGATTGGTCGGATGGCACAACAGTGGAGAACAAGCCAACACTTCATATCAGAACTGGGGAGGTTTTATTGCTTACCCTGGCAGACGGAAGACTACAGGCTTCCAGTGCAGTCTCAACACGCTTTCTGTCTGAGGAGAACAAGCGATAAATGCTGCAAAGTAGAAAAGAAACAAAAGGAGTAAAGATCTGCACTGCCTGTCCACCCCCAGTCCTGAGTATTCCCCTAAAAAGCTCTAACATCAGCTGAAATGCCCAATAAAGGATATATTTAATAACTGTAACTTTGCATCTTGAAAGAGATGTCTTTCAGGTAAATTTAAGGCACGGGACTGAAATTCTGATTGAAACATTCCACCCATTTTTTAGTTTTGTTTATCTAATTTATCTTTGAAAAGATGTCTGAGACCAAACTCCGACTTTTGGAAAAGTTGGTTTCAGAATAATGAAACCAACACAATCAGGGACATTTGAGAGTTTTCTCACTAATGCTCCAAAACTACCCCTCTTTTTTGTTGTTGTTGTTGTAAAAACAGGTAAAAACAAAGGGACTTTCAGATACATAACACCCAAAAGAATTAGAGACTATCATTACTGCAGCACAGACATTATCCATTTCATTTTAATGGGCCTGTGTTGGATAATATTAATAAGAACAATCTATGGCCTTTTAAACTTTGTGTGTGAAGTGTTTTTGTTTGTTATTGTGGTTTTTTTGTGCTTTTGTAAACTGCTCTGTGATCTTCAGATGAAAAGTAGAATAGAAATTTTTAATGATGATGGTGGTGGTCTGGTTTCAGGAAGGTTGAAGAGCTGCCTTCTCCCATGTGAAACAGCCTAATTGCTGAGGCTTCTCTCAATACAATCTGCTCAGCGGCATGTGGATTTCTGATTGAATATCATGGTGAAATCCACAAGCCTCTTCTCTGTCAAGTAATTTAGGACCAATTTAAACCCAGCCCCAAGTTGAGCATTAAGGATATGTTTGACAGGGACAACTTCAGACAACTTCAGCTCGCTCGTATGAATCTGTAGCACCAAGCACCTTTATGTCAGATTCAGACCTTACAATTTTAGATGTGCACACATCTTTAAAAAAACCCCTAGCTTTGTACATGTAACACACAATAAATGTTCGTCACCCTGGGTCCCTTTGGGAGGAACGATGGGGTAGAAACGTATTGATGATGACGACAATAATGATGGAAGACGCACTTGGAGCATGTTCACCCAGGAACTTCCTGCACATTCAGATCAGCACTTATGTCCTTCCAGATAAATGGTGTTGAGCTAGAGAACACATCTCATGCCACGTCTCCAGTAATGTTTGCAGAGCATACATTGCTCATTGCAAACTTTATCAGCCACTTGGATGCAAACCTAGGGAATTATTAGGTTGGCAATGGCCAAACAAAATTCATATATGGTGGTACCTTGGTTTACAACCATAATTTGTTCCGGAGGTCCATTTGTAAACCCAAACAGGTTGTAACCCAAGGCACGCTTTCGCTAATGGGGCCTCCAAATTTTTTTTGTTCATAATCCAAAATAAATGGGTTGTAATCCCCCCAAAAAAGATTACAAATCGGGACACGCACTTCCGAGTTTGATGTGTTTGTAATCCAAAATGTATGCAAACCAAGACATATGAAAACCAAGGTACCATTGTATAGGATGCAAAAGTAACCCTGAACACCTTTCCATTCCTGATAGTTAACCCCTGAATCAGAGACTTTGCATTCCTGGAGGTGACCAAACTTTGCCTGGGCTTCACCCCTTCAGACTGCAGGTGGCTGACATGACTGAACGTGTCTCCATGCAAACATTTTCCCAACAGGCAGAAGCTTAGCCTTCTTCCTGATATGCTAGATTGTTTGTTTTCTTTATTTCAGGAAAGGGGGATTTATTTTGTGTAGAGAAACATCCACCTTCAATGGTATAGCCTTCACACACTTTAACCACGGCAGCAAGAAGATCTGTATCAGAGTGAGGGCACTGTAGAATGAATTATCATAGCTTGCTTCTGTTTTTAAATGCCACACAGGGTAATAAGTTCAAGCCAGTCTATCAAATATAATGGCATGAAAAGCTTCTACAAAAGGAGGCACTCTGTAAGAGAGCACAACTTACTTCTTCAAAGGGATCCGCCCCTCCGTAGTGACTTGCAATTTAAGTTTGGTATATCTAGAAAGAAAGAAAAAGTGCTTATATATATATAAATCATTACAACCACAGAAGTAGAACTCTGCTTTGTTTTCCACAGCGCTGACCACAAAATAACCCTGAACTTTGTTCTTTTGTAGAAGAAAATTATAATCTCCCAAGCCTTTCTATTTCCAAGAAAAGCTTAATGTCTTGAAACCTCAAGCAAGTTTATCTTTATTTACAAAGACATCTCTAAGTACAGATTTTGAGAGCGATCTAAAGTCCCTTGAGGAAGCTAAATCAAAGATGGACCTTTGCCAAAAAGAACTTCTTTTATAGTATTTTTTCAAATTATACACAGAGCACATTTAAGACTAATGGCTCAGAATGAGGCATGAGGATGAATGCTTTGCAGGTCTTCTAGCTCTCTGTGGCAAAATTTTGCTGGAGTGAGTCACCAGCTGGTGGCTCATTTTCTCAGTCACATCGGAGCTACTTATCTGTGATCAGCTCCCATGCAGTTGGAAGAATGCAGTTGGCAGGGGCCAACCATATGGGAATTGGTATTGTGGTGTGTGTGCGCGCGCACACGCACGCATACAGATTCTTGGGAAAGATCCATGCCATTAGCTCCCACTCTCATAGTTTGGTCATCAGTGGTAAGTAGTTCCAATATGCATCTCATATAACACCTATGTGGACAGTATAGATTGGGCAGAGAATGATGGAGAGCTGTAGGCAAGCATTAAGTGCACACATGCTTCCTGGAATGCAAGACGTTTTTTGGGGCAGTGAATGCTGCGACTAATCCAAGTCAAAACATCAAGCAGTTTGACACACACTTAGCAACAGGGACACCTAGATTTTCCTAGTGAAGGTATAGGCTCAATTGCCACCTCTTCTGCTCTTTGTTTTGCTAGGATAGTCTGCAACCGCTCTCATAGTCCAGAAGATTTTTCACAAAGCATTATCTGCACTATGAGAAGTAAGCATTTGGAACCTGGTGGAGGATTTGGCACAAAAAGTGGTCAGAGAAAGAGTTAACACACACACACACACACACACACTTTTCACTGTTGACTTCCTTTCAGCTTCTGCCCACCTCACAGGTAAGGCATCAATATAATATAATTGTGTGTAACATGTAGTTTAACTGCTAGTTTTCAATATAATTCAGCCCTTCTCTGAGCACAACAAATCAGCATTATGGCTTTGGATAAACATGGATTTATTTAGGCATTTCCTTTTAAGGTGGAGGGGGGAAAGAACTACTATTTTTGTCCCAGGATATTCTCATCAACACCCTTTGTACTTTTGTTCCAAAGCACTCTGAATCAACACATTGCACCTACAAACGTCAGATAAATAGATTTACAGTTTTCCTCCACTGAGCAAAAGCACATGGGCCATTAAGAAGGGGAAGTGGAAATCTTGTAT
Source organism: Podarcis tiliguerta (assembly GCF_965153285.1). Classification (NCBI taxonomy): domain Eukaryota; kingdom Metazoa; phylum Chordata; class Lepidosauria; order Squamata; family Lacertidae; genus Podarcis; species Podarcis tiliguerta. The sequence continues at coordinate 106,046,757 of NC_139536.1, forward strand.
CGCTTTATTGTTTAACTAATAATAGATAGCACAGTGAAAATGCCAAAGGAGATCAGTCTGCATCTCTTTTATAGCACCAGATGGCAGTGCCAAGGTCTTAGGATGTGCCTTCTGCACGCAGCAGGAAGACTGCAACAACTCTTAAGTCTACCACATTACCTGTACACATGAAAATTTATCTGCATAGAGATCTGGTCCCTGTCATTCATGCTGTGGCGGCAGCCAGATTTGAACTCTATAGCACAGGCCACTTCCATCCATGCTGACCATTATAAGAACCTTGTAACATTAAGAACTGGGTTCTCAGGTGAGAACTACCTGTACACCTTTGTCACGAGCCCTGACTTACCGCTCAGAAATGTATGTCATATATACGTTTCCTGACAACACCTAAGTATGAAAGAGCAGTTTTGCTGGCACGTTGTATCATTTTACCAACCAAGATTTTAGAAGGTAGATCTGTGAAAAGATGGGTTCTGCTCTTGCTGGAAACACTCTCTCATGTGTTCTTCTATTGTAGATTTTTATCAAGGACTTAGAAAACACACAAGTTATCCCCTTATGAGGCAGCTTGCTGGTTGATCCTTAGAGACCCTTTTGAGTATCTTCCTTGAAAGGTCTAATAAATCCGTTTCCAGACATGAATATATCTGCATGTTGTAGTATCTCTCAGCCCTGCTGTGATGGTTTGTTCCTAACTTGTGACCTTTAATAATTATTAATTGGTTCTACTGAGGTGGCAATTTTGTATTACTTCATATTTTAAACTTAGTTTAATAGTCAGTCAACTGTACTAAATGCTTGATTGTTTTCCTCTTCAGCTCCATTTCTTTTTTTCTTTTCGTGTGACTCCAAACTATATTCCTGAAGGTCCTCCCCTTTTTTGCCAAAAGAACCAGAATCAAAGAACAAGGTGCCTGTGATCACATTTTGAGCCTAGGAATTCGCTTTCAATACAAGGTTTGAACTCAATTCACAACATTTTAGCACAAAAGTCCCCTCCCGGGTAGCTTTCTTCATTTCCATAGTGTAGGTGGGAAAAGTCCATTTGCTGTTGCAACAGATAATTGGATGTCAGAAAACTGTTGCTGATCTACTAAAAATCTCCCAGAGATCTTCCAGCAGATCCTGATCTACCTTGTCCTCACCTATGGTTAAAAGAAACAAGCCAGGATTGTTAACTAGAATTTGAAGCTAGCTTGTTTTCCTAACGCATCATTAAAGACTAACCACCATTTATCCAGATTTGGGCAACAAGTAACTGTGGTTAGCTGAAAATAGAAATAAATGGTTCAAATTCCTTCCTCACAGCTGTGCTGGAGGAGAGAAAGATGAGAGCATCAACCTGAGGCTTGTTGCTCTTTGTGCATGCGACCATTTTGTTGAAAACAAAAGCCAAAGAGCATTTTGTGCCGACACTTGAATTGAAGAACACCTAAAATGGAGCCAAGAGGCTTTCTTCTCACCCCACAAAGCCCTTGCTAATTTATTCACCGATACACCCTGAAAAGAAAGTAATTTGCTTTCATGAAATTACGTTAGCACCTGGCATGAAACAGAAAGCTCAGTTTAGTCATGGATGGAAAATATATAACCTGTTTAAATGCAAATACGGTAACGTTGGCTTGCAGATCTCCACAAAATGGTTGCTGCGTTACTCGGATGCAATCCTCAACAAAGCATGTCCAAACACAGTTGAGCACCACAAACTTGGTGGAGTCATTGACAGGAAACAAGTGCCAATTTAAACCAAAATAAAGCCACAGCAGTATCTTTTTTCTTAGTGCTATCTAGAAAGGGTTCAAATAAAAAATTCTCGTCTTGTTTTTCGGCTTCAGGGGCCTACCTCTAGCTGAGACAGCAGAGCTATGTTTGGTTGCTCCACTCCAGACTGCAAACTGGGACTTATTGGATGCCCCTTCATGCTAAAATGTTTAAAAAAAGAGCTTTGCATATTAAAAAAGAACAACCTTGCGTGTCGGGGGAAAAGACAGACCAGCACCTTTCTCCCTAATGCACTAGCTTTTTAGATGACAGGGATGATCACGATGAGGATGATTTTCCCACAGAAGAACGTTCCATCATGCGAGCTCCAACAGCTATCTGAAGTGGTACGGGGATAACATGTTTATCACCTGGGAGAGAACTGGGCCAGTGGGAAAGAGGAAAAGGAATGTTTATAGAAGCAGCTGCCTGCGATTGCAGAAAACAATTGGTAGCAATCATTCTCACAAAGAAAAAGGAAGCTGACACACAACGAAGAGTAGAAACATCCTCCACAGCTCAGTGCTTTGTCACTTACGCTTTTTCCAGAAAAGCTTCCCTTGACATGTTCTGTGCCAGCAGGTTTGACGCCAGACTGAAGATTTGCTCCGACCATTCCTAAACAGACAGAAAGGAATTGCCACTTATGTTCAATTTATTTTTATTTTTTAATTTGCAAATTGAATTTCTAACCCCCCCCCCCTCACCCAAAGATCATGAGGCTGTTTACAATAGCAAGCACAGGACAGAGGAGCAATCCATCAGGACTTGAGTTCCAAGAAAACTGGCAATAGGCCATACACACCTGATAGCCAAACCCCCTTTTCAAGGCGAAAAATTGCAGGATGCTGTCCCTGGGGAGGCTCATCTGGTGCCTTCATTACATCCCTTTAGCCCCCAGGCAAAAACATTCCTCTTCTCCCAGACCCGTGGCTATTTAACAATCTACAGCCTTTTGAACTGTACATGCAGGGGTAATGTTTTTATTTGTTACTATGGCATGCACCCTTGTGTTTTTATATTGAAAACTGCCCTGTGATCCTCAGATGATGGGTGGTATAGAAAGTTAGTCAATTAATCAATAATAAAAATCACTCAGGCCAGTAGAAAGGTGTTCAGAACAGGCATCAACAGATACAGATTTACTTATAGATTATGTGAATGGGCAAGGAGGTAATGTTGGTTGACGCTGCTGTGGCTCAGAAAACCAAAGTTTCAGCAACAATTATAATTAGTATTTATACAGTATTTTTGTATGTCCAGAATGCTTCACATACATTATCATAGAACCTTTGGAACAACGCTGTAAGGAAGGTTCAGTATTATCCCATTATTGGAAGCAGTAGAGGTAGTATTAGGACTACCTTGTGGGACCATGGCAGAGACAACATCTTAATTGAGGACTTCCTAATACATAACTCTTGGTCACTACAGTGTGCTAGATCTCTTTCAACATGATTATTTTTCTGCTAAACAAGTAAGCTGAAACTGCCCTCAAACATGTTCTGGAATGAGCGAAATGATAACTTTTTTTATACATAAAATACAACACACTTATTTCCATTAGAACTTATTTGTGCAGAATGAACTAGATGTATTTCAGTATGGATTTTAAATGTACCTAAAGCAAGCATACACCTGTCTTAAACTGAATGTGGAGGCAGTGGAATGAGCTCCCTTTTAGAAATGCTACCCCCTTTGCCTGATAGAAATGTATTTCAAGAACTAATTTTATGGCACAAACATTATGTTTGAGCCCCCACCCAAGCTGCGCACACAAGAGAGCAACATGTTCAGGGCTTAGCAGTAACTTGATGATTTGAATCCCTTAGGAGAGTGGGGGAAACAACACTAACTAATCGGGGATTTTTCAAAACCTGGAATTAACAGAACAGACGGTTTTGCCTTGGAGAATCAAGAGTTCACTATACTTGGCGACTGTGGCATAAAAAGTCACATGTAAAAAATCCCTTTGAAGCAGAGGCGATCATATGATCAAATTAAAGGTTCCCACGCTCTGGGAGACGCAGTTGAACTGAACCGATCACCTTTCTACATGTAACATATTCTGCTTCTGCCTCTTACCCCTATTCCCACATCTCTGCTGACTGTTTGGAAAATCTCTCTGTCATCCAACCTTGAAGCCTTGCAGTTATCCTTCATGCCTCTTCACTTCCTCCTGCATACCGTCTCACAAATATCATCTTGCCAGCTTGTCATTCCCTTCCGTTCCTGCCTTGAAACCCACACCAAAGCCTAATTTATAGCAAAGCTCAAAAGGCAACCCAAGTAAATTCCTTTTCAATCTCCTTGTCATGGATGCTCCTTTCTCCAGTCAACTGTGAATTTTGAAACTCCAGCATTGCCAAAAAACCCATCACCAACCTGACCAATACTTCACATTTCAGGCCAAATACTGCTTAACTACTCTTCTTTCATTGCCCTCTTCTTCTTTTTAATCATCCCTTTAAGGACACGTTGGATGACTCAAATCTCATTGCAGGATCTTTGTGACAGTTTAAGAAGGTGCTGCCGATTCTCTGTTTTGTAGTTCTCATTTTCAGGCAGCTGCTGTACACTCTCCTCCTTTAACCTTAGTTATTTTCATTTACGTACACCTGCACATTCAGTGTTAACAATGGAGAGCTGTCAGAATCTCCCAGCCATTCTGCACATTATTTATCAACACAGAATTGAATTTCTGGTTTGGAAAAGCATGCACCTTGTAATAAGGCTGTTTGCCCTTATGCTTACCCACTCCTTCAGAGGGCAACACTCCCTCTGAAAGAACAGGTATTCACCTTGGGGGTACTTCTGAATCCTTTGCTGTCACTGGAGGTTTGAGTGGCTTCAGTAGCATGGAATGCCTTCCATCAGCTTCAGCTGATGGCACTATCCGGACAGGGGTAGCCTAACTTCTGTCACCTATGCTCTGCTAACCTCTAGGTTAGATTACTGAACATTATACATACAGCTGCCTTTGAAGACATTCTGGAAACTTCAGCTGGTGCAGAATTCAGCAGCCAGGTTGTTCACCAGGCAAAATGGTTTGAGCATATAATGCTAATCCTGGCCCAACTGCAGTGGCTGCCAATTAGTTTCCAGGCCCAATTCAAAGCGCTACTTTTGCCCTGTAAAGCCTTCCTTGGCTCAGGACTAGGGCTGGGTGATATCTGGTTTTCCACATTGCAGTATATCACCAGCTAAACATCATGACAAAGGAGATGGTGTTGGACTTTCGGAGGAAGAGAGGAGAACAAGCCCCGCTGTACATCCGGGAGGGCTGTGTGGAGAGAGTCTCTTCCTTTAAATTCCTAGGAGTTTATCTCATGAAGACCTTACTTGGAAAATAAATACAACCCAGGTGGTTAAGAAAGCCCAACAGAGACTCCATCTCCTCAGAGTCTTGCAGAAGAACGATGTCAATCAACATCTGGTGATCTCCTTCTACCGGTCAACAACAGAAAGTGTCCTTTCATACTGCATCATGGTGTGGTATGCTGGTTTGACATCATCTGATAGGAAGTGTCTACAGAGGGTGGTGAATACAGCATTATTATGGGCCGTCCCATGAATCCACTGGATGAAATAGCGGAAGAACGTTGCCTCAGGAGAGTGAGGAAAATTCTCAGGGATGATTCACACCCTGGCCGGCACATTCTTGATCTCTTGCCCTCAGGCAGAAGATATAGAAGCATGATTAGTCGCACCAACAGGGTAAAGAACAGCTTCTATCCATGGGCTGTTAGGCTGCTGAATGTAAAGATAACAACAGGGCAACTGACTTTCGGGTTTGGTGGGTGTGCGTCAGTAAACGAGGGGAATTAAGACTAAGAGAGCTGCGTGGGGTGTGTGTGTGCGTGTAACCTCACTGTATACAAGTTGTACAAGTGACGATAAAGTATTTCAATTTCAATGATACCAGGATGGTACTATCCTAGTTCCTGAAATAAGGATAGAACTATCCTAGAGGTGAACAGTTTTCAACATTGTAATGTATCACCAGGTGAACATTGTGAAATACCGATTTATCACAATGTCTGAAATAAGGGTGGAGATATGCATTGTCTGGTTTCACAGTTTTTCCTGCATCATGATTTTTGCCAGCGCCTGGTCTTGTGATTCACTGCCCCCTGCATGAGGCAGGGGAAAGCTGATCTGGCAGAGTTAACAGGGGCTACAGGAATCAAGAGCATTGGCTGGCTTCACGGTTTTTCCACATTGTGATTTTTTGCATAACACACACACACACACACCCCATGATTTACGCCAGGTCAAAAATTATGCAACCGATAGTACAATATGGACTTCAAACTGGTTTTGGACGATAGATCGATAGATAGCCCAGCCCTACTCAGGACTGCAATACAAGGACCACCACTCCCCATATGAACCAATCCAGACCCTGCAATCATTATTTGAGGCCCTTCTTCATGTGGCCCATTTTCTTCTAAAATGAATCTTGAAACTCTTGCTCAGCTCTTTCAAAAAGAATCATAGAATCATAGAGTTGGAAGAGACCACAAGGGCCATCGAGTCCAACCCCCTGCCAAGCAGGAAACACCATCAGAGCACTCCTGACATATGGTTGTCAAGCCTCTGCTTAAAGACCTCCAAAGAAGGAGACTCCACCACACTCCTTGGCAGCAAATTCCACTGTCGAACAGCTCTTACTGTCAGGAAGTTCTTCCTAATGTTTAGGTGGAATCTTCTTTCTTGTAGTTTGGATCCATTGCTCCGTGTCCGCTTCTCTGGAGCCGCAGAAAACAACCTTTCTCCCTCCTCTATGTGACATTCTTTTATATATTTGAACATGGCTATCATATCACCCCTTAACCTCCTCTTCTCCAGGCTAAAAAGGCAGAAAAAAGGGAGGGGAACCCCACCTTCTGTGTTAAATATTCATTTAACACAATACCCCATTCTGACTATTTTGGGGGGATTTCTCCTGCCACCCTGAAAGCTGCACATGCTAGCTTCCCATTTTTAGATGGGGAAAAGGGATCCATGATATGGAGAGCTGCCCATCTTTAAGGCTTCACAGAATAACCAGATGCAGCAGTCTGCAAAGTGCTTTATCATCTTGGACACGTTTTCTTTCAAAGCAAAGGGGCAGGTATGAAAACCAAATATAGTAGGCCCTTTAGCATCAGATTCTTATCAAAGTGCTGTGTCTCGTTCGTAATTTTAGTACGCCCTGTCTAGTTTTTCTAGCTTCCAAAAACATCCCAACATTGCTCTGTTCAAGAACTAATCATATGTTCTAAATCTTCTTGTGACAGTAAGTGCTACAAAGATTAATCACAGCGTAAGATAACAGTTTGAAATACTTTTAGCGCAATAAAGCCTGGTGATGTTTCTCTCACATTTAAAAACTCACGTCCTACTGATTGCATGTGCTTCCTGAGCCCAAGGCACATTTCACTTGTGATATGGGCTCTTATCAGTCCCTTGATCTCTTCTTTTTGGGGGGGGGGGGGTGGCATACACCTTTTGATTCAGTAAACATATAATAAAGTCATATTAATATGCAAGTGATTTGAACTGTATTAGGAAAGGACAAATCTGCCTATTCCTAGTCCACTACACTTTCATATGCTTAAATCAAAATCTGTATTTACCTACATTCCATTTTGCATTCATTTGCATTTTTTAAAAATCCTCTCAAACCACATATTTCAATGCATTTTAAAAGTAGAATTTTAAAGTCCACATTTTGATACATTTAATCTGCTGAGAACTGTATCACAGTATTTGGAGAAGTGCCAAATCCATTGGGCACTTTTGTTCTGAGCTCCACATTGACCCGAGAGGTGCTGATAATTTCCTACAGGAAATCACAAAGATCACATTTCTTTGCCTTGTTCAGTGCTGCCTTGTGCGAAACTTCAGAGCTGATCCTTCTGCCATTTTACTTTACTTTCAAGGGTTAACACTGTTAACCTCCCAGTCTTCAAAAGGGCAAGTTTAAGAGATGTGTCAGGGGTAAACGGTGACACTCTTAGCTAATGATAGCTAATTGCAAACAGGGCATCAGGTCAAACCATCTGAGAATACACAGAGATAGGCAGCCATTAACCTCAAGTCAACATAATGTGAGTGACTGTGGGAAGGTAACATATACCTAGGGAATAGTTCTCACATAGCATTTATTCCCAGGGAACACCAGTTTTGGGTTTTATTTATAGGGAGGTATGTGTACTCATGCAAACCAAACTGAGGCCTGGGTAATCTTATAGTATTGGGCAGTAAGGATTTACTAAACCTACTGTATCCTTTCGTAAGGAAATCAGCCCTGAGTGTTCACTGGAAGGACAGATCCTGAAGCTGAGATCCTGAATACTTTGGCCACCTCATGAGAAGAGAAGACTCCCTGGAAAAGACCCTGATGTTGGGAAAGATGGAGGGCACAAGGAGAAGGGGACGACAGAGGATGAGATGGTTGGACAGCGTTCTCGAAGCTACCAGCATGAGTCTGACCAAACTGCGGGAGGCAGTGGAAGACAGGAGTGCCTGGCGTGCTCTGGTCCATGGGGTCATGAAGAGTCGGACACGACTAAGCGACTAAACAACAACAACAGAGCACACATCAAAATGACAGCATTGCATATGAGTAACTATGACAGTGGCTTTGTGTACTCAGGTCTGTGTAAAGAGGGAGATCTTAGCTAGGGAGAGAACAAAAATCAATGGTGATCTTAAAAATAACTGACGCGTGCTCGTTGTTTGGGATCCTGATTTGTGACAATATGAAGCAAACACCATGTCTGGCCTTAAATAAATGTTCAAGGAATTTCAATGAAAGCAAACAGATACCAGATAAGACTTCGTGAAATTTCTCAAAGAAAGCAGAGGAGTTATGCACCTCCACAGACATAACTAAGCACAGAAGAAGATCACTATTTATTTAAGGTTGTTTCATACTGCTCTTCATAGTGAGATTTCCAGTGAATTTTACAAGGGGGGAGTAGAGCCACTGCTCCTCCTTCAGTTTTATATACTGTAGTAGTTCCTCTTCACTGCTTGCACAATGTTTAGAACTGCATAATATGTTGGGATCCGTATGATTCCAGCCTATGGCCACTTTCAAATGTGTTTACCCCTAAGTATTTTCTGCCCTGTTTTCACATAAATCTGCATTTTTAAAATCCACATGCAAATAATACCTGAATATGTGCTTTGAAATGTATTCTCTCTCAAAATGCATATTTCATCTAAAAATATGGATTTCTAACTTAATTTTTTCTCCAGATATGCATTAAAAATCAATGATTTCTAGCCTTTTAAAAAAAATTTAAAAACCAAGAATAGTATGGGAAAATTTGGAAAGTGGATAACTAAGTTCCAATCTGCATATTAATCTGGGAGGCACAGATCAGGTTTGCTCTATCAGAATATGCAAAGAATGATTTCCTAACTACAACCAGAGTGGACTACATTGACTACATCGTCAACTCCTTTTTCCCCATTCTGTTGCTATAGATATATATTGGGCCTGAAAATAACCCAATTTGATTTCCACACAATGAACTTCAGCTTCAATAAAGAAAGCTTTGTATTCACTCCCCTTTTGGTTCCATGTTCTTACACCATAATTCACATGGTGCCATTTCCCTTTATGCTAGCAGCAAATTATATAGCTCCTCAATGCCCTGGTGAAGCCTTAGATTTTCAGATCTGCTGCTGAACGAACACATTTCTCTCATCTTCCACATGCATAGCACTGCGTCCCTGAAGACATTTGTCTCAATATAAGATATCTCTTCTCATAGGAAAAGACAGCGCCTAAATGGTCCACATTCTCCAACGCTCTTCATCCAAATTGAAACTGACTGTGTGAAGACGATTCCCCCACCCTGCACATTTGTTTTTGGCTGGAGGAGAGGGGGGCACAGTTCAGCGGCAAAGCACAAGCTTACATTAGAGAAGCCCCAAGCTCAAAACACAGCATTCCCAGTCAGTGGCGTAGCGTGGGTTGTCAGCACCCGGGGCAAGGCAAGTAATTTGCGCCCCCTAACCCGGGGCAAGGCAAGTAATTTGCGGGGGCCCCCCCGCTGCACTGTCCCTCCCCCAGATAGTCCCTCGCTCTCTCTCCGCACCGCACCGCACCGCACGCCTGGCACCCTCCCCTCCACAGTGGGCGGCGACCCGGCGGCTCGGATCGGATTCGCACAGCCAGCACTGCAGTGAGAGAGAGTGAGTGAGCCAGGTAGGGGCAGAGAGCTGCGAGTGCGAGCGCGCCCACCCCCAGATGTTGCGCCCGGTGTGGCCGGCCCCCCCTGCACCCCCCACGCTACGCCACTGTTCCCAGTGAAAAGTGGACCTTGGAGGGCTCATGCCAGGGTCAGCCTATACACTATACCATGGGTAGGCAAACTAAGGCCTGGGGGCTGGACCTGGCCTAATCACCTTCTAAATCCGGCCCATGGACGGTCCGGGAATCAGCGTGTTTTTACATGAGTAGGATGTGTCCTTTCATTTAAAATGCATCTCTGGGTTATTTGTGGGGCATAGGAATTCGTTCATTCCCCCCCTCCCCCCCCCAAAAAAATATAGTACCCCCCCCAGAAAGTCTGAGGGACAGTGCACCGGCCCCCTACTGAAAAAGTTTGCTGACCCCTGCCTATACCTTTAAAGGTATAGAATTATGAGTAAGGTAAAGGTAAAGGGACCCCTGACCATTAGGTCCAGTCATGGCTGACTCTGGAGTTTCAGCGCTCATCTCGCTTTATTGGCTGAGGGAGCCGGAGTACAGCTTCCGGGTCATGTGGCCAGCATGTCTAAGCCGCTTCTGGCACACCAAAGCAGCACACGGAAACGCCGTTTACCTTCACACCAGAGCGGTACCTATTTATCTACTTGCACTTTGAAGTGCTTTTGAACTGGTAGGTGGGCAGGAGCTGGGACCGAGCAAAGGGAGCTCACCCCGTCACAGGGATTCGAACTGCCAACCTTCCGACTGGCAAGCCCTAGGCTCTGTGGTTTAGACCACAGCGCCACCAGTGTCCGTTAGAATTATGAATACACTGATGCAAAGGCCTCATGTTACGGAGGGTGAAAGCAAGAGAGAAGCTGCTGCAGACATCTAGGACCCCTTTTTGCATTATGTAGCAGGACAGAGTGACACCATAAAATCCCCAATTACTCGGAAAAAAATTCTGGCTGGACCCAGTCATCTCCCCCCGCCCCCTTTTTTGCATCATCCCTAATGGAAATGGAAATGCTGTTTGTGTGTGAACTCCTGTGTGTAGCTCTCTTCTTTCAAGCAGTCAATAGCTGTGCATTATATTCTTGTGTTGTTATTTTTGTTATATTATTGCATAAAATAACATTATATTGCAGCCACACCCCTGGAATGGCTTTGAATTACCAACTAAACCAGGTGAGGGTAGTTGAAGGGGCTCAAACCCTCAGTGAGTTTGGGAGTTCCCCTGTATTCAAAGACAGGTTCCCAGCAGATTGAGCAGACAAAACCAAGAGCAGGTCCAATGGTCAAGGAGGCCATTTCTACACATGCTGTAGAGCAGAGATTTCCACACTGTGTGTTGCGGCACGTTAGTGTGTCGGCTGCAGTGTGTAGGTATGCTGTGCAAATGCAACCCACACTCCTCCTGGGGCTGGAAAGGGATTATTTTAACCTCTGAGCTGCTAGTGAAACTGAATTACTGTGTCGCAAAATGATGCATGTCTAAAAAGTGTGTCACCAACATGAAAATTTTGGAAAGCTCTGCTGTAGAGGGAAATGAAAGGTAGCTGGGGCTCATCAATCTTGAAAGATAGAAGGAAAACTCTGATCCTAATCCTTTGCTGCCTTGTGGGATATCTTCAGGAGAAGAAGGCTAAGGAGTAAACCCTACACAAATCTGGAGTGGGATCCCTAAGATGGTTCGATGGCGTCTTGTACACCTCCTTCCGTCAACTCCTGAGGCCAAGCTGGTGCCAAACATATTGTTCTGCTTTCCTTTGAATCACACCAGCAAGGCCAAGAGTGGGGTCTTGCTGTCTGGACACTCCAGGACCTCCATACACACTGCCCAGGCTGACACACCAGGGAAGTCACTTTGGTACTGCTAATGCAGGGGTGGGACTTCACCCCCCAAAGGTACACTCCATTGTCTCTTGAGACAGATGGGTGCCAACAACAGTTTACCCCTCACAGAGCTACAAATTCCCAGAAACCCTTAACATATAGTGCCTAGAGTTTATTAAAGGAAAGAATGTGCTCCCAATGTGCTTTCAAAATATAGTGTGCATACATAGTAGTAGATAAAGGTAAAGGTAAAGGGGCCCCTGACCATTAGGTCCCGTCGTGGCTGACTCTGGGGTTGTGGTGCTCATCTCACTTTATTGGCTGAGGGAGCCAGCGTACAGCTTCCGGGTCATGTGGCCAGCATGACTAAGCCGCTTCTGATGAACCAGAGCAGCGCACGGAAACACCGTTTACCTTCCCGCCGGAGTGGTACCTATTTATCTACTTGCACTTTGACATGCTTTCGAACTGCTAGGTTGGCAGGAGTAGAGACAGAGCAACGGGAGCTCACCCCGTAGTGGGGATTCGAACTGCCAGCCTTCTGATCGGCAAGCACTAGGCTCTGTGATTTAACCCACCGCACCACCTGCGTCCCATCATAGTAGTAAATGAGTCCAATAGTACTAGATAGGACTCATTAAAATGTGGTTTAATGAGATGTGCAAGCCAGGCCGTTAAGGTATCTGTTCACAGATATTTTTTTTCAGTCTTCTTAGAAATGCTCATCTAGCTGCCTCTCTCTCACAGCCTTTAAGGTCCTTTTATTTAGACAGGCCTTTCACCTCATGGATCGACTTTGCTTCCAGTTTTGATAGATGGCATTAGTTGAGCTGCTGCTTTCTGGCTTTGTTCTAGTTTATTTGCTCATTTTATAAATTTTAACACAGTTGCTTTGGGCTTATATTTCACTGTAGTATGAATGTAGGCTTTAACGTTGTTAACCACCTTGACGGTTTAGTGCAGAAAAGCGGGACATACCTTTAAATATTATATAAATAAAACAGTTTAACTAAAATTAATTTGAAACCCCACATGACTGAGGCAGACCATGCCCTTTCCACTCCTCAGTAGTGAAGCAGCTATTACATGATTAATTTTTATTTCAGCAGCCATAGCAAAAGCAGTTCAGAAATGCCAAGTGGCTGAGAGATTAAATGTTAAAATAATTATAGTTAAATGCAGCCATTGAAGCCAGCAAATATGGTTTCTGTAGACACAGGTGTGCTGCTCAGACCAAGAGCTGGAAGAGCGTTGGCTGCGTAGCTCTTGAAAATAATAATAAAAAAAGCACTCAGAGGGTTTATTATTTAAAACCGAGGGGGGCATTGATAAATTGAGATCCCAAGCAAAGTTTAATGACCAAAGATTTGGAGAGAAACTAGAAAGAGAGAACAATAAGGAACAAGAGCAAGAAACAGAATTTTAGAGCTAAAAGACAAGTTGAGGTGCACATTTTCTCTGCATTAAACAATTCTTTTGAACTCGGAGGCAGGGGAGTGCATTTGAAAATGTGTCTATAGGAGATGAAGGGATACAAATGGAATACGGAAACATATTCATTCACATCTATTAAGAAAACCCATTAAAAGAGGAACAGAGAAATTCAGAAGTAAGATGATCATTGTTCATCCTTTACACGTTTAATAATTGTTAGATTCACTAAAAATATACCACTTAGTGTTAAAATGTTTAATTCTCCAAATAAGAGGAGGAAGTGGGGGTGGGGTCAGAAATCCACCTCCTACAAGAAACTCATATTAAGCAAGGAGATTAGAACTATTAAAGGTGTGTAAAATACGTGCATCATGTGAAAAGACCAAGAGGGGTGACAATCATACGGACAATTTTCAAATACTGAGATTATGAGCTGCAAAAAAACAAAACAAAAAAACAAAAACAGTTTGGATATATTGTTGAAAGTACCAATTAAAAACAAGAAGTATATTTTACTTGGCATTTATGTTCTGTTGGCAAAACAAGTTGTGGTTTTTTTATTAAACCCCCCCCCCAAAAAAAACCCCTTAATCTACTTAATGAGAACTTTTTATAGGAGATGATTTGCACTGTGCATTATCATCTGAAATGGCTAGATCTCAATCTGGAGCATCCCAAAGTACGCTTCCCAAAAGTTGTTTGGAACAGATTAATCTAATAGCTGGATGGAGATTTTACTATCCAGATAATAAAGATTGAGAGCAAAGATTCTGCTTATGTTGGGGAAATACTGAGCACTGTGCTTGGCTGCAAACAACACTACTACAGTGCTTATGCACTGACTCCCAGAAAGAAGAAAACAAGAATTTAACAACGAAAGCAGGAAAGTGTAGGATGGCTCAAAGAATTTCTACAAAGCAAAAGAAAGCTGAAGACAAATAATGCCTAGGACCGAATATTTTCTCCTCCTTAGTGTTTGAATCATTAGGACCAAAAGCTTCATCATTAGTTTGGCTTTAGCCAGGAAGTTCAAAGGCAGGCAACCTCTGCTGTTAGAACCATCAAATTAAAGGGCCATGAAAACAGCTACAAAAGAGAAAACAGCATTTTTTAAGGCAAAGCACAGAAGATTTGCAAAACTGAATTGTTTGAAAACACCACAGTAGGAGATGATGAGAAGAGAAGAGAGGTTTCCACTAGACATGGAGAGATATGCACGAAATGAGCATAGAACAAGGTCGGTGCTTTTGGTGAGGATGGGGACAAAATTTCTTGTCCGATGTAAACTTACATTCTCCCAAGTTTGTAGTTTTATAACAGTCCCAATCACTATATCTAATGCCGTGCTTGGGTGGCCAGTGCTGATCAGTTTGGAGCCAAAACAAGACCACCCACAAGCAAATAAACAAGTAAAAACAAAGAAAGAAACAACAACAACAAAAAAACACAGCAGCTAACTCCTCCAAACAGGCAAAACCCTCTCAAAACAGGAAGGGAAAAGATTGTGAATTTGTGCTGTTCACATAATAGTTATGGAACACTGGCAACATGAGGGTTCAACACAGGCTCATTCTGCCCATTGTCCATGAAGCTGCCATTTATCATCACAGCCCTTCTATTCAGGATTGAAGGAAGCACAGAAAATTGTCTGTTGCTGATCTCCATCAAAGCAGGGGGAAGAAAGTCTTTGCATCTTTCAAGCCTTGCATAGGTTGGGCAGAGTATCACAAAGTTTTATGTCGGGAGGTGACACCTGGCATACCCTCCAATGTTACTCAGAGGGGGGGAGAGACACTTCTCACTTCCCTCCAGCTGACCTTCCTCAACCCCCCATTTTGTCCCCACTCCCAACAAAGCAAATTCTATCAAAAGAAGGGCAAGTGTCACCACCATTACACCAACAGGCCACAACACACACACGTTCCACCAGTTGCACTCTCCTAAATCCATCTCTTAAAAAGCAGAGACATCACCTTGCTGACAAAGGTCCGTATAGTAAAAGCTATGGTTTTCCCAGTAGTGATGTATGGAAGTGAGAGCTGGACCATAAAGAAGGCTGATCGCCGAAGAATTGATGCTTTTGAATTATGGTGCTGGAGGAGACTCTTGAGAGTCCCATGGACTGCAAGAAGATCAAACCTATCCATTTAATATTATTTATTAAAGACCTGATTTATCGTCCAACATAACTTGTGAATTTGGCTGTTTCAGTTAGTTCAG
Organism: Podarcis tiliguerta; assembly: GCF_965153285.1. Lineage (NCBI taxonomy): Eukaryota > Metazoa > Chordata > Lepidosauria > Squamata > Lacertidae > Podarcis > Podarcis tiliguerta. The sequence goes on from NC_139536.1 coordinate 106,062,205, forward strand.
AAGTTGGTGTTTCAAGGCACTGTGTTCCAGAGGGGTTCTAATAAAAAATTAGCACTGAAATAGTTTCAGTTCCAAATTTTTATTCTTGAGTCAAACGTATCACACTGTTGGGCACATCTGTTATTTTTAAGGTCTGTTCAGTCCATCTCGGCCTTTGCACCAACTCAACCTCTTTATCCACTGGCTCAGATAATTAAACCACACGAGGGATACAAAGCGTGTTCTCCTTCATGGAGAGCACGTGCTGCGGTGGGGGCCGCCAGGACACTCCAAAGTTGGGGGCGGGCTAATTGTTCGTTGGCCACTGATGCGATTGGGGCTTCCCTTCTTGTTGGGAAGAAGTTAATGTTGCCATTTGTTGATTGACAGCCAGAAATGCTAAAACTCCTTGCACGAGGCTAGGGCTTCCTCTTTTCGACCGTGCATTGGATTGCCCGTCCCCCCCCCCTTCCCTAGAATTAGGGTTGTTCGCTTTGACCTTGCTATGGCTGTCATGGGGTCGTCTGCTCTTGGGGCAGGGGCCTGGTAGGAATTTTGTCCATCTGGCTGATTGGCTGGGGCCATTTGGTTTTTGCCTACTGTGTAGCAAATCATCACAACTTGTAAGGTTGCGGTTAGGCATTGGTTTATGGTTTGGTTGGTTGAGGGGAAGTGGTTGAGTGCCTGCCCTTGGTAGGTTGAGTGCCTGCGCCTCTAATGCTGCTGCTGCAAGGGATTCCGTTACAGGAATTGGGGGCTAACTATTGCTTGTCCACTCTGTCAAGGGGGCTCGGGCCATAGCAATGAGCTCCTGGTTGCATTTGGGGTGAGGGCAGGTTCCCTGCTCCGCGTTACCCCCCAGTGTATTCCCCTATTCTGACTTTCGTATCGTGCGGAATGTCAGTCTGTCCCCCATGGTGGGGGCAGATAGTCACAACCAATGCCTAAGCAACCACTCACAAATTTGTATTTCAATAAAGTTGTTTGGCCAAAATTATGCCAAAAACCTTAAACAAAAATTCTGTGTGATTTGTGAGTTATTGGGGTGGCCCTGGGGACCTCGACACGCAACCACAATATTTTGTTGCAGCAAGTCCTACCTGTTATTTTCTAATTACCAAGTTAGGATAATGCAATCCTAGGCCAATCTTGAAATGGCAGATAGGCGACTTTTACAAATGACAAAACCCTCCATCCGCCTAAACGTTCTGTTAAAATTCCATTCTAAGAAGCAAAAGAGCATTATCTTAATTCTCTAACTTTTTGTGCTGTGCAATAAAAGACCATAGCTTCAAGGCTCACCAACTCATTAATTTTAACTTAAGCATAGAAAGTGAGCAGAGAACTCTCAATAAAATGACCAGTGAAAGGCTCGGGAATGGATTGTGCTCTGAAGTAAATTATTAACAGCCTGAACTCCAGAAGCAAACCGCAAGGAAATAATGGTTTGAAGTTTTTCCTCAAAGTGCTTTTCAAACAGTTCTGTCTGTGCAAACCTCATTATTTGCCATGCTGCAAATAACCTGTAGTTGCTCACTACAAACAGCTTAAAATCAACAAGAGCCTGCAATAAACAATTACCATCAGGGATATCATCGCTTTACAAAAATGCCTGATTTATGAGTAGAAGCTTTTAGCAAAGCGAATGGGCCAATTGCAGGGCACCTAGCTAACAGCAAAGAAACAAAATTCACTTATGAATCCTCACGCATATAAGTTTCCAAGGGGAAGGCTGGGAGGAGGAGATAACCACCATTGTAAAACATGCACAGAGGGCAAGCTTCTTGCTCACAGTGGGAGAGAAATACCTCAATTTGTTACACAGCTGATTTTACATCTGTTTCTTTATCTACAGCTAGAAATCACTCAGAAAGTGCAGCAACAGCTAAGCAGGCAAAATCCTTCCATATTTACCTTCTCCTCCCACACTGCGTCAAAGAACAGTCTCGCGGTGGCAGATTTATGTCCCTGTCGCAGGAAACCCCCCCCCCTTCCTTTTAACACACCACACACCGTAATGCACAAGCACTACACGAACACCCCACACATTTCCTGGTCCCGACCCAAGGGGTGCCCCTTCTAGAGGGACACCCCAGGAGCCCTCCGTACATAAGGAGGCGCCTTCTCCATTTCCTCAAATGGGCTCCCCATACTCCGCTTCGCCCTATCTCCGCCATTGGTAGACCGGCCGACCGAACTCGGGGTCAGCCGGCCGCCGCTTCAACCAATCAGTGTTACCGAACAGCGCTCCTAGTGGCGGCTACGCTGGTACTGCAGGCAGCGAGCGCCCGTCTCTTCGCTTTGACAGCTCACAAATACAAAGCTTCCGACTTCACTGAACCGTGACTGATCTAATCAAAATGTAGCAAGTCGCTTCCGACTGGCGAACTTGCTTTGAACTTCAAGGGCAACCTTCTTTATAAAATCACTAAAAATCAGCCGTACGTCGGATTTTCATCGGACCACTTTTATTCTACTCCATATTTCAGGGACTCACTAAGGGGGGTGACCCGGAGACGGTCAGCCATAATCCCCTAAGCGAGCAGTCACGTACCTGGCTACTGCATCTGGTGGGGCATGATAAACAAGATAAGCATCCTGATGGGCTCAGGCTCATCCCATCATGGACACAATTGAATGCATACGGTTGTATATTCAGGGCAGACAGCAACAAAAGGACCACGACCGGATTCCCCTCAGGGGGATGGAAACCGCACCCTTTCTTTGTTATTCAGGACTGGCACATGGGAGGGGGAGAGGGAGACTCTGGCCAGGTGTCAAGGTGCTCGGATTACCTGCTCGACCCCTCCCTGACTCCTCCTGATTTTGATATATTCATGATGTCACTATGATGTATTTTCTGGAGGTGTAACTCAGGGGATTAGGAGCTAATAAAAGTTAGGGTCTCCCTTTGTTCTGGGCTTCCATCTTGCTTCACCTCGTGGGCGGTGGGAGTCCTGTCGCGACAGTCTTTTCTCCAATAAAGACCAAGCCTACTGGCTGCTGTTTTGCTCCGAACTTACTCTGGTTGGTGTCTTTACTTTTGTCCAAGTGAACCCTCGGTACGTATTTTCCGTTAACAGTTTTGGCGACCGCGCTCAGGGACTCTTGGTTCTCCTGTAAGGGTGGGGAGGGAGATAGAGGGGATCAGGCGCCACTGGGCAGCCTTAGCCCGGGGATCCTTTTTCCTCTCCCTGCCTCCTCCTTGCGGGCGGTAATCAATAGTCACCAAAAGGCTCAACCAGAGGGAGCAAAGGCAGGGTCAAGCCGGCCAAAGAGAAAGATCCCGGGATCTACGGGGGACGTCGTCTACGAACGTGAGTATGGTTTTGAAGTAGACACATTGGGAGGGGGTGGAAAGGGTATCCCACGACAGCCGGACTTTCCTATCTTTCCTTCTTATCTGCTATCAGACGCCACCTTTTCGGGGTCGTCCAGGGGCGTCCTTACTCTCCCGTCTTCCCTTTTCGGAGTCGCCCCGGGAAGCACGGTTCTTAACTACTATCAGACGTCACCCCTCGGAGTCGCCCGGGGACGTCCTAGAAACCCCCCGTCTTCCCCCCTCGGAGTCGTCCCGGGAAGCACGGTCCTTATCTGCTATCAGACGCTACCTTTTCGGGGTCGTCCAGGAGCGTCCTATTTTTCTCCCGTTTTCCCCTTCGGAGTCGTCCGGGGAAGTACGGTTACTTATCTGCTTTCAGACGCCGCCTTTTCGGGGTCGTCCAGGGGCGTCCTAAACCCCATCCCCCTCTCCCGTTTTTCCCTCTCGGAGTCGGCCAGGGAATTGCGGATCTATACTGTACCTTCCTTTACTAATCTATCTCTCCCTCCCTCTTGAAACTCTTCAAAAACCTCCGCAAATGAAGCCGCCCCTCCTGCTCGGCGACCTTTGTTAGGGATGACCCGAGTACGTGAGAACGCAAGGTCATTTGCTTCCTTTCCGAACCTTTGATTTTCCGGGACCCCGATCTGGCACTGCGCTGTGCAGGCGTTCAGTAGGGAATCCCGAAATTAGTTTCGAGGTCAGGTAGGAGGCTGTCATGGTCAATAGAGGGTAACACATAAACTGGGGCCCCACACTAGGGTTAGTCTTGTGAACAGTACTGGAGTAGAATTCGAGGAACGTGGTTTTCCGGGTAGAAGAGTCCCGTGGTTTCCAGGCAAAGGAGCCTGTGGTTTTCCGGGTGAGAGGCAGACCCGTGGTTTAAATAGGTTTAAGAGACGTGGTTTTCCGGGTAGAAGAGACCCGTGGTTTCCAGGCAGAGGAGCCAGCGGTGCTCCTAGATAAAGATATTGTAGTTCATTTAATAGGTAGGGATTGTGTTGGTTAAGGATATCCTGAGTACTGAAGTCCTTTTATTATTTCTTTCTATCTCTCTGCCCCCCCTCTTTTTCCCTTTTCCTCTCCCCTTTTTCCCTTGTGTGTCTACCCCCTTCTGTCTTTAGCGTGCTTTGAAAGCAAAGGGATCCTATCACACCTATTAGGAGAGAGATGGGTGCCCATGCTTCCAAATACCCCGACTGGACCCCTCCAGGCGAAAAGGCTTCTATGAAGCCTTTCGGTCCTAGGGAGGACTCCGATACCCCTCTGCAGTTCGTCCTCTCCAATTGGAAGGAACTGAGGGGGAGAAAGGGACTCTCAAAATCCAAACTGAGGGATCTCTGTAACTCATCGTGGGTTGCTTATACCCACCACCTGGAACCCGCCTCTCAGTGGCCACCGCATGGTTCCTTTAACCTCATGAAGATGCAGGCACTTAAATCGTACCTAGCGGACGAAAAGCCCCGGCAGCTGTATTATCTCAATGCTTTTGCTGAAGCCCGTGAGTTGTTCCATAGACAACAAGCCCAAATCGTCCGACAAATGGCTGTTCTGAAAACTACCAGACCGCCCCCTTATGATGAGATTAGGGCGCAAGAAGAACAGCTGGACCGAACTCTAGTCCCGTTTTATTATCCTGAACCAAGGGCACCTCAGCCAGCCGGTGGGGGGGGAACCGGACCCGGGGCGGGAGCAGCTAACCCCCCTTCGGCTACCCCGTCCCAGACCTCGCCCGCGGTACCCCAACCTGGTCCCGATCAGACCGCGCCCGGACAGGAGGAGACCAACACTGATTTGACTTTGAGAACCCTACCCAACGGGCAGCCCCCTAACGAGGATAGAGAAGGACCAGTCGCTAGCAGGACTCGGAATAGAGATATCACTTTGAATGGAGAAGTGGAGGGCGCTTTCCCTTTAAGAGCACTGCCTATTCCACCGGCCAGGGAAGGAGACCCACCGCGTATGGTCTTTACACACCAACCCTTCCTGACTTCAGACCTAATGAACTGGTCAGACAAGATGCCCTCCCTTCGCGACGACCCCGACAAATGCCACCGTCAGGTTGCCACCATCTTCTCCACCCACAACCCCACGTGGGCGGACGTCCATATGCTACTCGGAGCTCTCTTCAATGAGGCAGAGAAAAGGGAAATCCTAACCAAAGCCGGGGAAGCTCTAGCGCGGGAAGGCTACCAACCTAACCGACCCGCCTCGATGGCCCCTCTGACTGCCCAAACCCTGCTCAATGACCCTGACTGGGATTACAACACTACTAATGGCACCTGGGGTCTAAAAATGTTTAAGAAAGCCATCCTAGATGGCATTAAAGCTGCAGGACAGCGTACAGTAAATTGGACCAAAGTCCAAGCCGTCCTTCAAGGACCGGATGAGCATCCCTCAGACTACTATACCCGATTAGTCTCCGCGATCAAAACCTGGGGGGGAATAGATCCAGAAAGCCCCCAGCATGAGGTCATCGTTAAGGGGTTCTTCAAGGACCAAGCAACCCCAGACATAAGGAAGGCATTAAATGCGCATCTGGGGTATGATGGGAAGACAATAAGCGAGATACTGTCCATTGCCAAATCAGTTTTTAACAACAGAGATGAGCGGAGAAAGAAAGACCCAAAAATGGATCCTCCGCGAGTGCTGGCTTATGCAGCCGGGATCCCCCCTCCCAAAGAGAAATTCAGAATGAGGGGACCCGGGAAACCAGACGACCGCGTTTGCTACAATTGTGACGAGGTGGGACACATCAGAAGATTCTGCCCCTTATTATCAGAACAGACGAGAGCCGAATATGGGGATTTCAGATCATACCGAGCAGACAACAGGGAGCCTACTTATCCCAAGTACAGAGAGCCCAATTCGTTGTACCGATCCACTCAGACCCCATCCCAAGCTCAGATCACCGCGAGGCCACAACCACGACCCCGGAACCAACCCCAAAATACAACGAACCCCTTCAACCAAGCAAATCGCCCTACCAACCCCACTCACGAAATGGTTATGGAAGAATATAACGAACATTGACAATTAGAAGCAGATCCCGCCTCTTTCCCCTTTCTTTGTCCGGTCTTGCAATTATCCTCTACCGATCCCATTTGCACCATGCAAATTGATGGGCAACCCTACGATTGCCTCCTCGACACCGGGGCAACTTATTCCACCCTTACCAATAGCCATCTGGTTGCAGGGGAAGAAACCAGAACCGTGATGGGACTCGACGGAATCCCCCGCAACTGCCCCCTTTCCAAACCAGCAAAAGTGTCTGTCGGACCTTTATCCGTTAAGCATACTTTCCTACTGACATCTAGCCCCGTCAACCTTTTGGGGAGGGATCTGCTCTGTAAATTAAACGCAACTATCCAATGCGGCCAAGAAGGAATATATCTGCATATGCCAAACGACTCCATCTTTAACTTCCAAGGAGTCCTACAGGAGGCAAACACAAAAGCCATTGATCTCCCGCCTGAGCTCCTTGATAATGTCCCACCGTGGCTATGGGGAACTGAATCAACCTCTGTGGGTCTCTTGAAATCTGCGACCCCGGTAAAAATAAATTACAGGACGGACCAACCTTTCCCCTGCACCAAGCAATACCCCCTACCTCCTGAAGCGATAGACGGACTCGCCCCCATGATCGATGAATTTTTAAAAATGGGAGTCCTAGTACCTTGCGCCTCCCCTTGCAACACCCCTCTTCTTCCCGTCAAAAAACCCAATACGAATCCCGTCAAACGGCGCCTAGTACAAGACCTTAGACTTATCAACTCCTTCGTCGTTCCCAGACACGCGGTGGTCGCGAACCCCCACCATCTCTTGAGCACCATCCCGGAGGGAACTGTGGTGTACTCAGTCATAGACCTATGCTCCGCTTTCTTTAGCATCCCCGTAGACCCAGAAAGCCAATTCCTATTCGCCTTCACCTGGCAAGCTGGTCAATTAACTTGGACACGGTTACCCCAAGGCTACGTGGAATCCCCAGCGATTTTCTCCGCTATATTGCACCAAGATCTGCAAGATGTCACTCTCCCCAGGGGTTCTGCTCTTCGGCTTTACGTAGACGATATTTTACTTTGTAGCCAAGACCCGGAATCTTGTAAAACAGATACCATTGCTCTCTTAACCATACTGGCGCATAAAGGGCACAAAGTATCCCCTAAAAAGATTCAATATTGCCAGAAGGAAGTAAAATATCTTGGACACATCTTAGGAGAGGGCACCCGTGCCCTCTCCACAGACAGAATTGAAGCCATAACTAAATTACCTCTCCCCAAAACTAAACGGCAACTCAGGGGTTTCATCGGAATGAGTGGGTTCTGTCGAGCTTGGATACCCCGGTACGGAGAATTCTCACGCCCCCTCACAGCGATGACCCATGACACTGCCCCAGACCAACTGCAATGGACCGCTGAGGCGCTCGAGGCGTTTGAATCAATCAAACGTGAATTGAGATCCTCACCAGCCCTTGGACTCCCTGACTACAGACTACCCTTTTCGTTATTCGTCCATGAAAATAGAGGAGTAGCCTCCGGGGTCCTCACTCAGCCCTTCCAAGGAAGAAACAGACCTGTCGCATACTATAGTCTTCAATTAGACACTACCGTAATGGGGAACGTGGGATGCCTGAGAGCAGTGGCTGCTGCGGCATTACTACTGGAAAAGGCTCAGGAAACTGTCTTGGGACACGAGTTAACTGTTAACGTCCCACACGCAGTAGCCACCCTCCTTAGTCTGCAGGGATGTCAACGCTTCACCATTCAAAGGCTAAACAGATACGAGGCAATCCTCCTCAGCCCCTCAAGCGTCACCATAAGACGAGTAAACTCCCTCAACCCTGCAACCCTCCTGCCCCTTCCAGACGATGGTACCCCACACCACGATTGCTCACAAGTGGTTCGCCATGCTGAAAAGCCACGGGAGGACTTAGACTACCTCCCCTTAACGGACCCCGACCTCATCCTATACACCGATGGCAGCTCGAAAGTAGTTGGAGGGGAACGGAAAAGCGGGTATGCCGTTGTTAGCGACACAGACATCTTGGAAGCGCGCCCCATCCACGCGAAGTATAGTGCACAAGCAGCCGAGCTTATCGCCCTCATCCGAGCCTGCGAGTTGGGGATGGGGCAGCGAGTTACCATCTATACAGATTCCAAATACTGCTTTGGGTTAGTTCATGCCACCGGGCAGATCTGGTTACAGAGGGGTTTCCTCACAGCTGCAGGCACCCGAATAGCGCACGCCCCTTTAGTGCAACGTCTTATGGATGCAATACATCTGCCCGATGCCATAGCGGTAGTCCATTGTAAGGCCCACACCAAGGGGAGAGACTCCGTGTCCATGGGAAACCGTTGCGCAGATCGGGTGGCACAAGAAGCAGCCCTACAACCATTGACAGCTGATAATGAATTTCAAGGGCCTCAGGTTCCCTCTGACATAGACTTTGAACAAATGTACAAGACGGCAACCGCAGAGGAGATAAAAGGATGGGAGGAACAAGGGGCACTCTTAAAAAACGGTGTCTGGTATCTCCCAGACAAGAGACTTTTAATGCCAAAACTCTGGGTGCCTAAGCACCTGAGAATCCTACATCAGTACACTCATTGGGGAAGGGACAAGCTAATAGACTCTATGCAGCGCTGCTGGTATGCCTCAGGGTTAGCTGCCGCCGCTAAAGCGGCCGTGAAGAATTGCCATACCTGCCAAACCTTTAACCCCAAGCATACCGCCAGATGTCCACCGGGTGCCAGACCATGGGCATTTGTCCCTTTCGAAAGCCTCCAAATCGACTTCATAGACCTGCCCCCTTGCCAAGGCTATAAACATGCCCTAGTCATCATTGATCAACTGACCGGGTGGGTGGAATGCTTCCCTACCCGCCGAGCTACAGCCCACATAGTCGCAAAGGTCCTATTACACGAGATCATACCCCGGTTTGGAGTCCCTCGACACATAGATAGTGACCGAGGATCGCATTTCACATCCGACATTGTCCAGCAAATAGCCAAAGCACTAGGCGTAAAGTGGAAGCTCCACACACCATACCACCCTCCATCTTCGGGGCAGGTTGAGAGGATGAACCAGCAACTTAAATTCCAGCTTGGAAAAATCTGTAAAGACTCAGGGATCAAGTGGGTCAATGCCCTTCCCCTAGTCCTGCACAACCTCCGAGCCTGCCCCCGTGGGAAATTGAACCTGTCCCCCTATGAACTACTTTTTGGAAGACCCTCCCCTGTATATAATACCCAATTTCCCCCATCTGAACTGGAAGTCGGAGAATCTGAACTAACAAAATATATAATGCAGCTCCAGAAGCAACTCATTGTTCTTCACAGATACGCAGCCGCCAGTCAGAACATACCTCTTGACCAGAACATTCATCAGTTCCAGCCGGGAGATTGGGTACTTGTGAAGACTTATCAGAAAGTACCCCTACAACCGACCTGGGAGGGACCCTACCAGGTACTTCTAACCACTCCAACTTCCGTCAAGGTAGCAGAGAAATCCGCCTGGCTGCACCACACCCGCTGCAAATCTGCTCCTCCACCCGACTCTGCCACCGACGACGACCCCTACACTACTCCCCCGCTGACGACAGAGGACAACGACCTCGACGAGGACGTCGACCAACAGACCGGACCGGATCGGGGCACGAATCGGGCCCAACAGACCGGACCAGATCGGGGCACGAATCGGGCCCAACAGACCGGACCAGATCGGGGCACGAATCGGGCCCAACAGACCGGACCAGATCGGGGCACGAATCGGGCCCAACAGACCGGACCTGATCAACCCTCCACACCAACCTGCTGGACATCCGAGATTGTCTCAACTACCAACACCGGAGACCCTCCCCCAATCCGCCTCCGTCTGCGCAAAGCGCCCCTGCCAGCCGTTTGACAGCTCTACGTTTGACAGCTCTACCATTTGACAGCTCTACCTTTTGACAGCTCTACCTTTTGACAGCTCCGCCGTTTGACAGCTCTGCTTTTGACAGCTCTGCTTTGACAGCTCCGCTGTTTGACAGCTTCGCCGTTTGACAGCTCTACGTTTGACAGCTCCGCCGTTTGACAGCTCTACGTTTGACAGCTCCACCATTTGACAGCTCTGCTTTTGACAGCTCCGCTGTTTGACAGCTCCGCTGTTTGACAGCTCCGCTCTTTGACAGCTCTGCTTTTGACAGCTCCGCTGTTTGACAGCTCCGCCGCTTGACAGCTCTACCTTTCACAGCTTCACCGCTTACCACTCCTTGCCTGACCATGCCCAACACTGAACTCGCAACAATCCCACTTCTCCCCTCCCTCCTCCTTCTTCACCTTTTCGCCACCACCACCCTGGGGGATACGCATGTTTCGTGCCCAGGACTACCAGTTGAGCACAAATACTTGGACTTTGGTATTGTTGACATGGTGAAGAAGGGAACATTAGACCGCCTTGGAGACTTCGACTTTTGTGTACCCGAGACCCGGGTCCTCCTCCGCCATTCTGTCCTACCTACCCTTACCGCACACCAAACATGGGAACTTTTCATCCGCTCCCCAACTTATACCCCGCTCGGCAAGTTCGTACTCAGCAGGGATGGCCCATGGAATCGGGCCCGCTGTATAAATGGTTCTTACACGGTCTTCTCTGATGGCGAACCCCAGCAAACCCTGAATTGGACACTCATTGACAACGGAGGTGGTGAATCCGTTTATACCGACCGCAACCACCCCACCGACCGCCTCATACACGGATTCTATTGCCAAAGAGCCGACTCCGCACCCCGCCCCACCACCCTTCAGGGGATCTGCCTCCGAAGATACTGCTGTGTGTGGGATATCGGCCTTGCCTCCACCTGGGACGGCAGAACGTACCTTGAAGGTTGGCATCACTCCACCACTTCGCCCCCTGAATGGGATACCTCCGGACCCCAACGATGTGGCGGACTAGCCACAAATGCCACACACCTCTCACGACAAGACCCCTTGTACCCCGCGGGAACCGCTCCTCGACTAAGGGGGGAACTGTCGACATCTCAAACCCCCACGAACGATCTGCTGTCCACCTGGCATTCTAACACATACGTCAAGTTGATTTCCGAAATCGCAAAACAGACCACAACCAGCGACTGCTGGATCTGCGCCAATACCCCTGCTCACCTCCACAGTGGCATTCCCTTCCTTGGAGTGCCCCTCACTCTACAACAGCACCTTTCCGCTAACGTGCAATCCTGGAATTTGACTGCCATCAACTTGACTCACCAATACATCTATTTAACTGGACCCACGAAAGGCGACATCTGTCGGAAGTTCAGCGGCAACGATCGGATGATCGGAGACAGCACCTGTAAGTACGTCATTGACATCTCCTTGAATGGTAGAATCACCCTGTGGTGACGGGGCACCCCCTTCATACACCCGGATTTCCTGTCTGCCTGGAAACAGGTACTTGACCTGCCCCGTTCCTGGGACCCTTCCCCAATTTCTCTGTGTTTCTTCCGTACCTTCCTTACTGGTCGTATAGACTCCTGCCTGCAGGGACTATTTTGGGTGTGCGGCCACCGTGGCTATACCTGGGCCAGCCCCCACTCCCGAGGCACATGCTACCTCGGACTCATCCTACCTGGAATCAGAGTGACCACAGACCTCCCCTCAGGAAGGAGACGTAACAAAAGGGCCAAGGACTTATCTGACCTGTCTGACGTGACCGCCAATGGGGAAACTTATGGCCGAGCCCTCTTCCCTGCCTATGGAGCCGGCTCCAACCACGTTGATATTCTCAAGCTGACAGACATCCTGCTGACTTTTATGGAGGAATCAAATGCAGCAACTCAGTCTATCCTAACTGAATTGACAGAAGTCAGGCAGACGGCTGTTCAAAACCGCCTTGCTTTAGATTTTATTCTGGCGTCGACAGGAGGCGTTTGTGCCCTTGTGGGAACAGAGTGCTGCACACACGTCTCCGACCAGACCCTGAACGTCACCGGCCACCTTAACAACATCCACAAATTAACTGACAAGCTAAGAGACATTCAACACGAGGGTCTATCTGACGTGCAACTCTGGAACTGGTTACCAGGATCAGCATGGCTCAAGCAGCTTTTAGGAAATGGGCTCCTGGTTATAATTACGGTAACTGTATGCATCGCATTTTTCTGCTGCGCTGTCCATTGTTTTCCACTCTGCTGTCAAACGTGCGGCTCCTGCTTCCCGCCTCCCCGCTTCCGTGACCCTGCACCTCACACAACGCTTCACCCTCACCGGGCGCCGCCACCGGGGACCACTTCAACCTTCATCGAGATGGAACCCCTCCGAACCCCACGCGACCCGGACTCCAGGTACGCCATGCCGGACTTCTACTAATTTGCGGAGAAAAGGATTGCACGGCATTCTCCGTTGCAATCTTATCTCCGAAGGGGGGAACTGTCGCAGGAAAACCCCCCCCTTCCTTTTAACACACCACACACCGTAATGCACAAGCACTACACGAACACCCCACACATTTCCTGGTCCCGACCCAAGGGGTGCCCCTTCTAGAGGGACACCCCAGGAGCCCTCCGTACATAAGGAGGCGCCTTCTCCATTTCCTCAAATGGGCTCCCCATACTCCGCTTCGCCCTATCTCCGCCATTGGTAGACCGGCCGACCGAACTCGGGGTCAGCCGGCCGCCGCTTCAACCAATCAGTGTTACCGAACAGCGCTCCTAGTGGCGGCTACGCTGGTACTGCAGGCAGCGAGCGCCCGTCTCTTCGCTTTGACAGCTCACAAATACAAAGCTTCCGACTTCACTGAACCGTGACTGATCTAATCAAAATGTAGCAAGTCGCTTCCGACTGGCGAACTTGCTTTGAACTTCAAGGGCAACCTTCTTTATAAAATCACTAAAAATCAGCCGTACGTCGGATTTTCATCGGACCACTTTTATTCTACTCCATATTTCAGGGACTCACTAAGGGGGGTGACCCGGAGACGGTCAGCCATAATCCCCTAAGCGAGCAGTCACGTACCTGGCTACTGCATCTGGTGGGGCATGATAAACAAGATAAGCATCCTGATGGGCTCAGGCTCATCCCATCATGGACACAATTGAATGCATACGGTTGTATATTCAGGGCAGACAGCAACAAAAGGACCACGACCGGATTCCCCTCAGGGGGATGGAAACCGCACCCTTTCTTTGTTATTCAGGACTGGCACATGGGAGGGGGAGAGGGAGACTCTGGCCAGGTGTCAAGGTGCTCGGATTACCTGCTCGACCCCTCCCTGACTCCTCCTGATTTTGATATATTCATGATGTCACTATGATGTATTTTCTGGAGGTGTAACTCAGGGGATTAGGAGCTAATAAAAGTTAGGGTCTCCCTTTGTTCTGGGCTTCCATCTTGCTTCACCTCGTGGGCGGTGGGAGTCCTGTCGCGACAGTCTTTTCTCCAATAAAGACCAAGCCTACTGGCTGCTGTTTTGCTCCGAACTTACTCTGGTTGGTGTCTTTACTTTTGTCCAAGTGAACCCTCGGTACGTATTTTCCGTTAACATCCCTACAGCCCTGTACACAACCGCTTTGGGGGGCCCTATTTATTCACCTAAATTCATGTGACTATGCATAAGAATGAGTTAGTCAATAGCAAGGGTTGTCCTTTTTTACTATTATACAGTATTATTAAATAGTGCTCCCCCCCCCCCAATTAATTAGATGAGGCTGCTAAAGCAAAGGAAGTCTTGAGGGAAACTAAGAGTGGCCTAATGTCTTGGGTGAAGCATGTGAATATATATACATTTATTTATACAAGGCCAAAGGCCAAAATAAAGGCTATCAATAAAGACACAATAACAGCAAACAATAAATAACTGAGCAGTTTAAGCAGTCATTTACTGAACACGTAAAAATTGAGATGAGCCAATTAAAACAATTATGTATTTTGTGTTTCTGTATTTTTATGCTGTGAACCATATTGAGATCTAGAAGGGATACGGGTGGCGCTGTGGGTTAAACCACAGAGACTAGGACTTGCTGATAAGAAGGTCGGCGGTTCGAATCCCCACGACGGGGTGAGCTCCCGTTGCTTGGTCCCTGCTCCTGCCAACCTAACAGTTTGAAAGCACGTCAAAGTGCAAGTAGATAAATAGGTACCGCTCCAGCGGGAAGGTAAACGGCATTTCCGTGCGCTGCTCTGGTTTGCCAGAAGTGGCTTAGTCATGCTGGCCACATGACCCGGAAGCTGTACACCAACTCCCTTGGCAATAAAGCGAGATGAGCACCATAACCCCAGAGTCAGCCACGACTGGACCTAATGGTCAGGGGTCCCTTTACCTTTACCTATATTGAGATCTATGGATGAAGGGCAGCATACAAATTTAATAAATAAACAATAACGACCATAATAAAACAGAGAGAAGAAAAAGAAATAGAAATGAAAGCTTATACAGTGGTACCTTGGTTGTCAAACATAATCCGTTCTGGAAGACCATTTGACTTCTGAAACATTCGACAACCGAGGCGGAAAGGATGGTTGGCAAAGTCAATGGAGAAAAAACCGCAGCGGAAGCAGTTCGACTTCCGAGGCACGTTCGAAAACGGAAGCAATTACTTCCAGGTTTTTGGTGTTCGGGTTCTGAAACATTCAGCTTCCAAGACACTCGAAAACCAGGTAAAGGTAAAGGGACCCCTGACCATTAGGTCTAGTTGTGGCCGACTGTGGGGTTGTGGCGCTCATCTCACTTTATTGGCCGAGGGAGCCGGCGTACAGCTTCCGGGTCATGTGGCCAGCATGACTAAGCCACTTCTGGAGAACCAGAGCAGCGCACAGAAACGCCGTTTACCTTCCCACTGGAGTGGTACCTATTTATCTACTTGCACTTTGACGTGCTTTCAAACTGCTAGGTTGGCAGGAGCAGGGACCGAGCAACGGGAGCTCACCCCGTTGCAGGGATTCGAACCGCCGACCTTCTGATCGGCAAGTCCTGGGCTCTGTTGTTTAACCCACAGTGCCACCCATGTCCCTGAAAACCAAGGTACCACTGTATAAATATACTGTATTAATTCCAATTATCATTAGAATTAGTATGGGGAAAGGTTTGAATTATATTCATGGTTTTTTTATTCTATTTTTTAAAAAGTTTGGTTTGTTATTTTGCATATAAGATTCTTGCTGCTAGAATCATATTATATAACAGTTTCTCCCTGCCTTTCAGATATGTTAAGAGAAATGTTTTTGGGTCTAGCTGAACAAGGTATTTCAAAAAGATTCTTATGATAAGATATGATTTCTTGCCGATAGATGGATATATATACTGCTGTTGCTTCAGGGCAATTCCACCCATAGTGATTGAAATCCACTCTAACCTCACCACATTTCTGACAGTTATATTTGTTGGTATTATAAATTCTAGCCATTCTAAGGGGGTTAAATACCACATTGTCTACAATTTCACTGAATTATCTGTCAGAGTTCAAGGTGCCTTATATTTCTCAATATCACCCAGTGCTTGGAATAAAGCTCCCTGAACTAGTTCAAAAATCTCTGAACTACAGTTGAAAGTAGTTCCCATAACTACTAGGTGAACTAAGTATGAATTAAGTTTGTTTGGTGGTAGAACCACACCACAACTCCTGAACTAATATATTTGTTCATCATTTTGCATGTATTAAATACAATTTATTTCTACAAAAATGTCCTGTGTGTGGAAATGTGCTTCCTGGTCTTACCCACCATGCAGCTTCAATGGATGAGCCCAGGTTTTAGTGCTATGAGAGTGGCAGGTAAACCTTTTCCTTGTCACACTGTACATTATTTTATCCATCTCTATCATGTCCCACCCCCAACTCACCTTTGTCCCTTACCCTAAAAAGCCCCGAAGTCCAATTAACATCTGTGAGACCAGATAGTCCAGCTTTGGTTAAAGGTTTCAACACAAGTTAAATACAACTAACTCTCTTTGAATACAGTACATGTAGTGGCAGGGTTCAGGAAACAGGTGGGACATTCTGATCCATTTCTTTTAAGGTCCTAGCAACACCCCGGGCACAAGACCCTTTGTTTATGGTTTTAGATCAAGACCAAATTTCAACTTGTCTGATTCAAGTTTAAAACAGCATGGCCATTTCTTATTTCCAAAACTTAGTTGACAGCTTGCCTTAAGACACTTCCTCAGAATTACAACTCGACCATAATAAAATGGATGGCGAACTAAGATTTACAGTGGTACCTAGGTTTTCGAGCATCTCAGAAGTCAAACATTTCAGTTTCCGAACGCCAAAAACCCGGAAGTAAATACTTCCGTTTTCGAATGCGCCTCAGAAGGTTTCCACTGCGTGTTTTTTTCAATTTTCTCAATTGAACTTGCAGCCAGCCCTTTGCGCGTCAGTTTTCTAACGTTTCGGAAGTCAAATGGTTGCCCGGAATGGATTACATTTGAGAACCAAGATACCACTGTATTAGATGCTTTATGAATCATTTAAAAATGTTTGGAGGACAAGAAAATGCTTTATACAACATGTTTAGAATGGGAACTGCCAATGCCAGCAGGAAGAGTATTGTACATGACACTGTTTCTCTGAAATAATATTGATCCATCTTATACATGTTCCTATATATTTCCAACTAACAGCCCCATTTCCCTTTCCCAGTTATGGCATTGCATCATTTGCATGGTCATACCTTTGCGATTTCGTCCTGAGCTGCTACTAAGTTCAAGTATGAAATATTGACCAGGTCAGGGCCATACACGATTGTGAGCATTCGGCCTTCCAGTCGTCCTCCTATGTTTCCTGCATCCAGATGTTCACGTAGTTTGGGATCCTGTAAGTAAGAGCATTGAAAGTCATTAAAGTGTCTGCCTGTACTTTAATAATGACAAAAAAGAAAGAATAGTTCAATACTCCTATTTTGCTGCTAAGGATAGGAGTTCTAAACTCTGTTCAACCCACACACATGGGCCCTATAGGGATAAAATGCAAATAATATATCCTCTATTTAAACCCATCCCACGAGATGGATAATGATTGGGGACGGTTTCCACTACCATGTTCTAAATAACCTGCATGGTTTGCGGCATTTACGATTACATTGATTAGAAAAAGGCCCAGAATGGGTATCATGTAAAATAAGAAAGCAGTAATGGTTACTTTAATGGTGAAATGGTTTACGTGCAACATTACAATCATTTTTTCTACACAGTCAACACCCTGGAACAACCATTACTTAAAGAAGATCATCACCGGGGGGGGGGGGGGGGGGGAGATTGCCAACACAGGAAGAATCCGAAATCGACGAGATCAGAGATTCACTGAAGAATGGGAAAAGTTTTCAGAATATATGCATAACTTAAGTGGAAAACAAATAATGCTTGTAATTTTTAATGAAGCTTTGTAAAAAAGAAAGATTAGAATTGGAGTGAACAAGATTAAATTTATAAATTAGAGGAGACTTTAGAAATGTGTTCGAAAGTAAGAAGGGAAGGAGTACCAGCCAAGTTGAGGGAAGTCAAAAAAAGAGAATGGATTTAAAAATTGTATGAATTGTATTAATTTATTTTATTTGTAAACTGAATAAAAATTATATTAAAAAAAAAGAGATTGCCAACACAGAATGGAGTGCTCTGGGTGGGCATTCTTGGCTAACTTTCAACAACCACTTAATTCTTATATCCTTTCACATGTAACTTAATCACCAATGAATTATTCTTTGGAGTTGTATTTTTTAAAAATAAAATAGTGTTGACAGCATAAGTAGATTACATAAAAATAAATGTGGCATTGCTGTTTGAAATGTGCTAAGAATCAATGTGTGTGTCAAAGCAGCATTGCATTCTACATTACTCTTCTACTCTTAACGGAGGGGAGGTGTTGTGAGCGAGAACAGCTTCCCGCACTCACAGGGGGGGGCATGACCAAGCCCCTGCACCATTGAGCTCTGTGCCCGCACCACGCCCCCCAGCCGGCCAATCCGGCTGGGGGGGCATGGTTTTGCCATTTAACATGGCTGCAGGCTCAACAGCTCCCCCTTATTGTTCCTCATATCACCCTCCCTCCCTCTAGGTTTTGCTCCTGATCTTGCTATGGACTTCGGTTGGTCGCCTTGGTTGTCCAAGGGGCCTGGTGGGAATTTTTTCCACTTGGCAGATTGGCACCAGCCACTTGGCTTTTGCCTAGGTAAAGGTAAAATAACCCCTGACCATTAGGTCCAGTCATGGCCAACTCTGGGGTTGCGGCGCTCATCTCGCTTTATTGGCCGAGGGAGCCGGCGTACAGCTTCTGGATCATGTGGCCAGCATGACTAAGCCGCTTCTGGCGAACCAGAGCAGCACACGGAAATGCCGTTTACCTTCCCGCCGGAGCGGTACCTATTTATCTACTTGCACTTTGACGTGCTTTTGAACTGCTAGGTTGGCAGGAGCAGGGACCGAGCAACGGGAGCTCACCCCTACCTCATAGCAAATCATTGCAACTTTGTAAGGTTTGGCAGTTAGGCATTGGAAAATGTGTTGTATGTTGGAGGGGAGGTTGCGGCCATCACCTATCCCTTCCCTTGAAGGGTATTCTGTTAAAGGAATATGGCAGTCGTGGTTCTTGTCCGATGCCCAGGTCGTGGCTAGGGCCATGGCATGACCCCCAGTGACTCTAGGGGAAAGCTTCCAGTTGATTTGCATCAACAAGCTCCCCCTACAGGTTGTTAACGCTTGCGTGACTCCCAGCAGAGCAGGCAGGAGTCAAGTATAGTCTGTTCGATCCAATGCCTAAGCCAATACCACTCGCAATCTGTAACCAATAAAGTAGTGGCCATTTTTAGCCCATTAACCTAAATACTTATGTCCATGTGTCTTATTTTATCTCCAAGTGGAGGTAACTCACAACTCACAAATGTAGTACAGAATCTTAACTTTCCCCCCTTACGTAGATCTTCAGTCCACCTGGTTCGTAAGTTCATATTAAGCAACCTGTATCCAGCAATGGAAGGACAATACTGTTCCTTCACTGACTCTTTCACTGACTGGCCTTTGGTTTGGACTCAGTCTGACCCTTATGTTTCCCTCCCCTTATGGTTTTGATCTATGGGCTACTTTTAAAATGAGGCTGCATTTAAAATTGTATTTTAACCTGTATTTTAAATTGTTTTTTCCCCCCCTATTATGTTTTTACTGTAATTTTACTGGTGTTAGCCGCCCTGAGCCCGGCTCTGGCCAGGGAGGGTGGGGTATAAATTATTATTATTATTATTATTATTATTATTATTATTATTATTATTAAGAGCCACAATTCTCAGGGGACCCCAAGAGCCTAATTATGGTTTACAAATCTGGTTTCATAGCGACACTGAACTTCTCTTACACATCCCACATGACTTTCTGAAGCCCTGTAATGTCTTGACTGGTGGCCAAGTCAGTCTTGTTCTAACTAAATTGCCTTGTTTCTACAGAACAGAAAACAAAACAAATAGTATAGTTTATTAAAAGCTCAAGCAATGATTTATTTTTACATGCATTTGTTGTCAGCAGGCCAGGCGAAGAGTTCTCTCAAATGCAGTGCGCTACCCTTTTCTATTAACCTGCTATTAACCCTCAGAACTGGCTTCACAAAAAGAGGGTGAGAAGAGAAGAATAAGCACATACTTCTGAAAACTCCAACTTCCTTTATTTTCCTCTCCATTGCTTTAGGTTTTTGTTTGTTTGCTTGCTTGCATCTTACGATCCAAGACTCACTTGGCCACTGCTTGTTTTAATGCCTTCCAAATCAGAAATCACGAACAAATCCAAGAGACAATAATGGGATGAATTCAATATCGCACTCTTCTGATCATTCCATCAGTGCAAGCGTTTTGGTTTGCTGAATGAGATGATCCCCCACCTTTAAACACACCCCCATTGTTCCAGGGGTTCTCCTGACACCCCACCCTACTCTGAGCCAATTGTGAGGGTGGGAAGGAGAGAAAGCCCCATTGTGCATGTGGAAGTCATCCCACAGCATGGGGGGCACTGTTGTCTAAACCACTGAGCCTCTTGAGCTTGCTGATCAGGTCAGCGGTTCGAATCCCTGTGATGGTGTGAGCTCCCATTGCTCTGTCCCAGCTCCTGCCAATCTAGCAGTTTAAAAGCACACCAGTGCAAGTAGATAAATAGGTACTGCTGAAGCGGGAAGGTAAATAGCATTTCCGTGCTCTCTCCTTTCCGTCACAGGGTTCCATTGTGCCAGAAGCAGATTAATCATGCTGGCCACATAACTGTCTGTGGACAAACGCCGGCTCCCTTGGCCTGAAAGCGAGATGAGCGCCGCAACCCCATAGTTGCCTTTGACTGGACTTAACCCTCCAGGGGTCCTTTACCTTTACCTCCCACAGAACATAGAGTTATGGAGCTGAAAGGGACCACCAGGGTAATCTCGTTCAACCACCTGAAATACAGGAATCTTTTGCCCAACTTGGGATGCGAACCTACAACCCTGAGATTGTGCTCTACCAACTGAGCTACAGGCCAGGTCTCTACTGACAAGACACATTATTTGAATCCCACCCAAGTCCAGGTCTACTCAGCAGAATGAGCAGGAGGAACTCCAAATGTATCAGGGATGGCTCATCATTTTCCGAAACACATTAGTATCTAAACAACCCCTCACTGTTCCCCATTAAGTCCAGAGTCAACATGTACCAAAATGCACCACTGCCCACACTAGGAAATTGTATATCTTAAAAAGTACATGCATTGTTGTGAACATATCTGCATTTGCTTCTGGGGGGATGCCTCTCCCTGAGCGATGCAGACAACTGAAATGCAATGAACAGCTGCACAAAGGTTTCAAAACTCATAACACTATCTGCAATGGGAAGAAGTAGCAAACGAAACTGACTTGAGACTAAAGTCAAGTTGT
This sequence comes from Podarcis tiliguerta, assembly GCF_965153285.1. Taxonomy (NCBI): domain Eukaryota; kingdom Metazoa; phylum Chordata; class Lepidosauria; order Squamata; family Lacertidae; genus Podarcis; species Podarcis tiliguerta. The sequence continues at coordinate 106,083,351 of NC_139536.1, forward strand.
TATTGGCGTGGTAAGCCTGTATCTCAGACTGCATCATGCTGGAATGCAGGTGGGTCCTCAAAGGGCTTATTGCTCCAGGACCTGGAAAAATGACTGGGTATGCCTCATCTAAACCACAGAGCCTAGGACTTGCCGATCAGAAGGTCGGCGGTTCGAATCCCCGCAACGGGGTGAGCTCCCGTTGCTCGGTCTCTGCTCCTGCCAACCTAGCAGTTCGAAAGCACCTCAAAGTGCAAGTAGATAAATAGGTACTGCTCTGGTGGGAATGTAAACGGCATTTCCATGCACTGCTCTGGTTCGCCAGAAGCAGCTTAGTCATGCTGGCCACATGACCTGGAAGCTGTACGCCAGCTCCCTCGGCCAATAAAGCGAGATGAGCGCCGCAACCCCAGAGTCGGCCACAACTGGACCTAATGGTCAGGGGTCCCTTTACCTTTATGCCTCATCTATGTACATCTACTGTATATCTTTCATTTCCACATTGAAAAGTTAGCATAAAATAACTGAGGATAGATGTTGAACCTTGAGCACCAGTGAACATGCCCATAGTAGCTGTACTAGGCAATCCAAAGGCACATGGCAACTGCTAACAGTTTTGCGCTAATTGAGGAAGAGATTTCTCTGCTCTGTTCAGAATAGCATGGGAGACTTTGTTACTGCTGCCCCTTTATTCTGAGAGCACGGCTAAAACTCCTTGGGAGTCACAGTCATATTGGAACATTATAACGAGGGTTGAAACAAACAAACAAACAAATTGTACATGGTGGATCATTTTGTTCAAATTTATCCTCTTTACCCAGTAGGATAATAATTCTCGTGCACTTCTCAAGATAGGGCAATTAGTATAATTTACCCATTAAAAGAAAACCCTAGGAGTCTTTGCAAATGTTTTTTTTAAGGTGGAAAGTAAAAAACACAATTCTTTTAGCAGAATTTAGCTGGCAATGCAAATCATGAAAGAAAAGGCAACACACACAAAACTGACAGTGTACCCTTAGTACACTGAACCACTTGGTTGTCTCAGTAGGTTTCAAGAAGTCATGCTAGTTCATGCCCCCAGTGATTATTCAGACTATTTTGCAGTGCTGCTGAACTATCTCCTCAAACTTTGCCACAAAGACCACATGGGGCTGGCACCATGCGGTGCTGGAAGCCTATAACCTGGGTAGTCCCACTTTTTATGTAACACGCAGCTGTCATATTTCAAGTGGATGACTGACTCATTGAATGCATTATCACTCCAGCTGACAAAATTGTACTGCGATTCCTTCCCTACTGGTGTCTCTGCACAAAAAAGGCACACTTGTGGAGACAGACCAAGGCAGAAACCGCAGGTATTTTGAACTAAATGATTATCTCATGCAGCCAACAATCTGAATTAAGGTCTGCAGCATTTGCTTGCAGGAGAGATGAAAATCACTTACTCAAAACTAACAAAATTTAGAAGCTCTGAATATCTTGAATGGAGTTTCCCTTGTGTATCTTTTATATTTAAAAAGTTTGCATGATGATCAAATCTGTATTTATTTTCAGATGTATTCGAGCCTAAGAGTAAGTTTTGGGTGGATATAAAGCTTTGGCAGTCCTGTTTATCTTATGTTTCATGCTCTATGCTTTATGGTTCATTCCATAATACTTGAGATTTGTTACTCCAGTCATATTTTACGGTGGGTCTATGATTGTATAAATAAATCTGAATCTCAGTCATATTTATAAGCTGTTCTTCCTAAGGGAAAACAAGTACAACACATAATGTTTTTTTAAAAAGTACTGCTGAGAGCAACAAAGTGTGACAGAGCAATGGAATCCAACAGAACAACAAAACAATCCATTAGAAATAAAAACAGTGGCTGTAACATGCTGAAAAGCCTGGACAAATATAAAGTCTTTATCTGGCATTACAAAGCCAAGACATTTATGCTGCAAAAGTGCACCAGTTGCAGACGTAATTGGGATGAAGTCCCACCGAACTCAAAAGAGTTTTTATAGCCAATATGTGTTGAATAATTATGGGCTGTCCAGTGAATCCCTGGATGACATCGTGGAAGAACGTTGCCTCAGGAGAGTGAGGAAAATTCTCAGGGATGATTCACACCCTGGCCGGCACTTTCTTGATCTCCTGCCCTCAGGCAGAAGATACAGAAGCATGATTAGTCGCACCAACAGGGTAAAGAACAGCTTCTATCCGTGGGCTGTTAGGCTGCTGAATGAAAAGGTAGCAACAGGGCAACTGACTTTCAGGTTTGGTGGGTGGGTGTCAGTAAACGAGTGGAATTAAGACTAAGAGAGCTGAGTGGGGGGTGCTCGTGTAATCTCACTGTATACAAGTTGTACAAGTGACAATGAAGTATTTCAATAATTGCACTATAAGTCTAGTGCTAGGAAAAAGATCCCTAGGGAAGAAAATTTGAATGAAGGATGCTACAGCCAGTGAAGACCACTCCCTGGTTGCCCTCACATGGCATCAGAAGGTGAGGGGGCTGAGAGGAAGGCCTCTCATGACAAACATAATGGTCATTAGTTATGATGCTATTTTTAAGAAGAGAGCTAGCATGCAAACAGGGTCCTGAATTAAGCAGGCATTAAGTCTGACCCAGAAGTACTCTTCTTAAGTTATAATCTAATGTTCAAGGCAGGGTCATGTGGTAGAACCAACTTTCCGAGACCTAGGTCCCTGGCTCGGAAACTAATTGGCAGCCAGTGCAGTCAGGTCAGGATTGATGTTACATGTTCCAAACTGTCTTGTCCCAGTGAACAACTTGGCTGCTGAATTCTGCTCCTTCTGAAGTTTCCAGACTGTCTTCAGAAGCAATTACACATATGTGTTGCAGTAGTCTAACCTAAATGTTAAATATTTATTCAGTGCTGTTTTTGTTGTTGTTGTTTAAAAGATGCTTTCTGTTTTCTGTTTTCACTACAGTTTAACTCAGGCTTCAATATGATATTTCAGTAGGATCCTACCATTGCAGCATTTTACCTAACTACTTCTGAACATAAATGACATTTATACAGTTCGAACTAGGGCTTCCACTGAAAATTTAAAGCAGATGTCAAGATTGTTCTTGAGGAGCAATCAGACATGAGGGATACCTAACTTTATCTTCACAACTAGCGTACATAGAAGGTGATATGGAGCCAAGGTTATCCAAAGAGCTTCATGGCAAAGGAAATTTTTAACTCAGCATTTAGTCTAGGGATGAGAAACCAGCAGCCTTCCACATGCCATGGACTGCAACTCCCACCATCCCATGCCACTGGCCATGTTGGTAGGGGCTGAAGAGAGTGGGGAGTGGGAATTATAGTCCAAAAACAGTTGGAGACCCACTGTGGGAAACCCTTGCCCTAGGCCAAATACAGCACTCTAACCATTTCATCAAGGTGGTTCATGTCATTGAGGAAAGCCAATAAAGTTTGAGGAAGTCTGGTGAAATTTCTCTGGAGCTTTCTCACAGCCCTGCTTCCAAATAACTGGTCGGGATGCCCACGTCTTCATACATTACTATCTTGGAAAGCAAACTTGCAGCAACTTTCAGGTGAAATATTAAAAGGAAATATGCAGAGGAAGCTCTAGGGAGCATGAAGACAATGGACGGGCTTGCTCAACACCACATTAGAAACCATTTGAAACCATTAGAAACCATTTACACAGGTATCAGACAATGCATTATCATCAGCAGCTGACTTGAGCTCAGTTGGTGTCCCTTTAATTTAACAGGGAATTTTCCCACTTAGGACTCAGCTATATAGCTGCAAATAAAACATTTAAAGTGCAATATACAGTGTCATTCTAGATGGTGAGCCTTATGGAAAATTCAATGTATTTTTAAGAAATGCTTTAAAAAAAGCATTTTAGATTTTTTTACATACCGGTATATGTGTGTGTAGATGCCACCTTAAATACTAGGCTATTTCATTTAATCTCAAACAAAAGGTATGTGATAGCACAACCAATGGGATCAAGTCTGAAACATTTTTTAAAAAAGAAATATGAGTTGAAGCAGCCATGTTTAAGGCATGAGAAACCTACAACATTTTTGAATTTGCAAGTTATGAGCCAGCTTTCCCCAGTGAAAAAGGTCTGACAGTTGAACAATTAAGCAGGATCTGGCTGAAGTTCTACACACTGTAGTAAGATGGTTATCTTTTAAGAATGGTTGACATTATAATAGGGCCTGAGGGACCACAATGTTCTTACCAACTGATGCTAATCATCCAAAACCACCTAACTTTCCCTAATCCCCTTTCAAACTCTGCCACCACCACAAAAGCAGCCTGTTTAGTATTTCTGACACAATTTGGGAAGCAATTAAGGGCAGATAATCTAAAATGTTGTCAAAGCGGTTTGAAGTCACTTTCCAAGATGTTCGTCGCACTTATCAAATTGTTGGTCAGTTAATTAAAAATGTTTTCATTTTGTTTATTTCCATCTACCAGTGTAAAGTTAGATATTTATCTTGCATCGGTGCCCAGAAAGTCCACGGTTGACACCAATGAAATCTGAAGAGCAGTTAGGATCAGACTTACATCTTCAACTGCAAATAATCAAACACATCAAATTAAAGATGTCGACTAGCCAATCATATAAATTGTCCTACTTTTCCTTCATTCCTTCACCAGCAGGCCATTTGTAGAAGTACAATAGATATAAACAAATTCAGAGACATTTATTTTCAGAGTGGTGAATTCAAACCACTTTGACCACACTTGGACTAGTAAAGGTAAAGGGACCCCTGACCATTAGGTCCAGTCGTGACCGACTCTGGGGTTGCAGCGCTCATCTCGCTTTATTGGCCGAGGGAGCCGGTGTACACCTTCCAGGTCGTGTGGCCAGCATGACTAAGCCGCTTCTGGTGAACCAGAGCAGCGCACGGAAACGCCGTTTACCTTCCCGCTGGAGTGGTACCTATTTATCTACACACATCAACACACATTTATTTGTACACAAAAGGTAGGTAAAGGTAAAAGGTAAAGGACCCCAGGATTGTTAAAGTCCAGTCAAAGGTGACTATGGAGTTGTGGCACTCATCTCGCTTTCAGGCTGAGGGAGCTGGGGTTTGTCCATAGACACCTTTCTCTGTCATGTGGCCAGCAGGACTAAACTGCTTCTGACGCAATGGAACACCGTGACAGAAACCAGAGCACACAGAAACGCCGTTTACCTTCCCGCCGGAGTGGTACCTATTTGTCTACTTGCACTTTGACGTGCTTTCGAACTGCCAGGTTAACAGGAGCAGGGACTGAGCAACGGGAGCTCACCCCGTCGCGGGGATTCAAACAGCCAACCTTCTGATCGGCAAGTCCTAGGCTCTGTGGTTTAACCCACAGCGCCACCCGCGTCCCTACACTTGGACTACCTGCACCCTAAAATTAACATCCTCATAATCTACAAAGAATATTAAGACACTTTTATCTATGCTCACTCAGCCTAACTTGCTGATTGTGGAAAACTGAATGCATTCAGAGGCATTACTTGGCTGGTTTCATACACTATAATAAATATTGAAGTTCAGTGGCTTAAATATTTACAGTACTTATTTACAGCTGCCAACACTTCTTGCATACAGTCCAGCTTATTAAATTAACTTGAAGTCCAGAGACAAAGCTCGAACACTTCCATTCCTAAATTAATATTTCTAAAGATTTAGACTGAAAGATTAATTACTGTGGTAAGCTAGCACTAAGGATTTTGCCAAGTTACGGGAAGGCTGGGAACCTGACAATCAGATGAGCATTACTGGAGCTATAAAGAATGGCCCACAAATTTTATCACAGAAGATTCATAGAGCTGGAAGGTACTCTGAAGACCATCAAGTCCTACCCCCTGCAATGTAGGAATATACAGCTTGGTCCAGCTGGGGGATCGAACCTGCAACCTTGGGGTTATCAGCACTGTGCTCTAACCAACTGAGCTACCCCACGGCTAGATAAAACCACTGTTAACATTTGTAGTAGATCTTACTGTACTGTACTCAAGACGATAAAAGAGGACTGGATATTATTTATAGATTATATGAAAAATTACTATGAACAGACAATTAACCTAGCAGGATGTTAGTATTTTCAGCAGCATAAGTTAGAACTAAAATTAAAGGGAGAAGTAGAGAAAGACTGGGGAAACTAAGATGATGCAAAATGAACTGGAATATAAAAGGAACCAAGGAAGGAGAGGAAGGGAAGTCTGTCTGTGATTGTATTTTTGAATATAATAGAATATGTAATATGTAACTCTTTTTTCCTATTTTTTTATTACTTTCATTTTTTTCTTCTTCTGTTGAAATGTAGCAGAAATGCAAATAAAAACGGAAAGGAAAAAAAGGGTTAGACATATTTATAGGGCTAGGATGGAAAACTATGCAGCCTAACCTCTTCTTTTATTTCTAGATTTAGGTATGTAGCCATGTTGGTCTGACACAGTTGAAAAAAAATTAAAAATGGTCCATTAGCATGTTAGAGACCAACTAAGTTTGTTCTGGGTATAAGCTTTCATGTGCATGTACACTTCTGCACATACCAAAGGTCTTCTTTTATTTGTAAAGGAGCTGTGCAAATAGGACTCTTTATTCAGTAATATTAACAATAGCTAAGCCTATTATTGGTGCAATTGTCCATGAAATCACAAGCTCTGAAGCTCTTTAGCAAGATTTCCAATTATACTTTGCTCAGCACTGAAAGAGCTTGGCATTACTCAAAGATCTGAATGAGGCTTTATTTTCCAAACAGAAAAAATCTCTTTTGTCTGCCAAAGCCAAGAAAAAATATATATCTGGGGCAGCTCTTACAGAAGTTTGAGAGTGAGTCACAGGTGCTGTGGTCTTCTAGCCACAGGCTATTACAAGAAGTACATCCAACAAAAGCTAACACCACATTAGAAACCATTTGCACAGGTATCAGACAATGCATTATCATCAGCAGGTGACTTGAGCTCAGTAGTCTCCAGCACCATCTCAAAAATATTTTCTGTGCTGCCATTGCAGCAACAGATTTGTTAGCCAGCATTTGTAATGCAAAGGGCAAATAAACAAGGATATGGGCATAGAAAATGTATTCCATTTACGGGAAATTTAAACAATAAACATTCACTTTACATTGAGATTCTATGAGATCTCTCTTTAGTGACAGTATGAGCAAAACTAGATACAATTTGTGATACAGTAGTTGAACACCTCTCTAAAATGTACAGTGGTACCTCGGGTTAAGTACTTAATTCGTTCCGGAGGTCCGTTCTTAACCTGAAACTGTTCTTAACCTGAAGCACCACTTTAGCTAATGGGGCCTCCCACTGCTGCCGCACCGCCGGAGCACGATTTCTGTTCTCATCCTGAAGCAAAGTTCTTAACCTGAAGCACTATTTCTGGGTTAGCGGAGTTTGTAACCTGAAGCGTATGTAACCTGAAGCATATGTAACCTGAGGTACCACTGTATTGCAAACTTTTCTGATACAAGATAGCTATAAAAAGGTTTCACCCTAGGCATCAGCAACTCCACCCCACCCCCCAAAAAAATTCATGCATGTAATTGATAGGTCTAGGTGGTCTGAAAGGTAATGTGGCAACTCTTCAATTCCCCTGGTAGTATGTAAACATAACTCTCTCTCTCTCTCTCTCTCTCGCTCTCTCTCTCTCTCTCTCTCTGTGTGTCACTAAAATGGATAGTGCTGTCTATAGCCATCCTTTTCTCTGCCTTAGCCCCACATGGATGGACTTGATTTCTATTTCAAAGCTTTATTATCTGTCAAAGAAAATAGAATAAAAGCCATTCCTGTTCAACACCACTACAACAGACTGAGGCTGCAACTGTACACACACTTACTTGGAGGTAAGCACTACTGACAGTGGCGTAGCGTGGGTTGTCAGCACCCGAGGCAAGGCAAGTAATTTGCGCCCCCTAACCCGGGGCAAGGCAAGTAATTTGCGCCCCCCGCTGCACTGTCCCTCCCCCAGATAGTCCCTCGCTCTCTCTCCACACCACGCCCACTCCACAGCGGGCGGCGACCCGGTGGCTCGGATCGGATTTGCACAGCCAGCACTGCAGTGAGAGAGAGTGAGTGAGCCAGGTAGGGGCAGAGAGCTGCGAGTGTGAGCGTGCGCCCCCCAGATGTTGTGCCCGGTGCGGCCCCCCCCTGCACCCCCCACACTACGCTACTGACTACTGAAGTCAATGGGGTTAATTTCAGAAATGTATGGGCCTGCACTGTAAATATGTTTAAAAAAATAAGAGCTTCAGAGCAATCTGTAAAATACTAAACCTTCTAGTAGTAGAGCAGGTATTCAACAGAGGACCTGTTTGCAATATCTGAAGATGTTTGTAGTAGGGGTTTCCCAGGCAGTCTCTCATCCTGGTTCTTCAGCCATGTTTAGTTGTTGCACTTTGTTTTAGAGATAGTTCAGGCATGCCCAATTTTCTGGGTCAACTAACTGAGCAGGAAAGAACATTCCCGCAGAGTCCTTTTGAAATGGGTACCATCATCACAGTGGAGTGATAAAACGCTGCTTTTGCCAATGCTACCAGAATGAGTCCTGGGATACAGAGCTCAGTCCATAACTACACGGCTGCTTTGTGCTTGATTAGTTCTCTGAGAATATGTTAGCAGAGGGGCGTTAGGCAGCTGGCATTAGACACACTTTTTAAGTTCAAAAAGGAATTTCAAAGCCACTTCAAAGTCCCCTTCTGCCAGACCCCAATCAAACAGAACAAAGGGATGAGGGCAACCAGTCAAAGGTGACCTCCCCCACAAATTATATTTCTTAAGTCTTTTGTGAGCTGAGCCCAAAGGCACAATTATGATATTTTCATCTGTTACCAATTCTTTCTTTACTGATTAAAAAAACATTTGTGCAGGGGAATTAACTGTGACAACACATCCTAGAAGAAATGAATCAGTGTCTTTGCAGTAAGAAATATTAGGTGAATATCCTTCGCTGGCTACAAAGATCTGTTCATTATGCCCCTTAACATTTTCTGCAAATACAATCCAGGCTTAGTCATGCTCAGAGCAGATGCTCTGAAATCAATGGGACTTATGGTAGTTGTGAGTAACTTAAGCCTGGCTGGTTTAAATGGGTCTGCTTTATTTATTTATTGCATTTGGATCCTGGTTCTCGGCTGAAAAGGCTCCCAGAGTGGCTTGCATATAATCAATTAAAGCCAGACAGTCCCTGTCCCCAGAATTGCAAACTAAAAGATACAGTCTTCAAAGGAAAAGAGGAGAGAGGGAAAGAAAATTAAGCTGCCAAAGTTAAACAAAAGTTATCATAATCAGCAGCTGGAATGGAAACTCTAAACACAACGAAGGCTTAGATCCTAACTTCATTTAGCTGGAAGCAGACGCACCAACTCTAGGGGGTGGAGGTGTCGCCAGCCCCCTCAATAATCATTAGCAAGGGGTTCAGCCCCCCTGAGCACAGAAGAGGAGGAGCCATGGCCATTGAAACTGTGTGGTACTTGGCAAGGCCTCCTTCTGAAGACGAGGCGTGATGTCATGGACACACTGCAATGCTGCCCCCAATCTTCAGCCCAAGGTGGCATCTCTGGCTGGGAGTCACACTGAATTCAGTTGCTTACTAATGAGTAGACTTGGTTAGGCTTGAGTTCTAAGTCTAGAGCTGACCCGATCTATCCTGACGGATTAAGAAGAAACCCGCAAAAGGTTTATCAGTGTACAGTGGTACCTTGGGTTACAGACGCTTCAGGTTACAGACTCCGCTAACCCAGAAATAGTACCTCGGGTTAAGAACTTTGCTTCAGGATGTGAACAGAATTTGCATGGTGGCAGCGGGAGGCCCCATTAGCTAAAGTGGTACCTCAGGTTAAGAACAGTTTCAGGTTAAGACCGGACCTCCAGAATGAATTAAGTTCTTAACCCAAGGTACCACTGTATTTTCTTGTAATAGCTTCTACTCAGTATATGCTACTACTTTTGCAATCCTGTCCATGTTGGTTCAGAAATACCATTGTGTACAATGGGGCTTCTTACTTCCAGCAAAGACTAAAGCTACAATTTTATACGGACTTACTAAGAAAAAAGCTCTCCTCCCCACCCAATTTACTTTCAAGTAGATAGTGCTGAATTGCAGAACGCCAGTTTATAAGTTCGTAACTTCTACTGCAAGGGCGAGGAGCCTGTTTTGGTCCAAGCTTCCCATTCCCAGGCCAATCTATGAAAGCTAATGATGATCTCAATGGCAGCATCATTCCTAATGCTGCTGTTCCATTTTGAGCAAGTGTCGTTTGATTTGTTACATGTCATTTAAAGCTGGTGGTGCAATGTTTAAAGTAATTGATGTCATGGCAATGCTTGTCATCAAGACATATTTATCAGTGGAGACTTGCAGCTGAGGAAAGCTGTATTAGCATCTTTAGTGTTTTGTTGGGGAGGTGAAACATTTTAACAGACCCGTACTTGATATACGGTCATATAAAAAGAAACAGAGTGAAACACTGTTCAGGTTAAGATAAAACTGAGCACATGCAGTACAGAGAACCGTACACTGGAAAGTAAAGGAAATATCTAGATATAACCAGTACTAAGGGTTGGGTCAAAGTAAAGGGACCTGATTTAAGGAAAAGATTAAATCAATGGTTTGTCGTCAGAGGCATCAGTGTCACTGTGCTGTCAGGTAAGGAATGTCCAGAGTGAGGAATTAGCTCTTTAATGCTAAAAGTACCATTACAAATCAGGAAAAGGTGTTTCCACCAGTCCTCTCAGCTACTCCTAGGTGTGCACCTGATGACGCAGTTGCTGCAACAGAGAAGCCCCAACCTCGGCTCATGTATCTTCCTCACCCAAGCACAAGCAGGTGAAGACTGGCTCTGAATGCAACCTACTTCGGCTCCTCCCTCTTCAATCCTCTCCTGGTCCTGGGAGACAGTGGAGCAGGAGAAGTGGGAGCAAGAGTGGGAGATGTGGAAGCCCTTCATTCTACACCAGACTGACCCATTTCTCACTCCTCCAGCACTTGTTCTTCACTCTCCAGTCCTGCAGGACTCTCCAGTCCTGCCTCTGACTCTCACCTGTTGGCTGTTTCAGGCTCCCTCTTGTTTCAGGCTCCCCCCTTCTAGAATCTATAATCCAGCCACCAGTCCTCAGTGTCCAGCCAGTCTCTGAACAACAGACTTAGGGTTCATCCGCACTTACCTTTCCTCTGCACTTTCCAGACATGGCCTGCACTTTAAAGCTCCATGTCTGAGCACTCTTTTTCTCGCATAAGAGCTTTCCTTGTGAAAACCTGCTCTTTAAAGCTGAATCAGAACAAATAGCTATTCACAGAAATTCCAAATTGCCATTTGTTGTGCTTCAGCTTTGAAGAGTGGGTTTTTGTGGGGAAAGCTCAGGGGCAAAAAAAGGGAGGGCATTTGAAATGCAGACCTGTGCCTGGAATGAACAGGGCAGAGGGTAATTGTGGATAAACCCTTAGACTGTAGTCCTAACCATATCCAGTCAGAAGTTTCACTGAACTCAATAGGGCTCATTCACAAGTAAGTGTGATTAGGACTGCAGCAACACTGAGCAAAATTCACAAAAGAAGCAACTGAATTTAAGTTAGTCATGGATATTTTAAATTCTATTGATTTCAGTGGGCCAGCTCTAAGCATGGCTAAGTCTGGATCCAACCCAGTGATGACAGTGCCCTAAAGCAGAATGCATTAAATAATATTCTAGTGTCCAGACAAACACTCAAAGAATGAAAAACACTGGGATTAGGAAATGCCATCAAGCGAGCTGCGATCGTGGGAGTTAATCAATGAAGGCATGACACTTCGGATTGGGTACATGACAGAGAAGAGCAAGAGCTCAGCAAGTTAATCTGAACAAAACAAAAAAGAGTGATGACGCACATAAACAGCAAAAGCCTGGAAGCAAGAAAGCAGCATGGAAAGCCAAGGAGGGGCAAAGGGAGCGAAAGGAAAGGTGATAGAAAATCTATATGTGAAGGTAATGATGGAAATCATTTCAGTGGAAATGGATTCTGCTCTTAGAAAAAAAAATGTGCTGGGTAACAGAGATAGAATACTAAACACAATAGAACTGAAGATGGGAACAAACCAATGTTGCTGGGAAATAAAATTGGATATCAGGGGCCAATTCAGTATAAATGGGCACAAAGGACTAGATTTAGATGCATTCTAATTATCATTTGTTATCATGCTTTCCACTTAGCGAAGCCTGGCAACACAACTACTCATTTGAGCAACACTACTAGCATCCAGCTAGGTCAGTCCTATTTATAAATATTTGCACAATGAAAGTGCCAATTTTAATGCTCACATTTTTTTCTCTCCACACCACTTTATATAAATAAGAAGAGACTAAAGGTTCATCAAATTTATCGCATCACGGCTTTCTATTCCAGGCAACACGTTTTCAGCTAAAACGTATTATGGGAGATGCTGTGGTCCTAAGTGTGCTTTCATGGAAGTTTTGTACTGTCCAGACTGCATAAACTACATTTTCAGTTCAAGGGCTAAAACAGTTATGTAATGTGAAGAGAGAAATGGCTTTTGTTGAGTCACAGTAATACAAAAGAAATAAGGATGCATGTTCGCCCTCTATGGCCCACATCTGCCCACATTCACACCACCATCTTAATAACAGCTTAGTGACATTAAATTGCTGGTCCATTGCAAAATGTAATACTAGCAGTTAACATAGGGATAGCCAGGTGTTGCAGGACTTTAATTCCCCTCATACACACATATCTCACCAGTTTGGGCAATGGTCTGTGAAAATGGGAGCTGGAATCAAACATCATCTGGCACTATATTGGCTAGTCCTGAGATGGTATGTTCCAGTGGTAAGTCAACAGATGTAACCTTGCCTCTGCTGGTGTGATGGCCTGGGATTCGGACTCGGAGGCTGAACCTGAGGAATCCCAGCCTGCACAGGAGTCCCCACCTCCAGAACCAGCTGAGCCGGGGCTGGGGCTTGAGCCTGAAGGGTCCTCATCTGTGCTGGATCCTCAGGTGCAGGCACCAGCTGAGTCTGCTCTGGCTCCTGAGATGATGGAGGACCCATTGCCTGCAGGTGCTCCACTCACAGCCCCGTCAGGGGAAGCTGAGTTGCCTCTGGGTCTGGTAATCCTCCAGCCTCTCCTGAGCTGCAGAGGCTCAGGGCAGAGAGGCGGAGGGAACTAAGTTCCCGCAGGAGGAGTGCTGGCCTCCAGGCCAGGAGAGGCGAGTCACCCGTGGACCGGGGCCGCCCTATGCCTCAGGGCAGATAAAAGCCAGCCAGCCCAGTCCCAGGTTGCGGGAGCAACATTGTTGGTGGCCTGTTCCTGCCTACACCCTGTCCTGCTCTTCTGCCAGAGTTCCTGACCTCACCCGACTCCCTGCCTTGGACTCCGCTTCAGCTTTGACGCACAGCCTCCATACTGCACCCTCGACCTCGGACTGGACTCGGACCTCGCCGCACGGTTAACCCTCGGGACCAGCACAGCTGCATAGACAATTGAATTATTGCACTTTGCATGCGATCCATTGTGCAAAATTTGTTAGGCGTGGGTCTATTTCTCTATATCAGTTTTGCTTGTTTTTACCCATTATTCTATACCTGTATTAATGAAGGTTTTTAAAAATTAAAATAAAAAAAATCTCCCAATATATATTTCAATACATATATAAATGTGTATTTTCTCTCAATCTACCTAATTGGAATGAACATTTTGATAGATTTAAACTGCCAAGAATGTTGCACTGGTGACATTCAGAAAACTACAAAGTCTTCTGGATAGGTAAGTTCCCAGAGATGTATTTCTTCGAAGAGTTCAGATCAGAGAATTTTTCTATAAGAATTCATAAGTACAGTGGTGCCTTGCAAGACAAAATTAATTCGTTCTGCGAGTTTTTTCGTCTTGTGAATTTTTTTGTCTTGCGAAGCACCACTGTGTATTGGTTTCCCATAGGAATGCATTGGCGGTTTTTAAAAAAAAGGCTTGCGAAGCAAGCCCATAGGGAAATCCGTCTTGCGAAGCAACTCAGAAAACGAAAAACTCTTTCATCTTGCGAGTTTTTCGTCTTCCGAGGCATTCGTCTTGCGAGGTACCACTTCTTCAAGTATCCCCAGTTGCCACAGAAATTGTTTTTTGTTTTTTGTTTAAGGGGGGAAAGTTGTGTAAGGCAGTTCAAAAATACACATTGCAATTGTAAAGGCTTCTTCGTCTGTAATTGCAGATATTCTGTTTACACAATGGAGAAAAACATGTATATCAGCAAATAAAAACATCTTGACAATTCTAGTGAAAGACACATTTCCAGCAAGTTGGAACACATTATCCAACCATGTGCATATGTTTGTATAAACACTAATGATCAGTTCAGCATGTTAAAGAGATGGTGGGGTTATATGTACAAGGATCCCAAATCCCTGCAGTGCATACATGGCTGAAGCACATATACACATACAGTATATGACCAAACCAGCCCTCCTTAATTTCACTACTTGCACCAAGTGGGTATCTTTATGTTTTCTCTGGCTGCCTCCACTAAATGGCTTTTTAAATGTATGGCCTTTCACCAGCCCAACCTATTCACTAAACAGGGCAGAGAGGTGTGGCATTTGCAGTAGGTGCGGGAAGAATAAGATCTCAGACTATGCTTCTCCAGAACAAAATATATTCTTGCCTAAGGTGGCGCTGTTGGTTAAACCACAGAGCCTAGGACTAGCCGATCAGAAGGTTGGCGGTTCGAATCCCCGCAACGGGGTGAGCTCCCGTTGCTCGGTCCCAGCTCCTGCCAACCTAGCAGTTTGAAAGCATGTCAAAGTGCAAGTAGATAAATAGGTACCGCCCCAGTGGGAAGGTAAACGGCGTTTCCGTGAGCTGCTCTGGTTCGCCAGAAGCGGCTTAGTCATGCTGGCCACATGACCCGGAAGCTCCCTTGGCCAGTAAAGTGAGATAAGCGCCACAACCTCAGAGTCAGTCACGAATGGACCTAATGGTCAGGGGTCCCTTTACATTTAAGGTTCTAGTAAGTCAACAAGTTAAACTTTTTTAAAGAAAATGTGTGTGTGCTTTAAAGCTAACTTTGCAATATTCATAAGGGTGAATCATCACCATCACCATCTTAATCCAAAACTGTTTCGCTAACCAAGGCAATACTTTTAAATTTGCACCTCTCACTTCAGCTTCTGGTTCAGGGTCCTTTCTTGGTTCCTTCCATTTAATTTTTTTAACGTCCTTTGGATTTCTGACCCACCTGTGCAATACAGTCTTTAAAGAGAAGACCAGATGGTTTTTGCTGCAAAAACTGGAAACCAAATACAAACTGCATGAAAATTCTATTCTTTCACTTCTTTCACAATGGCTACATAGCCAGGGCCTCTGTAGCGCACTCACTAAATTTTGTAATAGGATACTTTAATGTGCTTGGCAGTGGAAATGCAGTTTCAGTAATCTCCACTGGGGCACAGAGGAAATAATTCTGCATCTCATTTTATAGCTGGGCTGAAACACTCCATACAAAGGTCTGACTAACTGCAAGCTACTGTTGCAGATAAAACAATGACAGTAAATGCATTGTGGCACCTCAAAGACTAACACATTTATTCTGAAATAGATTTGTTCATTTTTATGGTGCCAAAAGACTTGCTTTTTGCTGAAATTGACTCGTTTTGATTACCTCTCTAGAATTTATTGCAGATTATGCATTCAAGCAATATATAAAATCTAAGCCATTTAAATGATGAGAAATGCAGCTATAAGCAGAACATAGGCCTGGAATGGTTACAGGTATATTGATGCCTGTGATGTTTAGTAAGCAATGAAGTTAATTTGCTTAGCCAGTCAAGACTATGGGCTGCATTCAATAGCGTCCTGCACCCTGATGGAAGGCTCGTTGATCCTCTACACACACAAACAGCAGCAGTTCCCTCACATGCTCCCTCAAATCTGCTCCAGAGGATTGGGGGACCTTGTGAAACCATGGTGAGTGGAGCTGCAAGAGGGAATCAGCAAAATGTGTTCCTCTCCCCATTCCATTGACAAAAGCCTCCACTGAGTTCAAAGAGCCTTCTGCCAGCACAAGAGATACCAGTGGATACAACCCAGCAGAACACAGTTGGATGATGATAGGGATGGTGATGATTAGCTCTTATGAGTATTGCAAAGTTAGCTTTTAAAAAAGCAGTTTCTCAAAAAACATTTATCTTGTTGGCTTACTAGAACCTTATGAAGAGTATATTTTGTTCTGGGGAAACATATTCTGAGATCTTGTTATTTGCACCTCTCACAGGCTTCTTGTTCATGGTCCTCTCTTGGTTACTTTGCATTTCAAATTTTGAACTTCCTTTATACAGTACTTTACAGTACAGACTTTAAAGCGAAAGGCAAATTGTTTTTGGTTTTAAAAACTGAAAACCAAATACAAACTACAGTTAACACAATAAAAAAAAATCCTTCTAATAGCACCTTAAAAGTAAAGGTAAAGGGACCCTTGACCGCTAGGTCCAGTCGTGGCCGACTCTGGGGTTGCGGTGCTCATCTCGCTTTATTGGCCGAGGGAGCCAGCATTTGTCCTCTGACAGCTTCCTGGTCATGTGGCCAGCATGACTAAGCTGCTTCTGGCGAACCAGAGCAGTGCACGGAAACATTGTTTACCTTCCCGCCGGAGCGGTACCTATTTATCTACTTGCACTTTGACGTGCTTTCAAACTGCTAGGTTGGCAGGAGCAGGGACCGAGCAACAGGAGCTCACCCCATCGCGGGGATTCAAACCGCCGACCTTCTGATCGGCAAGTCCTAGGCTCTGTGGTTTAACCCACAGCGCCACCCGCGTCCCGAATAGCACCTTAGAGACCAACTAAGTTTGTTTTTGGTATGAGCCTTTGTGTGCATGCACACTTCTTCAGGCACTTAATGTTAACACATCCCCTCCCCCAATGCTAACAACTCCAATATAAAATGCTGCACAATGGGTTCTAGTAATGCTGGGCTGGAAAGTAGCTGTGTGAGTGAAGTCAATGTTCCCAGAATGGTATGTGAGGTAGTTATGTCTGGAAACTCTCCTGCTGTTCAAATACTATTATGAATCTATTGCAGCACATTTTGCTACATTAGGATAGCTGGGGGAGAATCCTGAAACTATGGCACGATAAAGTACATATAATTTACTGCTCGGCTTAGAAGGCTAAGTCTTTTAAAGTTCTGTGCCACGTTGGATAGATATTGGAGCAATTCAAACTCCAATGCTAAATCTCACTGCCTCCATTCTGTTAGCTCATAAATTCTGTAAATCCAGCTAATTTATGGAGAAGAGCATCAAGGGTCATCTAATGTGAATGGTTTAAGCACACAATATTTGCAAATACCAAAGGTTCTCTCTTTTGCTCAGTATAATCAACAGGAGTTTGTCAGAATAACAAACCTTATCGACCGCAGAGCAGACCCATTCAAGCATTCATTTTGCTCTATCATGGCACTAACTTGAAATGTCTCAAATAAATTTAATGGAACCTTAAGAAAAAAGCTTCCACCCAGTAAAAAATCTTCAAGAAACGGTGCTGTTTTGTGATGGCTCTTTTATTCCAGATTTGGAAACCAAAATTGCCTTGCCCTGCAGTCACCTTTGCTCAACTTTGTAATGCGAGGAAGCTTAGTGGGATGTGACTTTCTCCCGATATTGAGCTAAGCTTGTTAAACTGCATGTTTCCAGGAAAAAACGATCCTGACAATACAGCTGGCTTCAAATGCACAACAGTACTTCATTTTCTCATAATCTCTTCTGTCTGTTTAGTGAAACAAACCTGTAAACAAGTGCCAGAAGCAATGTAACCCTGGTCCTCAGCAGGTAAAAGACGCTCCGTTTTCCAGCACATTTCTATCACAGCCTTTTAGTTTTACAGCAGCAAGCAGTGCCACCATAAACACACTGTTCTTGGGGAGAGTTGGCAACCCACTAGGTTTAGAGCTGTGCTGTCTAGCCTTGTCCCTTCTGATCAGCCAGCTTCCAGGAAACATAGCCTGAAGGATATCATGGGCCTGTGAGGCCATCTTTTATCACTAATGGCCTCTTTTACTTTTAAACCAGGATATGCTGTACATGCTCCTGTCAGTACAGCAGCTTCTCTATAATGTGGAAAACTGTCTACTTGAGTTATAGTAGTCAGCCATCTCTCAGCAATTAGCACTGGGATAATGTACAGCAGCACACAAAGGCCTGCAGCACATGAGCTCCAAAGATCTTATTCTTTACTGGACTAGATATGTGAGAGCAGGGATAAGGAACCTGGTGTTCTTCCGTTGTTCTCATACTCCAACTGCCCAACCAGCATGTTCAAATGACCACACAGAAGAAACAGGGCCAGCCATTGTTCTGTGAACCGCCCTTAGACCTCCAGGTATAGGGTGGCATAATAATAATAATAATAATAATAATAATAATAATAATAATAATATCATATTATTTTAGATGTGTGGTAGAGGGAGGGTGTGCCTGACCTCTCCTCAACCATGTTCAATGAGTTGTTGCCTGGGGAACATATCTGAACTGGGTCTATACTGAAATGAATGGTGTAACTACATATTTATAACAGGAGGTGGGGAAAAACTTGCTATTCCCCAGCATAGGATTTCAGGACAAAATGACAAACACTTCATTCAACCCACTGCTGTGGTCTATTGTTATTGTTCAATCGTGTCTGACTCTTTGTGACCCCATGGACCAGAGCATGCCAGGCACTCCTGTCTTCCACTGCCTCCCGCAGTTTGGTCAAACTCACGTTGGTAGCTTTGAGAACACTGTCCAACCATCTCGTCCTCTGTCATCCCCTTCTACTTGTGCCCTCAATCTTTCTATGGTTATGGAGAAGGCAGATATGAGTTACCAAGGTATCCTGGATGCTGTGTATCCTATTTCAAATTTCTATCTGTTGCAGAAACATACATGGAAAATTATAAGAAGAAGAGGAATTTGGATTTGATATCCCGCCTTTCACTCCCTTTAAGGAGTCTCAAAGCGGCTAACATTCTCCTTTCCCTTCCTCCCCCACAACAAACACTCTGTGAGGTGAGTGGGGCTGAGAGACTTCAAAGAAGTGTGACTAGCTCAAGGTCACCCAGCAGCTGCATGTGGAGGAGCAGAGATGCGAACCCGGTTTACCAGATTACGAGACTTCAGCTCTTAACCACTACACCACACTGGCTCTACACATGACATGACAGTATAAACAAATGCCCCTAATCCAAAACAGACTTGCATGCACAGGAAAAGGTTTATTGTGCACAGAATGTGGTGGCAGGGTGGTGCTCACAAAGGCATAAGCAAGCTCAACAGACTGCTAAGCCAGCAACAGTAAAACCAACGACATTATTGTGCCCATTTCCATGCTTGCGTGTGTCTCAGCAGTGTGCATACTGCTGTGGACCAACGGTGTGTTTGTTCCTGTATACACTGACAAAGCTCAGGGGCACTGAAATGTGTTTGTCCTCTTGAGATTAAAGTGTCAGCCGCTCTAAAGAAAACAAACTGGCCATAGCCTACTTTCTGATCAGCCGCCAGATAACTTCTATTTTGACCTTAAACAAAAATAAAGAAAGCCTTGATCCTGTCACATATGAGGAAATTCTCTGTAGTACTATTGGAGTTTTGATTTATTTATTCTTTTAAAAAAGCACGCGTGCGCACACAAGCACACAAACAAACCCTGGCTTTAGGAAAGGCTGCATCAGTCCTTTCTTTTGTAAGTGAAGAAAATTATCATTCGAAGGGGTATAAAATGAGTAAAGACTTTCAGTGCATAGTCAGGAAGAAGGGGAAAGGTAGGTATATCCACAATGTTTCACCCATCTGGTGGCAATATTGCACCAAGGCATTGGAAAACTCTTTAACACAATGCTAGTCTAAGTCTCTCACAGAATTTTTCATTGTAGCGACACAGTGATACTAAGTTAAGTGCATGCACACTTGCCATTAGAGGTAATGCTTAAGGGGTTTGGGGGGTGGGGTTACTACCTGACCCTAGGCTTACCTGCTTGAAAAGAAGTCTGACTGAGGTTAATGAGGTTTCGTTCCAATTGAGGCTGAAATCTTATGACTCAAGGAGGCTCACTTCCAAGTAGACATGTTTAGGATTGTGGTGGAAGTTTGCAGCATTGCAGCTCTAGGTTTAAACGTTTTGAAATCTTGCCGGAGATAAGAATGTGTTCTAGATTTAAAAAATATTTCTACATGCCACTTTTTAATTCATTTTAACTGTTCTCAGCACAGTGGTTTCCAGCACCTCAACATTTCAAAATCATACCTTGGTCTAAGCAGTACACTCACACTCACACACAACCTTTGAGAGGAACAGAATGGGGCTGCACAATATGTATGGGACAAGAACATGCCTCATCTCAAGACTACTGTCCCTGCCCCCCAAAGTACAGTGATGTAACCTATATTCAAAAATTCCAGGGATCCAAACAGAATTTATTTCCATCTCTGGTCAATATTGAAAATTTGGTATAGAAGGCAAAACTAATGAATACAACAAGGGTTCATACGCCAGATCTTTGGGCACGAGTAATTTTTCAAAGCTGCCTCTGCCCTGTTGAATCTTTCTTTTCAGAACAATGGGTTTCTGAGAATGCTGATAACTTTCTGTGAGATCTCTACCACCCACACAGAACTAGAGGTTACAACCTGATCCTATGAATGTCCAGTTGAAAAGGGAATCCACTGCTCCTACAACCGATTTTTTTCATAGTCTAATCATCCATATCCTTTCACATTTTCTGTGTAGCACAGACCAAGAGTCTTGGTCACCACAGCAGTCTGAGGGGGAGGGATGAGAACATCTACCATGGGATGTGAAAAGGCTGTGTTTTCAACTGGGGGTTTCAAGAGCTACATCCAGTAGCCTGGTTCACACATCATACTAAGCCAAGCGATGGCTTAGCAAAAATGCATGAGCATATAGGCTCCAGGAGTAGTTCTTCTGTCTGCTGTTCTCCACCTGGTTCTTCTGCCGCTGCAGCGTGCTGAGCTAAACCAAGGTTTGGCTTACTGCATGATCCAAAACAAATGACAAAACTGGATTGCAGCCCATGATCTGGGGAGAGCAAAACCATGAGCCCTGGGTTGGATGACGTGCTAACTAGTTCAGTGCAGTGACAGAATGCCTGTAGAGGACCAAAGTCCCCATGATCTCCTCTCTGGGAGCCCACACATGTATGTGTTCAGGCTAACACGTGGCTTAGTTTAACGTGATCTGTGAACTAAACCAGTGTCTGAGATACCAGGTGGCAAACCTAGCCGAGGCCCATGAAAACCTGACAGGTCCATAGAAGCTTAGAGAGACTTCAAAAAGGATTCTAGGTTGGATTTAACTTTAAATCTTGTTGTGTATTCAGTGCATCCTCCAAGAAGTCCTTTCCAAATCGCTTAAATTTTTCAATCGCTTCAATTCTTTAATGAGCATGCAAAGCTCAATTAAGGAGTCAAGCAAGTGGACTGAAAAATCTGACAGTGGCTTATGACTTGCTGTCAGGCACTTCAGCATGTATATGCAAAACAAATACCGCTAACTTCATTTAGTATTGACAACATTAAGTGCTTTAGACATCATGAGTCAATTCCTTGAGTGATCACTGCTGGTAGAAAAACCAGAAGAGTTTAAATCATAGAATCATAGAATCATAGAATCATAGAGTTGGAAGAGACCACAAGGGTCATCGAGTCCAACCCCCTGCCAAGCAGGAAACACCATCAGAGCACTCCTGACATATGGTTGTCAAGCCTCTGCTTAAAGACCTCCAAAGAAGGAGACTCCACCACACTCCTTGGCAGCAAATTCCACTGTCGAACAGCTCTTACTGTCAGGAAGTTCTTCCTAATGTTTAGGTGGAATCTTCTTTCTTGTAGTTTGTATCCATTGCTCCGTGTCCGCTTCTCTGGAGCAGCAGAAAACAACCTTTCTCCCTCCTCTATGTGACATCCTTTTATATATTTGAACATGGCTATCATATCACCCCTTAACCTCCTCTTCTCCAGGCTAAACATGCCCAGCTCCCTTAGCCGATCCTCATAAGGCATTGTTTCCAGGCCTTTGACCATTTTGGTTGCCCTCCTCTGTACACGTTCTAGTTTGTCAGTGTCCTTCTTGAACTGTGGTGCCCAGAACTGGACACAGTACTCCAGGTGAGGTCTGACCAGAGCAGAATACAGTGGCACTATAACTTCCCTTGATCTAGATGCTATACTCCTATTGATGCAGCCCAGAATTGCATTGGCTTTTTTAGCTGCCGCGTCACACTGTTGGCTCATGTTAAGTTTGTGGTCAACCAAGACTCCTAGATCCTTTTCACATGTACTGCTCTCAAGCCAGGTGTCACCCATCTTGTATTTGTGCCTCTCATTTTTTTTGCCCAAGTGCAATACTTTACATTTCTCCCTGTTAAAATTCATCTTGTTTGTTTTGGCCCAGTTCTCTAATCTGTCAAGGTCGTTTTGAAGTGTGATCCTGTCTTCTGGGGTGTTAGCCACCCCTCCCAGTTTGGTGTCATCTGCAAATTTGATCAGGATGCCCTTGAGTCCATCATCCAAGTCGTTGATAAAGATGTTGAATAAGACCGGGCCCAAGACAGAACCCTGTGGCACCCCACTAGTCACTCTTCTCCAGGATGAAGAGGAACCATTGATGAGCACCCTTTGGGTCCGGTCAGTCAGCCAGTTACAAATCCACTGAGTGGTAGCATAGTCAAGACCGCATTTTACCAGCTTCTTTACAAGAATATCATGGGGCACCTTGTCAAATGCCTTGCTGAAATCAAGGTAGACTACATCCACTGCGTTCCCTTCATCTACCAGGCTTGTAATTCTGTCAAAAAATGAGATCAGGTTAGTCTGACATGACTTATTTTTCAGAAATCCATGCTGACTATTGGTGATCACAGCATTTCCTTTCAGCATTCCTATTTACCTTTATTTCCTTTTGCTTTCTAATCTCCCAGGAATCATTTATATACAGCACTTATTTACACCTGAACTAGAGGTGCATTTTTCCTTCATCAGAGAAATGCTGGAGGGTATGGAGTTATGTGACCCCTAAACCAAGGAGATAAGTAACTATACAACTTTTAAAGACATCTCAAGGCAGTCCTGTATATGTCAGGTTTTTTTTAATGTTAAATGTTTTATTACGTTTTTACATATATTGGAAGTCACCCAGAGTGGCAGGGGAAACCCAGTCAGATGGGCAGGATATAAATAATAATATGATGATGAAGAAGATAGTAATTGGAACAGGACATCCCTATTTTCAATGGAGAAATTGGAGGGTATGAACATTATTAACAGTCCTTCCTTAAAAACAGCTGTCGCTCATAGAGTCTGCTTATGTGGCAACACCGGCTGGTTAAAGCAAAGGGGGACATTTATCTTTGCAGTCTCTGCTGGGTATTGCTGAGTACTTTCCTCATCTCACAGAATTCCAGGTGGCATTGGATAGCTTAGCTCAAGCCATTGACATTTCCCCTGCCTTTTGCAGCACTGCTTGCTCCCCATCAGCCTGTGAACGGGAGCAGACAATTCTGGATTGTTTGCTTGAACACAGCATCATGCCTTGATGCCTTCTCCTTTGTGTTGTCACAAGACCTTGCCTGTTATGGCAGGCTTTTAATTATTGACTATTTCCCCCCCCCACCACCACTCTGCAAATGAATTAAGTGAAAGCACAGACAATGCATCAGCTCAATGCCAGCTGCTTTAAAATCAGTGCTTTAATGATACCTAATAGATTTGTGCATTTATGCAACAATAGATGGAATGAGAAGCGAGAGTTTCTAACATCCCTAATCAACTAGCAGATTTCCCTAGACAACCTCACCTGCTTCACCTCAGTTCTAGTCAGCGCTACCTTTACAAGATGGATAACTTTGGCTCTCAAAGCTGTGTTTGTCTAGACCAGACTCTCACAACCTCATGCTCTCTACCCCTACTAGCTACTGCTGGACTTCAGCTCCCATGGCCACTGATCTTTGGACACGCGGCAGGGCATGATGGGAACTGGAGTCCAAAAACATCTGGAAGGCATCAAGTTGAGGAAGAATATTCATAGAATCATAGAATCATAGAGTTGGAAGAGACCACAAGGGCCATCAAGTCCAACCCCCTGCCAAGCAGGAACCACCATCAGACCACTCCTGACATATGGTTGCCAAGCCTCTGCTTAAAGACCTCCAAAGGAGGAGACTCCACCACACTCCTTGGCAGCAAATTCCACTGTCGAACAGCTCTTACTGTCAGGAAGTTCTTCCTAATGTTTAGGTGGAATCTTCTTTCTTGTAGTTTGGATCCATTGCTCTGTGTCCGCTTCTCTGGAGCAGCAGAAAACAACCTTTCTCCCTCCTCTATGTGACATCCTTTTATATATTTGAACATGGCTATCATATCACCCCTTAACCTCCTCTTCTCCAGGCTAAACATGCCCAGCTCCCTTAGCCGTTCCTCATAAGGCATCGTTTCCAGGCCTTTGACCATTTTGGTTGCCCTCCTCTGGACACGTTCCAGTTTGTCAGTGTCCTTCTTGTACTGTGGTGCCCAGAACTGGACACAGTACTCCAGGTGAGGTCTGACCAGAGCAGAATACAGTGGCACTATTTCTTCCCTTGATCTAGATGCTATACTCCTATTGATGCAGCCCAGAATTGCGTTGGCTTTTTTAGCTGCCGCGTCACACTGTTGGCTCATGTCAAGTTTGTGGTCAACCAAGACTCCTAGATCCTTTTCACACGTACTGCTCTCAAGCCAGGGTGGCCCAACCTTGCATACAAAGTGGGCCGCAAGGGCGCTTTGATGTGGAACCTGTGGGCTGCCAAAAACTGACACCCCTTTTAGCCTTGTGGCAAAGTAAGGCCAGGTTTTGAGAAGGAGGCGCAAGGGCTCTAACAAGGTCCTAGAGCCCTCCCACCTCCTTCCCAAAGCAGGGGAAATGCTAACTGGGCTTTGGGAAGAAGGCAGGAGGATTCTACAACCCTGTCAGAGCCCTCATGCTTCTTTTCCAAAGCCCGGTGCCTTCTCACCCAGCTTTGGGAAGGCAGTGCAAGGTGTCAAATGTCGCTGAGGACCACCAAAAAAAGACCCCAAGGGGCTCATGTGGCCTTCGGGCTATGTGTTAGACCGCCCTATTCTAAGCCCTCCACGTCACCCCATATATGCACACTGAGAGATTGTATAGATTTACCACAAATCACTCTGTTTTCCCCGCAGCCTTCCCAATTGTAATTTTTTATTGGCTTTTTAATCAATCAACAACATGACAATAATATTTCACCGTGTTCATGAGCCCTCTAATCTACACCTGGCATCCGAAACTCATCACTAGACATAATTTTTAAAGGAAAAGATGAGGGGGGGAATTTATACTCATAGTTCATTAATGTTGCAGATTGACTTTAGTTTGTCATTCAAAGAGTTCCCTCCAATAATTCTTCTAAATGAAACACTGTATCTGAACACATTTCATGGATGCAAACCTTTATTTTATTGCTAGATCTAACATGTTCTTTTCCTTCCAATGGGGAGGCTCAAGGTTCCCAGTACCATGGCACCTTGGAAGTCGAACGGAATCCGTTCCAGAAGTCCGTTCAACTTCCAAAACGTTTGGAAACCAAGGCACAGCTTCTGATTGGAAGCCACGTCGGACGTTCGGCTTCCAAAAGAACATTCAAAAACTGGAACACTCACTTCTGGGTTTGCGGCGTTTGGGAGCCGAAATGTTCGACTCACAAGGCATTCAGGATCCAAGGTACGACTGTATTGTCAAGCTGTACATTTATGTATCAGAGCAACTCTGAAAAGCTGGGGGCACTGAAAAACGTTTTCAGGTTTGGTGATGATTTGAGGTGGGGTTGAACTCCTTCTGAAGGAGCAGGCAATAAGTGTGTCAGAGAGAGATGGAGAAGAAGAAGTGATTCAGAACAAAACTGCACAGTTGAAATTGTTGTAGCCTTTTTGATGAGCTGCAAAAGCCAATGAGGTGGATGGAAATCATGCACAACCCATTATTACTGTTGAGAAGGCAGTATCTGCACAATGCTAGTGATCAGGTACACAGATATCAAACTGCTCAACCCCAGAAATACTCCACTACTCTCACAAAACAAACCCAGCTATTTAAATAAAGTCCAATTAATCTGGAGATGGAACTTTTTGGGGGAATCTTTGCAATGCTGTAAGACACACACTGTTCACAGGACAAAAATAAATAAAAGAAGCAAAATAGTTCAATGTTTGTTACAAACACTAAAGATATTTGACTCAAGAGTTGAAGGAAACACCACCAAAAAACAGGTAGTATTTGCCACTATGAAACTTTCAACACTTAAAAAAAATATAATACAATCAAGATCTCAGTTGCAATGGTATGGATATATCCCCATGGAAGCATCAAGCTCCGGTACAATGGATGGAGAGTACTTTAAAAAACCCTCTGTAGCAAGTAAAATAAGATGGGTTAAAATGCATCATGTCACAAGGGCACAGAAGAACAAAATTCACTGAATCACTGCATTGCCCAGGAAACAAGTATCTGAAACAATCTATTGTCACCGCCAGTCCTCCGTTTTGCAAAACTCCACTTGCTTGAAGTCTGGACACATAATGGAGAAGGTCTTTACTGTTCATTGATGCCTGAAAGCGCAATCCTCAGAGCTCAATTTCCCCCCGGTTTGTATAGTTCACAACAAATACAGACTCATCTGAAGTGAAATAGCATCACCTGGAAGTTTTAAATCACATCTGTAGCTTTTGTTTGTTTGTTTTAGCGACTGCCTTAAATCTGATTGCATTCTCAGAATCCGTTGCTCACAGCATGAAAAAGAGAGAATACGGTGCAATGTATAAGCATTGAGTGAAGAAAGGACTTCATAAGCATTTTAAATCGTACACATAATACTGAGTAATGCCACTTTGCAGAGAAAAACTCAAACAGTTCAATTAACACTTTCCCCTCTGTGTTGCAGCAGAGAGCAGATGAGAGATTCTCATATATCTGTCCTCTAAAGTGCTTAATACTGCATTATAAATGTTGTTTACTTGAATATTCTCCCTATTTCCTGTTGATTTCTGTAGAAACTTCAGGAATAAAACACTTACAAGATGGATTCTTATTGCTGTAGATGTTTAAATGATGAAAACTAATTTGCAAGCTTCCTGCTGAGACACATCTGAATATTTAAAAATTCATTTGCTTTGAAGATTTAAAGACCTGTAAGTCTTTGATGATATCTTGATTTTTTAAAATTTGGTTTCATTATGAATGGAAATAATCCAAAACTTTTTAGTGTCAGATCAGCTTTTAGAGTGGGGGAAAAACATGTTCTTCAAAGCTATTGCTTCCATCTAATATTTCTGGAATACATCCATATGTACAGCTTGCGATCTGTTACAGTGTTTACGTTTTAGGATATACAAATATGGATGTAACACACTACAATGCAGGCCATAAAATATTAATCTGATTCATTCATATGGCACTGATGAAGGCAGAGGAAAAACAATATGGGTGCTGTCCGCTAGTTTCGCGCACATAGCATAATGTTGGCAAGTACAGCTTCAGTGAGCATATATTATAACCTCTGCTGGGTCCTACTCAAGCGAAGCACACACAACATCCATCAATATAAATGGAGGAAATGCCTAGTGTTCTTAAGCAGAAGGAAGGCTGCCAAGTCAAATGCATGCTGCGAAACAACTGGCCCTGATCGTTCTCTTCTCATATGGCAGATACACAAGTCAACTGTTATTTTTGCATCAAGGGGCTATCACAATTGGCAATGTCACATCCAATTTGCTCAACAAGACTTATTTAGCTAGTACCGGAGTCTCATGTTGCACTGTAATCTTTGAGCCCAAACATGTCTTTACTGTTGTGTTTGTCTACCTACACAGGTTCAGATCAGACACACACACCACACTATCATTTATCGTAACCACTGTGCAGAGATGAAGCCAAGGCCTGAGCTTCCGAACACACAGCAAACAAAACGCAGGTAATTTATTTATTCTGACATTATATTTCCAAGCTTTCTAAGCAAGTGTCAGGTCCAGACAGCACACAGTGATTTAATATAAAGATATAACAAAACTGTTTAAAATAAAATAAATTTTAAAATTAGTTAAATGGCTGCTTTTTTTTAAAAAAAAAGGCATGCTGATTAAAACTATGTTCAATGCATGGTTAAAAGCAGACAATGAGAGGAGTCAAACTCTTGGAAGTTTTGTTCTGTAGTCATAGTGTCAAAATCAAAAAGGTCACATTAGAGTTCATTATCATCTATTTTCTTAGCTCTTAACGCTTAAAATTTGATTCCATGATAAAGCAGCACCTGGAAGCAGCGCAATGGTGTTTCTATGGTCTGCCAATTCACAGGTCGTTCCAAACCAAAGTTAAGCTCCTGTAAATGTGATGTGGCAGCCACATGATTTCTTAACTACACCTCTGAGAGCAGATTCTGCTACTTAGCCACACACTTAAATGCTCCATTGCAGCATGGCAAGCAGGTGTGTGGGTTTTATAGGAGAAACTGAAGCAGTTTTAGTTGCCTAGAAGGGAATACAAATGTCTCATTTGGAATGGGGGCAAGCAAACACTCCAGTTTTGAAATTTATTAATATATTATTTAAACGTTTTACAAATAACATATTTAGATATACCATATTTTTCTGTCTATAAGATGCCCCTATTTGGGGAGACTCATATTTAAGAAAATGGGGGGAGATGGCCCCGTGTATAAGACGCCTCCTAATTTTTGACATTATTTTTTAGGGGGGGAACCTAGTCTTATACTCTGAAAAATACGGTTCTATGATTTTTATAATTATATTTATAGTGTAGGGAGAAACTGAATAGCATAAGAACAGGAATCCCCACAAGGATGACAAAAAATGAACTTCTGCATCCTCATACATTATATCTTGAATGCTATAATGTTATAATGACACTGCAGGTGCTTACCTTTTTGTATCACAAATGGCTTTCTGTCTCAAATAATTATGATATAATATAAGCTCTCCTACTTCGAGGTTATAAAAACCTCTCATTTGCAGTGCAATTGCTATTCTTTCTATCCCAAAGGACACAGAGCCTGCTATCAAGTAAAGCTTTTAAGAGAAACATTTAAAGCTGGTGTTAGACTGTAGTGCTCTCAATCTATTTAAAACACACACACACACCACTTCCATTAAACCATTAATTGCTCACTAAGATTACTATCACTGGTATTTGCCTTAGAAATCCTGAAAGACTAACATAGCACTCAGCTTTAGCCACAGTGGAACTTGATTATGAATGGACGAAAAAATATATAATACTTAGCTCTAGATCCTCCACTAGACACAACAAAAAACAAAAACCTTTTCAAACGTTTTAACAGAATTGATGTGGCCTGTTCCTCACACAATGCTAAACCAGGGTTATAAAACCATAGCTTAGTATGTGTGAACCCAGCCCAGCAGCTTAATTATGGTTTATTAACTATGGTTAAAGGTCACTTGATAACTATGGTTTGTAGTTGCTGTATAAAATCTTAGTTAACATTAACCATAGCTTAGCATTATGTGTGAACCTAGACTTTCTCCTTAACTTTGGATAAGAAGCCATCATCATCCAATATCTACAGAGCTGTTTGTGAAGACGGGGAAAAGATTGAACCACTTCCAAAGCTCAGTTGCTTTCGCTGGCACTTTTAACTGTTGTGTGACATAATAAATCAAGGTTTAAGTGATCACTATGCAAAAGCCTCAATGTTAACTATGGTTAACATTAACCATGGTTTGGCTTTACACGTGAACCAGGTTAGTTCTGTTCAAATATTACAGATTTTCAGCTTAAGTATGTTCAAACTCCTCCCAATCCACAGTATCTATCGGCCTATTCGTATCAGTAGGACTCACCTCCTAATATTAAAGCTAAGGTTGTTCACGGGTCTTTGGTCCAAATTTATAACCAATTTATTTAGCCTTGTGGGCTTTCCTCCACTCATTCGGGTGTAATGGGCAATCACAACCACCTCAAGCACGGAGAGAACAAATTTGTAATTTTTCTGAGAAGCATTCCCGGTGCAATTTCCCAATTGAAAGCACTTGGGAAGAGGTATCACTAATAAATTAAAGGCAAAGTGTAAAGTCAGCATGACAGTACTTTCTCCACTTCAGCCATAACAATTCAGTGAAGGGGAACATAAGCTTTTTGCTAATTAAGAAAAGCTGCGAGTAGGCACACAACCCCTTGTAAAATCTTTTTGTCATATTTTCATGTGGCTCCTCTAGACTGATGTCGTTGCTGAGTGTGCATCTCTACCTCTTTTAGAAAATAAAAGGGGGGAGTTTTAAGCCTTTAATTAAGTTACTTATTCTGGGCACAGGGTCTGAGTGCAAAAAAATAAAAAAATAGGAATAGCTCTTGGCTTTCGAGCCCATTTCTCTATGCTCTATGGATGGCAACTTAACATTGGCTCCTATTCTCCTTAAGCCTCTCAGTAGTGCCACTTGTGTGAAATGATTCTCCTAGATTTTTCTCTCCACCATTCTAGTACATTTTACCCACCCCCTTTCCCCCTTCTGTGACACAGCTGAATTTTTATGAATGTCAATGTTTGTGTTTAAATCCACATGTTCAGTAATGGAGAGTCATTCCTTGAATGCCTAAGCCAACTGCATGAAAGTCAGTGCCCCCATCAATCAGCCCGAACACTGAGATCCAGCTCTGAGGGCCTTCTGGTGGTTCCCTCATTGTGAGAAGTGAAGTTACAGGGAACCATGCAGAGGGCCTTCTCAGTAGTAATGCTTGCCATCAGATGTCAAGGAAATAAACAACAATCTGAAGGCAGCCCTGTATAGGGAAGTTTTAAAAGTTTGATATTTACTATGTTTCAAGTTTTAATTTGGTGGAAGTTTCCCAGAGTGGCTGGGGCAACTCAGTCAGATGGGTGGCATATAAATGTATTATTATTATTATTATTATTATTATTATTATTATTATTCTGTCAGCTAGGATGGAGACCACACAGTTCCCTGCAGCCTTCTAAATCAGGTAGCTTTGCACACTTTCGTCTAACACACACAAAAGACAAAGTTAGGAAGGCTACTTCAAAGCACATCAAAAACAGCAGTGGTTTTTGATAGTGAAGAAAGCAAAACCAAAGCTTAATTGGCTCTTTCAGCTCAGCTCTAATACAAGGCAGCCCTAGCAAACATGGGAAACAATTACATTCAGTTGCATGCTCCCTGTCTAGCAGCCGGAATATTTCCCTGTTTCATGTTGCTCGAAACCAAATAATCCCTCTTTCCTTATAAGTGAAATACAGCTCAAAGAAGGAATGTACATAGCTGCCCTGGAGTGCTCTGAATGACAGCTGCAATCCTGGCACCCTGTCAAGAAAGTATTCAATGGAGGTGCATTAACTTTTAGTTCTGAGATTCAATACTTTCATCAGCTAGCTCCTAATCAGCACAGAGGGCTAACATATGCTGACACAACTGTACCAGCTTTGAAGAATACCAAAAAAGGGTCATGTTTATGCAATGTCTAACAACACCCCTCCTTCAAATACATCCATGCTCTGATGGAAACAAGCTCTTCCTTTCATGTCTCTGAACGCAACCTTTGCTTAACTTCACAGAACCACATCAATACCACATTGAGGTACTCTCGACCGGGGTTTTCTTCGCTTGTCATTTTGCCAACACTCTCCCCCAATACCATGCCCTCTCCGGTTGAGAAACCCTTTGAATATTATTTTTAATTGGAGAGTACATCAAAAAGCAGGATTACTATTGACTTCTTTAGCATCATTTTGTATAATTACAGAAAGATAATTTCTGAACTGCACAAATGATTCTGAAGTGGATCAAGCTGTGGGTCCAATTGATCCAGCAGCTCATCTCTAACAGCAGCTTGCTGAAGCTAGAATCTCTTTCATTATAGACACTACAAACCCTTTGGGCTTTGATGCACAGGTGGGTGGTTTCAGATTTAACACTAAACTGATTTGTTTGTAGGCCGAATGTTGTTTCCTATTTCATCATGTTAACTATGTCCAAATGTGCTTGTTTACAGTAAAGCAGGCTTCCTCAGGCTGGTTCCCTCCAGATGTTTTGCACCGCCAACCCCAGCCACCATGCCCAATGCTTTGGGGAGGGGGTGTCTATCAACATCAGGAGAGCAACAGCTTGAGGAGAGCAACAGCTAAATTTGAATCTTTGACAACAGTGTGAAAGATTCAAATTTTGAAACACAATCCTCTAACAACCACTAGGAAAGAATTCAGCTCAGTGGCAGACCAACTGCTTTGCACACACAAAATGTCAGCAGAAGGAGGGCAGAACAGGATTAGAAGCTGAGAGTCAGAGCACGTGCACAGACAGGCCCAATCCTGCTGCCTCTCCTCCCGCTCTCTCAGCTTGGGCAGAATCCTGC
This sequence comes from Podarcis tiliguerta, assembly GCF_965153285.1. Classification (NCBI taxonomy): domain Eukaryota; kingdom Metazoa; phylum Chordata; class Lepidosauria; order Squamata; family Lacertidae; genus Podarcis; species Podarcis tiliguerta. The sequence goes on from NC_139536.1 coordinate 106,115,740, forward strand.
ACTTGGCTGAGCAATGCGCCAGACAGGCCCAGAGGAGAACTCCACTCCCTTAAGGTAGTATTAATTTGCTCAGGAGGGATCCAGAGGGAAAGGACATAGCTAGAGCTTAGTTTCAGCAATGCCTTCACTGTTGAACCAGGGACAATGCTGTTTTCTTGGGGCAGTTTGGTCAAACTCATGCTGGTAGCTTCGAGAACACTGTCCAACCATCTCATCCTCTGTCGTCCCCTTCTCCTTGTGCCCTCCATCTTTCCCAACACCAGGGTCTTTTCCAGGGAGTCTTCTCTTCTCATGAGGTGGGCAAAGTCTTGGAGCCTCAGCTTCACGATCTGTCCTTCCAGTGAGCACTCAGGGCTGATTTCCATAAGAATGGAGAGGTTTGATCTTCTTGCAGTCCATGGGACTCTCAAGAGTCTCCTCCAGCACCATAATTCAAAAGCATCAATTCTTCGGCGATCAGCCTTCTTTACAGTCCAGCTCTCACTTCCATACATCACTACCGGGAAAACCATGGCTTTAACTATATGGACCTTTTCCACTTCCTAGCTATCATAATTTGTGCAGCTGTCAATAAATTTGTGAGCAATTCTTTCATAGCCTGCGAACCTTCTACCCCATCGTAAATTGATAACAATGCTACCTCTTGACTTTTGGTCAGCTTTAACCCAGTGGTTTCTGTTATCTCCTTAAACACCCTTTGCCAGAAAAAAAAATGTACATATTTCCATCTTCAAGGATGCTGCACTGGTGCAAACGGGCCCAGCCTACTCGCAGGAGTGCTTGTTTGCTTGTCTAGTCCCCCAGCTCAGGACAATAACCACGGAAATGACGGTCGCCACCCCACTGCTGAAAAGGAGGTATGCCCAGTGTTGGGACAATGTCTTAGCTTATACCTAGGCCTGTACCCTAGAGCGCTGCTATGAGCCTTCAAATTGTGTCACCTCTAGCTCTATATTTAGGCATTGTAGTGGATTCTGGAACAAAGCCATTGGCAACAATTGTGCTGTGAGTCCAAATACTGGATTATCAAGTGGCAGCCGGAATGGAAGGTCCCAGGATCCGTCCCTGGCATCTCCAGGTAGGGCTGAGAAATACTCCTGCCCAAATACCCAGAGAGCTGAGTATATCCAGTCAATATATGTGATACTGAGTTGAATGGACCAAGGACCTGACTTTGCATGAGTCGGATCATTCCTGTGCTTCTACTACGCAACAACAGAGTCAGGAGTATTAGCACGCCAGAGATGACTGACACAGATTAGAATTATATAACATGACAGGTGCCTGAGCATTGCATCCTTTTCCCCCAGATAGCAGACTTTCTTTGGTTCTTGGTGATATGCCTTCTTGCTCTAAACTATCCTTAGTACTCAATGTTAAGAGGAGTAGGCAAATGTCTCGTTTTCTTGGATAATGCAAATGCAGTTAGGGCCAAGAGTGGGTTAAGAGCTACTCAGAACATCCAAGGCCACTCACTTAAACCTGCACTTCTACATACGAGTCTGAAATGTAGGAATGATATGTTGCATATATACACTTAGATTCTATGAGACTTACTCCAGGCTCAAGAGATGTTTTTGGCATTTCTGAATATTGCAGCTCACCTTCAAATGGGGCTGCAGTTTTGTAAACCCTGCCTCCAGCTCACCTCCCCAAAGAACTCTTTCTCTCTAGACATCAAGCCATAATTAAAATGACTTTTAAACAATATGTCTTTATAGTATTTTTCCGAGAGATCTTGCTCTCATTTCAATGCTTAGGAATTCAACTCATAAGAACAATATTTTAAAAAATGAACCACACAAACATTGTATTCTAAGCCAAGGATGTGGAATGTGTGGTGCTCCAGATGTTGGACTCCAAGTCCCATCAGCCTAGCCAGCGACATCCATGGTCAGGAATGATGGGAACTGTAGTCTCACAATATCAGTTCCTCCATCCCTGTTCAAAGCAAAAGCAGCATTCTCACATGGATTATGACCTTCCTTACCTGGGTAAGGATTTTAAAGGATAGGGCCAGGAACCAATAGTTTCTATGTAATGCAGACAATATGCACTTACAGTGTACTGGAAAGTTTAAAAAAATCCTTAGAATTAACAACTCTAGATAGATCTGTTACTCATATCAATCATCAATTTCATGTGCTTATCTTAAGTTGTTTCACTCACCCGTCTGTTAAAAATTCTGAGGTCTTTTATTACAGTTTAATGCAATATTTATGCTAGCCTAAATTACAGATTGACATAATTATTAATCATGCAAAGAGTAACAAGAGACCAAGTTTGCGACAGCACAATCCATCAGATTCATGGCACCTTCTCTTAACTCAGCTCATGAGAAAAGCAATTGAAACCTATTAGTTTATCTGACATGTAATTCGTTACTTCTGACTAAATGATTATTCCTAAATGATTAGGAGAAGTAATGTCTGAAATAAGCCATTTTCTTGAAGGAACGCTAACCATGAGAACTGATAAAACTGCTCACAATCCAGACTAGCTTTCCCATAAAACTCTCTCTGTGCTGCAGAGGTTATTATTAGATGTGGGTCAGCACTAGGGTTGCAGTACCTGTTTCTTATCATTTCTTCAAGTTTATTAAATTGTACATTGAAATCCATTTCAACTCCCACTGAGACTAAACTACACTTCACACTGCGGCCTTTTCTAATGTAACCCTGAAGGCCTTTTTTCTTCTCCTGCAAAGCAGCATTGAGAGTGGGCAATTTGCAACCAAGAAGCAGTGGAGTTTCTTAAACCTTCTCTACTCAATGCATTGGTGGGACATGGGTGGCGCTGTGGGTTAAACCACAGAGCCTAGGACTTGCCGATGAGAAGGTTGGCAGTTCGAATCCCCGCGACGGGGTGAGCTCCCATTGCTCGGTCCCTACTCCTGCCAACCTAGCAGTTCGAAAGCACGTCAAAGTGCAAGTAGATAAATAGGTACTGCTCCGGTGGGAAGGTAAACGGCATTTCCGTGCACTGCTCTGGTTCGCCAGAAGCGGCTTAGTCATGCTGGCCACATGACCCGGAAGCTGTACGCTGGCTCCCTCAGCCAATAAAGCGAGATGAGCGCCGCAACCCCAGAGTCAGCCACAACTGGACCTAATGGTCAGGGGTCCCTTTACCTTACCCACTGCATTTCCTCTGAACCCTTCCCTGGACCATGACTTGGGAGCCTAGAATTTGGATCCCCATGAAGCTCATGTGCGGCTTGCATTCTCTTAGCCTAACCTTCAAATGCAAATATGTGCACATCTGATCTCAGATACGGCATTATTTTTCTTTCCTCCGGCATCAGATGTGATTGTTAGGTTTCTCTTGCTATCAAGTGCCTCTCAATAATAGCTGGCAAGTAGAGTTCCCAGGGTTTCGAAGTAACAAGAGTAAACACTCTTTTGGGAAGTGACAGATGTGTGATTGCCACGTCAAACTAAGGATAGCTGAGAGAGGTGTTGTCGAACGTCTGACCCCATTAACTTTGAAGGCAATGCTTCTTTGCTGGAGTCACTCCATCTTCTTCATAGGGACAAAATGGATTGGCTAGGCACCTTTATCAATAAGCATTAAAGATTTAATACTTTAAAATGCTGCATGGTGGATGTCCATCTTTATAATCAAATCAAAACAAACATGATGTTTTTATTGTTTAGAAAGAAGATCCTTGGCTAGCCTTGCACATAATCATCAGGAACATAAATCTGAGATTACTTTTGTTTTCTGGGAGCAAACTTCAGATCAAGGATTGAACGACTTATTTTGGAAGGGGTTCCTCTCCCTCTTGAACCTGCACAGCACCCACATAAAAAAAAAAAACCTTGGAAAATTGTGCATTTTTGCAGCTATTGTTGAATCCCCTCCAAGATACGGTATGTGCATGCCATGTGGACAATTCACTAGGCAGAGGCTTTGTGGGCGGTCTGCTCTTGAACACACTCTACTCCTCCTACCTTCAGAGCAGACAGTTTGTTTCTGTCATCATCATTTCACCTAATAACAAAAGGTATACCGCATTCTGAATCAATTTAAAAATGAAGGTTATCTGATCTATACATCCCAAGAGTGTTTAATGCAATGCACATAAACAACCTGTTCAAATGTTGTTGCTCTCCTGTGCTGGCCACACACCAAGGCTTCAGGCCAGTGGCTATGGATTCCACAGCCCAGAGATGATCCTGGCAAGCCATTGAGAAGCAGTGACCATTAAATTGCCACTCATCTCCACCAACTTTATTATTACTTAAAACGTCCCATGAGAGATTAAAACGTTCAACGCACAGCCCCTTTCCCATAATTGCAGTAGATTGTTCTTGCTAAAGAAGCCTTCTAGAATCGATTCCCATTGGATCAGTCTTGTGGCAAATTGAAGGAGGGAGGTTTTTTTCCTCTTGCTGCTCAAAGGCTGCAGATCTGCCTGCAGATGCCCCGCTTCTCAGAGTTGTGGTACTCTTTGCAGGCACATTATTTAGGAGGATGAGGAATAGGAAAAGAAACTGGAGGAGCTGGCCATGAAACCATGAAAGAGCCCAAACACATGTTGATTGCCATCTTGTGAAGTGGAAGCGAGGAAGAAGCTCATCTGGATTTTATATTATACCCGGAAAAACAAGCTGTTTTTAATTAAATTCTTCCCTCTGCCCGTTCCCCAAAATAATCAGGATAAGCCCTGGGAGAGCATAAATTCTCAAAAAGGGGGCTAAATATGACAGCCGCTAGAAGCATTTGGTTTCAAGTGGAGACAAGATGATGCTTGAGGGTATGCAAATCAACTCAGGCAGCAGATTGCCTTGAGTCCTGGATCTAAAGCCCATGACTGCTGCCACCATGTAATTTAGGAGCTTTGTCAAAACGTATATTGCTCCTTGCAATTTGTTTTACATCCACTTTTCTCCTTGTTGCTGCAGTTGCACAGTTGCATCTCAGAGGTTTTACTCAGCTGCCTTTCATTCATGCATGCATTCATTCTCTCTCTCTCTCTCACACACACACACTTGCCAGAACTCAACCAAAGTAAATAATTTCCCCAACACCTGAGCCCAACCACTTGCTCCAACCCAGAGGATTAAATGAATTGGCAACTCATTCTGGCCCCTGTGCAAAAGGAGATTTGTGTGACGCATCATTTGGAAAACGATGATGAAAAGGAAGCATACCTGAGCCTTACATTTGAAACATTTCATCAGCAGCACCTATTGGTTTGATTTTTATCCTGCTCTTCCCCTCAAAGGAGCCCAGGGCTGCCATGCATCATAAACAGCATAGCATAATTAGAAGTATTACAAAGATTTAAAATAATTCAAATCAACATTCTAGCATCCATTCTTTTCATATTGGGGAATTTCCAGATGTTGTGATCTAACCTAATCAGCACAGGTAACTCTTAGGGATGCTTGGGTGCTGTGACAACGGCTAGAGGGCCACAAGCTCCCCATTCCCTGTTGTAGAATGAAGCAACACAGCTGTAACACACATCCTGAACAAGGCAAAATGTTTATTGTTAGCTTGCAAGCTAAGAATGCAGGGAGGCATCAGGAAATTAAGCAACCTTACCCTAAGAATGCAAGGAGATTGCTTCATGCAATCCGTTCACATAGCAACCACTACTTCAAATCAAATTCCCTTCCCCATGAAATACTGGATAAGACTTAAATTTCAGGCTGTCACACTATCGAGCAATGGTTTCATGGAATCATGCCACAAATGGAAACATTCTGAACTGCACTTGAGGTTGACTCTATCAAGAACAGCTAATTCACAATCATTTTATAAGGAGACTTCCAATAGCATAACAGCATTAAGAGGTGCAATGTTCCTCTTGGCTAGTTTTCACTTTTTAAAATGGTTTCTCGTGATGTTTTGTTACCCCTCTCCCTTCCACACACAGTTGGCAACTGGGTTTGAGGAGAATGACTATTTAAATGAGCACACACAAGCAAAATTATGCACTGCTAAACTAGAGAAGGTAATGTATCTGGAATAGTTTACAATGATATAAGCAGCCATGGGCTGTTTTCTAGACATTTTCTCAGGGAGTGGGGAAAGATCTGGAGGTATTCAATACTTCCAATACGGTGGTACCTCTGGTTGCGAATGGGATCCGTTCCAGAGGCCCGTTCTCAACATGAAAGGAACGCAACCCACAGTGGCACGTCTGTGCACATGCGGATTGCGATTTGCCGCTTATGCGCATGCATGTGACATCATTTGCGCATGCGCAAGCGGCGAAACCCGGAAGTAACCCTTTCCAGTACTTCCGGGTCGCTGCAGGACTTAACCTGAAAGAACGTAACATGAAGCAGACGTAACATGAGGTATCACTGTACTTCTGAAACTTATTCAAATGTTTATGAGCACAAAATATTGTTAGCCTAAAATCTATACTTATGATCTGGATAGGAGGGTCACACCCTCTCCCAAAGACCTTCCCCCAAGAGCCGTACTGTACGTACTTAATCTTGTCACATGGCTCTATTCATAGTCTGCCTGCTGGGTAGAGAATTACCTACCGTGCTCACATGGGTCTAAAATAAGTAGCACTTTGGAAGCACATCGATTTCAATCTCATAAAGTCTTCTTTGAGGCATTGCAATCTATTTCACGTATTTTATCCTTCCCCCTATCTCCCCCTAGAACAGAGTAGATTGAACTGGTTTTTGAACTTCCAAGCAAATGAACTGTGTCCTGAACTTGTATGCAAAATTCCATGTCAATATCTTGATGTTCAGCTGAGTCACCAACCTACAAACAAACAAATATCTTAATGTTTGACTGAGTCATCATCTTACAAAATGAAGCAGAAGGGTGAATCAGACAAAGCTACACTTCACTTGGACAGCAATCTTGCCAAATACCAATATCAATAATAAAATTAAAAATGATACCTATCAATGTTCCTTTCTTTTCAATATCAAAGGTTTGTATCAATAGTAGTAGTGATCTTCCATACATTGTCCCTATGCTACTGCTGTCAATGGGGAAAAAATGGTATATGTGTGTTTCAACAAGATAAAGTGCAAGGAAAACAATAGAACCGCTGAAGTATAAACTTTTCCACCACAGAAGTCAAAGGTATTTTAAACTCTGAATGTTTAGAAACACAATAGGAGACAATTGTCAAAGGCACTTTTAAATTCTTAGCAATGCAGACTTGGAACTAAGAAACAAAATACAATATTAGTAATGCAGTAGACGGAGTGTCTGTTGCCTTTTCAGCAACTGAAGATCTTCAATAAGCCTTTTAAGACGATGTCTTTATCCCAGCCATCAGCATCTGTACTGGAACTATTCATAACTGATTTTATACGTGGAGTTATTTTCAAATGTTTCTATGGAATGGTTTGAATTTTATGTACGGAACTGTGTGGAACTGTTTTCACACTTGTTTTATGGTCGTGGCTGCTTTATAATTGTATATTTTGCTGTTGTAACCCACCTTGGGACCTTGTGGTTAAAGGCAGGTAAGAAATCTAATAAAATGAAAAATAAAGTAACAATAATTATTATTCATTGTTGTTGTTGTTGTTGTTGTTGTTGTTGTTGTTGTTGTTGTTGTTGTTTTTAAGCCAGGCAGCGCCCGCAGGTATCATATGTATAAAGGTGGGGTGTTGCCATGTATAGCAGTGACCATAACACCAATTTTTAAGCTGCAGTGCTAACAGCTGATGGTCCAGACCAAGTTTTGAACCTGCTGATGCTGATGCTGGGGAGACCTGTGGTTGGAAGATACAACCCCCTTGAACCAAGTCCCATAGCACCGGGGCCTGTCAAACAGAAGTCTGGACTCTTGCAGGCACCTTCCCTTAGCCTGAGGAACTGAATACCACTTACAGTACCCCACCAGTTCTATGGAGCATGGAGCACACCAGATGAGAGGCCATGGAATGAAAGAGATGTGCCCATCTTCAGGCCAGGGAGTTGGCCCTTCCACAAAGGGACAGAGCCTAGGTGAGACACACTGGAGGCAAAGGCTCCAAAGGGCCAATCCGATGCTCCTTCCATAGCATGCCAAGCTCCCCATGCCTCACACCTCCCCTTCTTGGTAAGGGGCAGTGGTCCATGGTGTTGTGAAGCCAGGGGAGAAACAGAGGCGCACCTTTGCCACCCCACAGGCAGCAACTAAGCAAGAAGAGCACTTGGAGCTATCCATGGTACTGCAACCCTACCCACCCACCTTGCCTTGCCTTGCGGACTCTCTGCAAGACCAGAACCGGACAGATGCAAAGCAAGATGGACTCTCCTCTAAGATGTGACCTACTTAGAAATAGCACGAGACAACCCTTTTGCCAGCAGGGGCATTGATGCCTTTTTGAAAGGCTTATCCAACTGGGTAATCGTTATGATTGCATGCCAGAGCTGCTGTCTCTCTGCACCTGAGTCAAAATGGAAAGCCATCATTTTTGCCAGCTTCCCCTTCTCTTGGAAAGGGTTTGTTTCTTACAATATCCAATGCTTGTGAGCAAACCCTGCACCTGAGCCCATTCAAAACCCAGATGGATAAAGCATTTGGCCAAATCCAAGCCTTGTCTGCACCTGTAATCAAGGACAGATCTTGCATACAACAATACATCTTGGATTCTCAGTAACAATACTGATGTCAGGGTGCAGGCCAAAAGGCTATGCAATTCATAAGCCACCCCACTTTGAAGCTCAGTAACCTACGCCTTTTATTCTAAAAGTCAAATGTATTTGTTAGTTAAGGTCAGATATATGAGAGAGAAAGTACAAAGGCAGAACATTTACAAAACCACAAACCCAGACATTTCCTGCCTTCAAAGATTTCAAGTTTAAAACGGTTGTACATGAATAGATTGCTGTGATGATTACATCGTTTTACCTGTTTTTTAAAAGAATGAACCAAAAGGAAAGATAATAGAATCTAGGGAAAACTAGCAAAAATGAGGTATTCTATTAATAACAACATCATAGAAGCTGTCAAAATGGTTTTCTGTTCCCTACTGTATCATCTAATTTTATGCATGTCATTAATGTCTCTCCACTGGGATGCCATGGGTATACACCATTGAACATGTGAATAAAGAGGCTTGTAGAATTGTTAACATATAAATGAATTCATCAGTTCAGCTAGAAAAAAAAATGAAGCATAGGAAAATAAAAAGTGGATGGACATTTAAAAGACAATCAGTCTGCAATCTCAATTAATGCAACTGTTTTACAAGTTTCCTGATAGCATCTTGCCTCATCGTCTTTCACAGCCATTTGTCTGGGAGACGGCTTCCAGTCTCCCAGACAAATGAGTGTTGCTCATACAGAGTATCAAACCATTTAATAATATTCCAATTTCAGGTCATGTATAAGAAAAAAATCCCAACAACTTTCTGAAAAGAGTCTTCTGACGTCAAAGGTAGATTCTCACTGCACTGCGCACAGAAACAGCTATCAAATTCAACTGTGCATGAAAATCTAGTTAATTTTTCACTGTAGCACTTCAACAGTACTCTGCAACATAGCTCTATGCTGAACTGTCATTTAAAATCCAAAGGATCATTCTCAGATTGAAACCTTGCCCTGCACACATTTGGGAGCAGACACCAGCAAGACTACCTATTCAAGTATGCATAGCCCCCAAACTATGCAGGTAGCTCTATGGCAAAGACACCCATTGCTCTTAGCAATGTATGTCATCCTGATAGTGCTACCACTGTGTTGCTATCCATCTGTCTAGAGAGACAATGGAGTATGCCTCTGGGGGTCAAGTCAAACTGCTGCATCACTAGCAACAAAGTGACCTCCCTGGGACCAGGGGCGAAGGAAGGTGACGTGACACCTGGGGCAGGCATCGCTACGTAGGGCACATGTGCAGCACTGCTATGTATGATGCATGCGGCATACGTAGCGACGTCGCACATGCGCTGTATAGTGGTTAGTTGCCGACGCCGCTCCAGCGCTGTACGGATGGTACAGGGATCCCTCCGTACCCGCTACAGCCGCAAGCAGAGGATCCTGGCTGGTGACAAACTGCTATACAGCGCATGTGCAGTGTCACTACGTATAGCACATGCATGTGACAATGCACATGCGCTGTACTTAGCAGTTTGCTGCCAGCAGTGGGATCATCTGCTTGCTGTTGCAGCCGTGAACGGAGGATCCTTCACATGTGGCTGTGGCAGCACAATGGCTGCTCGCGCCATCGCCAGCCCCCGCAGGGTGACTTCTTGTCACCCCCGCAGACATGGAACCCGGCGCACACCGCCCCCCCACCCCCGTTGCGGCGCCACTGCCTGGGACACAAGTCTGGGCAGTGTATATGGAGATCCTGGGCTGCCCAGATGACAAGACCCCTCTCTCAGCCTAGCTGCGCCCTTCCCAGGAAGCTAATAGCAAACATATCAGTTGTCTCTTTTTAAAGCTGAAATTACCATAAAGCTTAGTTTTGCTGCTCCGTAGGTACCAATTTCACGATTATTGGAGCCTAGGAGTTTTACAGATGAAGTGCATAAAACAGCTGTTTTATAGCTTCTATGATAGCAATGTGATTGCGTGGTGAGAACTATGATTTCAGAGACTCTGAAAGCAGGCAGAAAGTTGTGCTTATTTTTAAAAATCGTGGTCAGAATCAAAAAAATCATCAAACAAGACTCACCATCTTCCCATACCCTGCATATATTTTCATGTGTGAAATCTGAGACCTTTCACTTGTTAACTAAGCACACTGATTTGACCCCCAAAGTTAGGATCTTTGGAGGGGAAATGAATAAAAATTGTGTGTCCGGTTTTTGTGCAAACCTTCTGATTGCAGAGGTGCTAATGCTCCTACTATCTGGCTATCTTTTGGAAACATTAGATTATGAGAACATGATGCATTAAGCAGCTTTTCTTTGCCATCAATTGTCACAGATACAGTCTTTCTGCTGAAATCATTTTTGTCTTGTGTTTGCTCATCTAGTTAGCATTTCGCCTGAGCCAGATAACAGAAATATATTGTCTGTTTGGGAGGGCTAAGTGGCTTACTTCAGCTCCTTTTATTTTCCTTTATGTTCCTGGCTGCCTTTTTTGTATTTATAGCTAGAGCGAGTGAGTGAGTGATTTACTCACATGTATTCTGCGCCTGTAAATGAGCCAATCACTTCCTGATCATTCTAACACTTCCGTTTCCTTCCGAAAATGTTGCTAGCCTACACTTTTAGAGACATTGTTCACAAACTCACAAAGGTTGCTGTAAATACAACATTTACAATGCAATCCGATCCATGTTTATTCACTGAACTAATTCCCAATGGGTTCAGTGCAGCTTACTCCCAGGTAAGTGTGTATAGGATTGCAGCCTTAGAATAGCCCCATTAGAAATAATAGTTTAATACCAAGAAGTATGTTTTTTTTAAAATGAAAATAGTTAGAAGGGGGGAAAATGGAAATCTGGCAAAATATTAGTGATGAATTATTATTTGCACAAAATATAAGAGCTCTTCAACACAAAGAAAATCTCGCATTGGCCCAACCGCCTTCCTGTTCTGCAACATTTTATTCTAACACGAAATCCTTTTCTAGCTTACATAAGAGCTAATAAAACATTTACTAGTACAGCCTAAAACTGTGGTTCTTCACTGAATCCTCATTTTAATCTACAATAAATATATTGTTTGCATCAGGGCTGGTCCTAAATTGTAGTGCTGAGATATCCTTTTGGAAGACTTAAGGAATATTTCACTTTAATTTTAACTATTGTAACGGATTGCTTTAATTTTGGTTCTGTTCATTTTGGCTGTTAAGTTAAATTGTGAACACAACTGTTTTATAAGATGAAATTAATAAAATGTGGTTACAAAAACTATAATAGCTAATGCTTCACTGTTGGAAGGGCATCAAAAATTTAATCTGCCTGAACAGCACCAAAAAACTGGAGGATCATAGATGAAACACTGTGCTGTAGAAAAGAATGGGGGGAGAGAATCTCTATCCATTTTTCCCACACCAATCTTTAAAAGCTCTGTCATGCCACTGCTCTGGAACAGCTGTCTAAGGAAAATTTAGTAGCAGGTACTATTTCCTGTGATGTTAGTATTTCATAAAGACAGTAAAATGAAAGAAATTCCTCCCCAGCATATATTTAAGTGTATAAAGAAATAAAAGACAGCTCTCTCCTTGAAGTTGCTAAGATATGTACTCAGTACGTATCAGGGGGTCCACCTACAAAAGTGACTTCTTTAAGCTTTCAAGTTCCACTCAAAGCTCTTTGAAGAAACGCTAAAGTTTTGTCTTCACCGTTACATTGAAAAGCTATTAAGTCCTACAAAAGGGGTCACATTCCCCACTGGTGTGTATATAAAAAGAAAAAAAGTTTGTTTCAAGGCAACTTACAAGAGCCGGTGGTAACAGAATAGAAATCAGCCTCAGCTTAAAACCAACAAGCACATATCAGCACGATGGTTTGGACCCAGTCCTAGGCAACAGTCCTAACCTCACTTAAAGGTAAAGCTACCCCTGACCGTTAGGTCCAGTCGCGGATGACTCTGGGTTTGCGGCGCTTATCTCGCTCTATAGGCCGAGGGAGCCGGCGTTTGTCCGCAGACAGCTTCCGGGTCATGTGGCCAGCATGACTAAGCCGCTTCTGGCAAAGCAGAGCAGCGCACAGAAACGCCCTTTTACCTTCCCACCGGAGCCATACCTATTTATCTACTTGCATTTTTTGACATGCTTTCGAACTGCTAGGTGGGCAGGAGCTGGGACCGAGCAATAGGAGCTCACCCCATTACAGGGATTCAAACCGCTGACCTTCTGATCAGCAAGCCCTAGGCTCTGTGGTTTAGACCACAGTGCCACGCGTGTCACTTACTTGGGCATAACCAGACTGAATTCAATAGGCCTTGCGTCTGAGTAGACACCATTTGGATTGCACTGTTCAGTCATGCATAAAATAGACCAGGGATCCCCAAACTTGGGTCTCCAGCTGTTTTGGGGCTACAATTCCCACCATCCCTGGCCAGTGATCCTGCTAGCTAGGGATGATGGGAGTTTTAGTCCAAAAACAACTGGAGACCCAAGTTTAGAACAGACCTATTGAAATTATTAAGAGGTTAGTAAAAATAATAACTTAAGTCCCAGTGATTTACAGGGTGAGCTCCCGTTGCTTGGTCCCTGCTCCTGCCAACCTAGCAGTTTGAAAGCACATCAATGTGCTAGAAGATAAATAGGTGCCGCTCTGGTGGGAAGATAAACGGCATTTCCGTGCCCTGCTCTGGTTCGCCAGAAGCGGCTTAGTCATGCTGGCCACATGACCCGGAAGCTGTACGCTGGCTCCCTCGGCCAATAAAGCGAGATGAGCACCACAACCCCAGAGTCGTCCACGACTGGACCTAATGGTCAGGGGTCCCTTTACCTTTTACTCTAGACATGGTTAATTCTAAACCAAGACCATTAACACCACACATTTTAAAAAGGAAACCAGTTTTTCATCGCATATTCATTATGAAATAACACCCAAAAAATTATTTCAATGCCCTACCCAAAAACACATGGCCAGAGTAGCCCGACATTGCTGTGGTGAGGGGGAATCTGTGGTGGAGGCCCAATATGGTGAAAGTAGGAAGTGGGGTGTTTTCCCTCTTTCTCCCTACAATTCTGGGCAATGAAAGGAGATTAATTATGCCAGCATGCCATGGTCACAAACTCACCGGGAGCATCCGAGAAGGAACAAACAAAAACAAATAAAACAATCTCCCTTGAAGAATAAAAACAGTGTTGCAAGAACAAATAAGTAAAAGGGTGTGTGTGATGTCCTTGTGTGCCCCAAAGCAATGATCAAAAAGAGGAAACTCCCTTCGGTGTGTCTTTCAAGGCTCTGTACTATCCAGGGAGAAAATGAAGTCTGAGAAGGGTAAATCAGCCCAGTGAACCTAAAAGGGTTCTTTTGTGATCAAGTTGTTTGCTTCCTAGGCTCTGTCCGGGGTCCTGAAATATTTGCCTTTGACTGTTCTTGTTTTCAGGAATTGAGATCCTGCCTGAACTCTGCCTCTTTCTTCCTGTCCCAATTCCTTCTGGCCTCATCTCCTAGCCAGACTTACAGCATTCTGGCTCAACCGTGAATTCCTCTTCACCATAACTAAACTCTAAGCAACCAAATTATGAAATGAGAAGTTCCTTGTTCAAAACTCTGCCTCTTAGGTGGCTTGAGGCAAACTGTTGTCTCTCAGCCTTAGTTCCCTCATTTATACAGGTAGTATGATAGCAACCAGGCTTGCCTTGCAGGGCTGTTGTAAAATCTGCAATATTAAAATGGTTCCCAACCTCCAGATCCCTTGAAAATTGCTGAGAGTCTTGGTGGATCACGTAATCATTTTTCTTCCTGTTGTAGCAATTGTAATGCGCTGTGCTAGATGCTGTATGATTTTGTATTTTTATTTCTTACTTATTGTATTTCACAGAATTCAGAAGGGAACGCAATAAAATACAACATAAGAAAAAAATAATGAAAGAAGAAATAAGAATACTATATGGATATTTAATGTGATGCACGTCCCATCTTCAGGCATAAATCAATAGATACATTACAGAATATCAGAATGAAGCTCATGGACCACGATTTGGGAACCCCTGATGTACTGGCACCACTTTAAATATTAACAAGTGTTATAAGAATAGATATATTACATTATCACATTTTTAGGATACATGACCTCATACAATGCAAAACTAGGGGAGAGGTTCTCTGTGTTCAGTCTATTTGCCAGTTCCACCCATAACTGAAGAATGGTTGCTATGCAATTTGCGTATCAGATGCTATGTTAGCTCCAAGATTCTGCCTAATGCATGCCCTCTATATTTAGCACGAGCAGAGAAATATGTTCTTAATAAAATAAAATCTGTAGCTCAAAAATCAAATTCTCATTAAGCTCTGATGCATGCTAATAAGAAAGAATGGGGAACTGCAGAGCCAAAGTCATTTCTGAAAGCAGTCAATGTGTGTATATGTGGCAGGGTTATAGTCTTGAAATGCATGCCTACAAACCAAGCGCTCGCTTGGCCAAGGCGCCTAGCAACACAGCTGTACAGCATACACTATCTGTTTATAAATAAGGAATAGCCTCCAGAGGGTGGGTAGCTCAGAATCATAGGAAACACTCAGCTGGCAATGAGTGAAAAATATCCTTCTCTCATAATGGCTCACCTTACAACAGTGTTTGAAGGCTTGTGGCTTTCTGTCTCAAGTAAAAACCCTGCTGTTTCTGTGTTCAGACCATTACAAGCCCCCTATACCAGCCTTCCCAGCCTAATGGCCTCCATATGTTGTTGGACTCCACCTCCCATTAGCTTTAGCCAGCATGGCCATTGCTCAGGGATGATGGGAGTTGTAGTTCCAATAACTGGAGGTAGCAGGTAGGGGAAGCCTGCCCTATGCCTTGGAAAAGGAACAGCGGATCTCTGAATACGTATTTCCAGAATTTCAGTTCTAAATAGGAATTACCAGGACTCAAGCATCAATGGAGGCAATGTCCCCTCATTGAGGAGAAGTCCATAGTTGTAAAAGTGAGGAACAGACACTCTGCACCTGCTCAGATGCATTCTCCTTTATCACCATGCTGAGCTCTGGCTAAAATTAATCCCATTCTTTTGCCTGCTTCTGAATTATGGTTCACTAGGTCAGTTGCTTATTTCCCAGATACACACTAGATCCAAGCATGGAAAACTCACTAATTTGATAATTATTAATGCAGAACATATATAAACTAGCAAAGGAACGTTCGGTTTCCCAAAAATATTGCACCTGACACAGGTTTAGCACAATCACTTCATAGCTACCAAACAGTGTACATACTGAAAGAGATCTCTTCACAGAAACTGCACTGAGAATAACTTGGGATCCAGTCGTATCTCTCTCTTGCACATCAAATTATACATAGACATGTGCTTAGTCACCTGGTGAAATTAGGGGTGTGCAGCAACTTTTTGTATGGACTGAATATGAATGCATGTGTAAAGTATACATTTTCTATAATGAAAAAGCTTCAGCAGGACTATAGTTTACACACGAATAGCTATTTCTCCACAGTGGAGCTCAACAGCCATGAAATGTAAGGGCTAAGCAACAGACGGGCCACATTTTTTTGCAGACTCCAAATACACCACATTACTATGTAGAATAATAGGCTCCTAAAACACAGCCAAGGAGAACATGTTTTAGGAGCCTATTGGTCAGAGAATCGGTCGTATTCCTGAGCTGACCCCATCATTTGTATAAATACTCAATATAGGCTGAATGCTGGAATCATTAGGTACAAAAATTTGTTTTAGGATTTTATAGAAGACAACATTTTTTGTTTGATTCATTCTGTCACTTTCACCCAATTACAAATCTGGAAGAACTTAAATTGTCCAACAGTGGTTGTCAGAGTTCCAGTCTACTCATTATCTAAAAACCAGGAAATAGCAAAATTTATTATTTCCTGGGGAAACGTGAGGAAATGAATGCAAGCTATGATATGCAAATGAACAGCTGTATAGAATGCTAGGCTGGGCTTTTTGAAGACCTAGATACAAAATGGAATGGAATATTCCGAGACGAAATCTCTCAGACACCATACTTGACATTTGGAAATATTACAGATTGGATCACTCTTAACCACACTGAATATTTAATGCAAACCTACGTGTATTAAATCATTTTACTGCTTGCAATACTATCATACAGATACCTCTCTCCATTGCCTTCTCCAACCATTTTATGAATGGAGCCTTCTTTCAGGAGGGAGATGCAATGCCACAGATGCAATGACAGCAGAAGCAATGGGCTCCTGAGCACATTTATAATAATCTAGGTTATTGTAGTTTTAACAATCCAACAATCTAAGAGGTAAGATTTACACCCTAATCCTAAACACAGAAACAGATAAAATACTGGTATGGGACAATGCAACAGCACTGCAGCAGGAACTTGGTGGTTTAACATGATTTGTGATTGAGATTTAAAGGTAAAGGTAAAGGGACCCCTGACCATTAAGTCCAGTCGTGACCGACTCTGTGCAAATAATAAAGCTAATCTCGCTTTATTGGCGGAGGGAGCCAGTGTACAGCTTCCGGGTCATGTGGCCAGCATAACCACAGAGCCTAGGAATTGTTGATCACATTGTCGGTGGTTTGAATCCCCACGATGGGGTGAGCTCCCGTTGCTCGGTCCCTGCTCCTGCCAACCTAGCAGTTCTAAAGCACGTCAAAGTGCAAGTAGATAAATAGGTACCACTCTGGCGGGAAGGTAAACGGTGTTTCTGTGTACTGCTCTGGTTCGCCAGAAGCGGCTTAGTCATGCTGGCCACATGACCCGGAAGCTGTACGCCGGCTCCCTCGGCCAATAAAGTGAGATGAGCGCCGCAACCCCAGAGTCAGTCATGACTGGACCTAATGGTCAGGGGTCCCTTTACTTTTACCTTTACTAACACCTTGAATTGGGCCTGGTAGCACACTGGCAGCTGGTACAGCACGTACAGAACTGGTGATACATGGTCCCATTGAGTTGCCCCACTCCTCAACCAAGCAGCTGCATTCTGCACTCCCTATAACTTCCAAACAGCCATCAAGGGCATAGAGAACACAGAGGGCATTCCATCAGTACAGTGCGGAGGTCACTAGAGCATGGACAACTCAGGCCAGGCTATTCTGGTCCAGGAACAGCCATTTCTGCCAGATGTTATGGGTTGAAGTTTTATAACCACCTCTGTCTTTTTTAGTTAGGTCGCTGTTTTAAAGTTGAAAGAGCTACTACTGCACTGAAGAGATGGGGCATGCTTGCCTTCTAAATACCAAACAGTTTGTGAGGTGCTCTATATCAATTTTTAAAAGAACAGCATCAAATCTATCCTTACAAATATAAGACTCTGTGGGTGGTCTAACACATTGTTCTGCTTGTGGTGAAGAACAAGATGGGCACCCAAATGCAAACCATTCTAAATGCAAAAGCAACTCTGTCCTGGCAATTGACTCATACTTCAACATAGATGATAAAACAGCATCTTCAACCAGTGGCGTAGCATGGGGGGTGCAGGGGGGCCGGCCGCACCGGGCACAACATCTGGGGGGGGGGCGCTCGCACTCGCAGCTCTCTGCCCCTACCTGGCTCATGGGTTAGGGGGCACAAATTACTTGCCTTGCCCCGGGTGCTGACAACCCACGCTACGCCACTGTCTTCAACTGCACCTAAGGGCAGGAGGTTAGCTTTGGCAGTGGGAGGTGTTCTGCATTATAACAAAAGGGAATGAGCTGGGGAGGCTCAGGGTGAATGACCACTGCTGCCCCCCCCCCCACCACCATTAGAGTCCATTCTCTGAGACAAAAAAAAAATTCAGTTCCAAAATATAATTTTAACTACAGAGATGTAATTAAATTCGAAAGCTACACAGGGAGACAAGGAAGGATGTGTAATAATTACATCCATTTATATTTCAGGGTGTGTGCGTGCTATGCACAAAACCCTAAAGTTCTCAATCTAATATTCAGGATAAGCAATGCAGTTAACTTAATTAACCATGTTGATAAGTTAATGTTTGTTCCCTATGATTATTGTGAAATTCAGGGCAGTTGTCAGTTTCCCAGTAGCAGCTAAAACAGATTCAGCATGTTGTATTGTGATCTTTCCTGGAAATTTTCCTGCATTGCAGGGGATTTCCTGCATTGTAGAGGGTTGGACTAGATTACCTTTGAGATCCCTTCCAACTCTGTGATTCAGTGAATCTATACTTTCCCCTCCGAGAATGACAAGTGGGCAGCATACCTTTGGAGGATTTTATGTCTATTTTTCTCATGCTTTTAAATTAGCCATCAGATTATTACATTAGTTCTGTTGTTGTTGTTGTTTAGTCGTGTCCGACTCTTCGTGACCCCAGGGACCAGAGCACGCCAGGCACTCCTGTCTTCCACTGCCTCCCGCAGTTTGGTCAAACTCATGCTGGTAGCTTCGAGAACACTATCCAACCATCTCGTCCTCTGTCATCCCCTTCTCCTTGTGCCCTCCATCTTTCCCAACTTCAGGGTCTTTTCCAGGGAGTCTTCTCTTCTCATGAGGTGGCCAAAGTACTGGAGCCTCAGCTTCACGATCTGTCCTTCCAGTGAGCACTCAGGGCTGATTTCCTTCAGAATGGATAGGTTTGTTCTTCTTGCAGTCCATGGGACTCTCAAGAGTCTCCTCCAGCACCAATTAGATCTATAGTATGTGTTTTATACCCCTAACCACATCACAGTGGGCAGCACCAGGCAAGGAATGAAAAAGCATAAGCTTCTCTGATTGGGAATTATCAATCAGTAATGGACAATGATTTGCAAATGCAACATTCAAGTTGGAAGGGTTTCTTTTCTTTAATGACATAGCTGGAAAACACATCAGTGTTTGTCATTCATTAACAAAAGACAAAAAATGGGCAACAGGTTTAAAGTGTTCCATTTTGGCTTTGGATGGCATGCAAAAGACCACACAGAAACCAGAATGAAAAATAGCCACTATTCAGCAACAGGCCTTTTGTGTATCAAAGCTAAGCACGTCTCACTGTATAGGAAAGGAGGCAGATGGTGGCCTGTTCTGAGAACCATCATGTCTTCTAAATGACTAACACAGATAAAGCATACTGAGTGCTCGGCCAGCTGAACGATGCCTTTGCTTACAGAAGTGCCATACCAAAATAAAAATTATTTTTGGATAGATTTATCCAACAAAAGTGACCATAGGCTGAGAAATACTTAACAGATTTAGAGCCAAGCAGCTTGCTTCTAGAATGCATTCCCCAACGTGAGCACTAGTAAGAAATATCTGACAAATTCTCTTTGTCCATCTTTTAATTCACAGGTGAAGTGTGTGCTGATGGGTTTTCAGCATCAAGGGAAGAGGGAGGAAGAAGGTGGATCAAGGCAGGCCTGTGCAGAGCTTATCTGAGGCCCAGAGTTGGTGTCTAGTTCTTGGCATGACAGTGGAAGCCCAGCAGGCACCTGCAAGTGTGTGCAGTTCATAGCAGAAGAAGCCATTTTCTCTGTTGGAAATGGGTGAAATTTGTGTCTGGAAAGCTGGGATTTCCACAGCCAGGGCTAGCAAAACATATCATCTGACACATCACGTAACTAGCAGCCTGAAACAAAAAATATGAGATGTGGCTTTCAAAGCTGGCATGGGAAATAAAGTGGAAATGGCAGACGCACTGGAAGCTGATATTTTACATCCATTGCCTGCAATGTCACACTGCCTGTGACAGTGACTAACAGGCGTGATGTGCTTTTGCACACAACTATCAGGTGTTTCTCTTTGATAATATATTGGTAACTAACATTTCCCTTCCTCAATAGATGCTTCTTCTCTTCAAGAGAAGAGATCTCTTCTAGAGCTGGAGGGTTGTCGATTATCAGTGTGGCTCTCTACCCCAGTGGTCAGCAAACTTTTTTTGGAAGGGGCCAGTTCACTGTCCCCCAGACCTTGTGGCAGGCTGGACTGTGCATGCACGCGCACCCGGCAGAAGGGGCTTCTCTCTATCCCCCTCTATCCCCCAGCCCCTCCTCCTGCCTACCTATGGAGCTGCCAGCGCAAGGGCTAGCTGGCCCTGGAGAGGTGCTATGCTCTCCCAACCGCAGCTACTGTGCCTGCCCTTGCAAGTGGCAGAGGTTGGCGGCGGTGGAGGGACGAGCGGCCCGAGGGGCGCTGCCCAAAATGGCACTCAGCCAGATAAGCCCAGACCCTTTCCTCCTCTATGTAGGGCGGGGAGAAGAGCGGGGAGGAGGGAGCGAGATGCTGTGGTCTGTGAGAGGGAGGGGGAATGGCACCCCCCAAAAAAAATGGCGGCGCAGAAAAAAATTAACGAAAAAAATAATAATGAAGGAATCCACACAATCCACGGACCATCTGCAGGCCGGATCATGAGGGCAATTTGGCCTGATCCGGGCTGTGGACCGTAGTTTGCCGACCCCTGCTCTACACAAAAGCCATCTAAAGTGCTGGTATTTCTTTAAAAGCACGCGAGTCGGAAAAAGAAGAAAACTTTCTGAGGGAAAACACATTCGGTACATACCCTGCTAGTGTTCTAGAAACCATCTTGTTAAATAGAATGCTCCTTTTGAGGGCTACCAAATAATGCGCTTCTCAGCTTGCACTGTGAACTGAGAGAGCAGCATGTTCTGGCTTCAAAAGAGGAGTGAATACAACAGTCTACCTCTCCCACCTGAGGGATAACAATAAAACTGGATCAACCAGCTACAATATCAAAGGTCAAGAAAGAATCAAGGCCTTTATGCCTTTTGTTTCCCAAAATATTCTGCAGAGCTGCATGGACATTCTTGGAGTTCTAAAAGCCTCCCTTTCACTTGGACTCCCTGCCACCACCAATCCCCTTCCTTACAGTGGAAGAGTACAATCTATTTTTATTGTACAAGTAAAAGTCGGTATTAGGGACTGGGGAGATACTCGATTTTGTTTGCATTTTAATGAGATTTGCACTTTTTGAACTAATACACAAACTGAAACACGATTCTCCTTCAAAATTCTCACCTGAACAAATTTTGTGATGCAGTTCTCCTGTCAACCAATATGCACAAGAATGCATATATTAGGGGGAAATGCACATGATTAGTGGAAATAATATACAAAAATGAGTTATTTCAGAGAAAACTGCTTGCAAAAATGTGCAGAATGGGGGGGAATATACAGTAAAATGTATTTTCACCAGGATTAAAAAGAATTAAATCCTAAATTGCTATGGAAACATGGAGAACTGAATTTAATAATAGACAGGCGAGAGACTATGAGAACCCAAAATTGAACAAGTCACCCATACCTGATTAGTGCTGTCAAGCAAGTCTCCTAAATAAGTCAAGAAAATCATGTATACCTTCCACATTTGCATACAGCTATAAGCAGGGGACTGGCAGTTTAGGATCCATTGGATGCAAAGCCCCTCCGGCCCTGTCAGCTATACAAGCCTGAAGCTGGCATAGCAAAAAGAAAGAAATAAACCCCCTCTGCCTTCAGATTTGGCTGGTGCAAGCTTTCCTTCTCTCTCCTTCCAGGGAACAAGTGTGCTTTGCCCATTTTTGGTTAAGAAGTAGGGATATTTTACCTTCAACACATCAGAATTATTTATAATTCTGGAATTACTGAAATAATACCCAAATGTGACAATGATGACACAAGCCTACTGTTATTAATTTATGCTATTATAGCTCTGCAGACTAATATAAATGACATCTTAATGTAAGCTTAACAGAATTAATCAAGAGGGATGCCAATACTTTTGTTTTTCCGCATAATTGTCATGGACTGGCTGGACACAGAGGAATGGTGGAAGGAACCAGCTGGGAAACCCCTAAGGGAAGATTGGTGGTGGGACAATGAAGAGGGGAAGAGGGAGCAGACTGGGAGGAGAAGAGGTCAGAAGCTGAAGGGGTAACAGGGTTTAGTGAGCTGGGAGAGTCTGTGGCAGACAGAAGTCCAGAATCAGAAGCAGGAGAGGAGGGAGGCAGAGATGAGTCTGGCTGGGATGGGTACTTCCACACGTGTTGTTTAAAATGCCTAACACTTCATGAGAGTCTTTCCTGAACAACAAACCATGGTTAAATGCTTCCTGATATTGTCGCTGCTCAAAGAGGCCTGTTTACCAAGGCCAGTTGGTATATTTGCATATTTTGAAGAGGACTGCTGACCTTGGCTGCATACAGTTAAGTACTTAATTCATTCCTGAGGTCTGTACTTAACCTGAAACTGTTGTTAACCTGAGGCACCATTTTAGCTAATAGGGCCTCCTGCTGCCGCCGCGCCGCCGGAACACAATTTCTGTTCTCACCCTGAAGCAAAGTTCTTAACCTGAAGCACTATTTCTGGGTTAGCGGAGTCTGTAACCTGAAGCGTATGTAACCCACTGTATTATATTTCTTCCTTTCTTTTTATTGCCAGCGTTTGGTATCACAATCTATAAAGAAAACCTGACCTTAGTCAGACACTTCATTTTATCTAACCGTTCCAGTTTTAACCATCTGATATTGCGGCAATACATACAGCATTTTCCCACTACTCGTATTTTTTACTTGCCTACAAGCAGAGCTTCAGAATGTTGAATTGTGTTTGCACTGTGCTCAATACAGCAATAGGGTGCTTAAGGAAAACTGTGGTGGTGGTGGGGAACACAATCCTTTCCTGTGTAGGCCCAACATCCATGTTCAGAAGGTTCCACCCAGGACGTAAGCTGGCCCCGCTTTCCTCATTCTTTCCCCTCCGCCTGCCTTGGCAAAATTGCAACCAATTCACCATGCTGCTGGAGAAAATGGCCTCCCCTATCGCCATGCAGCTTGCCTACCTCTGCTTAGTAAAGGAACATGAGTTGCGCCAAGCTTTCACCAAAGCAGACATGCCCCCCCCCCCCGCCACAATGTCATGAGAATTAGCCTTCTTCTCTCTCTTATTAGCAGTCAGTAAACCATAACCAATCAATGTAATGGCTAGATAGAGAGTTGAACCTTTGAAGAATTCCAATCAATTATCCTCTAATTGTTGTTTGGCTGTATTTTAATAACTAAAATATCTTTTTGCCTGCTTCTAACAAAGCCTTGATGAAATGTGTAATTTGGATTCAGTTCCCTGCCCAAAAGGCATTTAAAATTTTCCAGCACCGATTATCTTCTGACTGATGGTCAGAACTCATTGTTAGACAGACGACATTTACTTCAAGGGTCATACACATAACGTAATTCCTCTTATTAACACAAAGCCATCACGTGCCCCTATTTCCCCAGGTCATTCACAGAATTACGGAAGCCGTCATGGCTTCTGACTTCATTGGAGATTGTCCCGTTTTCCCCCTCTGGCGCTGCTGCCACCAAGGATGGGAGGAGGATGAACCAGTGGGTTGTGCTGGTGCTGATCCCAGGGTTGCACTAAAGCAATACAGATATAGATATGGTTCACAAGCACAGCTGCCCCTGAGCCTGGCTGGCTTTCCTTTCAGAATACTCAGCTCCCACAACACACTCTATGTGGGGCTACTCTTCAAAACAACTCAGAAGTTTCAGTTGGCTCAAAATAAAGCAGCCAGATTACTGGTTGAGGTTCCTTATAGAACTCACGTAACTCTTGTTTTAAAACAGTTGCACTGGTCACCACTTCACCATTCAAGGTGCTCACATCAGTGTTCAAAAATCTAAACAACTTTTGCCACAAAAATCTGAACGATTGACTCAATCCCTGCAGACCACTTTGGGTGTTAAGATTAGCAGAAGGTTCCACCACTCTCAGACGTTTGGAGATGACAGCTTTAGGGTCTGCCACAGAAAACTCCCAGGCTATGAAATTCCCTCCTTACAGAAGTGTGTTTGGTACATTTCTTGTACAGCTTTTGCCTGATGCACCTCCAGACCCTGGCCTTTGATGCTGTGTGTGTGTGTGTGTGTGTGTTGGAGAGAGAGAGAGAGAGAGAGAGAGAGAGAGAGAGAGAGATTTATTGAACTTCTATCCTGCCCTTCTCCCCAAAGGAGCCCAGAGTGTCAAACATCAAAATGATAAAACAATGCAATTTAAAGCTGTTTACTCTACGGTCCCATGCTGTTCACTCTACAGTCCCAGGGAAAGTCACAAAAATTTAAAATACAGCATTAAAAATAATTTAAAACAAATTACAATTACAGGAACAGGGTGGGTCCCAAAAAAATACAACTCAAGTGTGGAAGGCCAGGGTAACTGATTGTAATACAGTCATACCTCAGGTTACAGACGCTTCAGGTTGCGTTTTTTCGGTTTACGGACCCACCGAAACCCAGAAGTACCGGAATGGGTTACTTCCGGGCTTTGGCAGTTGCGGATGCACAGAAGCGCTAAATTGCGCATGGATCACATTTGCAACCCGAGCTTCCACTGTATTGTAAGTAAGTAAGAATAAGAATAAGAAAATGATCTGGAAAATGCTTATTTATGATGTGTGCATGCATTTTATGGAGCTGCTTTTAGGTTTCAACAATGATTACCACTCTCAGCACAATAAACATAAGGAGAACACTTGTGAGTGCATCACTAATTAGTGGTGCAAATTTTTAGCTGAGTATTGTGTTGGGCTAAAAGTCGCTCAAGTGAATTTGTTCTGAACACTTATTTGCCTCCCCCACATCTTTTCTATCCAAAAGAATTTTGTGTGGGATGGGCAAGTTTGAAGCACAGAGGAATTATATTAACAGCAACCTTCTAACCACTGCAAAATGCACATGCATTTATAACTGTAATCAAAGCAGAGAACAGTAGCTATTTTGATACACACCTGGCCCTATTGTCTACTTAACTCAGTTGTACCCAGCCTTTCCATGAAAATATGAAAACACAAAGATCTTTCAGAGATTCACAATGGGTGCTTTATCTCAAAAGCTCACGATTTTCATTGTAGGTGTGGGTTAAGGGCAAAAAGGCATAAAGCAAGTCAATATATTTCAAAATACTGGTCATGGTTTCAGAAAACTCTGATCCTACACCTCTGCTACCTTGCGGGACATTTTTGGGAGGAAGAAAAAAAGGCTAAGGAGGAAATCCGACCGCACAACTCCGGAGTGGAGTCCCTAAGACAATTTGATGGTGCCTCCTTCTGGCAACTCCTGCAACTCACCTGGTGCCAAATGTAATTCTCTGCTGTCCTCTGGACCACATAAGTGAGGCTGAGAGGGGGGTCTTGTCATCTGGGCAGCCCAGGACCTCCACACACACTGTCCAGGCTTGCGTCCTGGAGACTTCACCCTGGAGGCACACTCCATTGTCTCTCAAGACCAGGGGTGAGCAACCTAAGGTCCGTGGGCCAGATGCAGCCCAGTCGCCTTCTCAATCCGGCCCGCGGATGGTCTGGGAATCAGCGTGTTTTTACATGAGCAGAATGTGTGCTTTTATTTAAAATGCATCTCTGGGTTATTTGTGGGGCATAGGAATTCGTTCATTTTTTTTTTTTTTCAAAATATAGTCCAGCCTATCACATGGTCTGAGGGACGGTGGACCGGCCCACAGCTGAAAAAGGTTGCTGACCCCTGCTCAAGACCGACAGATGCCAACAACAACATGGCAATGCAAATAAATTACCATTACTATATCAGAACAAGGTGAGCTAAGTCTATCTGGCTGGCATAGGAAGGAAAACATGGGCGCTGCTGTAGACCTCCTGTAATCCTGGGCCAATATATTGCTGCCCACACAACATGCATTTTCCACGCATATATCCTTTTGTCAAGTTACACCCTTGCAAGGACGTCAAGCGGCCTTATAGGTGGGTCAGGGACAATGGAAATTAAAAAGGGAGGGGAGATTTAATCTTGTTTCCTTACAATGTGAAGAAGGATCTGGAGATGAGTGGACCAAACTGGGCCACAGAAACAAATGAATCATCTCTCTCTTGAAATGCAAATGGAGGAGATATGGCAAGTTAAAGAGAAATTTGTCTAGTGCCCTGGGGACAAACTATATCTGCTCTGCCTGGTGAGTAAGTCTCCCTCCAGGAATAAGTTTTTACAAATCTAAAAGATTGACTACAGTCCATTTCAAACAACTGGAATCCAACATGTTGGATCCATTTGTTTAGTATGAGGTGGCCAGGAGATGCTCATCTATGAAGACTGCATGAAAATCATGACTGAAATGGATACCCTCAATAAATCATTGGGACTCAAGAACCCAGAGGCTCCCCTTACTTTCATGTGTTAATCACAGTGAAAAATGGGGTTTCATGTATGTCGTTTTATATCATGTGTCTGATGTTACAGCAAAGAGACTGACATAGCTTTTCAT
Organism: Podarcis tiliguerta; assembly: GCF_965153285.1. Taxonomy (NCBI): domain Eukaryota; kingdom Metazoa; phylum Chordata; class Lepidosauria; order Squamata; family Lacertidae; genus Podarcis; species Podarcis tiliguerta. The sequence goes on from NC_139536.1 coordinate 106,142,453, forward strand.
GTACTACAGAATAGACTCTGCCCTAGCTGTCAGAGTATGGATAAGTTTGCAGTGAAGAAATATGAGGAAACATGTTAGCTACCAAAGCAGAGAATAGGAAATGGATATGCATATCCACCATAACTGCTGCACATTTGTATTCTGCACTTGCTTTCAAGAATATATATATATGTATCATTACTAACAATATCTGTGCCATCGGCATATAAATAATGGTGGAAATGTCATCCAACATTATCTTTTAAGAGGCTTAGAAACAATGGGGCTCACATTACAGAACAAATCCATTAATTACACGTTTGGCACCTGTTGTCAAACTGCACTTGCAAGTAAGGTTGAATGAACATAATTTGAAAATATCAATTGCAATTTAATTCCACAGTCATACCAGGATTACAGTTACACACACACACACACACACACACACACACACGGACTGTTGAAAACACTTTTTTTTTTAACCAGTCACAGTCTAACATTTTAATTCCCTGAATAAAATACAAACTCAGACATTTATTCAGGTATACATTTTATCACTTATTTAACCACTCCAATTGTTTTGGGCCAATATTTAGTACTCATGATGAGAAATTGTACTTGCCTTAAGCTACACTGATATATATGGCATAAGAATGGTAGGAAAGATCAAGTAATCTTGAAATTACATCCGAAGCTGTAATGGACTGTCACACTGTCACAAGACATGAGGAACCCAAATTTATTCTTATTATTTTTAATTCAAGAGTCTGTAGCAACAAGACTATTTTGGACCTTGTGTTTTATAACATTTCACTGAAGCAGTAAGGCTACATTTTGCGTTCTACTATCTGGGTTTCTGTAGGAGGACCTTAACATATGTGAATCCAAACTTGAACCTAGCCTATCAAAATATTATCAAAAGTCACTTTAGGTTAGAAGAAAAGGAAGCCAGAAGCTGGGCTGTTACATTGCCATATTAAAACAATTAAAATGAACCACAATTAAATGACCTTTGGTTTGGCCTAGCATATTAGCTGAACCCAGGCTCATGATTTAGCTCTCAGTAGATTATGAGCTGCAACCAAGATTGTCCTGTGGCTCATGGTTTGTCTGGGAGAGCTAAACCGTGAGCTTCAGTTCAGATGAAGAAGAAGAAGAAGAAGAAGAAGAAGAAGAAGAAGAAGAAGAAGAAGAGGAGTTTGGATTTGATATCCCGCTTTATCACTACACGAAGGAGTCTCAAAGCAGCTAACATTCTCCTTTCCCTTCCTCCCCTACAACAAACACTCTGTGAGGTGAGTGGGGCTGAGAGACTTCAAAGAAGTGTAACTAGCCCAAGGTCACCCAGTAGCTGCATGTGGAGGAGCGGAGACGCGAACCCAGTTCCCCAAATTACAAGTCTACCACTCTTAACCACTACACCACACTGGCTCTCACTTACCATGAGACACTACCATGTCAAACCATAGCTTAGCTTGGTGCAACAAAGCAGCAAATTGACTGTAGGGTAAAGCACTGTGATATTCTCTCCCTGAGCCCACACACTTGCACATTTGCACTAAGCCATGGTTTGGCTTAGCATGGCATGCAAATCTATCCAATGCAGTTCAAAACAAACTGGTCATTTTCAAAGCATGCCAACTCCAAATCATAGGTCGTGAAGTTGGCGTGCTTAAATAAGTCGAGCTTGTTCTAAGCCACAACTTCTCTTGCTTTTGTAACGACAAGCCCAAATACTGTAAAAGTGAAACTAAACACAAGCAAAGTCATTCTCCCAGCTGTGGAGTAAGAGGAGTAAAGTTAAAGGGACCCCTGACCATTAGGTCCAGTCGTGGCCGACACTGGGGTTGCGGCGCTCATCTCGCTTTATTGGCTGAGGGAGCCAGCGTACAGCTTCCGAGTCATGTGGCCAGCATGACTAAGCCGCTTCTGGCAAACCAGAGCAGCACATGGAAATGCCGTTTACCTTCCCGCTGGAGCGGTACCTACTGGTTATTTATCTACTTGCACTTTGATGTGCTTTCGAACTGCTAAGTTGGCAGGAGCAGGGACCGAGCAACGGGAGCTCACCCCGTTGCGGGGATTCGAACCGCCAAACTTCTGATCCGCAAGTCCTAGGCTCTGTGGTTTAACCCACAGCGCCACCCGTGTCCCTAGTAGGAGGAGTAGGGAGGAGGAAATGCACAAGTCAACATGCAAACATGGCCAATATGTGGTTGATGTCTAGCAAGTGTACGGGGAAAATATTGGCCCATGTATAGTCATTTCTCTCCCCCCTTCCCTTAAAAAATCAGATACAGTAATTCTCCATCCACTAATGAATCATGCTCCTTCAACATTACAAACTTGAATGTGTATGGGAGCTTACTTTAAAGACGGCAAATAGGCTGAGGTCATGCTTGGCTGTTCTTTCAATTACAGAGGTCTGACATCTTTAGTGCCCTGAGCAGAAGCTGAAAAACTGTCACAGAAAAGCTTAATAGAAACTTTGGATCTTCGAACAACTTCAAGACTTTCTGTAATAAAGTTCTGGAGAGTTGTATCACATTTATTTTAAGGCTCTCCAAATGACCTCAAGAAAGGCATGTAAGAGATCCAAAAAGATCTCTATAAATGGCTTCTGTGGGAACGATTTCTGTCCTCCAGTATAAATTCCTTGTACAAGAAATGAGTCCATTACTTTCATCACTTCCCAGAATTCTGTTTTAGAAACTCATATCATTCTAAGGCCATTACTTATGACCCTTCTAGGGGTTACGGCTTTGGAGGAGTAAGGAGAAGCTGGACCAGATCTTGGCTGTTACTCTCCTCCCCGTTGCTTCTCTACGGTAGTAGCTGTGCTTCTCCGAAGGCAGAGTTGCCACTGACATCAGCTGCAGGCACCTAAGCAAAACCTCAGTGCTGCCCATCTTTCTAAACCCTCACAATCCACAGAGGAAGGAGAGCAACTCAGCTCAGAGATTGTTCCTCTTCCAACTCTTTCTGATTACATTCAATGAGTTGGTGAAATACACTTTACTGCTCCAATACAGGTAGCATGTGTAGTCTCTCAGAGCTTGCTGCCCCTTTAGCCTTTCAGATGCTGAAAGGGTCCCTGTAGCACCAACAGTTCCACCTGAGGAACAGCTCATGATGGATTTCCCCAGTTTTTGAGCTACAATGTCAGGGAAGGCATACTTGATGGCAGTAGTGGCCGGCTGAAAAAGTGGCTGTGTTGCTCTCCTGGCTTCTTCAAAGCAGTGCCACTCATTAGGAGGTGGGAGAGTGGGCCGGTGTTTCCTCAGTCATGGGGGATTTCAACTTTGCCATATTTCCCTCATATGACCCTGGGGAGATTCCTGACTTTAAGAACACAGAATCACAGAATCATACAACCGTAGAGCTGGAAGGGACCCCAAGGGTAGTTTAGTCCAATGCCCTGCAATGCAAGAATCACAGATGGCCCCTGACAGATGGCCATTCAACCTCAGTTTGACAACTTCCAAGGAAGGAGAGGCCACCACCTTCCGAGGCAGTCCATTCCATTGCCAAGCAGCTCTTACCATTGGAGAGTTCCTCCTAAGGTTTACTCAGAATCTCCTTTCTTGCTATTTGAATCCAGTGGCTCAAGTCCAAGCCTCTCGAGCAGAAGTTAACAAGCTTGCTCCATCTTCCATGTGACTTACTTCCTACCATCTTCTCACAGCCTCTTAGGTCTCCAAAACCTATGTAACGCTTTATCCCAGACCAGCTCTTTTCCTAAACTCCATGCTTCTGTGGTGTAGTGGTTAACAGCAGTAGATTCAAAATCTGGGGAACCGGGTTTGCCCCTCTGCTCCTCCACATGCAGCTGCTGGGTGACCTTGGGCTAGTCACACTTCTCTGAAGTCTCTCAGCCCCACTCACCTCACAGAGTGTTTGTTGTGGGGGAGGGAAGGGAAAGGAGAATGTTAGCCACTTTGAGACTCCTTTGGGTAGTGATAAAGTGGGATATCATATCCAAACTCTTCTTCTTCTTCTAGCTTCCAAGCCTTCTGCTTAATCCATCTCACTTCCGTTTGGCACCCTGGCTCCTAAGCTTGCTCAAAACTCTTGTCACTTCATTTTCCTCCAAGCACCCAGGCTCCTCTACTTAGGTCTGGTACAATTTTACACACACACACACACACACACACACACACCACTAACTTCTTCAGTTTTCCCCTCAGGCATCATCCTACCTTGCCTTTAGGTATTTGTTAATTCACTTCACTGTCTGCTTTGCCAACTTTCTGCCTTTTTGCTCCATAGCTTCTCTACCACCAGGGACTGCTTCTGCCTGAGATTTCAAACCAGTCTTTCTGTGCTGATAATAAACCACTCATATATACCCCAATAAGTGGTATAAATGTATCACCAAATCTGCATGCAGAAACCCTAGCATCAACCTTAACGCTCTGAAAATGTATGGGATTACAGCTTTGCTGGTAAATTTGTAGTAGTAATTCAAGTTTTGATTACAATATTCCATGGCAATGGGGGGGGGGGACACGCTTAAGGGTCAGACTAAGAGTGCAACAAGAAATATTTGTGTGATATGGCAGACAGCAAAACGTCACCAACTTATGTATGACAGACATGGTGAGTTTATATTTACGGCAAATGTGTATATTTACTATTATCCTTGCAGTTTCTAAGTTTATTCTCATCGGTTCTTGTAAACATGATATCACTGCCATCTGACCACACACAGACCATCAAGTGTGGGTCAGTTATACTGCAAGATGATAACTTTAGAGGTTTCCTTTAGGGGTGTATGAAACTACCTCACACCAAGCTGCAATGTATTATTGCACATCCATCTGCAGAAATATGCACTGAGGACTGAGCATGCTGGATTCTGGATCATGGTTTAAGTGGTTAAAGTGAGAAGCATATCCCCATGACTATTTAAATAACATTTCCTATTCCGGAGAAAGCAAAGCACCATAGTAATCACTTGATTTGGTAACCGTACCACAGTTTTACTTTCTGATCTTAACTGCTTATCTCAGTGGGTCAAATTTATTTCACTCCAGACTCTGTTGGTACATTAACCCATTTAGTTGTGCTTTAATCTAAACTGAAATAAACATGCTGCTTGGACATAATAACTCTCCTCCTCGAGTCTCTCCTAAACCCAGAAACTGAGAACTCTACTGAATCTAAATTGTTCCTCTCCTGAGGCTCAACACTTTAATGGTGAATCCAAAAGTGCTTCCTGCAAAGGAAAGTCTGTTTTAACTCCTTGTACTAGACTGCCGTGCAAGAAAAATACAGCTTGCACAAACAGAAGCATGGGAGTCAATCTATTGCAATGCTCTTAAAACTCCTGCACAAGCATTTGTGGAACGGAGCAAGTGGCTAGTTTCTTTCTTTTCATATGGATTCTTGGAATCAGCCCAATGGCTGTCCTCAGACATTATGGTGCACTATGGTATATGGAGATGGAAAAGAGCCTGTCCTCCTGTCTGATTCTCAAACATACACTCAGTCCTCCCCCGGTGCAGTCACAATAAATTAGGAAGCTTCCGCTTCTGTTTTTTATTGGACAAAATGACACACTGCAGTCTAACCTTGAAAACCGTAGTTCATCTTTGCTATAATTTTCTTGAAACAAGGAAACTTTAAGTCATATGTTCTAAAGTTGACTTGTTTCAAGCAATCTATAGTTACTGATTAACAAGCGTTTGGTGTTCAGGCATAATGCTTAACTATGTTTAATTCAAATCAGGAATGATAGCTTCTGAAATCCTTTTCATGGCCACACTGAAGCAGGAGAAGGAAGGGGGAGGATAAAACTGGGGGGGGGGGAGACACTAAGCTCATCACCATCACAATAAACTGGCCAATGTCTCCAGGTGACATCTTCCGGAACATCTTCACAGTCCCCGAAAGTGGATGACTAATCGGGAAGTTCTGTATATTTATTTATAGTCTGACATAAATTATTCCTACATTCATAAAAAAATAACACTGCCTTTCACATTGTCATTCGCCTAAATTACCGTATTTTTCGCCCCATAAAATGCACCTGACCATAAGATGCACCTAGTTTTTAGAGGAGGAAAACAAAAAATATTCTGAACGAAACAGTGGATGTATGATTTTTGTGGTTCATGCTGTGGCCACAAACATGATATGTGATTTGACGGTGAATTTGGGGTGACACTACAAAAATCCTGAGGATCCATGTGGATCTGTGCTTTGTAACCATGTTTTTGTGCCATTGCAGCCCCACGAAACTGTGGATGTGCGATTTCTTTGGTGCAGGCTGTAGCCATGGACATGCTATGTGATCTGATGGTGAATTTGGGGTGACCCAATGCAAAAATCCTGAGGATCCATGTGTTTTTACCTCCCCTCTCCCAGGCAGCCTCCTTTATTGCTAGCGTTCCTTATCTCCCTCCTGATCAGCTGCCCAGCGGCTTCGTTTCAACACCCCCTTCCCTCTTGTTTGCCTGAGAGTCTTTTCCTCAGCTGGAGCAGTTTTTTGCTTCTCATTTTCTTCTAATTTCTCTCCTCATTGCTTGTTTTAGTATACCTGTCTCCTCTCCTTGCAAATTCACTGTCTTTACCTCCCCCCTCCCAGGCAGCCTCCTTTACTCGCAGCCTTATCTCCCTCCCGATCGCTTGCTGATCAGCTGCTCAGCGGTTTCGTTTCAGCACCGCCTTCCCTCTTTCTAAAAAAAAAAAGCACAATCTGCTTTTCACCCCTGGGCAATTTGGCTCCAGGGACCACGCATTCGCTCCATAAGATACACAGACATTTCCCCTTACTTTTAGGAGGGAAAAAATGCATTTTATGGGGCGAAAAATATGGTACCTGTGGCGCATTTCTTAGTTTCTGATTGTAGCACATTCACAGTCTAGTTTGTGTTGAGTCTAGACTCAACCCCTGGTTACTCAGAATAGTTACCCTGAAGACAAATTTGTGCTTTGCAAATTACAGCTCATTCTCTTAGCCACTATTCCACACCAGTCCTTAACTAAATTAAAAACATTTTAAAGAAAAAGACATATTTACGTTGTTGTATAGAGAGGTTTCTCCGAGAATAGGCAAATTTAAAATAGAGAAAGCAACAAGGGAAATCTTTTTTGGAGGGCAGAATAATCTGTGGGAATAAGGTTTGGCCAAGGATGATTCAGCCTCAGTGCAAAGAGGCAGACCACATGACCTGCAGAGGAATTCCAGCAGTATAAACCTAAATCCATGCGTGGAAATTAAAAATGTCGCCCAAAGTCTAAGCCTGAAACCACTTGCTTTCTGCTCCGCAGATGGTAATGTCAGGAGGACTGATATACTTTCAAATGTGAGAGCAGATTATTTAAAATTGCAGCCGGAGTAATTTTATTGAAGTGAATGGGTAAACTGCATTAACAGGCATTTATTACTCATGGAAGTCTACAGTAAACCAATTACTAAAGATTGCACTTCTGTTGGGAGATGCATGACAAAACCCAAAAAGCTCTCCCGATGCAAGCTGGTAATGGAACACTGAAGTCATCTCAATATAGCCCCTTATTTAGATTTGTGGAAAGAACTACTGAAAGCACAAACAACTGAATTTGAATTTATTATGTTACAATAGGCTGCATTTCCAATCAAGATGAGCGAGCAATGATTTTATAGGCAGGATGCAAACTCCTGTCTGTACTCTACCTGTGCTATCTATGCTCGGAAATTAGAACAGCCCACTTGCTTGCAAAACAGAGCAAGCCAGAAGTATCTAATTACATTTCATGGAATTCATCATTACATCTGCTCCTAAATCAGCATCATCACAGAACAGGTAAACATTATAACTGAGCAATTAGCATCAGTAGTTATTTGCAAGGAGGAAAAACAGAGAGGGTAATTTTATTCAGAATCTTCCTTTCTGCACGCTCGGGCTGCAAGAAGCAATGGGTCTATGCATATAACAAACACCACTGACATCCTGCTTCCTAGGCTTAGCAAAAGACCTTCAGAATCAGCTGGTTTAATCCACAGTTCCCGTGACCACCATTCAAGGCACGCCAGGTGCCACAGCACACTGGCTGAATGTCTCCCTTTGAGGCAGAAATTTAAAATGTATAACATCCACATATCTCAGTCAGAAGAGCATGAGTCTCTTAATCTCAGGGTTGTTGTAGGTTCGAGCCCCACGTTGGGCAAAAAGATTCCTGCATTGCAGGGGGTGGACTAAATGATCCTACAATTCTATGCAAATGCACAGACCTTCCTCTATAACAAGGCTTTTGGCCTTTAATTATCTCTATGGCATTTTTAGAAGTGGTGAGATGTTTTTAATGTACCGCATTTTTTGCTCTATAAGACTCACTTTTTCCCCTCCTAAAAAGTAAGGGGAAATGTGTGTGCGTCTTTTGGAGTGAATGCAGGCTGCGCAGCTATCCCTGAAGCCTGAACAGGAAGAGGGATTGCTGCTTTCACTGCGCAATGAGCCCTCTTGCTGTTCTGGCTTCTGAGATTCAGAATATTTTTTTTCTTGTTTTCCTCCTCCAAAAACTAGATGCGTCTTGTGGTCTGGTGCATCTTATAGAGCAAAAAATACGGTATTTCTTTTTCCTCTTGGCTTTAATATAGCTCTGTGGGAGTTTCTTTGTCTTTTTGGCTGGATGGTTGCAAGTCGCTTTGGGTTGCCCTGGGGAAGATAGTGAATAACCATTTCTATTATTATCATTGTTACTACTACTACTTATCTGGGATGGAGGGGAGAAGAGTTAATATTTTGTTGGGTTGGGGGGGTGAGAAAGTGTGAAAACAGGGAAGGAATGTGGCTAGAAGGAAGCACGGCAAGTGAGAGATGGTGAAGGGTGGAAAGAAGAGGAATGATGGTGAAGGGGTGGAAGGACTAGTGAATAAATAAAAGGAAAGATGTGATGGTAGGTAATGAAGAAGAAAAGGAAATTAATAGATGGAAGAAAATAAGCTGAAGGGAAGAGAGGAAGAGATGCCGAGGAAGAGAAAAAGAAGGGGACAGGGAAAGTGACCAGAAGATGGATGGAACAATGGAAACCAAGAGGTGAAGGTGGAGATAGGAGCATACTATGCTCTGGCAACCCATCTGACCTGGCCTAGCGTTGCAGCAGGGCCTGTGTAGGTAACAATAATGATCATTATTACCATCATTAATGTAGCTTTAATGAATACAACATTAAGATGCACATAGGATTAAACCTCCATCATTAGGAATTGTGTTTTTCACTGGGAATAGCTATTTAACCCAAATGCAGTCCTTGAAAATCTTGTCAGCCTGTAATGTTCCATTTAGCATAATCCTAGTTGTGTCACATGCTGGTGTGGAAAACTGCTTAAAATTCCACTGTTCCTTTGCGAGGGAGGAGGAAAGGGACCTTGCAAGCAGGAACCTCCTAGGCTCTACCCATATGAACTCCTAGGCTCCACCCACATCACTTTTGAGGCACCTTACCAGGTCTAGGTTCTATCAGCCACCACTCAATCCTTTGACTTTTGGGATTCACAATTAAAGCCTTTGGGGAAAACAGATGAATACATCGGAGCTTGGGGATCAACACAACACAACTACTCCCAACCACCAAACACAAGTCTCATTTCTTGTCATTCACCTGTTTTGAGTCCATTTAATTTAATTTCTAACTGACCGTCTCGGTTGTTTTGCTAGCAACCTAAACAGCCCAGCTACTCCCCATCCAAAATGAGTCCTATTACGTTTTAGGTTGTCATTTTAAAAACAACAACAACAACAACAACAACAACAACAACAAACCTTCTATTTTAGGATCTGCATGGATGTCTTGTAGAAGGTGGCACTTGACAGGGTATTGTAGATGTGGTCTATTAAGAACCACTAAGATCACCAGTGAGAAAGGGAGGAAGGAAACCATATTGTGAAGCTCTACTTGCATCCAAAGTTGTGTAAGTGGGAAAAGAGCTACAACACAGCACAAGCAATCCTGAAAGCTGTCCTTGCTCATAATAATGGATGACATTCCACCATACAGGGCAAATCAATTATGAGAGTCATGCTATTAACTAAGTTTCAACCATAAGGGCAATCAGCTTTTAGTCTTCTCAGTTTCACCACTTGCAAAGCTGATTCTCCGCATAGAGGTTAGAGAGTCAATGCAGCAAATAATTAAATAGAAAATACAAATATCCCCCTTCAGAATTAATATTTAATCAGTCTTCATATCCCTGCACTTTGGCAGGGTAAAACTGCATAGACTGGCAGATGTTTTAAACCACTGAAAAGAAATAAACTACTGTTCAATCCCTCTTTGTTCAATAGTCCAAGCGGACAAGAAAAAGTTCAATCTGGGACAGGCTGCAAGGTTTGCATTCAAATGATAGCACCAAATAACTGAAGACTGAAACACAGCAATCGGTAATGTTTAGCCAAGGCTGTTTAAGGACTTCATACAATGAGTCTCTGCTTGTTCAGAATAGCAGGAAAGAGCAGTAGACCATGCACTCCATAACTTTAATGATCAATGTGAAGCAGTAAGACAGAAATCGGTTTTTCAGAAAGTTTACTTATCCAACAGATAATATCATGGCAAAATACCAGCTTCATTTACTTTAGGGTCACCTGCCCAGAACAGAGGACTGAGAATTAAAATACTCTTATGTGACAGCAAAGTAAAAACTCCCTACATTTTGCTGTCCACATACCTGTTCTGTTGTTCAGATCTGCCATTTTTGAAAATGGAAGGTTAATTTTATTTATTTTTTTAGTTACATTAAAGGCCAAGCTACACATTGTGCTTCAGGTATACTTCATAGTTACATTTTCATTTTATTAACTATAGGCATGCATATGAACAATATCTACTGGGAATGCAAGAAGGTTGATCTCTTCCCTCTCCAGTCACCCACTTTAAGGGAATGCTGCTTCTTTTAGAATCAACCTGCACCCTTGTCCAGATTCTTCCCTCTTCTGAGTATTTAAGTCTTCTGAAATTACATTGATAGTTACAAGTGACAATTTGTTTCCAGTGATGGTCCTTTTCTTCTTGATTCTCTGGCCTAACAAAGCCAAACCAGCCAAACTTACTCTTTACCTTTTGAGTGGTTGTTATATTGATTTTCAATATTGCTTTTTAAAGATTTTGTTTTATTGTTATTTTTAATGTTAGCCATCTTGAGTGGTTCTTGCTGGATGGAAATGCATCAGTTAAATTATACATACATACATACATACATACATACATACATGATTCAATGCTATATGATGCAGTGGTGGCTGCTGGCTTAGATGGCCTAAATAGAGGGTTTGATAAATTTACTAGAAGATAAGTAAATCCTGTGGTTCAGAAGCAAATGATATGGTGGGACACCACACTGCCACCTAATCCCTCCAAGCAGCAGCAAAAAGGCACCTGCCAGATTACATAAGCACCTCTGTCCTATATGGGACACAGGCCGTGCTGTGGTCTAAACTACAAAGCCTAGGGTTTGCCGATCAGAAGGTTGGCGGTTTGAATCCCCGCAACGGGGTGAGCTCCCATTGCTCTGTCCCAGCTCCTGCCAACCTAGCAGTTCGAAAGCACAGTGCAAGTAGATAAATAGGTACCGCTCTGGCGGGAAGGTAAACGGCATTTCCATGTGCTGCTCTGGTTCGCCGGAAGCGGCTTAGTCCTGCTGGCCACATGCTGTCTGCGGACAAACGCAGCTCCTCGGCCTATAGAGCGAGATGAGCGCCGCAACCCCAGAGTCGTCCGCGACTGGACCTTATGGTCAGGGGTATCTCTACCTTTACCTCTGTCCCATCATACTGCTACTATTGTGATGAAGTACAACCATTAAAGGAGGGCTGTAGCCTTCCTGCCCTGCTTGTGGTCTTCCTGGGAGTATTCGAATCAGCACTGTTGAAATTGATGGGCCTTCATTCTAATCAGGGTTTGGGATAGAAGCCAACCAGAACGAACTGCTGGATTAAACCTTCCACTGGTCTGACTTGCTATTTCACTTATATTGGGTGGGAAGCACTTAATGTGCCCATCAATGGAAGCCCTACACAATGACTTATGCTTGTGCAATGGGGCTTTTCCCCTCACCACCACCTGTACACCCCAAAATTGTGTTGGGCGGGGGGGGGTCAGAGAAACTCGAAAAGAGCGCACGAGATGAGAGGAAGGGGAATAATTCCATTGGGGAAGTTGAAATGCTTGCACAGATGGAGAGTTCAGAAGAGTGTGACATATAATTCCACCCATTGTTTTCAGGAAGTTCATCATGACTGCTGTATTTCTTTTTTTTTATGAAGACTTTCTGATGTGTGCATTTACAGGCTCACATCTATTAATCTTCCATCACAATGCAATTGGTTTTCATTAGCAGAGTCTGATTAGCTTGGTGCTGAAAATTTTTCCAATGACTTTCTGGATTTTAATTGAATTTAATGAGACAGAACTAATGGTGCAACATTTTGTACTGTGTGACAGTGATGAGCCATATTCGAATTATCGACATGCTGTTGATAAATTCCAAGAAGGGATAGTTTCACTTGCAAAATGTGAGATGAAAGGTGGCTGTATATGTAACTGGTAGAAATATGGGCTGGTTTGAATGCTAACATTCCTGGCTTAATAAACCACAGCTTGTTAGGACAGGAATGAGCATTGGGACATGAGCGCACCCAGTCTTCCTCTTATGTACCAGCGTTGACACTTTGATCCTTGTTTCTTTAATGTACTGTTTCCCATTAAGCCTGAAATAAGGATCTGTTTACTAACAAGGATCAAACAATGTTTTCAAATCTTAGAGAGTAAATGAGCATGAAAACACAGTTCCCCATTTCAGACATAACTTGTTTTGAAAGATTACAACCAAAGTACCTAACCTGGCGCTTCAGGGGGGCAGGGAGGACAGCAGCAAAGGAGAGAATGCTGGTCCAATTCCTGTTTGCACTTAATAATGGTATGTCTGATTTGGCCCTCTGTGGTTTGCATCCATTGGAATCCTAAGCCTGGTGTTCAGAAAGATGTAAAAGGCCTGTTGCTGGGGAGACTGCAGAACTGTGTTTTGAGAATACACTGTGACTCTCTTTCATCATCTTCATCGCCATCTGCTAATTTGTACGCCACTCTTCCACAAAAATTTCCTCATAATGGCACATAGCATCTCAAGTGGCAGATGTTGATAAATGCATCAGCTATAGGGTGGCACTGGCAGCAAGAATGATAAGGGCAACCTTTCTGGATAGTGCACGTGCCCAACCTTAAGAATGCTGACTAGAAGGAATGTTTTTAAATTTTAGATTTGTCCTGGTCTGGTGCATGTAATGTCTTCGATTTTGTAGTTGTGTGATTTCTGCTCATACTGTATTGTGGCCCATTGGCTATAAACAATAAAATCTACTGACTGACTGACAACAGCTCAAATGAACAATTAACAGTTAAAAAAATTACAAATTAGAAACTATTAGAAATAATATCAAGAAAAATTCCAAAGAACTTTTTAGCATTATAAACATTTTGTAAATACTTTGCTGCAGATTTTCTAGGCATGATAGTGGAAAGATAAAAGGTAAAGGTACCCCTGCCCGTACGGGCCAATCGTGTCCAATTCTAGGGTTGCACGCTCATCTCGCTCAAGAGGCCGTCCGAAGACACTTCCGGGTCACGTGGCCAGTGTGATGAAGCAGCAGCTGGCGAGCCAGCACCAGCGCCGCACATGGAAACACCGTTTACCTTCCCGCTATAAAGTGGTACCTATTTATCTACTTGCACTTAGGGGTGCTTTTGAACTGCTAGGTGGGCAGGAGCTGGGACCGAACAATGGGAGCTCACCCCACCGCGGGGATTCGAACCGCCGACCTTACGATCAGCAGGTCCCAGGCACTGAGGTTTTACCCACAGCGCCATCTGCAGAAGTCCTGCACAAGGACTTCCACTTACGCAATGAGGTTTCTCGTCCTCCTGCACTCCCTGAAATTGACTTGGGTAGGAAGAAGGATCTTTTTGTCTGGCAAGCTGGTGTACTTCTGCAGACTGAATGTCTGTAATAATGTGATGTTGAATTTCACCCTGTGTCATCATCCTCTTATTATTACTCAACGCTGATATTCTACAGCCTGCGGGAAGTTTGGAAGGAGATTATTAACACACCATATTCACAACCACTGTTTTTGCCTCTGCCGTTATGTGATGCGGTCCTTATCCTGTTTGCAGTTAGGGAGCCCTGCCAACCCCGTTTGATCTCTCTGGTTCATATTAGCCCAATGTGTCATTTATAACCAACAGGCAGGTATTAACATAAGGAGATTTCCTGCAAGGAGATGAAAGCCGCCTGGAGATTTAAGAAGGACCGCCCTTGCTTTTTCAGCAGAGCTGTACAGTACTGCCAGTAGTTTCAGATTAATCAATTCACTAATCACACACAGATTGGAAGGCATGGTTGTGAAACAAGTGCAGCTGTTGTTGGTCTTAATTTACCTCAGAAGCAACAGATTCCCAATTTTCTTATATATATTATAATATCTCCATTCAAGTGTTAAGTGTAAGCTTCAGTGATTGCAGCAGATGAGATTATGATACTGTTTTCGCTTCTATCTACAAGAGCTGGTGCTGAATTGTAATGCAAATTCTTCTTCCGATCTAGTGAGAAGAGAAAGCTGGACAGAAATTCTCAGCCGTCTATTCTCCAGTAGCAACTCCTTGTCCCATGATAGCTGTCAAAATAGGCTAAAGGAGCCTCACTCAGAAAGTGTGACAGGGAAGCAAGGTGTGGTTGGGTGACTACATAAGACACAGTACCAAAACTTGATCAGTGAGGAAGAAAGCAACATGTCCAGCAAATTTTGCGCTTTGTCCACATTAAACCACAGTTTGTTTTGATCTGTCATGTCATCTGATGTGTGGGTATTTGTAAATTCACCTGCTATGCCATTTTTTCTTTTAAAAGCCTTCTTATTTGATGGTGCATAAAATGTGGAATGCCTTCTACCCAATCTTCAATATTGCTGCCAAATATTTTGGATAAATTTGACTCTTGCTTCTACCTTTCAACTTCCTTTTAGCTATGTGCCCTCACTTTTGAGCAGCTTTGGCTTTCAAAATCACAGGGAGAAAGTACATGTTCTCACGGGTATTTCCAGATATCTAGTAAATGTGTACCAACTGTGGCTGCAAAGTGGTAAAGTATTATTGCTATTTACTGTTATGTACTGAGTTGAATAGGATCCAAAAGGCAGCAGTCTGATTGGTCCTAGAACAATAGGATTCAGAATGCAGCAGTCTGATTGGTCCTAGAACAATGCAGCAGTATGATTGGTCTGCAGGAGCCACCCAATCCGGCTCCAGATGGAAGTGAATCCACAACCTGATTGGCCTACAGGAGAATTCCGGAATTAGCCAATCACGTGCAGCCCATTGTGTAAATAAAGTATATAAATCAGATACTTTGGGGAAACATTCATTCCTCCTCACCACTATGAGCTGAATAAAGAGCATGAAATCCACTCTCGACTGAGTATATTTCATTACAAAACTGACTTAAAGTAAAATTAAGTCAATGATCCTAGTTACATGAGAAACAGTCTTACAAGAGAACATTATCTGACTCTTGAACTGATATCTTCTAAGGCTGCAGCACACTGGTGTTTTGTCTGAGCTAGACACACCACTTTAGCAAACCCAAAGACTTGTTCTAGGACAACATCCTCAGCCTAGAGGGCACTGATATCTTAGATACAAACACAACATACACCTGTTTGTCATATAAACAGCATGTCGAGTTTAAGTACCATTTCTCAACAAATTACATCTGGATACGACATTCTCAACTGCTACGAAGTGCCTGTCTACCTTAACTCTTGGTGATAACTAGCTCAGAGTTGCCAACAGGAGACAGCTGTAGCTTTGCAGGTTCAAGCCTCCGTCACACAAACTCCCAGGGAAATTAATCATCCTGAAACTTTGACTGGACAAGGTACTGTCAGCTAAAAATAAGTTGATTTCATCCCTTGCCCAGATGGCAACAAGGCAGGATTAATACCATCATCACACACAGCTCATACTGGGCTTTTGAAAAATCCTGGAAAAGGTTCTGAATGCATGAATAAGGAAGCCACTGGTGCTTTAATTGCAGGCTGCTAGGAAGCTATAGAACACATTAAGAAGTGCCAGATTAATCTATAAATTGGCATACCTGGGAAGACAAGCAGGGTAACAGAATTCAAACAACATTAAAACAGACTGGATTCAGCTAATGTTTGAGAAACTATTTCAACTATTTGCATATACCATACTAAAATATACATGAAGGGAGAACGCAAATCTCAAAATGGATTGTATAAATAGAATCAGTTAAACTGGATGCAATCCAGTCAGGCAAAAGCACTTGAAGATCCAGCAATTTCAGTGGAAGTAATAAAATACCCATAATTTGACTTTTTTTTAAAAAAACCACACACACTCACTATCCACATGTCTGTTTTACTCTTCACTCTCACCTGGCA
Organism: Podarcis tiliguerta; assembly: GCF_965153285.1. Lineage (NCBI taxonomy): Eukaryota > Metazoa > Chordata > Lepidosauria > Squamata > Lacertidae > Podarcis > Podarcis tiliguerta. Next base: position 106,158,874 of record NC_139536.1, read on the forward strand.
ACTGCCTCTTCTTCCCTTAGTATATACTAGGAAGGTTCCGATCAGCCTGGAGGAACTACTGCTTGATAAGCGTGGAAGGAAGCTATAGCAAACAAAGTTTTAAAAGCCCAGTTCAGCATATATGTATCTCTAGAGTTTTTATAGCACATTCCCCCAGGCACTTTCCGTGTGTATATGCGGATATGTAACTCATACAATCAATCAATCAATCAATAAGGGACAATGGATTAAAGGATATCATGGTTAAAGATGTAATGGTAAAATGGACTTGGGACATAATATCCCACTCGAGTCATGGGAAAGGCTGTGGAAGGTAAATCTAAAATTTACTGCATGTAGTTCGTTAAAGGAAAACTACATGAAAATGATGTATCGTTGGTACCTAACCTCAGTTAAGATTGCAAAGATGTATAAAAATTCCACCAAAATATGTTGGAAATGTAAATATAATGATGGTACCTTTATGCATATGTGGTGGACTTGTAGAAGGGCAAAAGACTTCTGGGAAATGATTTATAATGAGTTTAAAAAAATGTTTAAGATAACCTTTTATAAAAACCTTTTTGCTCGGAATAGTGGGGGAAGAGATACCAAGGAATCTAAAGAGACTGTTTATGTATGCTACCATGGCTGCTAGAATGTTGTTTGCCCACTATCCTGGGCCATATTTGAGCATTATATTGGACTTCTACAAAAAGGAGGAAAAAGAAAAGAAACACATGCCATTAACCACTGGTAACTTGCTACATTGCCTGTTCTTGCTGCTGCTTAGTAGTTGTATAAAAGTAAATGTAAAGGGGCCCCTGACCATTAAGTCCAGTCGCAGACGATTCTGGGGTTGCGGCGCTCATCTCACTTTACTGGCAGAGGGAGCCGGCGTTTGTCTGCAGACAGCTTCCAGGACATGTGGCCAGCATGACTAAGCCACTTCTGGCGAACCAGAGCAGCGCACAGAAACGCCATTTAGCTTCCTGCTGGAACGGTACCCATTTATCTACTTGCACTTTGACGTGCTTTCAAACTGCTAGGTTGGCAGGAGCAGGGACCGAGCAACGGGAGCTCACCCCGTGGCGGGGATTGGAACCGCCGACCTTCTGATCAGCAAGCCCTAGGCTCTGTAGTTTAGACCACAACACCACCCGCGTCCCTTAGTAGTTGGGTAAAGGTAAGGTAAAGGGACCCTTGACCATTAGGTCCAGTCGTGACCGACTCTGGGGTTGCGGCACTCATCTCGCTTTATTGGCCGAGGGAGCCGGTGTACAGCTTCCGGGTCATGTGGCCAGCATGGCTAAGCAGCTTCTGGCAAACCAGAGCAGTGCATGGAAACGCCGTTTACCTTCACGCCAGAGCTGTACCCATTTATCTACTTGCACTTTGATGTGCTTTTGAACTGCTAGGTGGGCAGGAGCAGGGACCGAGCAATGTGAGCTCACCACGTGGCGGGGATTCGAACCGCCGACCTTCTGATCGGCAAATCCTAGACCTTCTGATCAGCAAGTCCAACCCACAGCGCCACCTGCATCCCAATCCAGTCCAATCCAATCCCATTTAGAAAAAGCCCAGTTATGAGTAACGGGGCACAAGTCTCTCTACACAAAAGCCGGGTAAGAAACCACAAAGTATTATTTGCTGTTTTAGTTTGTTTATTAATTCATTCACTCATGATTTGAGTAGGTTTGACAATAAGGCAGCATGAGCTTTGACTTCTGTCATTCTGTGATTAATTGTAGAGAACAGAAATCTTCTGAAGATAAATCTTACCAGTTTTTAAATTAACAAAAGCACTGCATTAGCAGTATGGGTTTGAAAAGGACTTTGCTTACTTCTCTGTTGCTTTGCTGCTGCTTCAAAACAAAAATGTCAACTAAAGCACATGACAGAGATAAAATAGCATTGAAATTGCTATAGATGGAAGAATGTGTGAATCTTAGTTTTCTCCGTTTCTCATTTTTTCACCCAAATTTAGCTCTTCATATTTCTTCAATTTGGGGTTTTTTTTTAAAAAAAAAAACATTCATGAAAATTCACCCGCATTTTAGTGCAAACCTCCCCTAATATAATGTTTTGTATGCTATTTTCACTACTATACATTCATACCTTGGTTATCAAACAGAATGCGTTCCGGGAGTCTGTTTGACTTCAGGAACTGTTCAAAAACCAAGGCACGGCATCCTGTAGCCAATCGGAAGCCGCAGAAGCTGCACCAGATGTTCAGCTTCCAAAAATCATTCGGAACCAGGAACACTCATACCCGGCTTTTGATTGTTCAGGAACCAAAACGTACACGTTCCAAGGCATTCGGCAACCAAGGTACAACTGTATTCATTTTCACGCACACTTCCCCCTGATATGTGCATTTATGTAAACCCTGCCTGGAGAACTGCGTAACAAAACGCAGATAAGTGTGAATTGCAATTGATACATGTGTTTTGGTGTGCTATTCTTTTGCAAAGTGCAGAGTTGATATATCCACCTTTAAATCAGAACTAAATCAAGTATCTCCCCCATCCCTAATGCTCATTTATGCCCCATCATGCTATACTTTGCCATTTTTGTTTGGAAATACATTTCCTTTATCCCATCAGATCTCAACATGCCCCTCCCATTGTTGCAATGTTTGTTTGTTTTTCCCCTTTGTCTTGTTCAGTTTGTCCATCTGTTCACCAGAATTCTGCCTGGACACATCAGTTGCACATGTATGCACAGTGCACTCCTAAATGGAAGAATCCATATGCTGTTGCTTCTCTCCAACCATGATGAAGGCATACCCTATCAGCCAAATAAACAGCTGGATTACTTGCAGTCCTGCACACCATAAAAGATTCAGGCGCTTGAGGAGCTCACAGTTCCTTTATCAGCTTGATGTGTCCCAATGTGCTGTTATGGCAAACACCCACTACAGATGTAATATTTCCAATTCAAGGGACAACACAGCATTTCTTTGTTTATGGCTTGCTCAATGTTGGCCCCCTTTTCCAGATACTGGCTCAAGTAAAGCCTAATTCCATGGGAACTGAATACTAGTTTACCATCTGAATGGACCGCACTGTGTTTTATGTCACAGAAAAACACAAGGCGTCTGGCACTCTGCAATCAACTATGTCATGTTCATGAAAAGATAATCTAGAAGGATTGCCAGCAAGAACACAAGAGAAGTTAAACAAATCAGCCTCAAAGTAGTGCTCTGACACAATGGTGTCACAACATGTATCTTCACTCCGTTATTTCCTACTGGCTTGGCTCTGTCTGGAAAAGAAGAGGGTTTGGAAAGAGTGGATATTTACGAGAGTTCATAAAGGATGATGTTAGTAGGCCAACATGCATTCATTTACTCTAGGCAAAGATGAGCAACATTTCAATCAACCAATCAATCAATCAAAAAAAATATGTGGTGATGACTTCAATGAAACTGCCGAATTTAACTCAACTTCTCTAACCTGTAGCAGAATGAGGTCATCCCATACATTCTCGAAAATGTTGATAGAAGCTTGGAGAGCATCACATTGCTGAAAAGCCAATCAGCTGCCGCTGGAGCAATTAAAGCTATTAAATATTTAATTCCAAAGACAATCTGTTGGTTTCAGATTGCCGGGAAAACCAAAATGTGTTGTGATGGCAGACAAAGTGGCAAGATGTGAGGCTACAAGACGATGAATTTTTATAGTAATTATATCCATGTATAACCTTAGGAGGACGCGGGTGGTGCTGTGGGTAAAACCACAGAGCCTAGGACTTGCCGATTGCATGGTCGGCGGTTCGAATCCCCGCGGCGGGGTGCGCTCCCATTGCTCAGTCCCAGCGCCTGCCAACCTAGCAGTTCGAAAGCACCTCCGGGTGCAAGGAGATAAATAGGTACCGCTTACTAGCGGGAAGGTAAACGGCGTTCTGTGTGCTGCGCTGGCTCACCAGATGCAGCTTGTCATGCTGGCCACGTGACCCGGAAGTGTCTGCGGACAGCGCTGGCTCCCAGCCTATAGAGTGAGATGAGCGCACAACCCTAGAGTCTGTCAAGACTGGCCTGTACGGGCAGGGGTACCTTTACCTTTACCTTTATAACCTTAGGACTATTTAGAAATTTATTTGCGTACTAAGGTACACATGGAAGAGGCTCATCAGGGTCACACACCCTCTGTGGACTTTTATGGTCATTTTTGCAGCCACAACTGGGAGTTGAAAGTGACCCCAAGGGTCATCTAGTCCAATCCCCTGCAATGCCCACAATTGTCCCTAGGTGGGCACGAACCAGCAGCCTTCTGATTAACAGCCAGATGCACTGACCCACTGAGCCACCTGACATGTGCTTACACATCTGTGTACTCAGCCTAGGCTATTAGGCATGAATAAGCTCTGGCATAAGCTCCGCACAAATGCCACCCCCAAATGTGTGGCCAAGCTAAGCACACAGGGTCTTTATCAAGCTCTTCATTTGGAACCAAGGCTTTGATGGTTTCGATCACTCTGGTTATACAGTTTAATTATTGAATGCACTCCTTCATGCCAATTATCATTTGAAATTATAACAATATGAAGAAAGCCCTTCTGGATCAGAGCAATGTTCCACCTAGTTTGCTGTTTTATTCCCAGCTATGGCCAGGCTGGCTCTTCCTGGAAATCCACAAGTTGGGCACCAAGGCAACCCACCAGCATCAAGCATTATTTTGGAACTGTACTGGCATCTCTGGCACCTTTGGCCCTTCGTGGTGCAGTTACTGTGTGTTGAAATAGTCACTAGCTGGGGGATAAATCACAGTTTGAGTTGAGTATTGGTTATGCCACAAAGTAGCACAGCTGGGCATCCTGGCAAGTGATACACTCAGAAAAGGCCCATAAAGCTGCCAGCTGTGTCTCTCCTCCGCAGGCCAGCAGTATCCCAAACTGACAAAGGGCTGGGGCAGAAGGAAGATAAGAACTCAACATGTATCATGCTAAGCAACTATAGACAGAGAAAGGGTGAGGGAAGACAGCATGAGAGGACATGTCATATCAAACATCTATGGTACTAAGCATCATTGTGAGAACTGTGGCTCTTGAAGAACACAGGAGTTTAGTTTCACTTTTAATTTAGATTGTAGCTTCCTGTTGTTTTCTATGGAAATAAACACAATGCTTTGCAAATTGGCTCTCTGCTGCTTTGTCATCTCCAGACGGTGGCTGTTAATGGGGATAGTGGCTCCCCATTCATCGGATACATAATTGGCAGGCAGTAGGAAGAGATAGCACAGGGAGAAGTTATCATCACTGACAGCTGGCATGAGAGAGCAGCTATCCTATGCAAAAAAAAAAACAACCCCACACTCATTTGTGAACAGTGGAGCCTGTCTGCCTGAGGAGAGGTGAACCTTGCATTTGAAAGGAAAAAAAGGGGGGGGGGAGTTAAGAATCTCCTCTCTGGTTCAGGGTGCAAATAGCATCTCTTCTATGAAAGTGGTTGACATGTAGGAAGAGAGAGAAGTGTCTCTCTCCCCCTCCCTTTCATGTAGGCAGCATCAGCGTGAGGTCACAATGGCCAGTCTCTCTCCTCCAGGTGGACAGCATCAGCGTGGTCACAATGGCCAGTCTCTCTCCTTTAAGTGGGCAGCATCAGCGTGGTCACAATGGCCAGTCTCTCTCTTCCAGGTGGGCAGCATCAGTGTGAGGTCACAATGGCCAGTCTCTCTCCTCCAGATGGGCAGCATCAGCATGGTCACAATGGCCAGTCTCTCTGAGACCTCCAGGTGGACAGCATCAGCGTGGTCACAATGGCCAGTCTCTCTCCTCCAGGTGGGCAGCACCACAATGGCCAGTCTCTCTCTTTCTCTTTGAAGCAGACAGAAGCAGGAGCATGGAGGCATAGTCTCCCTTTCTTTTATTGAGGTGGGTGGCCGCAATATAGTCACTAGTGTCTCTGTCACTGGAATAGGCTGCAGTGTGTAGGCAGGGAGAGGAAAGGAGGGAAGTTGGCGGGTGGGCAGCTTAGCTACTGCAGGACTTCTGCTAAAAGACAATTACTTCATGACGGCCTGGCACAAAAGAGGCAGATTATAGTTATTTTACCTTGTTTACTTAATCTGTTCATTACATTTCTATTCTGCCTTTCCTTCAAGGAGTCTTCTGCTTTTTTTAATCCTCACAACCCACTCAAGAGTTAGGCTGGGCTGAGATTTACGTAACGCTGGTTGGTTGAAGGTTGCCACTCAGTTCCTTTTCATGTCTAAGGGAGGATTTAGGTCTTCCCAGTCCAACACTCTTAACAAGGACACCAGACAGAAATTATGGAGGTAGACACAGTATTGTTGCCATTATCCAGATTCAGCAGGTTGACGGCTTACAGAGCCAGCCCAGGTTTGGCATAGTTTGACAAACTGGCAGGCTGCAAGCAAGCAGAAGAATAGCAGGCCCTTGGCATGCCAGTCCAGGGAGAGTGAGGCTTCAGATTTCAGCTTGAGCCTGGAGGACAGATTAGACAGGAGAGAGGCAGACCAGGCAGTGGAAGGTAGTTGTATCAGCAATCAAAGAATGAAAAGAGGGAGACTGGAAGGAACAGCTATCATTTCCTCAGGAAGAATGGAAAGCAGAGAGAGAGAAAAGGTGCCACTCAGAGCAAGCCACTGGGAAACCCAGCCAGAAGCGTTTCATAAAAAGCTTCTCTCTCCAGGTATATTATTATTATTATTATTATTATTATTATTATTATTATTATTATTACAAACCCATGTGTCACTTTCCCCACTAAATTAGAGCTAAGCCCAAATGGAAGATGTTTTCCAACCCTTTCACCTCTGCAAAAAACACCCCTTATTGTTCAAGCGAGGGTCTTCAAACAGGGTTGAAACTGACCACCCTCACTCTAAACTGACTTTGTGGCATTGTGGTACAGCCAAATATGATTGGTGCAGCTAATCATAGATAGCAGAAAGTAGACAAAAAGCTAGGAACTGAGAAGGAACACTGCCCAGAGTGGCAGTGGTGTGTGGCGAAACATGAAATGAGATTTATCAGGAAGTGTGTGAGCCCCATACCTGATAGGCCCCTTTCGCTGTCAAGATGTTTGAGAGTGCTGTACCAAAGTTTTACAATCAATATTTGAGCTGCTCCCTTCCAGAAACAAGAGTGAAAACTGTCTGCCTTTGATGTTCAGTACAGCATGGAGGCATACCCTCCAACATTTCTTCGATGAAAATAGAGAATGGTAATTTTATTATTTATACCCCACACATCTTATTGGGTTCCCCGGTCACTATGGGCAGCTTCCAACATAAGTAAAAACACAATAAAACATTAAACATTTTTTAAAAAAAAACAACTTCCCTATATAGGGCTGCCTTCAGATGGCTTGGGGGCTGGATAACTCCATAACCTCCAACATTTCTCTAAAGAAAATAGGGACATCCTAAGGAAAAGTGAGACATTCTAGGATCAAATCAGAAACCGGGACAGCTTCTCTAAATCAGGGACGTCCCTGGAAAATAGGGGCACTTGGAGGGTCTGTGGAGTTTGACCAATTTGAAATCTTAGGGCGGAGCTGGATGTTCAACACTTATATGGGGGCAAAGCTGCCGTTTCCTAGCATCCCATGGATGAATGGAGTAATCCAGAGCCTACACTGCACCCATGTTCTGTATAAAACCTTTGTGTGTGTGTTAATTGCAAAGACTGAGTTCATTATTTGAGAAAACCTGATCCCCTCAATTAAGAACATGCAGACATGCTTTTAATTATACTTAGTGAGGCACAAAATGCTTTAATCTTGGTTTAAGGAAGCTTTTTATAGCAATGTGTTAAAACTACAGAGTTCAAGATATGTATTTTCAACATACAGTGGTACTTTGGGTTACAGATGCTTCAGGTTACAGACTCTGCTAACCCAGAAATAGTACCTCAGGTTAAGAACTTTGCTTCAGGATGAGAACAGAAACCATGCAGCGGCGGTAGCGGGAGGCCCCATTAGCTAAAGTGGTGCTTCAGGTTAAGAACAGTTTCAGGTAAGAATTGACTTCCGGGACGAATTAAGTTCTTAACCCAAGGAACCACTGTACAGGGTTCTGTAATACAGCACACATTTCTAAACAGGAACACTGATACAGGTTTCATGTTAATGGGGCCATCAGCTTCCTTTCCTTTCCATCCACCAGACTCGCAGGCCGGAGAGAAAAGGTTCTTCCTAAAACCAACAAAAGCTTTTTCTTAAAAAAGAGGGGGAAAGAAAAGAAAGCAAAGGTACAGAAAGGCTTTGACGTTTCTGTTCAATACTAATGCCCTTGAAACACAATTGATTTTCCTCTTCAAGCTTGCCAAACCATCTAAATCATCTTTGTTTCCTTGGGCTTGTAACAAAACTCAGGGCAAGCTGAAAAAGTTCTGTGAATCTGATCGCCTTGTCTCCAGCGGCTCACCCCAATGTAGCAATTAGCCTGCCACCTTTAGCTTCCCCGCAGCTTTCCAAACAATGCCACCTACTGAATTGCTTCCATGCACATCAGGCACTGAAGCTACACAATAGGTATTTTCTGCCCCCACCCCTGGAAAGAAATCAGCCAACTCTTTGAAAAGTATAATTATCTGCCATTAGCAGAAGAAAGGGGTTAAGACTGCTGTTCATGAAGGCTTTCCCAAAGTCTCTTACCACCACCTTGATTTTTAAAAAATATATACCTGGGGAGAGAAAGATCACACACACGCGTACTCATACAGCATGCCAGCTCTCTGCGTAATACATTTTTAACAGTGTTCAGGCGAGAAATGCTTTTCTAGGATTACAGCCATTAACTACACCCCTTGTTTTATATCTGCAAACAGTAGCAGTCAACCATTCCTGCATAGTGCACCATTGTATTTCACCGAATACCATGCTGGCATGTAATTCAAAAGCAAGGAGGAAATCTAAACCTTTTCCTGTTTTGTTTCCACCACCCTCTAGAGTTTTCAGTTATGCCAAACAAGAGTCTAGAGAAATTAAAGTCATACTTGCAGTCAGTAGGGAAACTTTAAAGCACACAAATGCTCATCTCATTCTGGTACGAACCATCATCCAGCATCTTTGCTGTCATTTGGGCACACCCTCTGACTATCTGTTTTGCGGCGATTAAACTGGCATTTTCTCACTTACATTTAATTTTTTAATTTTTTTTGCATTTCCCATCCACTATCGTTTACACACAAGCCATATCTGGCACCAAGGAAACACATCTGATTAAAGGCCACATCTGATCTTTACACATCTGTGTGCAATGAGTTTTTCTTTCTTTCTCATGTGCCCATCTACACTGCATAAACATGCTGGACTTCTACCACCATCTGCTTCCTCTAAAATGTTTATCTTTCTAAATATGAAAAAAAAAAATATGAGTCACCCATGAGAAATATACCACCCACCATGAATTAGAGTTGTTGGGTTTTTCCCCCTGAGTCAGGTTTTCAGCTTTCTTTGCCATCACATTTTCAGGCATTTTTTCAGAAATCATACTCAACTCCTACCCTGACCACTGTTGGGGGTTTTTCTGCTTAATCTGTTTTTCTACCCTAGAGGGAAATACAGTGGTGCCTCGCAAGACGAAAAGAATCCGTTCCGCGAGTCTTTTCGTCTTGCGGTTTTTTCGTCTTGCGAAGCAAGCCCATTGACGGAGTAGCGCTATTAGCGCTATTGACAATTTAAGGGCTAAAAATGGCTATAAAAGGCTTAAGGGATTAGCGGTTTTGCTGCTAAAATGCTTTTAGCAGCTTAGCGATTCAGAAAAAGGGGTTTCGGAGCGGAAAAAACCCCCAGAAAATTTTCGTCAATTTTCGTCTTGCAAAGCAAGCCCATAGGGAAATTCATCTTGCGAAGCACCTCTGCAAACGGAAAACCCTTTCGTCTTGCGGGTTTTCCGTCTTGCAAGGCATTCGTCTTGCGGGGCACCACTGTAGACACAAATAACCTACAGTTACCAGATTTTTTTCAATGCATCCGAGGACACTTTTCAACTTCAATGGATTTTGTATGGGGACTGATTTGTAAATCCGGGGACTGTTCATGGGTAATGGGGACGCCGGTAACCTTAAGATAACATGCATATTTTCAATTGTAGGTGGGAAAGCATTTGGGGAGTGGGGATTTTGAATGCACAAAACAGCTCTCCTTCCACCCCCAGGTGCCAATCCTGTGTTCAACTTGAAACTATTGATGTCTTGGATCATTCTTGGATCATTCTTTGTCTAGCTCCTCCCTCTTGACCTTACCACCTTGGGTCATCCTGCTGGGAGTACGAGACTCCCGGTGGTTTCGCTCACAAGGATCATAGCAACTTGCAAGCCCACTCACCACGACAAGGTAATGATCCAGTGAGTGAATCCAATAAGTCCTCAACTGCAGAATAGGTGGAAGATAACAAGTGGTATGTTACAATGGCTGTGAAGGCAGATGAAGACTGAAGCCGATAAGAATCTACCAGCGTCATGATACTCATGACATCAGAATAGAGTGGAATGTGGCAACTATCAAGGCATCTCTTTATTAGCTGTGGCCAGTAAAAAAGTTTGGTAAGGATTTTAGCAAACTGTCTCCTAACTATATCCATGAGTATTTTTGCACTTTAAAGTTTCCCTTCTGACTGCAAGTATGACTTTAATTTCTCTAGATTCTTGTTTGGCATAACTGAAAACTCTAGAGGGTGGTGGAAACAAAACAGGAAAAGGTTTAGATTTCCTCCTTGCTTTTGAATTGCATGCCAGGGGCTGGATTTAACTGACTGGTGGGCCGGATTAGGCCCCCAAAACGAACTTTGGACAAGCCTGCCCCAGAAGGTCAAAAACCATTTGGGGATTCAGGAAGATATAGTTTATAAATGTACTTTTTTTGGTGGAAAAACTAAGTTTAGAAAACCTCTATTTTCAGCGTGTGGGCATGATGGGACTAAAAGTTTTTGATGTTGAAAATTATTGCAAAGACATGCTCTTTCTCGCCAAAGAATGAAATTTTTGGATTTTGTAATCCTTGTAACAAATATTTTACATTTTTTGGACATCATGGGGCGGGGAAATGGCTACTGGGTACAACTTTCCCACAATCCATAGCTGTAATAGAAAAAAATTAATGAAACAAAGTTGTTCATCATAAAAATTAACATAATATTGGTTATTATAAGTTTTTTTTCTGAAAACAAAGTGCATACTTTTTTAATTTGGGGATATCGGACTTTGAAGTTATGAAAACTGGCTATCAGGGAGTGATCCCATTGAATTTTCACAATGGATTTCCACAGGTCGAACACACTTGATCAAAACCACTTCAACACTAGATGAGTTCATTGATGATCTAACAGAAAAAATAGAACATTTGATTCCTCAAATTATTCTTGTACTTTGTATCCTGTGGTAGTGTATTATAAAAGTCCTGATGGAGAGATGATCTCATCCATTTTTGTATCTTCCTAGGTTATCTATACATTCCGTTACAATACAAGTATGTTTAGAATCCTGCTAATGTTTTGACCTGTTTACAATAATTTTGTATATAATTATAAACGTTTCCCATTCTTTTTTTAAATTTCTTGTCTTCTTGGTTCTTGAGCCTCCCAGTTAATTTTGCCATTTCGGCATAGTCCATCAACTTGGTTTGCCATTCTTCTCTGGTCGGGATTGTCTCTTTCTTCCATCTCTGGGATAATTTTAAAACATGTACCCTGCTGCCTCTTACATTTTCTTTAAAGTACAAAGCCCCCAATGTTGCAACCTTTCCACATACAGCAGTTACTCCATCCCCTTGATCATTAAGACTGCCATTTCCTGAACCTTTTCCAACTCTACAATAATGTTTCTGAAGTGAGGAACAATGAGCTTCATAGATGAGTGGGAATTTGAACCTGGATGTCCCTAGTCCCGGTCTATCACTCTGACCACAGCAGCTCTCATATCCTAAACCCTTACTCCAGTGCAAGTTTTCCTCCAAACTGGACAGATGTTCTTCCTGCTTGCAAGCCCATCAACTCCTGTGTTGGCAGGGGGTGGGATCAGGAAACCTACGCATCGTTGCCAAATCTACAGAAGATTGGCCCAAGCATGCTCAGAAGAAAGCACTGTGAGATTCAGAGTGCTTAATGGCTATAGGGGCCAGTTTCTGGCAGCCATTCCCTCCACTACGGAGGAAGGGCCACTAGAGGATTACCATGTTTTATTTCAACAACTATTAAGGCAGTTATAATACATATGATTCCTTGTAAGCCTTTTACAATTGCTTTAGTTATTAAGCTCTCAAAAATTCAGCTGAAATTCAGTTCTTCTACAAGGTAACTGAACTTGTTCAATCTGAAGGTGCAAAAGTTAAGTCCAAGATTAAGTTTTTTCTTATCCACAGCTCCCAAGCACATGCCAGAATTTCTAGCATGGATAATCAGCAGTCTGCCTGAAGGTAGAAGTTCATTGTTCATTTACTTGGTTATTGGAAATTCAGGCTATAAAGGAGAAATTGCAACTCAGCCAAAGTTAATTTATGCAGTGAGAAGTTATGCTCTTAGAAGTACTGAAAGCCCAATGTTGGTTGATGTAAAAATATTAATCACCCATAAATTTCAAAATATACCAAAAGGATGGGCAATATGAAATTTCTAAGCTCAGGATCCAAATATTATTATGAAAGTGATGCTAAAAACCAATGAACACTGACACCTTGGATAAAGCAATGAGATAAAGATATTTGCCATGGGAAATGACTCAAATTAATTTAAGAATGTATTTAAGTTTCGGAAAATGGTAACAAGCACTTTAAGATTCTGTAAGAAAGCCAGCTGCTGAGACAAAAGCTTTCCACCATGAATTATTTCCTGTATCATCCACGCCACTTTTCTTGTTAATTTCAAATCAGCATCTCTATATTAAAAACAAAACAAAACACCTTTGATCACCACATTGGGTTACAGGGGCGAAACTGCTACCACAATCAAAGGTATCTTCTGGAAACTTATTTACTTTTGGCAATCAGTCAGAAAGATTTTCTTTGTTTATGCCTTTTATAATTACTTTTACTTATTTTAATTATCCCTTCCCATTCCCTATCCCTTTTGTGTCTGGTTTTTGTTAGATTGGAACAAAACAAAACAACAAACAAACACTGGCAGAGACTTTATTTTGGATTTAATTTGTGCAGCGCCTATCACAATATTAGGCATTTAATACTGGCTTGGATCCAAAGACTCTGAGCCAGACAATGGGACTTTCCCACTGCCTTGCTACTGCCATCTCTCACACCCTGCAAGCTGTTTCTGTAGGGTTCCTGTATCCTCAGAATAGCATGTAATCCAGCACAGAGAGGAGGACTGAAGACGCACACACTCTTTCTCTAGCACAGGTGGAAGTGTCCCTCCTCTCACACAGGAAATATTTGCATCCCAGCCAAAATAGTACATTAGTGTAAACGTTGCAGTATAAATGCTCTGCCTAGACTTCAACTGAGTTGGTGGAGGAAGATTGGAAGAAATTTAAAGACTATTTACAGAAATATTATAAAATTAATGAATGTTAGAATGACGTCGGATGGAGGTTAAAGGGTTAAAGGGTTATTAGCAATAATGTGGTGAAAGTACGAAAAATTTGAAGGTTAAAAAGATGAAGAATTAAAAGTATAATATATTAAGATAAAGATAAAGTTAAGACAGAGGGAAGGGGTTTTCTGATTAAATATTTGAATTGGAATACAGAGAGGGGAGGTGTGGGGAAGTCTGGGAAACAAGCAAATATAAGAAATATTATGAAAATGGAATTGTTTTTACTTGTTTTTCTTTTTATTTTTATTTCTCTTTTTCTATGTGAAAGTTTTAATAAAATATTATATATATATATATATATATATATATATATATATATATATATATATATAATTCAACTGAGTTGGGAAGCTTCCCCAAGCTTGGGCATGAGTTGTGCTTTGTAGGCTAAACTGCCCGAGGGCCATTTGCAGCCTTCTAATGTGAAGCAGAGCCATTTTCAAGGGATTCTGTTATGCACTGAAGTTCTTACCCTGGGCCAGCAGGGGGATACTGTAGATAGTTTTCACTCAGGTCCGCATATGCAAATAAGGAATTGAAAATGACGTTCAGTGATTGGATAGTTACAGAAAATTGTTACTGTTGCTTTGTAGTTGAGCTCTATATAAGCAGGTTGGCTGAACCCTTCAGTTCAGTTCTGTTCTGGCCTGTGAATAAACAAGAGCTGTCTGAAGAATCGCTGTGTCGTCTGATATGTTCACCCACAACTTAACAGATTCCATCAAATAAACACGGGGAAATGGAGGTGATTTTTGGCAAGAATGAAAAGTGGAAACAGCTCCAAAGTCCAAAGCAACCCATAGAAGAGACGACACCCCTAAAACTGATGTTGAGAGCAGCGCTGATATCCTGGAGAATGGCTTTAATGTATAGATAGCACCTCACCCCAGCTAAACTGGCTAAAATGTATTTAAAAAATCAGAAGTTTGCTGGGGGTGCAAAAAAAGGTACAGGCTCTTATACGCATGTGTGATGGGAATGCGCGGCAATTAGAGAATTCTGGGATTCTATTTATAATGAATTTTTAAAACTACTCAGGTTCTCGTTCTCAAAAAACCCCGGAGGCCTTGCTTCTAGGGATAATGTCATCAGAAATAAAAAATAATGTCAGACCACTATTCATGTACACAACAACCGAAGCCAGGATTCTGGTAGCAAGGAGCTGAAAAAGCAAAGACTCCTACAACAATCGAATAGCAGGTCCAAATGATAGAATATTTACAGCTGGCCATAATGAGAGGGAGAATCAGAGGATATCCGACTGCAGAAGGTACATAAAGAATGGAAAATATTTAAAGATTACTTGAAAAATTACTGTAACAACAAAAATCTCCTGGCAGACCTTGACTGATTCTTGTAAGACGAATGTGATAAATAGTCATGTACTTTGGATAAGAATTATGAAAACAAAATAATAGTATGATGCTGTGTGTAAAACCATCAAAATAAGTGGTAGTACAATGGGTTTAATTGGAAGTCAACTTTATTTCCCCTTAATTCTCTTTCTTTTCTTTTTTCTTCTTTCTTCTTTCTGTTCTGTAAATTAGCTATAGATAAAAGTAATGATTGGTGATGTATATAATGTATAGTTGCGTATTGTTCTGTTCTGTAGTATATTATGGTGTGATGTGGGATGTTGTGTAATTTTATGTTGCCTGTCAAATAAAGTTTAATAATAATAATAATAATAATAATAATAATAATAATAATAATAATAATAATAATGGCTTTCATGAAAGCTTTTAATCCTGGATTCAAAAACGCACAAAATAAAATGATGCCATTCTAGGACAACCCAATTAGTACAGTGGTACCTCGGGTTAAGAACTTAATTCGTTCTGGAGGTCCGTTCTTAACCTGAAACTGTTCTTAACCTGAGGGACCACTTTAGCTAAAGGGGCCTCCTGCTGCCACTGTGCCGCCACTGCGAGATTTCTCTTCTCATCCTGAAGCAAAGTTCTTAACCCGAGGTAGTATTTCTGGGTTAGTGGAGTCTGTAACCTGAAGCGTCTGTAACCCAAGGTACCACTGTACTAGAGAGCATTTTTAACGATCTGAGCTGTGCAGAGGCATTGCATTAAGGCAACTTCATGACAGTGCAAAGGCCAATGGATCCCAATCACTGAGTACATTCAATAGCTGTGATGTTCAGGACCACTTGACAATACTGTAACAGTACTTTGGAAAGCGAGATCAGTTCATTAATTAGTACAGGGAAGGAAACCATTTTTCTGCATTACGTTTCACTGGGTAAACATGAAAACAGCCATATGGCAGGTTGCTCATCCATCCAACATATCTCTAGAGTTTGCAATTATCCCTAATGCAATATGGTAATTTCTATCTATCTGTCTCATCTTACACCTAGCTGTTTATATCCTGAATGATCGGCTGCTGTGATTCTCCAAGTGCGCTGTGGGACACTAGAAGAAGGAATAGACAACAAAAAGATTCCCAATTACCCATTAGCATGTTATCTGTGGTCCTTAAGACAGACAGAGGTGAGATACACAATTTTTCTTCCCTACACTTCAGCTAAATGAACATACAAGGAAGCCAGGAGTGCCTCTGATTTGTATGGGCAACTATAAGGGTGAATAGAAATGAGATGCTAGTTTAACTAGTAACATTTTTTTAAAAAAATCTACCCACAGCAAGACAACACTTTCGTATGCACAATGTGGTCACCCCAAAGGCTGCAAAAAAGAAAAAACATGATCCAATATCCCTGCCTTGTACAGAAAAGAGAAAAACAGCTTCAAAAATGTAACAGAAAACAAAATCAAATGGTTAATTTGCTGGTATGCCCTGGGTCTGAGTTACATATCTGAAGAGCGGGGTCGGGATTACAGCCACTAAAACTGCAGGGAGTTTGCCGCACCTGATCAAGACAAACTCCCTCAATTGCATGTTGCGAGGACTCCTGTGGCTGAGAACAAGGAAGTTGTCACGGTCCGGGTTATGGGCAGTTGAGATCCCGGTGGAGGACATCGGGACCGGGGGCTAAACGGCAGAGTGGAAGCAAGAACAGAAGTGCGGAAGCCATGAGTCAGGAAGCCAAGGGTCCGAGGGACAGGAAGAAAGGAGTCAAGAGGACAAACACAACAAGGCAGGTGTAGGGATATCGCGGAGTGGACAGTGAGGTCCGGAGGGAGCACACTCTCCACCAGCAATCAGCCACAGTCTGCCTGCAGGCGTGACCCTGGGGTGCAGGTAAAACCCCCCCTCAGACAAGCCACGGCTGTCGGAACATTGTCCCCTATGTCTGACCTTTTGCGGTCTCAGCAGTCAGCGGTGTCCTGTCTGTAACCTTTTGTCCCTGAGACCTTTTGTCTCCTTCGTCATACACTGTGCAAGGGGAAAATGACGCTGTGGAACAGGTGCCAAAATAGCTTTGTACCACCCCACGACCTCAGGACGTAAGATGTGTAAAGGTCACAGCCCAAAAATGTATTTGCCTGGCTTGCATGTTTGTCTCAATAAAAGGAGGCTCCACAGGAATGGCAGCAGCTCGCTTCAGACCACCTGTGCGCAGCCCACATGATGATCAACTCCTGTCTCGTGCCTTCACTTCAGCAGGAAGCATGTTGCTGTGGCAAAGAGCCAAAGGGAAATGCTGACCTTATATCCCTTCCCGCCTCTTGCCACCAGGTGCTGTGAGTTACCAAATCGGCCTCACCTGTGTGGCCATGCCTTGCCTCTTCAGAACAAACTTAGGAAAGCCCCAGTCCTGGGAAGCCCTACCAGTCACAGGGCCTGGCTCCTGCACACACTCCTGACAGAAGTTCTTGGCAGGTCATGGTTTGGAACCTGTTCAGACAGGGATGGAGTCTAGAGGTGGTTGATGGAGGCAGAGGACGGCAAGAAGTTGAGGAGTGGACACTGATTGAAGAAGCAACTCCCAAATTGTCAATGTTCTTTTGATAAGATTGATCCAAATAGCAAACCCTTTTGAGCCAATGAGAAACTAGCCTATCCCTTTGATTCTAACCCTCCTGCCTGGAGAAGCAATTCCAAAACCCTGGGACCCAGCAAACTTGGGAGACCCTTATAATATAATTATAATCAAAATGCACATTGGAGAAGAAGCTCAGGCCTGAATTCATAGCAATCGAGAAACTGTCTAGGCCTCACACATACATGGGCTTCCATGACTTTTGACATGTTTCTACTAAGAATCCAGTCAACAAATCTTGTCCATTTTGGCACAGAGCAGGGGTTTTCCATCTCAGCTGCTTTTGAGCTGTGCTGCACCATTTATCATGCAGATTGTTAAATACTTAAAGCCTTGAATTATGCAATGTTTAGTGTAAGCAGTGTTACTGACGCAATTCTCTGCTTGCATGCCATTAAACTGCATCAAGCAAGAACTAACTTTTTGTTCCTCCCAAAGCCTAAGGCTGTGCTGCATCAAGTCCAACTGAAAACAAACAGGAGAAACAGCTCCTCTCTCGGGATGCCCACGGAATTATCTCCACCCAACTTTCCAGATTTTGGAAAATCCAGATTTGGGGGTCCAAACTGACTGATCTGGTCTCCAGAACAGTGCCAATGCTTTAGCAATTTGCCATCATTTCATTTTGACTTAATCATTTTGCACATCAATGAAATTACAGTGCACAAAATTATATTGATGTAATCATATCAAGATTATTATTATTTATTATTTATTGGCACAGTAATTTAATTAATATGTAGAACATCAGAATACACAGACCATACAAGAGAAAATTGTTCTATGTTTTCCTCTTATAATTCATTTTGGAATGTATAAAGGTTTCCAAACTGAAGTTTTGGTTAAATCAGGCAGATACAACTTTAGTTTGGAGTTAGCGCTGGTTCAGCTGTCAATGATGCTTTTCCTTGCATAACAAGCAAAACTATTGGGAAGGTCTACATAAGTTTACAAGGATGAAAAACAGTAAGCTCAATGTGTATGAGAAAGCAGCAAAGACAGAAACCACTCCAACACAAATGACTTTGAAAACCGCCTTTGATTTTCATCTATGAAACTGGTGCCTAAATATATATTATAATTATGTACTGAAGAAAATCACATAAATACTGAAACATCTGCCAAGCACACAGTGTTTCTAGTTTGACTGACAACAGTAGTGCTTAATTGCTCACATGGCACTATCAGTACATAAAGAGTTTGGAAAGCAAAACTAGGCCAAATTACTGTAACAGTAAAATAGACAAAGGTGGTATCATTGCTGAGTGTGTGCATGTGTGCGAGAGTGCAGGAACTATCCATATTATACACTCAAATAATGAATGTGGGACAAGTTTTTTTTTTAAAAAAAATCGCCTGCCCCAGCACATTAAGACACACCCCAGTATCATCAATATTGGTAGATGTACTACACTGTACAGGGGACGCGGGTGGCGCTGTGGGTTAAAGCCTAAGCGCCTAGGGCTTGCCGATCGAAAGGTCGGCGGTTCGAATCCCTGCGGCGGGGTGCGCTCCCGTTGCTCGGTCCCAGCGCCTGCCAACCTAGCAGTTCGAAAGCACTCCCAGGTGCAAGTAGATAAATAGGGACCGCTTACTAGCGGGAAGGTAAACGGCGTTTCCGTGTGCGGCTCTGGCTCGCCAGAGCAGAGATGTCATGCTGGCCACGTGACCCGGAAGTGTCTTCGGACAGCGCTGGCCCCCGGCCTCTTTGAGTGAGATGGGCGCACAACCCTAGAGTCTGTCAAGACTGGCCCGTACGGGCAGGGGTACTGAGGCATCTGATCAAAGATCTGTATTTTAAAATAAGCTTAAAAATATATTTGTAGATGCTTGCTCCAAATGCTTGCTCCAGGCCAGGCAGAAACCACCTGGCTGAGAGTCTTTTTGTTTATTCTCCTGAACAAGGGCCCCTCATTGATTTGTTGCAGTACCTTAAAGTTGTAAAAAAGGAGCAAAAGCTGGGAACAAAAGGTCATACGAATTACAGAATACAATCCAAGCTGCAAAAACACTAATTAGAGTTGGTAAATAGTGCCTCCCATCAAAACATGGTTTAAGGTATCCTGAGAAGGTTAAAAGGCAAAGAGCTAAAAGCAACAACAGCTGCTGCCTGGTGAGGAAGAGAAACTGTTCTGAGGTTGTTTTTGGTCATTTTAGAAACTTGATTTTTAATAAGTTCTTCCCTTCTAAAAATCAATCTATATATATGTACTGACTTTAATGTAACTATACAAAAGAATGTAGAAAGTAAGAGATGTTAGATTCTTATGTTAGATTCTTATTTCATTGATGGTGTGTGAGAAGGTGAACCCAAGACCTCTGTTTATATGACAAAATTTGAAACCATGAGCCATCTGTTTTAGCCATTTGCCCCTGTTGCCAAGGGCAGAAGAGCAAAGAGCAGAAGAGCAAAGGGCATAGGGTGATCTGATATTTAAGACGCCTTGTCAAGGCAAATGTAAGATATTGATAGAAGGAAATATAGCTCTTTGTCTCCCATAAAAGGTAATAGGAAATGGGTGTATCATTTATGATTGGTTCTAGCAAACAGCCAATAGGAATTTCAACCAGGCTGATTGGACAGAGGCAGCCAAAGGAGGAGTAAGGAGGCTGGGCTGAGGGAATATAAGTGCTGGCCACCAGGGCTGGGGTGGTGCAGAGCTTTTGGTAAATATACCACTGTGCCAATCATTTATTTGTCTGACAAATAAATTATTATTTTAATTTCTCTATTGCTGCGTTGAATATTTCATTCCAGCTAAGCGTTAACCACAAGCAGGGTGCTACAGTACCTTTACCTTTTTACTACACTGTACAGTACTTGAAAAGTCAATGTGGCCCCATGTTGCAAGTTAAACATTAACAACGCCCTTCCTGAGTAGATCTTCTAAACTGATCTCACGGCTTGATTCCACAGCCAAAACATTATCTGTGATCTGTAAATACTGAAGACTATGCCAACATATTTAAAGCCTCCAAAGTTTCAGTTGATAACAAAATTTTAGAACTGAAATCCAGGCTTAGGGGCATTAATTTTCTGTGGGTCTGTAATTTACTTTCCCAGCTTGCATATTTTTAAATGTTGTGTGTGTGTGTGTGTGTGTGTGTACTGCAGTGCCGTTTTAGTGTGCCCCACCCTAGGTTCTTTGTGAAAGTGGTTTTAAATAAATAAACTCTGTGCTTTGTTGCTTGCCTTCGTGCCAGAAGCATGTAACGACAGTCAGCAGAGCAGCTGATAATACTCAGGCATAAGCTCACTGACATTACGGTGCTGATTGGGTGTATGGGTTCCAGGAATAAAGTAAGGAATGATCCTCAGATAATTCCAAATCTTCATCATGAGTCTTTTAGCACTTGTGCTCCAGCTGTCAACACAGCTGTTTCATGCTCCTCAACTCCTTAGTAAACCAAGGAATGGGTGTCTTGGAGCCTTTACGACCAGGGTTTCCCAAACTTGGGTTTCCAACTGTTTTGGACTACAACTCCCATCATCCCTAGCTAGCATGACCAGTGGTCAGGGATGATGGGAATCGTAGTCCAGCTGGAAACCCAAGTTTGGGAAACCCTGCTTTAGGCTGGTGCTTAGGACATCTCAACATTCCAGAGAGTGGCCAGAGCCACAGCATGAATGGCAGTCACATCCATGAAACAAATCCCCTAGAAAGAGTCAGAAGCCATCAGGGTCCATACGTCTCCCAGATCAATTTAATGGGGTCTTTAGGACTTGCTGATCAGAAGGTCGGCGGTTCAAATCCCCGCGACGGGGTGAGCTCCCGTTGCTCGGTCCCAGCTCCTGCCAACCTAGCAGTTCAAAAGCACGTCAAAGTGCAAGTAGATAAATAGGTACCACTCCAGTGGGAAGGTAAACAGCATTTCCGTGCGCTGCTCTGGCTCGCCATGCTAGCCACATGAACCGGAAGCTGTACGCTGGCTTCCTCGGCCAGTAAAGCTAGATGAGTGCTGCAACCCCAGTCGGCCACGACTGGACCTAATGGTCAGGGGTCCCTTTACCTTTACCTTACCCCTGCAGCGATCAAGAACAGCACATAGCCCAAACCCAGTGAGGAAGTCCATTAGAAGGGTCTGAGTACAGGCTTTTCCAATTACAGCTTACCTTCTACCTATCCAGTACATAAAATCCAAATCAACAACGTTTTGGAGCAGAACTCTATGATCTATGATCTCAGATACAGTTTTAAAACAAGCTCCTTTTCATCATGGAGGCCATGAAATCCCAAGCTGCACCAATGAGTGGACTTATAGCTCAGCCACTAAACTGCACTAGCTCACCTTTCAGAAGACCGCAGTTGTGAGATGGGGTTCTGTTTTTAAGAAGACCTGGCACCAAAGTAATCTAAACTCTAGGTAACCCTGTGGAATTTGGCCCGGATTGATACAGCTCCCCACCAAGTTATCCCTAGCTCTGCTAATATGACTACACAGAGTAGAATTTATGATGGTTGCATTATTAGCTGTCTACCAATCAAGGGTTCTGTTGGCCGGCAGTTATTCCAAATCCAAATCTTTATTACGGTCATAGACCAGCATATTCTGGAGTTATTAGAGATGGAAATATTTTCACTGTCAGGTTGCAACCCTAAACACACAGTGAACACAGTGAGGTTTATTTCTGACTAAACATGCATGGGATGGTGCTATTAATAGGATCCTGCTATCCAGAGTTGCTGGATGAACTTTCAAAGACAGATTTCTTTTTCCTTTATGCTATCTTAATAATCTGCTTAAGGCCTGCCTGTTTTAGTTCATTCGAGACAACGTGGCCTTCATGAGCAGGATAATTCAATTTTTAAAAATGTATTTCTTGCCGCTGTCTCCATGCAGAGAAGTCATCATTAAGTGGAGAAGAAAACATTACAGAAAAATCTTACAATGTGAACATGAGAATGCAGTTCCTCTGCAGAGAATAATTTTGGCTTTTCCACAAGTGCAAATCGTTGACTTTTACTTACATTCTTGTGATGAGACACATTCCTGTCAGCAGGCATGGTAGTGGTACTATTTTCCCCTCATTTATAGTAGCTTCTTTTAGGAAGAACTTACAGTTTAACCGTGATGTTATTGATAAGCTGTTCTTGCTAAAACTGCATGAGTAATGATTGTTTTAGTAGAATATTCTACCGCTAAGAAAGAAGGGCTATCTAATTAATTAGAGCAGTGGTTTTCAACCAGTGTGCCATGGCACCCTGGGGTGCCTTGAATGATGGTCAGGAGTGCCACGGGCAACACTGTCCCTCTTTCTTTCTTTCTTTCTTTCTTTCTTTCTTTCTTTCTTTCTTTCTTTCTTTCTTTCCCTCCTCCCTCTGATGCCCTCTCGCATCTCTGCCTCCCAAAGGCTTGCACAACTGTTTATTGCAGCAGCCCTGGCTATAAGCTCCATAGGCAAATGGTGAGGCACCTCTCTTTGAGACAGTGGGGGGTCATCCCAGAGATCGGGGTGACAGCAGCAACTTGCCCAGAGGACTCCCAAGGAGAGGAGAGGAGGCTGAGGGAACACTCCACAAGGGAGGGTGTTTGAAAAAGGGTGAGAGGCTGCCAGCTCTGCAGGCAAGGGGTGACATAACTGGGCTCCTGAGCCCCACTGGGGTGGCACGAAAAGAATGTAGTTGGTTAAGGGAGCTGTGCATTAGAGAATTAGTTCTTCTAGATTTTTGCAGTGGGAACCTACATAATACAGTAAATGAGTGTGTGTGTGTGTGTGTGTGTACACCCCCTCCCAATTTATACAGAGTGTGTTTGTACAGAGCTTTGCGGCTTATAAAAGATTGTATTGTGCATTTTCTTTCTTTCAAACTGCTTGTTGATCATGTCCTAAACTGTAAGAGCATTAAACTGTATATAGATTGTTTAAATGATGATTCCATTCTATATTGTTGCTTACAAGTAATAAACCAGACCAGCGACTGGATTAATCCATTTGAAGCAAAAAGGTGAGACCGTGACATCGAGCACCACAAAACTGCAGCACACTGTACAGAAAGTCATAATCTGACTGGGTCAAACATTTTACTGATTAAAAATGGCTTAAAGGATATGGCTTAATTATGCTTCATAGGAAGCTATTCATAAATAAAACTCATCATCTACTGTTGCATTGCAGAAGCAGCCCAACCTTCCAGTAGAAACAAGCAAACAAAATAGGTATGGCTGACAATGAATCTGCAATAGAGTAAAACTCATGCTTATAACATCGAGTGCAAGCTAGAATCTAGTCTCCCTTTCGCATGCCTTTCCCATAAAATAACATATGAATTTTCCCACGTCAGATTTTTCATGTGTATTTCTTAAGATTTGAGCCAGAGAACAAAGTTCAAATATTGGCCTTCATCTCATACTTTACCCGAATGCTTGTGAGAGTGCTTGCATTGACCCAGTGCATTATTGTAAAATAGATACTAGGCAAAGGTAAAGGGACCCCTGACCATTAGGTCCAGTCGTGATCAACTCTGGGGTTGCAGTGCTCATCTCACTTTATTGGCCGAGGGAGCCGGCATACAGCTTCCGGGTCAAGTGGCCAGCATGACTAAGCCGCTTCTGGCGAACCAGAGCAGTGCACGGAAACACCGTTTACCTTCACGCCAGAGCGGTACCCATTTATCTACTTGCACTTTGACGTGCTTTTGAACTGCTTAGGTGGGCAGGGGCAGGGACTGAGCAACGGGAGCCCACCTCATCGCGGGGATTTGAACTGCCGATCTTTTGATCAGCAAGTCCTAGACTCTGTGGTTTAACCCACAGCGCCACCCGCATCCCTTAAAATAGATACTACTTTGTATTAAAACCCATAAATGATATTTGCTTGTATTGTGAATGTCTATGCAGTCATCTGATTTACATATCAAAAACATTTGTTCTAAGGTATTTGGCTCTATCCATCAATAGAGCAATATTGCTCAATGACATAGCTTCTTAACAGACATGACAACCTGGAAAGCATTTTTTTTTTACCCACCAAACAACAACTGGCACTTCAAAGGGGAACAAAACACATTACAAAGAGGAAGACTAAAACTTGAAATGAGAGAAGACAGAAGCTTATTTACATTTGTACACAAATAATGGAAGAGTGATGAAATATTTTAAACCTGAAGCAGCATAGTAAGAACAAGTATGTCAGCTGTATGCAAGAGACATTTTACACAACTAAGCTATACAAAGGGTCCTCTCAACAGGAAATTGACTGCTCCTGGTCAAATGTTCAACTAAACAGTGCAGAAAGAAATCCAGAGAAACTCGCTTCCTCCAACAAACCCAAACATAGTTGCTCCTTTAAGGAATGGATGTTCAAGATGAAGTCTGTGAGGAGCTTGTGCCATTTGAGAAGAGCTTTGAGAGGGAACTATGCTAGCATGGTCTGGAATGAAAATGAGATATCAAACAGGACAATCATGCACCCTGTGGCAATCCAAGTGGGAATGAACAGATGATCAGAAGACAATTTTTGAGTATCCTTCTCGATCTGGTTAGAAAGTAGCTCGTAGTAAATTTGCAAAACAAGGAATGTAAGATCAACTATTCCCATATGTCGTCAAGGTTTAGGAGGGAAAAAACAAGCACCTTTTCTCGATATTAGAGTTTTGGCAGGTTAAGTTTTATCAATTCAGAGTTATGATAGCTGGCCTTATGCAAAAAGGTTTCTGCCAAAGCTAATGGCCAAGTTTCTAATATACAAAACAGAAATGAGACTGTATGATGACCCCATAGGTAAAGGTAAAGGTACCCCTGCCCGTACGGGCCAGTCGTGTCCGACTCTAGGGTTTGCGCCCATCTCACTTAAGAGGCCAGGGGCCAGCGCTGTCTGGAGACACTTCTGGGTCACGTGGCCAGCGTGACGAAGCTGCTCTGGTGAGCCAGCACCAGCGCAGCACACGGAAACGCCGTTTACCTTTCCGCTATAAAGCAGTACCTATTTATCTACTTGCACTTAGGGGTGCTATCAAACTGCTAGGTGGGCAGGAGCTGGGACTGAAAGACGGGAGCTCACCCCGCCGCGGGGATTCGAACCGCCAACCTTACGATCGGCAAGTCCTAGGCTCTGTGGTTTAACCCACAGTGCCACCCGCGTCCCTGATGATCCCATACAGGGTCCCAAATAACAGGAGTATTTTGTGCAACAAGTTCATCACTGCAAGGGCCTACAGATGCACATGGTACAGAGTACCCAAACAGGAACGCAGGTGGTGCTGTGGTCTAAACCACCAAGCCTCTTGGACTTGCCGATCTAAGGTCAGCAGTTCAAATCCTTTTGATGGGGTGAGCTCCCCTTGCTCTGTCCCCGCTCCTGCCAACTTAGCAGTTCAAAAGCATACCAGTGCGAGTAGATAAATAGGTACTGCTGTGGTGAGATGGTTTTCTGTGTGCTCTGGCACTCGCCAAGGTGTCCCGTTGCGCCAGAAATGGTTTAGTCATGCTGGCCACATGACCCAGAAAATTGTCTGTGGATAAACGCCAGCTCCCTGGGCCTGAAAGCGGAGATGAGCACCACACCTCATAGCCAAATTCGACTGGACTTAACTGTCCAGGGGTCCTTTACCTTTACCTTTTACCTTACCAAACAGGGCTTCTGCTTCAATCATTTACATTAGCAATTTTCACAGTAAAGAAACACAAACTTTAATGGTTTTTGATCTCAAAGGTCATTCCAGATGTAGACCACTTGGACTGCTCCTAGGAGTTATGGTTTCCGTGCTGCAACTGGTCAAGTCTTATCATATGCACTACGATTCTATGAATTTATTTATCTTACAGCAATAAAACATACAATTATAAAACAAAACAATTAACAACCATAAAACCAGAAAAGAAGGGGGAAACAATTTAAAAACAATTCTCCATATAATTTAACTTAACTCCTTTTTTACTGCTCAGACTCAGTCAATTGATGCAGGAAATGATATTATTTGAGCCACTACAACTAGCTCAAACCCTGGCTCCTTCACAGACTCCCAAGAAGCATTTAAAAGGCACTTTCATGATTACTGTAACATAACCCTTGGCCCTGGAATGGCAATCTTAACAACCAGCCACTCTGATGTGCCTGAGGCCAGTTAGCAGAATGGAGCCATCAGCCAACATCTCCAATTCTCACTACAAACAGGAAATTTGACTACAATAGGTAATTGTTCAAAGTAGTGCGTGTCTCCAGCATTTACCGCATTTGTGTGTTGTGAAACAGCAGCTTTCAACAAACCCTTAACTGGAAATAAGACACTGTAAACATTGCCATGCCAAAGGGGGGGAAAGGACTCGTGTTGATAACTTCCCTTCAACAGCTGCCAGTGTCTTTAAACCTCCAACTTCAGGAAGAGCACATCCAATTATAGCCGAGCAAAGCATTGCAGTGTTCATCTCCCAACATTTGTTTTAACTTAGAAGCAGAAGTGTCACCTGAGAACCTCTTTAAAACTAAATATAGGGCAGCTTGACATCAGATTAATTCATGGCAATCATATTCCCACTTATCTGCAGGCCAAAATGATCTATCCCAGACAAGACAGATTCTCAGGTGCAGGGAAGAACATGCATCCAGTATCAAGCAGAGGGTCATTGGCATTCAGCCGTGTCCACAGTTCAGCAAATATTTACATCTGTGCTGGCCCTTTCCATGGTTATTTCATCCTGCAGCAGCTGAACTGCAAACGAGATCCCAATCTTTCACAGCCTAAGACAAGATCTTCAGACCACAATTACAACAGAATTAGGCCCAAGCATTTACCGGAAATTACCTTTCCCCCGTGCTGTAAGTACAGCTTTAATGGTAGATCGGGCCAGGAGCCATGAGGAATAATCAAGTTAAGCATTCTCTTGTTTCTAAGCAAAGCATTAAAATATTAAGCAAGTTGAGTGTTTGCATCACAGAGGAGCCACTGCAAACAGTGAAGCACTGCTAGTACACAGGACAAACTGAAAAGCCTACTATAACTCAGGCTGTGATTTTTAGATGACTGTTAGATTAACTGATTTAAAACCTTTTAACTGGTTGAAAGGTGCCTCCAATTAATCAAACTGCACATTCAAAAAACCCTGTAGTTTTTAAATGCACGTAACTTACAAAAATCACAAGTGGCAGGCACCGTCTTAGAAGAGGCATTCATGCTTTTCTCACACAGGATGCAATACCTCTTCTTTGAGGGTATCTGCTATGACTTGTTCTCAATCAGCTGGGAACCCTACAATGAACAACTGTCAATCATTTCCTCAGCATTAGTGGCCTAATGGTCCGCTTCATGAGCACAGGCTGAAAATTGGATTACAGAGCAGCAGCAATTTGTGTGAACACAGTCTATTTCCTTGTTTATTTGCTTCCTGAGGAAACTTACCTTCTGCTTGAACGGATCAAGCAAAAGCACCATATGTCATTTGAGAGGTAATGGGCTCATGTTTTCCTTTGACTACACAGCACTGCACTTTTCTCTTTCAGTAAGACTCACTTGGTTTCTCAGCTGCTGAACAGCAGTTGCAAAAGAGCTCAAATGAAAGATTGTCAGCCACTCCTTCAAAAGACACACACTGATTACCACCACCACCACCCCGCCGCCTTCCCGCCTGTCATACCACTCTAAACTGGCTCTGTAAGCTCCCATCTGCATTACACATTTGAAGAAACATCATACCACTTTAAACAGCCAGCAAGGTATCTTGGGAACTATAGTTTGTTAAGGGTGTTGAGAGTTTTTCAGAGATCCCCATTCCCCTCACAGAGCTACAACTCCCAGAGTGGTTGAACAATCAATCCCTCTCCCTAGATTCCCCTCTGTGATACTTGGCCCCCCAAGTGATACATCATCATCTGTGGAGGTGTCATCATCTGTCAGTGAAGAGCTTTCCCCTTCAGGAGAGGGATCTGGGGAGAAGTCCAATGGTGAGCCAGTTATGCCAGCTCTGCCTCTATCTCCAATGGACCAGAGGTGAAAGCACTGGTGTGAGAAAATCATGTGTGCCAATTGCTAGATCAACATCTTAGCTAAGCCTAGCCATGCATAATACTCCTCTTCCATGCCTTACCTGCTTGTAACCTGTAGCTCACACTGCACTAACTTCATTACTGAAACTTTCTTTTTTAATTTTTTTTTAAAAATAAAATTAATTTTCCAAATTTAACACAACACAAAATAACAAACAAATATATAAAAAAGAAAAACAAACATACATTCAAAACTTATTACAGTTAATAATCCAAATTGCATTCCATTATTGGGTGACTTCCTCAAATCCTTCCTAACTGATTTTCATTAAATCTCATTTTAGCAATTTTCCAATATCCACTTTCTGGTAAAATTAACTTGTTTAGATTACTAACTTCCTTTCTTTTCATAATATTCTCAATCCATCATTTTATGCAATTCAACATAATTTTATCCTAAACCAAATTTAGTACTTGCAAGTATTTCCACTTATATTATTATATTTTACTAAATATTCCTTAAATTTCTTCCATTCTTCTCCACTACTGAAACTTTCAAAACTTCCAGTCATTGTAACAGCTTTCTCTCCATTATCTTAGTGATGTGTTCCCCACCTCTGACAACAATACATTTTAATACAGTATACTCAACAACCTCAATAACTTTCTTTGCTTTTCAGAATTTACTCAAAGTAAGGAACGCAGAAGTCCATTGTTCAGCATAAAGGAAGGAAATGAAGGTGAGGTTATTTTAAGCACAAAATGCACACTACTCATTTTTGTAAGTTATTGTCTATGTGGGCTTTTTGTATTAAGTGAAGATCATTACTTTATTAAAAAGACAAATGAGAACTCTGAATCTCGCTTCTTTAAATGTGAATAGCAAATGGCAAATATACTGACAATGAAAGATGAGTTCCGTCTGGAGGCAGGGGCGGGGGGGGGGCATATTCACATTGTTTTATTTGCTTCACTGAATATTCTTAAATAGCCCAATCCAGCATAAGTTCAGCATGCTCAAGACCCAATATTTCTTTTGGGAAAGTTAAGCATATGAGTAAGATCAGACACCAACTTTGTAGAGCAGCAATGAGTCCTTGGAAACCGCCTCACTTTGAACACTGGGAGCATCTCTGCTTTTATTGAGTTTATAAGAAAAGCAAAACATTTCTGGAACATGGATTTCAGTGTTTACCACCACAAGTGAGAAGCCATTAAGAAAGTAAACACTGGAACGTTATACTGTCCATTTGAAAACATATAAAACTGGTTTATGCTGAGGCAGATCCTGTAGTTCAAGCACTGTCTATTACTCTCACTGGCATGCACTCTCCAAGGTCTCAGACCTTTCTATGCCCACCTAGCAGAAATGACTTCAGTTTCAGAAGCTGGAGACAGAACTTGGTTCATCTGCATGCAAAGCAGGTGCTTAATCACTTAGCTATGGCACCTCCATATCTTTTTTTGTACTGCTCTTTTTCACCTTCCCTTAAATTCCCTTTACTAGAGTTACTAGTAAAGTTTAATTATATCCTATAAAGTCTTCCTTCAGTTTTCTCCCACCCCTTTTATATTTTAAGCTCTTTGACTATCATTCCAGGTACAGCCAATCTATCTAGTTCATCATAAGTATGGCAAAGTCCACAGCTGACACATAACACAAATTGACTGACCCAATATATTCATTTTTCACTTGCATACCCATGTTTTATAAACCCCATTTAACCTTACACTTCCCCAAGATTCCTTCAAAACCTAACGTTGCCCTTTGCTGTTCACTTTCCACATGTCATCCCTGAGTGACTTCCTCAAATCTTGCACATGATATGTGAGCAACAAATCTTCCTCTTCATATGTGGAGGCTACGCCAAGAAAGCAAGAACTTTGAACTCTTTCCCTCACTAGATTCATATAACTTTGGCTTTAATATTTCTGGCTTCAGAAGTTGATTTGTTAGTCTATGCTGTTTATATTGAGTGCATTTCAGGATTCTGTGTTCAGCTTCTGCACACTTGTTTGGTTTCCTTTGGTAGTTTAAATGGAAGAGTAAGACAGAAATACAAACATGTCGTTGAAAATTTTCACCAAATGCACCCAGCACTATCTTTGGGTCTTAGACCTTTCCCTTCCACCCAGTCTTGTAACTGTCTGTCTGATATTTCCATTTGCATGTTTCATTGTTCCCCATTTTTCCTCATAAACACATCTCTCCTCAGTTTCAGTATCCACGGACAACACCATCGACTCTGTTGACCAGGCCTCAAGCCTTGGCTTTAGGATGCCTACATCTCCTTTGCACCTCACATCCAGACCACTGTAACATCATGTTCCCTTGCTATGCACAACACTGGTAAAAGGCAGCCCTTCTTCCCTGTTCTCTTACTAAGCACTCTTTCCATGCTCTGATTACCACCTCACTTGAAGACTACAGCCTTTTCTTCACTGGCTTCCCCTTCCCACAACTTAGTTCATTCACCTCCTGCCACCAAAGTTCACCCCTCTCATCACTCAGACCCCATGACAGTTGCCTAAAAACACAGCCTGGCAATGAACCAGACAAGATCTGTCTGCTCCCAGACAGACTGTGTAAGAGGCCACATTTTAGGCTTGAGTAAAACAGGTGCTATTTATACGGATCAGCCTAGGCACTGCTGAGCAACGATGGTGTCATTGTACTCGGCACTTTTCTCCATGAAAAGTAGAGAGTTAGTTTCAAAATATATATATTATACATCATCCTGATATTAACACAGCAAGACAGTCTTGATAGCACAGGTAGTATTTTTGGCTTCGGGACATCAAGCGTCACAGAACGACTATTGAGCATGCAAGTCTAGTGCCCAGAAGCTGTCACTGTACGGAAATGGGGAGGGGGGGGGGGAGATACCACATCCTTTCCTCAGCTGTTAGAACAGGAAAGAAAACTGGAGCGCCATAAGGATTTTACAATTGGTTCTTAAGTTACACAAACAAGACATTTGGAAGGTAATTTCCTTGGCTGAAGGCTTCCATTTTTCCTCCTCACCCAAAACAAAAACCTTATTAAGCAGTTTCCATTGGGAAGGTAAGCTTTTGCCTGTGAAATGGGGTTCTTGTATTGCATCCAGGACAGGGCTGCTGTTGAAAACTAAGAAAAGCAGAGGTTCATCTGATGCAGCTTCTCATGCACAGCACATGTGAAATCTCTTACTGCCTCTGAGCGCTCTCCAAGGGCCCTGTTCTCTTGGTATGGCAAACCTCAGCATAAGTATTTAGCAACAGATCAAGCACAAGCTGTCCTTACAGAAAAATGCATCTCCAGCCATTTTTGATGCAGAATAAGGAGCCATACATCTGCCCGCATCAGTGACTGCTCCTACTATCCTATTGCTCAAAGCACCGTCTTGTTAAAGCATCTGAATCTGCACCAATTATATTCTTCAGTGCTTGTTTTACTTTCAACTCTTTAGCTAGTTTTTTTAAGAGAAAGAGAGAGAATGATGGATGCCCCCAGGATTTTCCTTGCACACTTACTGCAGCAAAGCAGTTCCTCAGTTTACCCTCTGGTTTGAAACCTCAAAGATGCAAAGTATGCTTAACCTCTTTCCACCCCGCCCCATGCCTTGGAATAGATAATACTTGCACTCTGGTTTCTTTTCCATCTCTCTTTCCTTTGTGTTTCCTTTTCTTTCTCACCAACTCTCCAAGCAAATTGCCCACCCTGCTTCAGATGAAGTGTTAGTTATGTTTGGACTCTCTTCTTGTTATGTACTGAAGTTCTCACCCTTGGCCAGCAGGGGGATACTGTAGATAGTTATGCAAATAAGGGATCAAAAGTGACGTTCAGTGATTGGATAGTTTTAGAAAATTGTTACAGTTACGTTGTACTGGAGCTTTATATAAGTAGGCTGACTGAGCCCTTCAGCTCAGTTCTGTTCTGGCCTCTGAATAAACAAGAGCTGTTTGAAGAATCGCTGTGTCATCTGATATGTTCACCCACAACTTAACACTTCTCTAACCCCATTTGCCCTTCTGCAAGTTTATCTGGCATCCATCGTCCTCCCATTTCCTTATTTCGTCTCATCTCCATCCTCTGTAGCCTTCCAGTATCGCAAATAGTTCCTTCTTACCCAGTCCTCTCCTGCTTTCTTTAGATTGAACCCACTAATTCCCAGTCTGGTCTAAATGCTGTCTAAGGACTGTCTATCTTTGTAATACACCACCCATTTGGTTACTTTAGATGTTGGCTCATATTCTCATTGCTAATTCCCCTTAGAATTGCTACGGCACACCATGGCTATGGGTTAAAAAAATTATGGGGCAGGTATGTGTGTACACAGGTCCACAAGAACACATGGTAACAACAGAGAAAGGCTGAAGATCCCAAAACATTTCCCCCAGTTGCATTCACAATTTCAGGGCCTTATGCCATACAAAGTTATTTCTGCTCTCCATAGGATTAAACAAATCACTTCTGCTACTATTACCGTGTCGATTACTGCTGCTGTTCCCTCACCAGAAATAACTCCTTGTAGCTTTTCAGTCACTAGGAGAAAATATGCCACTGAGACTTTTATCCTCTCCCAATTTGGGCATTCGTGGCTTGACGGAACAGAAAGACTATAGTTCAAACAAGCTGGCAGGTTCCTTTCCCTAACTGCTGTGCGCTAAAATGTAACACATTGCTGGATGCCTGTTTAACTCCCCTGAAACTTCTCAAAATCCATTCTTATAGCAGCAGAAAGTCCAAGTCTGATTGCAATACTTACCTTACCATACATGTGTAATCCATGGGGTGTTAAATGCGCAATCCAAAAGAACAGCATCTATGCCATGCTGCAGCAACATTCCTTTATTTTTTAAGAATCCTTTTTGAATAGCTTCACATGTATTCCCACCTTCTCTAAATCACTCCCCAGACGGTGGTGCTGGAGTTTGTACCGTGCTGTCCTGCCTTCGTGAAATGAGCTCAGTGCTTTATTCAAAGCGGTCCCGGGGGAACATATGAACTTATCAGTATGCCTTTTACTGAGACAAAGCCATTTTGTTCTTCTTGCCCAGCACTGCCTGCTCTGACTAAGCAATGACTATCTGAACTCTTAGCCGGAGACCTTTCCCAGCCCTCTCCAATATCCTTGCTATCTGGAGGTGCCAGGAATTGATCTCAAATCCTTCTGCATGCTAAGCATGTGCTTTACCACCGAGCTACCTCTGATTCAGCCACACGCCCAACAAAAGTAACTTCGCTTTACCTTCACAGAACCAGAGTTGGAAGGCATCCTCAAGGGTCATCTAGTCCAACCCCCTGCAAATGTATGAATCTCAACTAGATCATCCATGACAGGTGGCCATCCAACCTCTGCTTAAAAACCACAGCCTCCCAAGGAACTCTATTCCCCTGTCAAACAGCTCTTATGACCAGAAAGTTTTTTTCGTATGTTTAGTCAGAATCTTCTTTCTTCCAGCTTGAAGCCATTGGTTCATGTCCTAACCTCCAGAGCAAGAGAAAACAAGCTTGCTCCAAACTTGATTAGGTTATTTCTCTGAATGCAACCTTGCTGTCCTTTGACTTATTTGTTCCTTCCCTATGTTCTCAAAAGATATCAACCTCTGAGCCTGTGCCTTGACAAATACATAATATTTGTTTCTGCAGTAAGACAAACACTTTCCCTTTCTCCCAGTTAGGAAGCCTCTGTGATTTATCTCACATCACCTTCATTTTAATATAAAAACCTCTGAATATTTTGTTGCCCAGACATGAAACACACTGCGTCTCTAGCTGCCTCACTATTTTAATCCTTTAAATAAGGCCAGAACTGGTAGCTTGGTAAGGCAGCAGTAATCATCTTGTCTTCTATTGTACCATACAAGCTTAACAGTGCAATTTCAAGGAATCATTTCATTTACATTCAAGAATGTAATACGATGGTTTGTGGATCGAGAGGGGAAAGAACTTGGATGGCCCCCAAAATTTCTCAAAGTACAATTGGTCGGTGGGAGCTGGGAGTGAGCCATGTTTGTCAAGACCTCTGCCAAACCAGCTAAAACGTCACCTGCCTACAGTTCCAGGATGACAGAAAAAGAAAATTCTCAGAAAAATGAATTTCATAAATTGGATTCACATCTGTCCCAGACATCCTCCACTTTATTAGGGGGCAAAGAAGTTTGTTGGAGGAGAGGGATTTCACCAAAAACTGTTGTGGAGGGTGTGGCATTCGTACGGAGCCCCCGGTCGTCTCACGGACTATTGACCCGTACACCACTAAACCGCTGCCACCAACCAGGTTCCTCTTGGTAAAATCACTTCAGTCTCAGTCAGCTTCTCAATTAATAAAGAAGAGTATATTTTATTTCAGACATGAACAAAACTTTTACGGCATTCCAAACCTTGTTGTCTTTACTTTCTTAGTCTTATTTTCCTCTCTCTATCTCTTCTACCTCCCCACACTCAAGAACCTGCAGCCCTGTCTCGCTATTACCAACTGCCTTTCCCAATCAGCCAACCCACTAAAACCCACCAACAACCCCCAACAAACTCCTCCCGGAACTCCTCCCAGAACTGGTTTTATAGTCCCACTGACTCCACTCCCATGGTCCTGTCTGTGCAACCTATTTAACTATTTCCCCTCCAGCACTCTCTCATATATGTTAACATCACAGAGGGGTGCAGAAATTCTCCAATAGTTTGATGGGGTGCTAGGGGTTCAGAGCAAGTGTAGCACAGTCATTTGAGGTCTACAATAACATAGTGCTATAGTCACATTGGTGTGGATGGATGGTTTGCAACATGGCTGACAAGGCTATGCAATCCTGACCCTTTCCATTACCCCCTCCATCATTTTCTACTGCAATGACCTCAGAGTCAAGCAATGAGTAGGACACTGAGTCAGTCTCTTCAGGCAACTGAGCTTTGTCTTTGAGAGAGGAGGAGGAAATGCATGGTCTTACTCCACCTACCAGAGCCCGGAGTCAATATTCAGCAGGGGGAAGCATCCTACTCAAACCCACTGGTGTGCTTCTCAATTTGGAGCTAACTTGGTGGGGTAGACTGAATGTAGGAATGTACGAGCATTGATGCCTATAATCTCAAATTAGATTTTCGTTTTTCGAAACATGGGCTAGCTTATACATTCATATCAACAAGACTGAAACCAGCAGCTCAGTTCTGATATTGCCTTGTTGTTGGATAACAGCCGATTCAGAAAATATAGGAAGCTTTCTCCTTTCAGTTTTCAAGCTGCAATCAAAGTGTGAAGTGGCTGTCCTCAAACTTACAGCAACTGAACATCAAACTCTCAAGTCATTAGCAAACTTAAAAAAACTTTAAAGGATCAATTTCTTTTTTTTTTTACTTCAGGGTGTACATCATCTAAGGAACTCCAACCAAAGTTCTCGTTTTCATCAGAAAATTCAGACTGCAAAATAAATTATGCCTGCTTCTACCCTCGAGTTTTGATCAGTTTGCTCCTGAATGAAATATCTCCCCAAGAGAAGTCTTTCAGTATTCATGAATGTAATGTACATTTCAAGTTGCGCCTTGCATGATAATCAAATTGAGACTTGGGAGCTGGGACGCTTTCCCCTTGTTAGTGCTATTAGGATGCTTCTCACAGTAAGCACACATCTTCAAATCCAAAAAGGAATTATAGGCATAAAAAAAAAAAGAACCAAGGCAGCATCAGAGTTCAATAAGATCTGCCCAATCTGTCAAACCGAGTTTAACTAATTGATGTCAGTAGCCGAAAAACAAATGTTGCAGGAATTCTGGACATCAATAGGCCATCAGATGGAAGCTAACCTTGCTAACTACATGTGATGTTTACTTCATAGCTCACTTTCAGTGCAAGTTTCCTTTCCTCAGAAAACTCACAAAATAAGAGGAAGACCACAACGGCGGGGGAACTATGGATTTTCAATGTCTGAGGTCCCTTGAAAATGAATGCCAAGTGTTTCAAACATGGCATGCTGATGACAATCCACCCCTGCCCCCAATCTAGGGACCTATACAGTCCTAGTTTGAAGAGATGTTCTCTGTTTTGTTAACATTCAGGTCATAAATGTGTGTCCAGTAAACTACTTCGCTCTGCTTCCTTGTTTGATCAGCTTGCCCCAGAGAATCCCACTCTATTGCCACACTTAAGGTTTGTGGTATTGTGTACATTGTGGAACTTAAGCAATTAACAGTCCAGTTGAGCAGCAGGTCTAATGGCATTCAAGTGTTTAGTTAACACCTGCCAGTACTTCACGATGTTTGGTTCACTGTTCACCAAAAAGGGGCTGCAAACCTATGTTACTTGGCTGTCCTTGTTTCTTCCAAGGGCAAACTTCCTTCATTCTGTTGAGAAACCCACATTAAGATGCACAACCTCACTTGGCTTCTATTCACAAAGTCCTGTGTTGGCTTCGAGGATGAATTTAAGAATGTTTTTATTTACGTTCCTGGGCATGAATGCATGTAGTTCAGAACAAGCTGATCTTTTCAGGTCATTCAGTAAAGGATGGGTCATTAGCTTGCATTTTCCTGAACATTTCCTCGTTGTTTTTGCAACCAGTTACAAATGAGCCTTTTAAAGGGATAGACATATCGGGAAGGCAACTGATTTACCAATAGGAATTACCTAGACAACCAAAGAAAAAAATTACGGTAAACTAGTCAGCTATTTTACCTTTTATTAGTATTTGGTCTTTCTCACTTTCTCCTGCCCTCCTTCCCAAATGGTTATTGTTAATAGCCGCCAGAAATACACAGAATGAACTATGGAGGTCTTGGAGACTATATTTTCCATTAAAATCACATGCTTGTCATGGGGTGGCCAAGTCAGGATGATGTAGATTGATGGTTGGCTCCAGTGTGGTGGGGAGGTCTCTGCCAGACCTGGGGGAGCCTAATAGTGAAGACCCTGGAGGTGTGACCAGATGTGTGTGTCCCTCTGACTGTTCTCTCACCTCATCAATCCCCACAGCAAGAACTCTTCAGCTTTGCTTTCCTAACCACAACTGTTGAAGCCTATTCTCTGACACCTCAATAGTGTCTCTCAGGCCAGATGCTGAGTCTAGCTCTCTTTCTCCAGAGGGGGTAGAGACATTCCCTCCATCACCTATGTCCCAGAGGCACTCAAGGAAGGAGGCACAAATGGTTGGAGCAAATCCCACCTCCAAGATAGAGTGCAAGATTGCTTGCTAAGGAACAGAACTGTTTGATGAATTAAGTTGAGCCTTCCCCATATAGGATGGCAAGGGTTGTGTCAGTATCAGATGTACTGCCTGCTGTGCCTTAGATGAGTGATTTGCAAATGTAGGGCACCAATCTGAGCATTATCACGCTTGCAAAGAATCATTCAAATTTTTGTTCTTCAACAACTGGGAGCCAGGACAAGGCTCCACCAAGACACAGCTTCTACTTTTCCCAAAATTGCTCATCATTACATCCAGCAGAGAAGAGTAATTGTAGCATCCTGGGATTGTTTTCAGTGCTACACCCACTCAGAGTAGACCCACTGAAACTGATTGACATGACTAATTTGGGTCCATTAATTACAAAGTGTCTGCTCTGAGTAGAACTTAATTAGATACAACCCCTGACACACACTTGGTGAAGATGTTGCGGGACGTAAATCATTTGTACATAAGAGAAACCTCTGCGAAATTGGGTGGGTGGGTGTCATTTTATGTTCTACACAAGGAGAATGTTCTGTCCCCCCCCCCCACACAATACAAAATGTCCCTGAAAGAAAAACTCCTCTGAAGATGTGCCATTATTCTAGAAGAAAAATCAGATCCCATGTTCCCCATGCTTTGAATATAATCTATACTTTATGTATTGTTGGCTGTAATAGATAACTTTGGTGCAGTTCAATTAAAAGAATTTCTAATTTAGCTCGCTTTGCAACTAAACAAAAAAATAATCCCATATATTTATCTGAAGATAAAAACAGAAATAGTGGCAAATGAAAGAAACCAGTCAAGCCTAATCTCACTGAAATGCAAAATTGGGTATTCTTCACTGACATGCCAGAGGGCTGTTCTTTCAAATGCTGATATTTTTAGAAGGTTATCGTGATTGTATGCAATCCTTACTAATTAAAAGTTAAAGACATACCATCATGCATGTTCACTAAGTTCAAAAATGAGAAAACCACAATTCCCTCATTGCTAAATTTCTGTTCTCATATGACATGTTTACAGTGCAGACTTGCTTATTTCCATAAATAAGGAAAATAAAACAACTACAGTAAGTGTTTCACTTGCTGATTAAAATTTGCTCCCCTAATTAGCAAAGCTGATATAAAGACTACCTTGTTAGGGCCTGTGAAAAATCTGCTAGTTTTGTAAGATGGGTGTGTGTTCCCATCTTCAAAATACTTTCACTGAGATTTTCTAAATCACATTTAAGAAGGACAAGAAATAAAAATAAACAGCACAAACAATAAGCAAGAACATTTGAGCCTACTGAGATCAAGCAAGCCCCTTCACTATTCTCTTTTCAGCACCTGCTAAAAATATACCTGTTCAGACAAGCCCACCTAAATGCTTAGAAAGTAGAGGTAATCTTAATCTGTTTTAGGAATCTAACTGTTCTATGTTTTAAAGTAGGGTTGTAATTTTTTTATTGATTTTACCATTTTGTATTCGAGGTTTTTTACAATCAAGCGGTGAATAATTTTTATGAGATAAATTAATTAATCAGTTAAAAGTTGTGTGCTGTGTTCTGTTGATAGGGAATGTTCTGGGGGTCGGAGACAAAAATTGGGGGGGAGGTCAAGGTGGGTCAGTTAGTGGGGAGTATTGGAGGGTGTGAAATAGGTGTCAGCTTGTTTCTAGTCAGAAAAACGAAAAGAAAAAAAAGAAATCTGGAGGGGGGGGGCTCAAAGGGCTTAGAAAACAATAATATATATATTTTTTAAAATACAGGAAGAAGCAGGCACTGCAAGATTCTCCATTACATGGCTTAGTTGAGACTGCCCAGAAGCTTCTTGCCCTATCCTTTAAACAAAGGGACGCAGGTAGCGCTGTGGTCTAAACCACAGAGCCTAGGACTTGCTGATCAGAAGGTCGGTGGTTCGAATCCCCGTGACTGGGTGAGCTCCCGTTGCTCAGTCCCTGCTCCTGCCAACCTAGCAGTTCGAAAGCACATCAAAGTGCAAGTAGATAAATAGGTACCGCTCCAGCGGGAAGGTAAACGGTGTTTCCGTGCGCTGCTCTGGTTCGCCAGAAGCGGCTTAGTCATGCTGGCCACTTGACCCGGAAGCTGTACGCCGGCTCCCTCGGCCAATAAAGCGAGATGAGCGCTGCAACCCCAGAGTCGGTCACGACTGGACCTAACGGTCAGGGGTCCCGTTACCCTTTACCTTTTTATCCTTTAAACAAGAGGGAGAGATGAGACAGCATGAGATAGATGCCCCTTCTATTATAGCTACAAGGGAAGTAGAGAACGCTTCATCAGTGGCACCTTGCAAGGCAAGCAATACATTTCCTGCCTTGTAGTGCAGTAGGAACTTGGGTGCCCAGACTGATAGCTTTCTCCATCCAACTAAAGCCTGACCATGAGGCCATCGACCACAGGGGGAAAGCCAGCCACTTAGTGACTAAGACAGTGCATGTCTGTTCCCCTGCCTTAAAAGAGAGGACTTGGGGGCCGCCTACAAAGCTTCAGTAAGCAACTGTGTACCTATTTCCTCTGTCCAACATGCAGATGCTCCACATGCTATAGCAAAGGAAACGATGGATGAAAGCCAAGGATCTCTGACGGGAGAAGCTCTTTCAACCATGTCCCCAAACAGTGTATGGAGGCACAGGTCCAAAATGGCCTGTTAGCAAGTACACTGCTTGCATAAGGTTTGTGTTCCTCGGTCAAGGTCAGAAGAACACACAGAACCGCCCTCACCATCTGAGCTCTCAAGATGGCCCCTTGAGATCCCATGATCACTTCCATGACCATCCCAGAGCCCTGTAAGCAAGGCAGAGGGTTTTAAAGCCCTTTTTGTGCAGAGACTCAGTGGGTCTTACCCCCCCCACCACCACCACTTACCCCCCCCACCACCACCACTATATACTGATATTTTGATTGCATTATTTAATTGTTGTTTTGCTATGTGCATACCCCAAGCTGGGACCTTATGGTGAAGGACAGATTTTAAGTAAAATTATCATCACCAACACCAGCAGCAAAAATATTCAAAAGAAACTTTCCCTGTGCTTAACATCTCTCCCATGGGCATAGCCAGGATTTATGTTGGGAGGGGGAGGAGGGTTTTTTGGGGGGCAGAATCTGCAATGTGATTGGTCAGCAAGTTAGCTATTTTTATTTATTGATGGAGGGCGGTTAACCCCGGCTACATCTATGATCTCTCCCCCCATCCTTTCAGAATGTTTAGAGAAATTAAATGTTTTTTAATATCTTCTACTTTGCATATGGCTCAAGAAAACAATCATGGTTATATTTTTATTTTTAAAGCCTTTCCTGCTGAAATATGTATGACTACTGAGCAGTAATAATAAAATGCATAGCACATTTAAAAATGAATGTTCACCATGGGGAATGTGCCCTACACCCAACTAATGCCACTATTTCAGCTTGTTAGCAAAATCCTCAGAGCTATATAAAGATTCTAGTTTCCATAGAAACTGTTGTGTGAAACTTCGGGATGTTAAGCACCCATGTTAATTTGAATTTCCATTTGCTAACTGCTAATACACTATATCATTTCTAGTGTCGCAAGATAAAAGGATAGGTCATGATCTATAGCTTTTCACCGTGCTAATGTGCCCACTCCTCACCACCCATGAGCCCCATTCCCACCCCCAAGCACCAACAAACAAGCCCTAGATAAACCCCAGGTACACCTTATTCCCAGGATATCCTGTGGCCTGGTGGCAGGAGAGAGTGTAGCTTGTTGTTGTTTAGTCGTTTAGTCATGTCTGACTCTTCATGACCAGAGCACGCCAGGCACTCCTGTCTTCCACTGCCTCCTGCAGTTTGGTCAAACTCATGCTGGTAGCTTCGAGAACACTGTCCAACCATCTCGTCCTCAGTCGTCCCCTTCTCCTTGTGCCCTCCATCTTTCCCATCATCAGGATCTTTTCCAGGGAGTCTTCTCTTCTCATGAGGTGGCCAAAGTATTGGAGCCACAGCTTCAGGATCTGTTCTTCCAGTGAGCACTCAGGGCTGATTTTCTTCAGAATGGATAGGTTTGGTCTTCTTGCAGTCCGTGGGACTTTCAAGAGTCTCCTCCAGCACCATAATTCAAAAGAATCAATTCTTCGGCGATCAGCCTTCTTTATGGTCCAGCTTTCACTTCCATACATCACTGTATGGAGTGTAGCTTACATGGAAGGTAAAAGGTAAAGTAGCCCAATGTTGCCACAGTTAGCACATGGATATTCAAGTCCTTACAATATAATCTTCTATCACTCTCTTCAAAGATGTTCAAAAGAGGGTGGGTGTTACAGAACTGTAGAGTTGGAAGGGACCCCCAGGAGTTATGTACTTCAAACCCCTGCAATTGAGGAATCTCAATAAGGTCATACATGACAGGTGGCCACCCAACCTCTGCTTAAAAACCTCCAAAGAAGGAGAATCCACCACATCTCATGGGAGTCTGTTCCACTGTTGACCAGCTATTACTGTCAGAAAGTTCTTCCTGATGATGAACAGGAATCTCTTTTCTTGTAACTTGAAGCCATTGAATAGAATCCTAGCCTCCAGAGCACAAGAAAGCAAGCTTGCTCCATCCTTCATGTGACAGCCCTTTAGATATCTGAAGATCGCTATCTCCTCTCAGGATAAACAAATCCAATTCCCTCAACCATTCCTGATAGGGCTTGGCTTCCAGACCAGGTTGCCCTCCTCCACACACATTCCAGCTTGTCAATATCCTTAAAATGTGGTACACAGAAACACAGAGAGATGGAACTTTTATCTTTCCACAAACCCACCAGAGCCATCTGCAAGTACCCATTTTCTAACTGAAAAAGTCACAGCAAAACTTACAGGCTGCTTTAGCACAAACACAACTCAGAGTAAGCAATTTTATTCTAAGGGCAAAAGTTTTTTGTGATTGCATTCTTTTTAAAGTCAACCCTGAATCTGGGGGAGAGTGACTGAATTATATCTCATAAGCAAAGCATTTCAGCATTTTTATTTATTTCCTAAGATTCAATCTATAGGCTCATCCTTCTCAGCTTCTGCTGAGAGACCCAAGAACCAGAAATCTAATTTTGTTTTTGAAAGCAGCTAATATTTCCACTTATCACATAATTGTAGAAGCAGAACCTTTTAGAAAAGCAAACGTTATGACATTCAGAGTAACCTGACATTTGGCCAACTAACATTCTTATAGGACTACTAAAAACCAGTTTTAAAAATGCAGTCATGAACAGCATTTTAAGAAGATAGCTGTGTCAACACTGTCTCTGAAAAATATTTTTTAATATGGTTCATGGTTAGATAAGCTATCCATAATTCAAAAACAAACTTCCACCATCTATTTTACATGCAGGCAGAGGGGTGAGGTGGGTGGGTGGGAGGTTGAAATTAATATGGAGACAAAGGTTTTATGGAGAAATAATTATCCCTTCCTCGTATAACACTCTGTGACAAGAAACAGAACCATAAAGGGTAGCTTTTTAGATTAAATTTTTCATATTGTGAATATGCTCCTACAAATTGATCCTTTCACTAAATTGTCAATATTAGCAAGATGCATATGGGCTAATTTTCATGGAGGTGTGATGGGCGCAATGACACTTTTTCCTCTCACGCCGTTGGGCCCGCTCTCACTTAGATAAATTGCCCCCACCTCATTGAACAACCATTTACCTGAAGGTTTTTCTTTTGTTTTAATAAAACTATCCCAGATTATCCTGTGGGGGACCTTTGTGAGGGGGGATAACTAGTAAGTTGGAGTCTCAGGTGGATTTTCTTTAAATAAACAATAAGGATTTATTTAAGGCAAGATAGTACATAACACAGGTGGATAAAACTTAGGTTACTGCAGGAATACAATGCTATTCCACTTTAATTCACCCTTAGTTGTTTTGTGTTATAGGTCTGTCCCTTTATAAGGTGATACTTTCTTTCAGTTATCCACCCCCTTTAACAATCCTGCTTCTGAGGTACTTTAAGAAATAGACCCAAGCGCTCTCCACACTCCCTCCCTTCACTGAGTTTGGGAGTCTCCTGCTTTCTCTTAAGAATCTCTCCCCTCCAGACTAGATTGAGTCCCAAAGAGGCTGTTCCTTTCCAGCTCCTACTTCTCCTGGCTCAACCTCTGCCTCCCAGTAAAATTCCAGTCTATTCCTCCTACAGGACACCACACACTGTCCTTCACAATACACCCATAATGGAAGTTCTTTTCCAGAATCAACTCTTTCCCCCTTTCACTCTTTACACCTCAACCTGACTCCTAACCTGTCTCCCTACCTATCTCCCAGCCTCTCCAACCTCAATTCCAACCCCACCTCCTCAACCTCTCCTTTTAAACTCTCCCTCCTGGAACCACGGCCAATCAGAGGCTGCCGTTCTTTAACCATTTGCTGGCAGGAGAAAAAATAAAAAGAAACACTTGCTAAACCAACCTGTCCAGCAAAACCAACTTTTTCATCACAGGAGGCTGTCAACCTGTTTCTGAGGACAGGTAAGGGTTCACATGATGGAACTGTCTTCCATAAAGTAAACACCCCAGCGCAAAGAATTGTAGCATGTGAGAAAGAATGCCAGAATCCATCACCCTTGCAAGCTAGTTTTCATTTTGAAGAGAATCTCTTTTGCATGAAAGAG
Source organism: Podarcis tiliguerta (assembly GCF_965153285.1). Classification (NCBI taxonomy): domain Eukaryota; kingdom Metazoa; phylum Chordata; class Lepidosauria; order Squamata; family Lacertidae; genus Podarcis; species Podarcis tiliguerta. The sequence continues at coordinate 106,203,000 of NC_139536.1, forward strand.
CATCACTGGTACAGAAAGTTGACCATCCCTGTGAAAACTAGATCTTCACGCCCCATCTTTCTGATTTTCCTTCTGTTCCTGCAGAATTTCTCTTCTGAAACACCCTTCAGTTTCTTCTATTCTTGACTGCCCTCCTATTGCTTCTGGCAGAGATTCCATTTCTCTACCCACATCGGGCCATTTACCCCAAGTGATTTATTCAGAATGCAATTGGAACCAATGGAAATATTTTAACTGGCTTGGGAGTGGCTCTACAGAGATTGTGAGATGGATGTTTAGCTAAAGGAGAGACTCTGCAGATCATTAATATGTACTGGTAGACATCAAATAATTCTTGAGGCACGGCTGCGAAAACCCACTCATGACTGGCATATTTAAAATTGAGGGTGGCATCTTTAAAATTGAGGCTACCAATCTAGTAAGTAAGGGCACCATGAGTACTGGAACTTTTGCCCCAGGCAGCAAAACGTCTTGGGTCAATCCTGCACTAGTCCATGTCACACACAGCTCAATGACAACTGCTGCTTCTTTCACAGTGGGCTGACATCTAATGGAAACTTTGTGGATGCTTTCTGGAAGGATGCAAAAACTGCCAATGGCTAGGCAGTTCTGTTTTGCATTTTTTGCTTTAAATGTCATCTATCTTTCAAAAGCCTCCATCGCCACAAGTGTTAAGTGATGATAAAAACAATACACAATGGAAGCCAATGGGCTTTTTACCCTGAAAAGGCTTAGGTAAAAGATCTCAGCTTGGAGTAACCCTGCATTGTGAAGTATGGCAGCAAGAAATATACATCGTGAAAGCAGCCTTCCCCGTCCTGGTGGCTGTCCACATGTTTTCAACCCCAGCTTCCATCACAGTCCCAGTCAACACAGCCAGGGATTATGAGAGCCTTGGTCAAAAATATATGGAGCACACCAGTTCGAGAAGACTGCTTTAAAGTGAAACAGCAACAATAAAAATAATGACAGGTCCCTGACTCAGTAAAATTTGACAAAGGAGGTTGCTGCGGATGGGGGCGGGGGAGGAGTTGTTGGCATCCATCTGTCTTGAGAGACAATGGAGTGTTCCTCCAGAGCTGAAGTCAAACCACTGGAGAATCACAGTGCATGCTGTGGCTGCAGAGACCAATAACTTGTAACTGCTGCCTCCTGTGTTGTTTTGCTGTGTTAGCACTGAAGTGACTTCTTGGGGCGTAAGCCAGGCAGTGTGTATGGAGGTCTCAGGCTGCCCAGATAATAATCTGCCCCTCTTGGCCTCATTTATGTGGTTCAAAGGAAAGCAGAGCAATACATTTGGTACCAGCTTGGCTGCAGGATTTGCAGGAAGGAGGCGTACCAGGAGGGAGGGAGGGAGGGAGGGAGGGAGAAAGCGAAGGATATACTGCATTTTTCACTCCATAGGGCGCACCGGACCATAGGGCGCACCTAGTTTTTAGGGGGGGAAATAAGGGAAAAAAGTTATTTTGCTGGCTGTCTTGACTTCCTCTTTAGCTACGCGCAACCTCTCCAGCTGGGAGAGTCTGTGCGCAGCTTTGGCAGAAGCCAAGTCATAGCTTCTGCGGATATGTCCCCGGATAGCTGCCTGAAGCACGAGTTGGCGTTGTGCTCCCCGGGCTTCAGGCTGCAGACTGCTATCCGCAAGCCTTTGGAGCCCGGCGGGAACTCGCACCGCGCTCCAAAGGCTTGCGGATAGCTGCCTGAAGCCTGGAGAGCAAGAGGGATCGGTGCACACCGACCCCTCTTGCTCTCCAGGCTTCAGCGAAAGCCTGCATTCGCTCCATAGGTCGCACACACATTTCCCCTTCATTTTTGGAGGGGGGAAAGTGCGTCCTATAGAGCGAAAAATACGGTACCTAAGCCCAGTATCATTAGAAGACAGGGACTAAGGAGTTGTGTTGAAGGCTTCATCAAAAACTTGTAGTATCACATAGGTGTTCCAAGATGGAATTCCAGGCATAAGAGACAGCAAGAGAGAAAGGGCGGAGTCATTTAAGCCACAGATCATTCCAGTTGTTACTAAAGGGTTCACTGCACAATTAACCATTCTCTGCACACAACAGATTTTAACTGATTGTCCAACACATTATCGCATTTCTAAGGTACCCTTTCACCTCAAAGCAACAGGCAAGCTCACACACATAGGTAAGGCATGTCATCCCCAGGCAAAGAAAGGCCTCTTTTCTTTTTTACAAACAGCTTGCAATGAAAGCTGCTTGCCACTGACTGGTGGAGCACAACAGCAAGGAAAGTATTTATGCATTTTAACAAAAGCAAGACCCCACTGAGCAAATAACTGTATGTGCACCTTAGCGAAACATACTTTTTGACACAGGAACACTTCTCTCAAAAAAGAAAGAGAAAAAGAGAGAGAAGGGGAGGGAGCTGCTTTTTAAAATAATGTTCTATCCATTGTTAATGTTCTCATGCTGTTCATCATAAAGCCAATAATCAGGGAGCACTAATTTGATATTTATGTGCATGTCACGAATTGCTACCATAGGTTTTTCAATTACAATTCTAGCCTTTTGGAAAGTTTCTGACACTGAAATGGGCCCTTAGGAAGAAACTTTAAAATGCTTTAGGAAAAGCAATTCCAGAGAAGAAGAAGAGTTTGGACTTGATATCCCGCCTTTCACTCCCTTTAAGGAGTCTCAAAGCGGCTAACATTCTCCTTTCCCTTCCTCCCCCACAACAAACACTGTGAGGTGAGTGGGGCTGAGAGACTTCAAAGAAGTGTGACTGGCCCAAGGTCACCCAGCAGCTGCATGTGGAGGAGCGGAGACACGAACCCGGTTACCCAGATTACGTGACTACCGCTCTTAACCACTACACCACACTGGCTCCATAGTCACATGATACATCCAAGCACACAATTACCTGCACATGACAGCTGCCTATTTAAAAAAGAAAACAAAACTGAGAAATACCAAGGATGGTAACTTGCTTCCATAAAGCATAGCTGGTGAGATGCGTGAAAAATCCTCAAGTGCCACCAAGCATAGCTTTGAATTTGGATTGCATACTTGTGTGATCATTAATGAAAAGTTGAAAATGAAAAACAGCCATTATCTGGAAGATACATTCGGTTCAACAATGCAGCTTTTCCATCCAATTTACAGACGCAGAAAATAGAAAAACTTAATTTAGGCATCTCTTGCAAGCATGATGAGTTACTTACGCTATCTATTAAATGTTTATTAAAAAGGAGCACTTCATAATTAACATTACAGTTCCGATTCAGCTGTCGAGGGCATAGCCACTTAAAACTAAAGTGAAATTATGTACTTGCTTCACAACACAGTCACTTCCGCAATGACATCCAAAAAGTTGCACATAATAGACTTTCCGTCAATGTACAAGACGAAGTTCAAATTGCATGCTTGCCTCTCCCAGAGAGCCCTTAATTAAGCACCTTGAGGCTATCATTATAAGTAAGGCTATGCTGCAGTTATGCAAAGACACATATATGGTTGGAGAGACAACTTTTAGGAACAAAATGTGACCCATAGGGAATTTTTCCGAAGCACAATCTGGTACAGCAGCAGTGGAGAATCTTTGGCCTCCTCATGTGACCTACCTTAGGTGATCTGGCATGTTTTCCGCACCGGGCATCTTTGACAAGGCTGATATCCAGCAGCTCCGATTCCTGCACCTGATGAGACAAGAAGGGGAGAGGGGAAATGTGTTTTGGTGCATTAGGTCATTCCATCATTTACACTGCAGTTTTGCATATGAAGGTCTTTACAAGCATTCCCACTCTCAATTAAGATAAAGGCAATTAGAGATCATACTAGACAAGAATTTCAAAAAGCATGGGGGAAATGCAGGGAATACATCACAAAACAGTGCCCTAAAATTCATACCTGGACTTGTTTCGATTAATGTCTGCAGGAGACTTTGTGGATATTTAAGTTATAATTAGAAAAATCTTAATAATTATTCATAAAGGAAACAGCTTATAAGAAGTAAATAAGGATGCCAGAAACAGGATAACGGAAGTCTTTTGTTTTGTTGTTTGTATTGTTGTATATTATGCTTGTTGTTTGTTATGTTTGTGTCTGATGGGGGTGGATTTCTGTGTTGGGGGGTTTGTGTTATGTTGTAAATAAAATCCCCAATAAAAAATTACTAAAAATAAATAAATTAATTAAGATAAAGGAAGAAAGGAAGTTGTCTTATACAACTGGTCCATCATTGTGAGTCTTCCCAAATCATGGTAAGATTATGCCTTTTAGAGACCAGGAGACCTACTTGAGCTGCAGACTTGGAAGCTAGTGGCATCGAGGAAAAGTCCAGGTTCACTCATCCATCCCTGACTGCCATGATTTGCGGTGACGTAGGGGGAGCAGATCTCCTCCCATTCAGCCAAGTACACTATGGTGCAGTCACAAGGGGGCAGGGCCTCCTCCGCCAAGGAACCAATCAAAGCCAGCTCTCTGGCTCCCCTGGGTGGAGCCTAGGGGTAGACTTGACTGAAGACTTTTCTGGTCAAGTCCACACTGGGAGGATAACAAGGAGGCCCACCCTTCACCCAGTTTTCTCCTTCCAGGCTTCTCCACCTACCCACTCCTTAAGTAAATGGTTTAGTGAAGAGGAATCTCCTTTAGAAGAAAATTCCACCAGCAGCATTGTTATGGACATGGATCGGCCCCTGTTTCTCATGACCATGGAGGAATTTAACCCTCAGACGGATTGTCCATGGTTCTGCGGGGTTTCCTCCCATCTCCATTTCTACTATGTCACAGCTTTGCAATGGCAGCAAACGCATTGAGCTGGGTCCTTAGATGGGAGAAGAGAGGCATCTGGCTGCATACCAGTGGGGAAGCCCTGTATGGTATATAGCTTATGGCCTTGCTCCTGTATACCTGAAGGACCACATAACACCGGTCCTGAGAGATCTGCATTGGCTCCCAGTACATTTCCAAGCACAATTCAAAGTGTTGGTGCTGACCTTTAAAGCCCTAAACAGCCTCGGTCCTGTATATCTGAAGGAGGATCTCCACCCCCATCGTTCAGCCCGGACACTGAGGTCCAGCTCAGAGGGCCTTCTGGCGTTTCCCTCACTGCGAGAAGTGAGGTTACAGGGAACCAGGCAGAGGGCCTTCTCGGTAGTGGCGCCCGCCCTGTGGAACACCTTCCCATCAGATGTCAAGGCAATAAGCAATTATCTTACTTTTTAAAGACATCTGAAGGCAGCACTGTTTAGGGATGTTTTTAATGTTTAATGCTGTATTGTGTTTTTAATATTCGGTTGGAAGCTGCCCAGAGTGGCTGGGGAAACCCAGCCAGATGGGCTGGGTATAAATAAATTATTTTTTATTTATCATTATCATTAAGGTGTGACATGCTCCATCCAGAAGTCCACTCAGGGGTTGTTGGGCCATAGCATCCACTACCAGGTTGACTGCAAAAGCCACATTGGGAATTGTTTACGGCATGGTGAACCCTATTGTTAGGCAATCCTTTACTGGTCTGCCAGAGAACTGACCAGCACTCGGGCTGCTCAGTCTTCAGATCCATGCCCTTAAGCTTATGACAAACCTACAGTCTGTTATCAATCAATGCAGTTATGGCTTTATTTTACCCCATAGTTGTTTTATTCTGTACCCCTCCCCACTTCGCTGTGTGTATGTCCAGAACTCATGATAGATACACAAACACTTGTTCTACAAGAGCTGGAAGATATAGAAACAGCTAAGAGTGGAAGCAGATATACATCATACGGCACATATCCATCTTACATCACCAATGTGTCCTTCTCAACTACTTCATGAGCCATAGGCAAGCAAATTTTATGAGATTTGGCAGCATCTACTGTGTTTCTCCTGTGGATACGATTTGTATTTAGAGCAAATAAGCTGCACTAATTGTCTGTATTACCATAAAAGTTGTTCAGTTCCATAAACACTGCCAACGCTGGATTAATACAGTATACCACAACATGTTAGATTTAAATCTATCTCTGATCCCTGGAAAGCTACTGAATTAATGAGAAATCCATGTAGCGGCATAGGACCCCACAAACGAGTATACTTTCCCCCTTATGAATACTGTTAATGATTTTGGGGCTGGGGTTGGGAAGGAAACTGATATGCCATGTTTGGAGGTAGCTTTTAAAACTCATTTGATATACAGATAATTTACATTTTCAATAGGGCTGTAGCAAGCACAGTAAGGAAAAAGCTGCAGGGTACCAGCAAGTGCACTCTTTCTACCAGGCTGCCCACACCAGGCAATGGAAACAGTAACCATAGCAATAGAGGATTTATATATTATATGGGGAAAGGGGACAGAAAGCAAGCAGGGACCACTGCTCAGTGGCACAGGGGATGCTTTGAATGCCAAATATTCCAGGTTCAACAGCTCCAGTTAAACAGGACTTCAGGCAGTCAAAAACTAGCCACCATTAGGAAAAGTAGACGGTACTACAGAGAGGGATCAATGATCTGTTTCAATATAATACAGCTTCATGGGTACAGACTAATTCCTCCCCCCTGAAACTCATTAAACATCATTAGATCATTAGACTGCTGTACAAAAAAATTCCTCCCACATAGTTCCGCAATGTGACACTCATCTTTTGGAGAAGAGCGACCTTCCATATCAGTCACCAATTTCCAAAATTTCGTCTTATCACGAGTCTCCAAAGCTTGTGTCAATTCCAACCGATATTCTTTAATAAAGGTCTCCTTCTTATGTCTCATCAGCTATTTATGAGTATTGAATTTCAGAACGGGGACAGGAACTTTCCTTAGATTAGCTCTCCAAACAAAATTAAACCACTTCTTAAGTTTTTCTTCTACATCGAACACAATCATTATCAAACCATGCCCAATAAATAACTGTCTTTGCCCATAACCTGCACCCCTGTAGAATCTCTGTTGCAGTGTGATATGCTTGAATGCCAAGAAGACCATACATGAATCTAGAAACAGCTTGACAGGTGTGGCAGAGGTGCTACACTGGTTTCCTGGCAAGTGGGTTGCTGCCAATGACCAGGAGGGAGAGAGGCAGTGGGGAGTTTGGCACAGTAGAATGGCACTGGTGGAGTCAAGACTTGCCCCTTTCTCCCAGTAAGCAACACCAACCCACCTGCTGGGAAGCTACCACAGCAACTTTGCCCCACCTGGTGAGTCAAAATATACTATTTCCCTGTGGAGCCGATGTTTAAAAACCTTTGTATGCGTGGTCATTTGCTGTTTGTGCATTACATGATTAAGACTGCACTGAGGGAGAAACAGGGCTATTCCACTGACTCTGCTGAGAAGCTGCCTTTGGCCCTTCAGCAACCACTGCCTAACAGAAGCCATTCAATCAGACTGATTTGCTCCCATTCCAGCTGATCATTATTTTATGGTCCAATGCAGCTATGTGCATCTTGGGCTGATTTGCTGCCAGGAGAGGGGGAAATGCGCTGTAGGATATCACTGGGGCCTTACTCTCTTGCATGTCCTGGTGAGATCTCGGGGAAAGGTTTAGGGAAGCTTTTAATGTTTAACAGACCACTGTATTTTAATATTTTGTTGGAAGCCGCCCAGAGTGGCTGGGGAAACCCAGCCACATGGGTGGGGTATAAATATATTATTATTATTATTATTATTATTATTATTATTATTATTATTAAAGGTGGTGGGCCCTCATGGTCATAGACTCATAGAATTGGAAGAGTTGGAAGAGACCCTCAGGGTCATCCAGTCCAACCCCCTGCAATGCAGGAACCTCGACAAAAGCATCCATGACAGATGGTCATCCAACCTCTGCTTAAAAACCTCAAATGAAGGAGAGTCCACCACCTCTCTTGGGAGTCCATTCCACTGTTGAACAGCTCTTACTATCAGAAAGTTACTCCTAAAATTTATTTGGAATCTCTTTTCTTGTAACGTGAAGCCATCGCTTCGGGTCCTAGCCTCAAGAACAGGAGAAAACAAGCTTGCTCCATCTTCCATGTGACAGCACCTGAGATATTTTAAGGTGGCTATCATATCTCCTCTCAGTCTCCTCTTCTCCAGGCAAAACATACCCAGCTCCATCAACTGTTCCTCGTAAGGCTTGGTTTCCAGATCCTTGATCATCCTGGTTGCCCTCCACTGCACACGTTCCAGCTTGTCAGTTGTTAAAGGGCTTCCCATCCCCCCCTCCTTTGGTTTCAGAGTCTTCCACTGTGTTGTTATGTAGCTGCTGGTTTACAGGGCCAGAAAGCAATGTTACTCGCCATTAAAAGTGGCTGTCGGATGAGAGGCTGTCACCTTCCTCCTCCAATTACCAGAAACATTCTTGCTTTCTGAACTGAACTGCAACTCTTGACATCTTTTGGTCCCTCAACCTTTATATAGGGAGATGGGAATGCACAATTCAGAAAACAATTATCTCTTCATACCATATATGGAGGACCCATGCCCTTCTTCCAAATGTTGACTGAACTACAACTCCCATCAGCACCTGCAAGCATACCCAAGGGTGATGAGAGTTGTAGTTCAGCAATATGTGGAAGGCCAAACATTCCCCCAACCTTTGATTACGATTTCTTCAAACTCGTGTTCACTTGAACCAGTTTATCACATAACAAACCTATCAAAATCACTCCTTACTTCTTCCATCTCACACTAAAGCCACAGTGCCTTGTCTTCCAGTAGCTAGTACAGCTTTTTGCTGACATGGGATTTGAGATGTCAATGATGGGCTAAAAATAAAACTGCAATTGACAGCTATCCAAGCTCTGATCACGTCCAGGTAGCACCAGCAAGATATATAATTTTAAAATATAACAACAACCAACCAAGCCAATAAAATAGCTGAGGTGTAGAAATACTTCATTCTAAAACTGAAAGTTTGTTGCCCACACATCTGTACAAATCTCTACCTCTTCTCTCTCTCCTCTACCTACTTCCCCCATTTCTTTCTTCTTTTTCTTTGTACTTACCCCTTCTTTGTTTCTTTATTACTGTTAGGGAAATTCTGTTGAAATAAGGTGTCGTTTTACTGTTTACCTTGTATACATTTGTGGTGGAGTGGGGAATTAACGTATTTTTCCGTCTATAAGACGCCCCCATGTATAGGACGATCCCTATTTTTGGGGACTCCGGTTTAAGAAAATGGGGGAAGATGATCCCTGTGTATAAGACACCCCCAAATTTTGGACATTATTTTTTAGGGAAAAAACCTAGTCTTATACATGGGGAAATATGGTAACTGGATATTTTTTTGCCCCAATACAAAATGTTTGTGAAATCTGTGACTGTTTATGACATGTTAGCATATGTGGCTTTATAAGCCTACACCAGTCCTGGCTACACAACACTGCAGAGAAAAACAGCAAAATAGATGGCGATTGCGAGGATACCAGGGGGTTCCTTTTCTTATAAATGGCAGCAAAGATGAGGTATTCTATTAATCCTAAAAGAGGTAAAGCTGATCCTATACCACTCTTCCCCCGCCCCAAGAAGAAAAAAGGTCCAAATATTTGTACTGCGACACACGCTCTGTTATATAAAGGAAGAGGTGATGAAACACTGAATTCCAAATGCTGGTTTAAAAATAAAGGCTCCCACTGTACATTGCAGAGTTGGGGGGAAAGCAAGAGAGGGAGCGTCACTGATGCCTTCACAGCTTCAGTTGGCCGGAAGATACATTGCCCTTTATTGCCTGCATTGTTAGCAGAAACACACAACAAGCTTGCACCCATTCCAGGTCCATAACCCAAATGCGGCTACATCTAAAATGAATCTCAGAGGAAACCTCTTGGAGATGACTCAGTAGCAAAGTACGTACTCTGTGTACCGATGGACCCAGGTTTCGTCCCTGCCGTCGCCAGTTTCAAGGACCTTAGGCAGCAGGGATGAGAAAGACTTTTGCCTGCAAACTAGAGAGCCACTTCCAGTCAGAGCATACAATACTGAACTAAAGGACCAGTGTGTCTAGCTCAGTATAAGATAGCATCAAATGACCAAAAGGCTTATCTCATTGCTGGCCCATTTTCATGAAGGTTAAGCAACGTCAGAGCCAACCTTCCATGGACTCTGCTCTCTCACTAGGGACAAAAAGCCCTATTCACTCTATTCTTTTGATCTAACGGAACAGTGACGCAGGTGGCACTGTGGGTTAAACCACAGAGCCTAGGACTTGCCGATCAGAAGGTCAGCGGTTCGAATCCCCATGATGGGGTGAGCTCCCATTGCTCGGTCCCTGCTCCTGCCAACCTAGCAGTTCAAAATCACCTCAAAGTGCATGTAGATAAATAGGTACCGCTCCGGCGGGAAGGTAAATGGCGTTTCCGTGTACTGCTCTGGTTCGCCAGAAGCGGCTTAGTCATGCTGGCCACATGACCCAGAAGCTGTACACTGGCTCCCTCGGCCAATAAAGTGAGATGAACACCGCAACCCCAGAGTCAGCCACGACTGGTCCTAATGGTCAGGGGTCCCTTTACCTTTTTTAATGGAACAGTGTTCCATATCATCTTCTCAGAATAATACTCTTTAAACTTTTAACCAATGACTCAAGGAGCTCTTAACAAAACAGAAAAGCAATCCAATATAAATAATTAAAGTTACTGTTAATTCCAATTCAGTGCGTTAAGATCAGCAGGATGCACTTCGTTCCAATGTGTTCTCACATTCACAAATAGCAGGACTTGACAATACAGCATAAGATGCATCACTTTTGTGGAGCTGATGTTTTTTGTGGAAACGGCAAAGCACAGATATCCAAGGCAGTCTATAGACTCCCTGTGGATAACCAATAGAATGGGTAGGCAAAGCAGAAACACATTGGAAATAAAGGGCCAAGTCCTCCATCATGCAGACCTATGACCTTAAGCCAGGAGAAACCTGTGGTCCTCCAGGGTGACCGTAGGCCATGCTGGGAGTGCAACACTACTTGAGAGGCTGCTGCTTCCCCATCTCTGGTATAAATGCAGCAAATGAGATCCTTTCTTTCTTTCTTTCTTTCTTTCTTTCTTTCTTTCTTCCTTACTTTCTTCAAATAAACCTTTAGTCACAAGGTTCAGTTAGATATTTATATTTCCCATACAAGAGCATTGTGCAGTGCAGCCATGTCCCTATCAAATCCTGACTTTTCTTTCTGACAGACCACCTACACAGCATTTCTGTGTGCCGGTTACTTCTTGCAGTGTAATATCACAAAAGCCACCCATGGTCTTCCTTCTGCTATTTACTTGCCGAGAAGACGGCTCTGCTACACAGAGATGCTGAAAAGCTTAAGGAGCACCTTGCTGGATGAGGCCAAAGGTCCAGTTCATCTAGCATCCTGTTCTCAAAATGGTCAACCAGATGTCTATGGGAAGTCCCCAAGGAGGGCATGAGCAGAATACCACTTTCCCCACTTGTGATTACCAGCAGCTGGTTTTCAGAAGTACACTGCCTTCAACAGTGAAGGGAGAACATAGCAACCTTGTCTATTAACCACTGATAACATTATCCCCTATGAATTTGTCTAATTCTCTTTTAAAACCATATAAGTAGGTGGCCATTACTTTGTGGGATTTAATTCCATAGAAGGGAAGAAGCAACGGCTTATAGATTAAACAGATCTTTCCCCTCATGAAGAGCAGAAGCATTGATTTTCCACATGGGCTGCCCGTTTGTAATACCAGTTCCTAGCCATTTCCACTCTGCAATTTAGTCTGGGCTCAGTAGGACAATTCAGATTGTGTCACATCCCAAGTTTATGGGGGAAAGGCCACTATGAGTCCTCCACTTATCTGTGCTTCATCTATCAAAATGAAAGCCCTAATGCTCACCTCTGTGTCTACATATTGGAACTAAGCAATATCGTTATTGCCTTGTTTATGATGAACAGGGGGACAGAGAACTCAACCTCCAGTGGTACAACTCATATTCTCTGAAACGTAATAGCTGAAACAAGTGTATTATGCAACACAAGTAGCCCAGGACCACATCACTCTAGCCTGCTGACCTAAGCAGCCCTAACATATCTGATTAAAACTGCTACTTTAAACAAAAATGCACCCCCATTGCAATATTTGTGGCAGCATATCCGAGGAAGATAACATAGGATGTATTTGAATGTAAAAAAGGACGGTATGACTTGAAAAAAGACAATGCACATTTTTTGTGAACCAAGCAATTTTCTTTTTTTTTTTTAAAAAAAGAAAATGACACACATCTTGAGTTTCACTTGAATGCCTCATTTGCAGCATGTTGGCTTTACACATACATATGCTCTGGGAACTTTTGATAACTAATTCTCTTGTCTCTGCTGACACAGGCATTAATTGCATTTATTCAGTCTTGAGGTTTAGCTACCATGTTCTTCCTTTTAACTGACATCCATACCTGTGGGCAATTGATTCAAGAATGATTTAGGCATATGACTTTACTTTTCAGTAAACGTGGGCAATTGATTCAAGAATGATTTAGGCATATAACTTTACTTTTTAGTAAAGAAAAAGGCAGCTATCTGAAGGAGAATTAAGTTGTCACAATGCAAGTCATCTGTTCAGAGAGATTTCACACAAGTCTGTCTTCATTAGGCATCTTAGAGGGAAACAGAGAGTGGCATATAGATCACAACGGTCTCTTTGTGCCTCACATTTATCCATTAGACTCAGCCTCATATTTATCCATTAGAAAGCCATTATGAACATTATTCAGCCAAAAGGAAATACTGTATATTAGAAGTTGTCATCCACATATTGTTATGTTTGCATTTGTGAGATTCACAAGCAACATTTTTTTCAAGATTATTTTTCTGAAAAATGCTTTGTTCAGTTACAAGTCTCCCTTCAAAATGCCCGAAGAAAGCCTTGAAATCAATAAGACTGGCTAGTTGGGTTTCCGAAGTGAGATGTATGGAGCAATGATGGTTTTAAAAAGGCACCTGTATGCTTTCAAAATCTGAACAACTGCATTTTAAAGGCACTTATTTACTTACCTATCCTTTGCAATAAAGAACCTAATTTTCAACTTACAGGGCATGTGTCTTTTCTGTGTCCATCTAGCCAGTGCTTTTTTTCTAAAAAAAAGTTTAGGGGTACTTTCATTTTCCTACTCATATTGAAATACTGCCCCTCAATGAGGCCAAACTTAGATTCACAAAATGTTTAGGGGTATGCATACCCCTGCATCCCCCCAGAAAAAAAGCACTGCATATAGCCATCACAAAAAATACAGCTGGTGTTAATGGATTGTCCTTTTAGTTGACTTGATTTGGGGTGCCATCTGACATCACTTTGTGACGAGGTGTGTGGAGTTCAGCTTACCAGGGGGATGACCTACTGGAAAGTTTTGCTCAGTTCCATTTCATCGCTATTTCCTAATGTCCGGATGTGGTTCAGATAATAGCATTTCTAAAATTGACCAGTAACCGACTTTACTCCTTTTCAACCATTCTGAGGCAGTTCAGATATAATTTCGTGAAGATTAATGCCACATGCTCTTACGTTCGCTAGAATTGGCAGAGCGCAGTATCTAAGACGATGCACTGCCAAGGACCGCTTCCATATTTCACAGCAGCCATCAACTCACTAGTCTCTCAGCCTCAGTCCCTGCAGTAAGAGGATAATAATCATGACAGAACCTCACAAGGTTCTTGTAAAGATAGCTGTGATGACAGATGTGTAGCACTCTGTAAAATTGGAACAACAAGGCCCTACCTCACAACTCTCAAGAAAAATCATGATGGCACTGCATTTATTAAAGAAAGAAGAATGTTAAGGGAGTGGGGAGAGATTATCAGGGTTCAGAACGTTCCTCAGGGTCACCCATCATGCACACAGATGTGGAGGGGAACTGCTGTGTGGAAAATGCTCTGTCTGAATGGAGCCCTAAAATCATGAATTTGACTGGCATATTATGTCAAATGACCAGCAGAACATTTCTTGTACATCTGGCTGTGAAGTCCCAGGCTTTCACCAGAAGATGTGGTTGGAATTTTTTCCACATCACTATCAAATGAATCCCGCAAGCACTAAGAGGAAGCTACCATTATTACCGTCAAATAAAATGCACACATAGGAGTGGGAGGTACCCCACAATGTTTTGTTGCATATTCCACTTGAATCCCCTATTAGTATTGGCAACAATTCCAACAGCAACAAAAAAAAACCCTACCTGTGAACAACACTTTCTTGAACCACAGGATGCGGCTTGAGGATTATTATTTGAGAAGTATTATTTTCAAGCCCAACAAAAGGAAAGGCATGGACTCATAAGAAGTGAGATGTGACCTTTCTTTGCCACATTTGAGAAATTGATTGTTACAATTGGTGTAAGAACCTGGCTCATGACTTGTAAACACAAAGCTATGCATTATTGCATTGTGTTGACTAAAACTCGTTGAATGGCATCTTGTATGCTTTTAAGATGGAATTTTCACTCTTGCAATTTAATTCTCTCCGAACAGCCAAAAAGCAGCATTGTGCTACGTACGGAGGAGGGAAAGCTGAATGGTAGGCATAGAGTGGAGAATGGGAATTAAAAATGTCTGTAGGCTGAAGATTGGAAGCCTGGAACAAAAGCCAGGATTTGAAATCTGGAAACTATGGCAATCAGAGCTGCTAATAGGGGTCACCTTGTGTTTGATGACTGCATTAAACTGTTTCTTCTTTTTTATCCGACACAAACTGCTAAGTAAGGAGAATACATGATGTGGAAGGGCAGTGTGTTTAAGCCTCCAAGTGGATACAGTTGTTCAGATGAGTGCATATAAAATAGAGAACATGTCTCTATAAATTCAGTTAGCACCACTTCTTGGCAGCTGCCAGGCCAGTTTAATGAGAACATTTTAAAGCTAATCCTGAGACGTGAATATACCTGAGGAGATTCAGTCTTGAGGGGAGCTGATATGGAGTAATGGAGATACAAGGAGACCAAAGTTCAAAACTCCACTCAGCCACATGAAGCTCACGGGTGACCTTGGGACAGCCATAAAAATATAGGAAGAGCCTGCTGAATCCAGCTAACGGTCCATCTGAGGTGCAGCATCCTCTTCTCACAGGGGCTAACAAGATGCCTGTGGGAAACTTGCAAGCAGGATATATAGAGCAACTTGGTGGTGGTTATTGTAACCAATGTCCCCACTGTGGAAGGTCGTGTGGTTCCAGAACTGGCCTCCACAGTCACTTACGGACTCATTGTTAAAACCGTGTTTATGGAAGACAATCTTACTCGGCTACAAGTGATTGCCAAAGAAGAAGAAGAAAGAATTCCTTTGAAAACAATCAGCATGCGGCCAACAACTTTGGTTGGTAACTTATACCATCACATTACCATATCAAGAGGTAAAGCAGTGAATTATAAGGCAGACACCTCAAAGTCTCTGTGTGGCAACAATGGTGTAGTGTCATTTGCTGTCGCCTGGGGCATGCGCACAGGCGTTAGGCAAGGTACGCAAGTATAGGCGGGGGAATGGAGCCTGCTAGCCCAACCCTCTCCTCCAATGCTGCCAGAGCAAGCCCACTCCCACCGAAGCAAAGTGGGGCTGTGCTGAGCTGCCTGCCCATCCATGCAGGGGGGAGCCCAGCTGGCCAATGCAGCCCTTGGAAGGCGAATCCCCCCAATGTGGTGACACCTGTGGAGAGGAACACCTGGACTGTGCACCCTCAAAAATCGTGCACCAGGGGCCACGGCCCCCAGCACCTCTCACATAATGCCCCTGCGTGGCAAGCCATGGGCACGCATCTGAGAATCTTTATCACCTATGATCACTTACACCTGCTGTTACAGCCACAGTGAACCTGAGCCACTGTCAGATTCAGGGGAGGCAGAGAAACATCCTGCTAACCCATGCAGTCAGGCACAGCATGGCCATGGCATTGCCAACATCCCCATCTCAAGACAATGATATAGGCCATGATGCAACACATCAAAAATCAACCCAACAGGGTCCCACTAGAAGTCAGGTTCACTCAAGGGGGAAACCCAGAGTGAAACAGGCACTGAATAGAGCTTTTTCCATTTCCTTCTACCTTTGGAAGTGTATGATGAGAGCTTAGAAAACTTTCATCACTTTGGGGAGTTGATAAGACATGGTGAAGGGAGCAAAACCAAAGCTAACAATGAAAATCCCTGTTTGAGGACAGATCAGATATCACAAAATCATAGATTTGTAGAGTTGGAAGGGACCCTGAGGACCATCTGGTCCAACCCCCTGAAATGCAGGAATATGCAGCTGTCCTATACGGATCCAACCTGCAACATTGGAGTTAGCAGTACCATGCTCTAACCAGCTGAGCTATCCAGGCTCACCATCAAGTTCATATAACATTAAGCACACCTAGTTAAGCAAATTAAGCTGGTCACATCACACTCACAGAAATCACTTAGTAGGTACCTGCACTCCCCCCCACCACACAACTTTTTTCCTAGGAGTGCTAAAGGCTTACCTTAAAGAAGAAAGGAATCTCAAGGTCTCAGGCACCTGCCCTGGGGCACCAGAGAAAGTCTCTGCTGCCAGGCTGGTGACTCATACATTCCAGGACAGTTCAGGAACTGTCACAATTTGGATTTATTCCCACTTGAGCTGTGCACGAAAAGACCTTTGAAAATACCATTTACCATCAGTTGTAGGCCTCCTCCTTTCCTTTGCCCTGCTACCATCTGCAGATCAAAAGCCACTGACCTTAAAACTATCCATCAAGGAATTGCATTCATCACTGTAGTCCAGACAGAAATATAACACTGACTATGGATACAACTGACCCTTGGGGGACCAATTTCTTTTTCTCTTCTTGAACTTCCATTTTCTAGTTTGCAGTGAACACTTGCAAGGTTTTAGAAACCTGAAGGTAATACCCTGAGCAGAAGGTAAATTCATGACTCACATATTTGTTCTATTAAATAATATCCCAACACCTACAGAGATTATATATATATATATACAGTGGTACCTCAGGTTCAGACTCCGCTAACCCAGAAATAGTACCTCGGGTAAAGAACTTTCCTTCAGAATGAGAACAGAAATCGTGCAGCGGCGGCATGGCAGCAGCAGGAGGCCCCATTAGCTAAAGTGGTGCTTCAGGTTAAGAACAGTTTCAGGTTAAGAACAGACCTCCAGAACAAATTAAGTTCTTAACCCGAGGTACCACTGTGTGTGTGTGTGTGTGTGTGTGTAATTTTCAAGAGAATGGGGGAGGTTGTAGCTACATCTGCCGTTAAGGAGGTGCTATGTAAAAATCTCAGCCGGTGTTCCCAACCCCAAAAATCAAAAATCAAAGCCCATGACTAAGCAAAAACAAAAAACAAAGCCATAAGCCATGGTACAACCACATGCCATTATCTGATTGCATCTCTAAAATACTAGTCAAATGTCATATTTTCTGGGTCTGGGTACAGCTACTGCTGTACCCCATTTCTAAGCATTTCTATTTGCTTGTACAAGCAGCATTCGCCCACTAATTGTAGTAGCAACTGAGACCAATATAGCCCAGCTTCTATCCATACCATTCTAAGATCTTTCATTGATGTACATGGTACATGGGTAACATTCAGCTACGAGGCCACGCTTCTCCTGAAGATGCTACCCGATCAAATATGGATATTGCCGAATTAAGCAAGAAATATGCTTAGGGCTATAACACTAAATCCATTAACTAGGAAGCAAACCCCCACTGAGCGCAATGGGTATGTACTTCTGAATAAACTTGCCTAAGATGCACACTTGCCAATTTCTCTGATTCTGAATGAACAGTTCTCACAACCTTTAGCTAGCTGAGCCTGATTCACATTTGAGAAAGTTTTGCTGCCAGGGGATTGTTTTGTCTCCACTTAACAATAGGGGGGGGAAATCTCTCCCAAAGTGTAAACTCCTGCTTCAAAGCTCAAATGCTACTTATCAAATATGACACTTCCTGTCTAGCTATGATAGGAAGCCGCTTGCTACAGTTTGCCAAGTTCTATTTGAGATTTCTAAAGGAATTCTGAACCTTCCTTTTATCCATTCCAGGCTTCGCATCCGCTGTTCCACTTGCTTTGTTGTAAGCACCATATCGTTGCCAGACACTGAAGTGCTTTCAAAATAAGCCAAACGTGTTGACATGCAAGAGCAAAGAAGAAAAACGGTTTCGGCAGCTTTACTTCCAGGAGACAATTGCTAAAAAAGTTACTTTTCACAGTTATCCAGGTTTGTGGTGGAAATCTTACAATCATCATCAGCACGCTTCTGGATGAAACTTCCTAATCTGAAGCTGCTTTTAACTACAAGGGAACAAAAAGCACCCTTCAACACCACCATGAAGATGGATGGGACACACAGGGCTAGACAAATTGGAAATTTTCTGCCTCCAAATGAAACCGTAATGGAAACAATCACAAAAAAGATCGAGCGATACAATCAACCAAGATTCCTCTAATGCAGTCTATTTACAGAGAATGATTTCCCCTTATTCCTTTTTGCAATAGACCATTGTAAACAAACCCATTCCCCCCCCCAAAAAAAGAGCCATAAACTAGGCCCACAAAACTACCAGTACCTAGACATAGGTATAAGGAGCTGTAGAAAACACTTCCCATGTTCATCCAGAGGCAAATCTCAAGGAAAGGGTCTAAGAAATTATGCTTGTGCAAAGTGGGTTTTTTGTTTTTGTTGTTCCAATGTGGAAAGGGAGTTTGCTTTGTTGGCTATTTGTTCTTTTAAAAGAATATCTTTGTACTGCAGGAAATAACATAATGAATGCATTCTTGACATTAATGAATATTATTGTTTCACGCCACCACAATCTCTGAGCGGTGCAAGATTCCAGGCGCTTACCCAGGGTTTATGTTTTCTTTTGGAATGAGGCACAGTGCAGACTGTAGTGTCTTTATGATATATAGCTTATTTACGTGTATATACAACGTGAGCCTATGATGGCAAGGTTCACAGCATTAACACGCCAAAAGGGTCTTGTTTCTCCCATAGCCGCAGCCTTGGATTCAAGGAGAAATCAAACATGGCTCTGTCTCTCTGTCATCTTACTGCTTGCTAGTATACATCTGGCCCAGATCACTGCAGGTGTTTGGAAATGTTTACATTCCATCATTGCATTCATTCATTTTCAAGGTGCATCGTTGTGCCAGCTTGTCAATGCAATTTACGGGAGGCTTAGGTTATATTGCAAAATGTCAAGAGGGGTGAAAGGATTTTTAGCTAACCTTTGTGCAACTATCAATTCCCTTCCCCCA
This sequence comes from Podarcis tiliguerta, assembly GCF_965153285.1. Lineage (NCBI taxonomy): Eukaryota > Metazoa > Chordata > Lepidosauria > Squamata > Lacertidae > Podarcis > Podarcis tiliguerta. Next base: position 106,222,139 of record NC_139536.1, read on the forward strand.
TTAAAAAAATAAAACCAGACTCTAGAATATAACTCTAATCAACTCGTCCCTTATTCTGGATCTTATTTATCTCAGAGAGCAATTTGCAGTGAACAATCAATTATAATAATTGTTACCAGCAAATAAAAGATGCAATCAGCATGATGAGCTTAGCTTCGTAAATTTATCTGTGTTGAGGGGCCACCTCAAGAATTCTTAATGGTGTTATCAAGCCTGGAAAGGGCTGGCTCTACTATTAGATATACTGAGGCGATCGCTTCAGGTGGCAGGTGCTGGAGCACAGCGCTCCTTACTACTGGAGGCCAGTATACCATGTGCCACACAGCCTGTTCTGCAACCCCTAAATTAGCCTACCAATGATATGGGTTTTCAAGAAAATTTTGGATAGTTAGATGTCCTTAAGCATTATCTAATTTAGCATGTTATCTGTGTTTAGAAAACAAAGCTAAAAACTTTGAAATGGCCAAGCCTGCCTAATATAGTATTTGAAATTTGTTCCATTTACTGTAGCTAATGATCTTATGAAATAAGAAAAATTCACGGGAAAATAAAGCATGGGGGGGCAGGGAGATTCTGGAAAAAAATCCACCTGACTTCATTGTAAGGTAAAAGGTAAAGGACCCCTGGACAGTTAAGTCCAGTCAAAGGCGACTATGGGGTAGCAGCACTCATCTTGCTTTCAGGCCGAGGGAGCAGGCATTTGTCCACAGACAGCTTTCTGGGTCATGTGGTCAGCATGACTAAACCGCTTCTGGTGCATGAAACACCGTGACGGAAACCAGAGTGCACAGAAACGCCATTCATCTTCCCACCACAGCAGTACCTACTTATCTACTTGCACTGGCATGCTTTTGAACTGCTAGGTTGGCAGGAGCTGGGACAGAGCAACAGGAGCTCAGCCCATCACAAGGATTTGAACTGCCGACCTTCCGATCGGCAAGCCCAAGAGGCTCGGTGGTTAGAGCACAGCGCCATTGTAGCATTGTAGCAACCTTCCCTTAGGTGTCATGGAGTGTCCTCTTCCACCATCAGTGTTGAAGTATGAATCAGCTGCCCATCTAGTCAGCTTCTGTATGCAAAATAAAGGGTGTCATCTTATCCCTTGCCTCAGGCTACGAAATAGCAACTTGAGTCTGCAGATTTTAATCTCTCTCACCTATTTCATTGGCCCTGGGTAGAATTCAGTTTTGTTGCCCTCTTCCAATTGTTCCATCTACACAAGCATGGCAGCTTGCCAGATAGAATTTCAATAATGAAATGTGCTGCTTATTGAATATTTTAATGCATCATTGTTCTGGGTGTTGTGTTGTTTCTTTTTAATGTTTTTGACTCCTGTGCGGGGTTTAAAGTCTTGAAGCACTTTAAAAAACTGAAACAGTTTACAAAGATGTCAGGAATGCTATCAAAAAAATATAAAGAGTAAAAGAAATTCAGTAGCAAAAATAAGAAATACCAGATTTAAATTTCAGCATCTTGCCAGAATTATACTTGTTCAAAAGAAAAAAAGCACAGTCAGTATGGTGCTCAAAGAAAACTGCTCTAAAATTCTATGTCAGTGGAATTACACTTCAACTTTCATTTATAAAAATAAATAAATCATGATGACACCTTCAAAAATATTGGCGTCAAAAGAACAGTGCAAGGCCCATAGATACACTTGGCAGCAGCACCACTATATTAAAAATATTGATAGGATGCTGCAAAAAACACCAGAGAGATAATAAGTTACAAAATTGGAAAAACCTCACAAGAGTTCCTGTTAGAATATGCCAAGAACAGCATAAAGAATGATCACAGAGACCTTGTAAAGAATCTGATAACGGCAGCCGGAGTACCACTCACAAAAATTGGAAGAATAATGACGTACCCACTACAGTGGTTTAGAGAAGAGGTACATGGCATATATGGGTGATGGATGCCCTGATGATGAACAAACTCACTCGCTTAAACATCTGCAGGAGATATATCACAATCTCCCTCAGGGGAAAGTGACAGCTGTTCATCCACTAGTGAAATAAAATTAGGCCGTAGACAATTGATTGGACAATATATGGACATATTAAGCTGCCTGTTGGCTCACGTAGTGTACCGTGACCGACAGTTGTTTTCTATGGTTTCAGGCAGAAGTCCTTGCAGTTCTGCTGCCTAACATCCTTTGTAGTTGGATATGACAAAAACTCAACCTAGCACCTTCTGTAAAGCCAGCAAGTACTTCGTCATCACTAATTTAAAGTCCCTTTCCTACTGATGACAATATTGTAGAAGACCAGGATGAAAATGTCTCAGTGAATTTATATGCCATTTGGAGAAACAATAAGACAGAAGTGTTTTTATTAATATATATTAATGGACTTTATAAATGCAATTTTGGGTGGGAGACTAACACATTTAAAGAATTTGGTGGTGTCCAGTTAGTTCATTTCTGTTTCTGTTTCCCTAATAAATTTGACATCATTACAATGAGCTATATTAATAAAAGTATCCCACCATCGTGCTGGAGAGATTGAAATAGTACAGGTACAACATTTCACATGTGGTGGGCATGTGAACATATAAAGGCCTTCTGGAAGAGGGTATTTACAAAAATAAGCTACGTATATTACGGGTCAGTATGTAGAATGTACCCAAAGTTAACCATTTTTAAAGAAGGGCATTTTGACTTTTATTATTAAAAAAACTAATTACTTTTCTTTCAGTAGGAGCACACCTACTAGTGACACAGAATTAGAAAGGATTGGAATGACGTAGACTATTTTGTTGAAATATGGCATCCTTTTATAAATTGTGTTTTAGCATTTTCTTCTATTCCATTTATTCTATTTTTGTAATTGTTACATTTTGGAAATCAATAAAACTATATTTAAAAAAACAAACAAACAAATAAGCTGCACTGTATACTAGCAAAGTACACCACAGACATCCAACACTGATCTCCCCAGCCAGCATGGCCAGTCATCAGGGATAATTGAAACTGTAGTCCAACCACAAGTGAAGCATCATAGCTTTCTCACCACTGGCGCTAACCAACAGATATATCTGATGCGCTTCAATATATCATGTAGGGCAGGGGTGAGTAACCTCTGGCTTATGGGCCCATCTTGGCCCACCAGGTTGTCCAATTTGGCCTGCGGGGCCACTTTCTTTGCAAATCACACCATCAAGCCAATTTGCTGGCATTACTGGTGACATCACTTGATAAGTTGGATGGCTGCAGGTGCCTATTCCTAGCAGGTTTTAACCCATGCTGCACAGCTGTCTGGAGGGGGTTAAGTCCTGCTTAAGTTTGATTTCACACCAGGCACTCACAGTCAAAGAGGGGGATGTTATTGGGTTATTGTTTTTATTTTGATTTTATATATGTTGTGATTTTTTGTGTGTGTGAACCACCCTGAGACCTCCGGGTGTAGAGCGGTATATAAATTCAAAAATTGGGAAAGATTGTGGAAGAAAGGGGTCAAGTTCACTGCATGTACAATCTTAAAGGAAAACATAATGAAAATGATGTATAGATGGTATCTGACCCCTGTTAAATCAGCAAAGATTTATCATAACTGTGATAATCTATGTTGGAAATGTAAAGAAAAAGAAGGTACCTTTTATCATATGTGGTGGACCTGCCCCAAGGTGAAAGACTTCTGGGAAAAGATTTATAATGAATTGGAAGAAATGTTGAAATATACATTTATAAAGAAACCAGAGGCCTTTCTTTCTGGAATAACAGGTTTGGAATTGCCCAAGAAAGATGTTAAATTATTTTTGTATTCCACAACCGCTGCTCGAATCTTATTAGCTAAGAAGTGGAAAACGCAAGAAGTACCAGCAGTGGAAGAATGGCAGATGAAGATGATGGATTTTTCGGAGCTAGCCGACCTGACTGGAAGAGTCCGTGACCAGAAGGAGGAGGAGTACCAGGAAGAATGGATGAAATTTAATGATTATTTAGTTAAATATGTTAAGTTAAACTAATTGGAAAAAGCTTGCAATTACCAGATAGGCTTAGGATTTAAATATGCAATGTGATGAATTAATATGTTCAATGCTGAACTGGAAAGAAAGAAAGATGTTAAGCGATTAAGTTAATTTTATAAGAATACTGATTTGGAAAACCGTTAAAATGTTATGCATTGAAATTCAACTAGGGGGATACAAGGAAGTCACTTAACAATGTTAAGGTTAGTTTTAATAAGGTTATGATTTATGCTTGTTTGTTTATTTTTGTGTGTGTTTATAATTTTGTGAAAATCAATTTTTTTTTGGAAAAATAAATAAATTCATTAAATATATAAATATATAAATTAAAGCCTATAAAACACAGCCTTATTCTTCCCATTCCAATCAAGAGACAGAAAGGGGAGAAACAAGCCAGACCTGTGCTTGGAGCTACCCAAAGTGCTGAACATGGGGCTGACAATGTTCCTTGCAGCATGGTCCCCACCCAAAGGATTTTGGCTGGTGGACAGGGCAATCTAGCTGCTAAGCATGGGATGTCCTGTGATTGACAGGTGGGTTGCCCTGCTCATGAAGCCAATCCTGATAAACATATGGCCCATAGAGCCAAAAACATTCTCTACCCCGATGCCGGAAATAATTCTAGGAGTTCTTGGGGAAAACAAGTTTCTGCAGGAAAAGCACTACCATGGAGAGAGACATCTGCCCAGTAACTGTACTTTCATTCTGAAAAGAAATTTTCTGGAATGCAAAATTATTAAAGAAAGATGCCTTTAGATTTCAAACCTTCCCCTCCTGCTGTAAATCCTAAGCATTTCTTTCGTCCCTATCTTCAAAGGAATCGAAGTAGCTGCATAAAGATAGGAGCATAAAGGTATCCCAGTGACTGTGAAGAGCAGGCTTCTGCAAACCGATGCCCTTCAGATGCTTTGAACTACAACTCCCATCACCCCAACCACTGTCCAGGCTTGCTGGGCTGATGGGAATTGTAGTCCAACATATGGAGGCCATCATGTTAGTGAAAAGTGGTATAGAGCTTCATAACCCTCTAACCAAATAAGCAAAGAAAGCAAAGTATTCAGCTCCTCAAGCTTTCCTTTCCTATACATATAATAGGAATTTGAATTCAAGCTTGCTCTCAAGTCCCCCTCTCTTAACTTCAGTCAATAGTTTGGAAGATATTAGAATAAACGTGTTCAAACACTACAAAGCTACCCTCTTTCTCTATACTGTGCCAGATGACTGATTCGGTGGGGTATTATGTTGCCGATCTTCCCACCATGTGGGAATCTTTTGGCTAACTGGCTCAGCCATGGAAGATTGAACATGCCGGCTCATTTAATAAGAGCCTTAAAACCTTGTTTAGGTGTTCATTCTTAGGCAGAAATAAGTGTTTAAAGGGAAAAGGACTGCTGATTCACCCACAGGCTCTGCCACCTGTGAATTTGTGGGAACTTAAGCTCAGAGCATCCATATGGGCAAAAAGGGGAGAAATGGGATGTGATTTCCTTGGGTGGAGTGGGGGATGGAAGGAAGGAAGGAATTACTTTTGGTCTGATCTAGTAGAGCTCTTCTTGTGCTATACTTCCAGCTCTTGCTAAAAATGGTAGCTTAATTTGAGGTTGTCACTCATCTCTATTCCTTGGTGGCAGCTCCACCACCCACGTTTTCACTGTATCAGTGCAAAATGCAATCTTGCAGATATATTCACAACCATCTCCTCCTTCACAAACTCCTCCAGCTACCGAAACTACAAGCTGCACAACCTTTCCAAAAAGAAAAAGAAAGAGAAAAACCAGGTATGCATGTCCATTTGTCATTTACATTTACTGGGAGCTTTGTTTCAACATGATGAGAACCAACAATGCCATAGCTTTCTCTGTTGGAAAACAATGTGAAATTACTTTCAAAAATGTAAACATTGCTTTTGGGGTGGTTTACTAAAGACGAAGAAGTTAAATCAGTGATGATACATTTGGCAAGAGATTTCGGTTACAACATACAACTTTCATCATGGGAAAAGTTATGGAAAGATGATTTGAAGTTTAAGGCTTGCTATTCGTTGAAAGAAAACTATATGAAAATGAGGTACCATTGGTATCTGACTCTGAGTTAAATTGCGAAAATGTATAAAACCAGCTCAAATTTGTGCTGGAAAGGTAAAAGGAAAGAGAGTACCTTATTATATGTGGTGGTCCTGTGGGGTGGTAAAAGCTTTCTGGGAAATGATAAATAATGAGTTAAAGAAAATGTTTAAGAAAACTTTTGTTAAAAAAACAGAGGCTTTTCTGTTAGGTATAATAGGTGAGGAACTACCAAAATAAAATAAAATAAAAGACTGTATGTATGCAATGACAGCAGCAAGAATGCTTCTAGTCCAGAGATGGAAAGGAGAAGTAACAACCAGAGGAGAATGGCAGACAAAACTGATGGAATACGCAGAAATGGCAAGACTGACGGGAAAGATCAGAAACCAGGAAGACCAAGTATTTTTAAAAGACTGGAATAAATTTTTAATATGTTTAAATGACCACTGTAGACAGTTGAAATCATTGCCAGGAATACAATGACACTTGTAAAGTGAAATGAACTTTGGCTACTATGATTACATAATAGATGGATAACGGTAAAAATGGAACCCATGGAGGGAGGGGAGAAGGTCTGACAGAATCTTTTTTATTTTTATGTTTTGAATGGATATGGCCAGTGCTTTTTTTCCTGGGGAGACGCAGAGGTACACATACCCCTAAACATTTTGTGAATCCAAGTTTGGCCTCATTGAGGGGCAGTACAGTGGTGCCCCGCAAGACGAATGCCTCGCAAGACGGAAAACCCGCTAGACGAAAGGGTTTTCCGTTTTTCAATGCGCTTCGCAGGACGAATTTCCCTATGGGCTTGCTTCGCAAGACGAAAATGTCTTGCGAGTCTTGAGATTTTTTTCCGCTCCCCAACCCCTTTTTCTAAGCCGCTAAACCGCTAATAGCCTTTTAGCAGCTAATCCGCTAATCCCTTAAGCCTTTAATAGCCGCTAAACCGCTAATAGCGCTAATCCGCTAAGCCGCTAATAGGGTTGCTTCGCAAGACGAAAAAACCGCTAGACGAAGAGACTCGCGGAAGAAATTAATTTCGTCTTGCGAGGCACCACTGTATTTCAATACAGGAGGAAAATGAGAGCACCCCTAAATTATTTTTTAGAAAGAAAAGGAAATGATGTAGCTTTCAGAAACAGCAAAGGCACTACAGTGTAGGGGTGGGTACACTTTTTCCAGAACCAGGGACCCATATTCCCTCTAGGCACCCTTCCACAGGGCTGCAAGCCAAGGGTGGACAGAGCCAGAGGCAAAAGGGGTGGGACTAAAGAGGGGACTCATACATTTGCACAGTAGGTGAATTTTAACCACACAAAGACAGATGTTTCTGCGCTAACACAGGTACACTTCTCCATCCAGGCAACCCAAAGCTCAAGGACTTCAGCCAAGCAACAGAACTCAAAAAGAGCACCCAGCAGTGCTGGCAAAGAGCCAGAGGAGGATTTTAAAAGGCCAGACAGAGAGGCTTGGAGAATCACAGTTAGCCCAGAGCCTAAAGTTCCTTACACAGCTGTAGCAGAACTGCTGCCTATTAACCCTCCATGGTACTGGGCAAATGCAGGATTTTGATCCTAACTAGCCAACCACTAGGGACACGGGTGGCGCTGTGGGTTAAACCACAGAGCCTAGGACTTGCCAATCAGAAGGTCGTGGTTCGAATCCCCGCAACAGAGTGAGCTCCCGTTGCTCGGTCCCTGCTCCTGCCAACCTAGCAGTTTGAAAGCACGTCAAAGTGCAAGTAGATAAATAGGTACCACTCCAGCGGGAAGGTAAACGGCATTTCCGTGCGCTGCTCTTGTTCGCCAGAAGCGGCTTAGTCATGCTGGCCACATGACCTGGAAGCTGTATGCCGGCTCCCTCGGCCAGTAAAGCGAGATGAGCGCTGCAACCCCAGAGTCTTCCACGACTGGACCTAATGGTCAGGGGTCCCTTTACCTTTAGGCAACCACTAACAAAGGGCACAATCCATTCATGGATGGGACTAAGATCCAGCAGAAAAATGCCATCAGCAGAAAAGCAGGAGGCAATTTTCAGTTTAACAACAACAACAATTAAATGTATTACTTATGTATTACTTAACTCCATCCGGAGTTTTCAGGATTGTTCCTGCACCTCTCATGCTGCTCCAGTGAATGTCCCAACCCTATAATCAGGAGACACTCCTGATAATGGAAACAAAGGGTGGCGTCCAATGCACTCTTACAATTAGTGCAAGGATTTCCACTTGTACAGAGTTTAACCTGCACCAGCCAGTTTTATTATTTAATCCCACTCTTCATCCCAGGAGTTCAGGATACCATACAAAATGTGTCTCCCCAAAACAACCATGTGAGGTAGGTTAAGTTGAGAGAGAATGAATGAACTAAAGTCACTCAGTAAACTTCATTATGAAGCAAGCGTTTGAGGTCTCTCTGGGCCTATCAAGCCTACATTCAACACTATGATCACTATGACTCTCTCAAGGTGAGGGTAAAAAATGGACTGGATAGGAAAAGGTTAAGCCCCTTATTTGTGTCTGCTTTGGGTTTAAAATAAAAATAAAAATAAAAACTCAATGGAGAAAACAATCATAGAATCAACCTAACATGTAGTTGGGAGTTTCAGTTGAGTAACATGCCTGACAAGAGAAATGAGATTCATTCATCTGCTAACTCTTAATCAACTTCAATTGTTTGCCTATACGGCACAGAGAGATGACATCTCTGTATTGTTCTCATAAATCATTTTTATGGCTGCCACTGCACTTAATATGCAAAATACAAAAAAAGCCCTCGCTCGCCTTTTGCAATTCAGGTTTGCATATCTCAACTCTAAAGATCTGTCAATTTACATCTGCACCTATTTTTAACTGATTGATTGAAGGCTGGTTCGGGCTTTTAGCTGCAAATTAACCACTGTAGCTATTTTAATATTATTTTACTGACGAGTTTTTAGATTGAACCGCTATTGCGAAGTCTGCATTTTCTTCCTTTATTTCGTTGTATAATGTGAACCACCACCTTGAGAGGGCTTTATAGTCTTGAATACAAATACCTAAATATATGAGTTAGTGCAGTGATTAGAGTGTTGGACCAGGAGCACAGAGATCAGGGTTCAAACACCTATACATCCATTAACTTGTATGACTTTGGCCAGGTCACTGTCTCTCAGGATTGTTGAGAAGATAAAACGGGGATGGGAGAAGGAATCCTGTATACCACCTTGCTATCCTTGGAGGAAAGGTGATATATAAATGTAATATAAACAGGGAAACAGAGTAGAAGAGTTTGAGACAGGATTGCCTGTTGTAACTGATGAAACAAATCTTTTCCAGATCAATATTTCAGAGCTTGGTGAATTTTGTAACTAGAAAACAAGAAGGCAACACTATGCCTACATGAGACGCACTCCTGCAAATGGCCCCAATGTTACAATCATTAGCCCCAAATACACATGAAGCCCTGTGTTATGATTGGGCCAGTATCTGTTGGGCACATGTTGTATTTTTCCTCTGCTTGGCAAAGCTGTGCTCTTGCAAGACAATGTCTCTGCTGCAAACCTGCACCCAATTCTGGTTGCCACATCTGAGAAAATTGATAAAATGGGTAACAGGTAACTATTACTCCCATGAGTAGATTGGCAGCAGACGTTTCTCAAAGCCACCTAAAAAGCCTATGGCTCAGGTGAGATAGGAACCAGATCTTCCCAGTTCATTCTCTTAGCACACCTACACCACACAACTCTCAGATTTAACAAATGTGGAAAAAACAAGCAGTTGGAGCAAATGCTATCCTTGTAGAATTGTACTTGGAGACTGAAATGCATTTGGGTCAGGTAAGATCCAGTTCTTCAATCTCACGGAAACTTCTACTTCCCACAAATTTGGCATCCAGGTACAACTACCTAACAAGGGCAGTTTAGCTTTGCTGCCCAGGATACACAGTTACAGAGAACCATAAGCAAAAACATAGCCCCCATCCCATCAAGAATGTTCGGGCAGAGGATACAGTCATAAGTGTCCAAAGCTTAGTTTCAACAGGAAATGAAGACTTGTGTTTCTTAACTCATCTTTGCCTGCATCTTTTTATACACTTTTAAAAGACTGCCATGCAATTATAGATGAAACTGTAATCACTTATTGGCAAAGGGTATTTGTAATTTCCAAGCCACGAACATGCACACCACACACACTTTTCTTTGCTACCCATGCTCTCTGAAGGGTGACAAATACTTTTCATTTTAGTTGCAGAACAGTCTGCTCTATGCATGGATGATCTGCGAACTATCAATGTCATGGTGTGCCCTTCTGGCAGGACAGTCAAAAAGGCCAGAACAAGAAAGCATGCCTGTTTCCAGGGCAAACAGTACTCAGTGAGTTATATCACTTGGAACATATCTAATAGCTAGTCACGATGGGTCAGATCTTCCTCATAACTTTGTGGATTACCAGCCTACATTGTGAAGAAGTTGTACCATGAGAAGTTCTACAGGAACAATAAATCCATTGGAATTCTCCAGCCTGTAAACCTTTGGACTGGAACAGTACCTACCCTTCTGAACAGTACGTAGCAATTTATTTACATACTTTATAGATATTGCAATGGATTTCCCTTTGATCACCAGAAAATCAGTGTGTTTCAGGCTTGCACCAAGGTTTTGAGAAGTGAACACACTTAAACTAAGGGGAATGGCAGGCAGGTGACTTATCCTGAGTGACACTCATTCCAAGCAGGAATATTTGGGTGAATGGGGAGAAACAGTAATCCCGAATCATTACAACATGCATCTTATGGAATTTGCCGTCAAAAGATGTGATGGGTAGCTACGTGCTTGCTTAGACAGCTAAATGAAGTGCACAGGTTCAGAAGCAATTCATCTCTAGATACAGGATGGTGGCGGACAAAGGATGGCTGTTGCCTGTGACCAGTCAGATGTTTTTGGGAAACCCACAAGCAATGCACGGTGTTTGTGGGCTTCCCCAAAACATCTGACTAGTCACTGCTAGGAACAGGATTCTAGGTATCATGGACCATTAGCCTGATCTAGCAGGACTCTTCCTATGTTCATCATTATTGGCTTGGGAGACATCACTGCTTGCTTGATATGTACATGGGGGGAAACAACCGTCTCAACAGTGGAGTACACCAGCATTGTTAACAATGCAATTATTATTATTTCATTCTGCAGAGCATGGCTAATTTATTTATGAGAAATAGTACATAAACATCACAAGAATTCCTATCAACAGATTTCAATTACACACTTTCCATCCCATGATACTTGTTCTCTGCTGTGGGCTTTAGAAAGTCACTCACCACTATGTTTTATTTTAGACAAAACTATTTTGAAACAAGGCTTTTCACTTCCTGTTTCGTGTAAGTGGCTATTTTCTCTCTCTACAAGTCTTCCAAGTCTTTCTTTCTTAAAGAAAACCAAACACGTAACCATAATGATATTGTTAGGAGCTCTTTTAGCAAGTCAGTGTGGACTGATGTGCAAAAGGAACATCCTTTGATGGCTACCTACAAATAGCAAGGAGAAAAGCAGACAGGGCAGAGTATAAGACCAGACAGCGTTGTAATGCCTCTCGCATTCAAGAACCATGGACGCATTTGCACAACTACAGAAGCAGGCAGGTCTCTTGTGGCTATGTTCTTCCTGTATCCAACAGTCCAATTATCTAGCTACTTATAATTGTGTTTTAATTGTGAAACTGTATTCTGGCAATATTTAGCTTGAGACTATCAGTTTATGTGTTAAATAGCACACTATTATTGGCACTAATAGTTCTCCTGTTAGGCCAGATATACTTATAATATCATGCCCAAAAGGACAAAGATAAGGGGGAAGTGATTGGTTCAAAATGTACAATATGGTTGCCAACAGCAGATTACATACACTGGCTAGTGGTTGTGTTCAAGCTAGTTAGCATTGGCCACCACTTTGAGATTGCATTACAGTGTATGTATCATGTAGGTCCATCACAAAACATCGTTTCTTCTTAGCAATCAGCAGTCCTAGCCAGCAACAGCCACTGGTACATGTACAAGCAATCACTCCAAACTACCTCTAAGGTGCTGCCTAATTCTTTCACCTTACCATTGTGCCACTGCATATGAGGTTAATTTACCTTTCCAAGTACGCCCTTGCCAATGTCTAGTGTCAAACTGTCACGGTCCAGTTCACGGGTGATCGAAGTCCCAGCTGGGGACGCTGGGACCGGGGGCAAGATGGTGGGATGGGAGCAGGAATGGGAGTCCAGAAGCCAGGAGTCAGCAAGCCAAGGATCAGGAAGCAAGGAGTCATGAAGTCAGGGGTCCGAGAATCAAGAAGCAAAGAGTCAAGGTGTCAAACGCAGCAAGGCAGGGAACGTGTTGCTGTGGCAAAGAGCCAAAGGGAAATGCTGACCTTATATCCCTTCCTGGCTCTTGCCACCAGGTGCTGTGAGTTACCAATCGACCTCACCTGTGCGGCCACACCTTGCCTCTTCAGAACAAACTTAGGAAGGCCCCAGTCCTGCAAAGTCCTACTGGTCACAAGGCCTGGCTCCTGCACACACTCCTGACACAAACATTGCCAGGGGGCAGTTCTTCAGAAAGTCCGTCCTTTTTAAAATGACAAGACCTTAACTGAATATGTAGAATCTGTTTCTTTCTAGAGGTGTTGGGTAGTTCATCTAAACCCTTACACCAAGGGTGCTGCTCTATACTGAGTCAGATAACTGACCCTATTACCCCCATAGTATGTTACTTTCAATATACTGACATCAGCATTATTCTTATTTTTATTATTTATTAAATTTGTCAACCATATTATACCCACAGGTCTCAAGGTGGTTCACAACATAAAATCACAATTTAAAAATACATAATAAAAACAACAACAACAACCCAGTCAGTATGTCAGTAAAAAGGCCCTTCCCCAATCATGCTAATCAGAATTATTTAGTTGAAAGCTTTGCTCTTCAACCAGCACAAAGAGGTAGGAGGAGTACTTATTTATGACAACAGCATTGTTCCAGCTATAGACTTAACCAGAACACATCAGTGTTATAACATAGTGCATTTAGGACAGAATAACTGATGGGCCATAGCAGTAAGCCAGCCGACATTGCACCGTAGCTCTGGAGAAAGGCTGTAGCCCAGTGGCAGAGCTCATGTTTTACATGGAAAAGGTCACAGGTTCAATCCTTAGCATTTCCAGGTTTGACTCAGAAAGACTCCTTCCTGAGTCCCTCAAGGGTGCCAGCAGTGCTGAGCGAGAAAGACCAATGGTTTAATTTGTCACAACACAGAAGGCAGATGCCTGTGTATGACTCACAATGCATTGTTATCAGGATTACAGTCACATCTAAGTTAAGTCTTAATTGCTCAAGCCATGTTTTCCTTTGCTTAATAACCAGATGGTTTCCCCAAGTTTATTCAAATTGTATTACATTTACAAAAGTGGCACGCGGATCTTGCGGGAAGACAAATCACAGGGAGGTTTATCCCTATGTAATGTCATTGACCACAAAGATGCTGATAATCTGACCATGTAAGAGACATTTTTGTGGCACATAGTATGGCCACTGGGGAGAGAAGAAGGAAATTCTCTCATCAAAAAGAGAGAGAGAGAGAGAGAGAGAGAGAGGAGGGAGGAAAAAAAGAAAAGAACAAGCAATTCATTATAAATAGACAAACAGAATTCCTTAAAATATGTTGCCACAGAGGAGAATGTGTGAAAGCCAGCCAAACATGATAAACAGCAACAGAAAATGCTAGCCCCATTCGCTCCCTGTAGAGAATGGAATGGTGTGGTGTTCAGGAAGATAGGTCCATCCACAAAAACAAGTCTTTTAAAAAAATAAAATAAAAAGAAAGTAAAAGATATGGACTCAGAAAAGCAGCTCTTTGATGTATGTTTACTCTTTCGTTTCAAAAAAAAAAAGGAAATGAATTTTTGAAGTGTATTTGTAAAATTGGTATTGCAGCAGGAGGCCGCATCTGTTAACTTTCAAGGATGGCACATCACTTTTGAAGCAGTAAAATGCCGTGAAGAACGGTCTGTGGACCTAGAACTCTTTCAAAATCACTGAACAAATGGGTGCCAAACAGGATTCTCCAGTAACACTGCAGCTCAATATGGATAATTTAGGAATTATTTTTCCTGCTTTTAACTCACGCTGTTTGGTGTTTGCTGTACAAATATTAGCCAAACACCATACCAATCCCAAAAAATATTAGCCAAACACCACGTTCTGTTTCTCCAGAAAATCCTAATGCAATATGGGGCGTCCTTTGATTCTAGAAGCACTTTTATATCAAAAACCCATAACAGTTGTCCAAATTGTTCAAAAAGCTCTCATTTGCTCCACTGACTTCAAACCATTTGGCCAACGCTTATACAATCTGTTATATCAATGTCACCTCTCTCCAAAGGTCCATGCCACAACATTTAGAACCACTGAAAAATGACAGTACCAACCAATGCTACATCATTCTCCCCTCCAAGTAAAGTTCATAATTCCCTGGCTTGGTATACAAAAAGACGGTTCATGGTGCTTGGATGTATTACAAACCAGACACCATTTCTCACAGAGGAAGTCCTCCTGTTCAGAATGGTAAATGTACATCAATTCATGAACAATTCATGCTGAAGCTAAGCTGATCTGGATCTGTGCACAGCATCTGGATGTGTGACCATTACCCTAATGCTGTTGCACAAACCTATAGTGAGATCACACTTGGAATGCTGTGTACATTTCTTGTCGCCTCACTTCAAAACAGATATTGTAAACATGGAAAAGTTTCAGCAACGGGCTACAAAAATGGTCCAAGGGTTTGGAGTCACCTTACTATAAGGAAAGGCTATATTTGGGTGGGTAAAGGTAAAGGGACCCCTGACCATTAGGTCCAGTCGTGGCCGACTCTGGGGTTGCATCGCTCATCTCGCTTTATTGGCCGAGGGAGCCGGCGTACAGCTTCCGGGTCATGTGGCCAGCATGACTAAGCCACTTCTGGCGAACCAGAGCAGCGCATGGAAACGCTGTTTATCTTCCCGCCGGAGCGGTACCTATTTATCTACTTGCACTTTGACGTGCTTTCGAACTGCTAGGTTGGCAGGAGCAGGGACCAAGCAACGGGAGCTCACCCCGTCGCGGGGATTCGAACCGCCGACCTTCTGATCGGCAAGTCCTAGGCTCTGTGGTTTAACCCACAGGAGCCACCCACATCCCACATTTGGGTGGGTAGGGGAGTGTTAGTTCAGTGAAAAGGTGATAGGGGTGTATATATTTATGCATGGTACTAAGAAAGTGTTCAATGTGCTAGAATCTGGGGACATTCAATAAAACTGAATTTTGAAGGATTCAGGATAGACAAATACTTGTTCACACGGTACATAATTTAACTATAAAATTTGCTCCCATTGATGGTCACCAACTTGGATGACTTTTAATGTGGAGTAGTCAAATCCATGGAGGATGCAGTTATGAGTGGCTACTAGTCATGGCTACTAGTCATAATGGCGATGTTCTGCCTCTAGTTCCTGACATGCACAAATGGAGGAGTGCTGTTGCACTCAGATCCTGTTTCCAGGTTTTCCATCTGGTTGGACACAATTAGAACATGATGCTGTGGGCCTTTGGTCTGATCCAGCAGGGCTCTTCTGCTGTTTTTAGGTCCTTATATATTAACTAACAAATGGTGAAAGATGATAGATGGAGAAAGAAGTAGGGTCTACTCTAGTCTTTGTGATGCAGGGTAGGGATGCCCTCAGAGTCTGACTTATATTGCTAGATCTCTGGTGAATTCCAGAATGTGTTGTCTGAAGACCTACTGCAATAATAATAATAATAGCAATAATAATAATAATAATAATAATAATAATAATAATAATAATAATAATTTATTTATATCCCACCCTCCCCAGCCGAAGCCGGGCTCAGAGCGGCTAACAACAGTCAAATAATACAGCATTCTAAAATCAATTCATTATAACATCAGTTCAAATCAAATTTTTGCCCTCCTGGCTATTAAAAACAACAACAAATAAAACCATCTGTGCTTATAACCAATGAGATGTTTTGGATAGTGGAAGCAGTGGAAGTATATACCGTACTTTTCTGTGTATAACATGCCCCATGTATAAGATGCTCCCTATTTTGGGGGACCCCCATTTTAAAATATAATTTTCCAGGGAAAAAAACCCTAGTCTTACACACAGAAAAGTACGGTACATACACAAAGTTCAATCTAAAATCTGTGGCAGCAGATCATCAATCCCATGTACTTTTTATGTGAACAAGATGCCTGGAGTTCAGCCATGTGGCTTTGAAGTCACTGTAGTACCGTAACACAGCAGAACCGTTTGGCCTCCGTCCTCTGAAAGTTTGGTCCTGCAATATTAAAGCAGCGCGCTCCAATATTCATCACAACCTGTCCCTCTGAAACTGGTGGCTGTGTCCTGCAGCTGTTACAAAAGCAAAAAACAACCACCAACCCCCCACCCCCTCAAAAAAAAATTTGCTATAGTGCAATGCTGGCTTCCAGTGAGTTCCAAAATACCCTCCAACCCTCATATAACAGAATACAGAGCTGTTTCTATTTTAGACATGTAATGATCCATCCAATATGTGCACTGGGCGGGAGTGAAGTAGCCCTGATGGCCTGTGTATTTATAAACATCACTAGGATCTGAAGGAGGGAGAAGCTGGAACAAGTAAAGCTTTTAAAAAGCAAAATCAAGTTCATCTGCATTGGGGGAGGGGAAGAGATCCCAACCAGTGCAGATAGATGTTCCCTGCCCTAACACATTTAGCAGTACAGCAGCAGCAGAAGAGTGTCTTTCCTTTCCCTTTACATAAGAAGACAATTATATTGCTGAGAACCAAGAAACAAATAGCAATTAATTTAGGTCTAAAAGCTAAGCTGACTGTTTTAAGTAATGGAGACCATTACAAGCCTTGTTCAAGCACGCATGGAAACTTCTCCTCAATCAAGACCAGATTCAGGAATTATCATTAACCTTTGCCGTCAAGTCCAGCTTATTAACTTAAGTTTCCTGGTTAATATTTCTAGGTGTTTCCTGTGCTTAGAAGAGCAGTAAATCATACCTGTGTGCTACTGATGTAGTCTGATTGCCCAAGTTCACAGACAACCAGTAATGGACATTTTAAGAGGAACAAAACCATCCAAAACATCTGTACTTGTACAGCAAATGTAGTATGGACTTTTACAGTGTACATAAATGCAAGACTCTCTATGGCGAAACAATGGAGCCAAGATACATAATAATAAGGGGAAACACAGAGTGACATTCACCTTGGGCTACACAAATATACAGTAAGAGGGATACATAATTAAATGCCCCACCATACTGAAAAATAAGTCATATTCATGTGAAACTGACATGGAGGTCAAAAGCCTACCCTCCTATCTTAAGTACTTGTTCTCCACCAGCAAGGTATTTTGACATGTATGAAACAGTGTTGTGAAACTTAAGATAATTGTATTAACGTTCCTGCTAATTACTTTGCTTTTATAAACTGCTCTGCAACCATTTTTGGTTGGAACACAAATCTCTTAATTAATAAATTACATTATGCCATTTCCCACCTGTATTTCGGGGGCGTATCATCCAAGAACTTCCATCATAGGCTTGTTCCTGAACCACTAGATCAGATTCTCTACCTTTGTTGTTTTCCTTCTTAAAATATTCACTTGAGCCTCAAGGTCTCAGACTGAAGCCTAGTTCTGAGGTGTGTAGCTCAGTGCCTTGGCTGCACCACTTCACACAGTAGTTAACAGTTTTGCAAGACTAAAAGCTCCCCCATTCATATATTTTTTAAAAAGCATTCCAGATAGATGACAGAGAGAAGGGTTATTGAGCTTCACCCCAGACATGCTACTTTCCTATTAATTTTTATCTGCACCCACAGCAGTGAATCCAGGGCAATGGTTGACCCTATACCAGCAACAACTAGGCCCAAGATCAATGATATCATGGACCTTTTTAACTTTAAAGGCTAAGGATTTATAAAAAGTTGCTTTAAAATGACTTGGAAAGTATTGGCTGCATGGTGAACGTATCCATTTTTATCCCAGCAGTGGATTTGACGAATGCTTCTATTTATTGTATTTGGTGTTTAAATTCCTGGACTATCACAGAGACTTAGAACATTCAACAACTTATTATTTAGAATGTAGTGCATCTTAAATAAATCTCCAAATGCCTGTCCCAGAAATCCAGGGAGGCCAGCTGCCTACAAAGTTATTCCATATAAATTATGGCGCTAACTGATTTGCTATCAAGGACTTGTATCGCTCAGAAAGTCAAAACTTGGTTAAAATGCCATGTGAATAAACAGATTAACCTGCACAAATAGCTGAAACATTTACAACACATTGTATGTACATTGTAACAACCATTTTATGGTATCTGTGGCGTTCATACGGAGCCCCCGGTTGTTCCACGGACTATTGACCTGTACACCACTGCTTTATTCTTCCGCTGCCACCAACCAGGTTTCTTCTGCTGAAATACTGAGTCTCAGTCAGGTTGTAAAGTCAACAACGAAGATTAAAGTTTACTGAAGAACAAACAAGTTTTAAATATGTTCAGAACGGTTTCTCAGATGCGCACCCTTAACTAGATGTGGCACTATCTCACACTGTCACACTCTTCTCTCTCAGTTCTATCCCTGTCTCTTACTCTATTGTCACAACCACTATGTTCGACTTTTACTGCCTCTGTCTGACTCTCATTCCAATATCTCCCCTGGTAAACCCCTGGGCTGAGCCTCAAAACCAGGTAGGCTCTGCCTCTGAGCTTTCTCATTGGTCAATCTACATTAACCGTTTCCTTTCAGGACATGAATGAATGAATATGAAAGAAACAGGTTAAGCGATCAAGTTAATTATATCAGAATTTGGAGTTGGGAAACCGTTAAAATGATATATACTAAAATTCAACTAGGGGGATACGAGGAAGTCGCTTAACAATGTTAGTAAGATTAGTTTTAATAAGGTTAGGATTTATGTTTGTCTGTTTATTTGTTTGTATGTTTACAAGTTTGTGAAAATCAATAAAAATTTTAAAGAAAAAAAATACATTAACCATTTCCATCCCCCTGTACAAACATAATCAAAAGAATGGGCAAATGCCACAGAATCTATTCTATATAAGAAACTTCTTGATATTTTCACAGGCCCATTAGAAGTTCTTAAACTTTCATTCACAATATTATTTCAATATCATTTTAATCATATTATACTTCCGACTACTTTTTTGATTATTATATTTTATATATTTTTAGCTTTTTGTATTTTATTTGTGTGGCTTTAATTGGTGTAAGCTGCCCCTTTGCTGGAGTGTAGGTGACCAGAAGCTTAAGACAAAATCTAATACTTTCTGAAATATTTGTATCTGGTGATTTTCCAGCTTATGTAGGATTCATCTTGAACACCAATTGCCAAGTAAAAGGTGTGCAATATTAAGTGAAATCCAATACAGCTGTTTTAAAGAAAATGAAAAAGCTGCAATGCAATGCCAGTGTCTTCTCTAACATTTAAATGTTAGACATTTATAAACTCTGCATGCCTCACAGTAAGGAAAGACTCACAAAATACATTTCATCACCTTTTAACAGAGTAAAACGAGGTTTAATAGAGTGCAAGATGAAAAAGGGCATGCACATTCCCCTGGAAGAGCATTTTATAAGGCTGGAGGATGACTCATTGGCATTTATTTTCATTAAGCTATAGTGATTCCCATGAATGTGTTCTGCGCCTCGGAGTCTGTATTGCTTAAGCACATCCTAATTAAGGATGTTGCAATTAAGAGACTCATGTGATGCTAAGGTCACGGACACAATTTCCAATTATTCAGATTATCACACATTTTACTTTCAAATTGCAGGAACTAGTGAAAACCTAACTCCTCTTTGCAAGCTTTTGGGGGGAACGTACAATTCAATGAGAGTTTTCTCCACCTTTGTTATGTTGGAGCATGCAAGCTGATGGGTGCCATGATGTTGTTGTTATTGTTATTGTTGTTGTTGTTGTTGGCATCCATCTGTCTTGACAGACAATGGACTGTGCCTCTGGGGGTAATTCAAACAACTGAAAGATCACAGCACCTGTTGAGGCCACAGAGACTGGTAACTCATAACTGCTGCCTCCCACATTGCTTCTACTGCATTAGCAGCACTGAAGTGACATCTCTGGGCAGTGGGTATGGAGGTCCTCGGTTGCCCAGACAAAAAGACCCCCTTCTCAGCCTCACTGTGGTCCAAAGGAAAGCAGAGCAATACATTTGGCACCAGCTTGGCTGCAGGAGTTGCTGGAGGAGTTGCCGCAAGGCGCCATCCAACCGTCCAGATTTGTGTAGGGTTCGTCTCATGAAGGTGTCCCACAAGACAGTGGGAAGAGTTGCCAAGTATGTGTAGTTTATTGCATTGCTCCCTGAGAGCTTCAGTTTGGGTTTGCCTGATCTGCACTCGTGCAGAGCTTCTCTGAATTCATCATACTCTGCTCCACTCAAACATACAAGAGAGGGTTTCAGGTCTCGTTAAGGGACTGGGGACAACTACAATATACAACATCTGCAAGAGAACAGATAATTTACCTAAACAGATTAAATGCTAATAAACAGTCAGTTGGACTGGTCATGCGGTTCCCAGCAAATCAAGGATAGTTTAATCATATTAAGAGTTCAGCGATAAAGAATGTCTGTGCATGCACCTACACAACAGCTAACTTTAGTGTCCTGACCTGAATGCTAGCCATGCATATGCATAAAGTCATTCGAACTTCCGAGCTGAAGAAGAAAGTTCATGGAAAATGCTGCTAGGTTTGTAATGCAGTCATGAATAAACAAATTCATATAGCAAAACAAGTAATTCTAAACTTTGGCAACATCACCCTAGAAAAGATCCCCCTGTCTTAGTCCAGAGTCAAGTTCATAGGAAGCCTTCAAAGGACTAGAAGCCTGGATAGCTCAGCTGGTTTGAGCGTGGTGCTGATAATGCAAAGGTTGCAGGTTCGATCCCTGTATGGGGCAGCTGCATTGCAGGGGGTTGGACTAGATGATCCTCAGGGTCCCTTCCAACTCTACAGTTCTATGACTCTATGACTGCATCCCAGAGTGTCTGAGGAAATTACTTGAATGGAAGGCAGGTTGATAACCCAGTCTCTGGGATAGATGTCCATTATGGGAAATGTCTCGGCCAAAACAACTGCAGGCAAAACATGATGCCCTGCAAAAATTGTTGGAATAACTCCCACCAGATCCAGCCAATAGAGCCACAGGTTGGGGATGATGGATGCTGTAGTCTAGAAACAGAGTTTTATGAACTTGCTCAAGTCACCTTGCCTCTGATCACAGAGCAATATCCAGCCAGCTGCTATTTTCTCTATGTGTCCCTCTCTGCTGAAGGCAAATATATACCCCCCGTTTCCAAGACAACAGGGGAAGATTATAAATTGCAGAAAGGGAGTATTGAAGGGAAAGCTGGTGTGCCTGGGATGCTGGCTATAGCACTGCATATTAAAAGTATGTACTTTAGTACATGTTACATCTTTCATGTCCAAAGTCGTCACATGCAAGCCAGTCTCTTACAAAAATTCAGAAGCTCCCTCAGAGATAGAGAAAGCTGAAGAGATTGTAGAACTAATCATTACCTTTCTCCAATGCTTACCTCTGCTTAAATCTCTGAAGGCAGCCCTGTATAGGGAAGTTTTTTTTAATGTTTAATGTTTTATTATATTTTTATATATGTTGGAAGCTGCCTAGAGTGGCTGGGGGAACCCAGTCAGATGGGTGGAGTATAAATAAAATTATTATTATTATTATTATTATTATTATTATTATTATTACTACTACTACTACTACTATTCTTATTGAATAGGATGTCCCTGTTTTCAACGGAGAAATGTTGGACGGTATACTAACAGATCTTTCCAACAGCAGTCAGGTAGTTAGGGCTACTGAAAACTGCGTATGAATATTGTCTAGTTACAGTAAGTGGCACTTCTTAGTCTAACACTACTGAAGTGTTCTTTTTTGTTGGCTGCCATAACTATGCAAATTCCCAATAGGCAGTTTGCTGACAAACAGAACATAGGCACAAGCTATTCTATGCTGAAGAGGTACATGGACTGCTCAAGTGAAAACCTTTTTATTTGGGGCTAGCACTGGTGGATATGCATCTTTGGTTTATTGTCACCTAACAAGCATTCCAAAAGCTCCAAAGCATTTGCCGCATATTAGCCTTAATATGGGACATGCTTTGCATTCATTTCCCGAGGGGATATTCCCAGTTACATATCTGCAACCGCAGAGGAAGCACAGAATGTGCCCTTTTGAAAACCAATAAAATTACCCACAAAATGCTAAATGCCTGTGTTGTTTCTGCTTTGTATTTCTGTGAAAATGTTTACGTGGGTGGGTAATGAAGCTTAATACAATGCCACCATTTAACATTTGAAGCACTCCGGATTCAAGAAGCAATCCAGGCTGAGAACACAACTGCAGGAAAACATTAACGGTGGCTCTGCTTTTTATTGCTGTGCATAGGTCAGCAGCACTTTAGGGCTTAGTTCTCAGAGAGAGGTGGTTCAATTTGTGCCTCGGCCAAACTTCTTCAGACTGCAGGAGGATGCTCACTTTATCAAATGCTTCCACAAGGAAAATGTCGAATTTTATACTGAGGAACATTAAATAATATGAGCATGCACACAATTTAAAATCGAATAGCCCAGGCACAGGTTGACCAATTCAGTGAACTCAAAGGTAGTTGCCATCCCTAGCAACTCTCTCTCTCTCTCTCTCTCTCTCTCTCTCTCTTTCTTTCACCTTTAGTGCTAATAATGTTCAAGCTACATGGGTACCACTAACCTGACAACTTCTGCCTGATGCTCAGAAGCATTCTAATAGACCAACAGCTTATGTATGATGATGATCTTAAAACCATAAAACTCCACCCTCCACCCAGTACATTACAAACCAATTTAAAATAAAATATATTATTATAAGCATGCTGTTGTTAGACAGCAGTAGCTACCCCGCTCTCAATCAGTAGATTGACTTAACAGAAATATTGTTTAACAGAAAGTGGAAAAGATGGATGTTAGAATGGACTGAATGTCTTAAACAATCATTTTTTATTTTTTTATGTAACCAGCAGATGGAAAATCAGAAGTTTTCTTTTTGTATCTTTCTCTAATTTGTATTTTTGTTTTATTTCTTTTGTCTCTTTTCTTATTGTTACAATCTTACTGCCTTTCTGTCCTTTGTCGTAAAGTCCAGAGATTGTATACTCTGCGGGGTGGTAGATGGTTGATGGAGGAGCCTGGGTGAGAGACAGGGTGAGAATCTGGGAGGAGAAAGGAAAAATCCCAGGTGAGAGCTGAGAGAGGGTCTACTACCTTCTGTGGCTGGTAACAGCTGAAAATCATTTACTAAGAAAGGACTCTGATTTCTACTTATTTCTATTTGTATGTTTGGTAGCCGCTATTCTATTGTATTATGAAAAACGTTAATAAAAATCTCATTTTAAAAAAGGGAGTCTCAGAGAACAGAAATCAATGGCCAAGGAAATTTCCATTTTCTTCTGAGACTCCCAGCGGAATAAAGTTGGGTGGGCTTCCAAGGATTAAACATTTGCTGTAAGATTACTCCTTGAAACACTTTCCTGCCAAGTTCTACTATAGCAGGTGGATATTTATCTATTTTATAATGCTTGGAAATTGTATGCATGGAAGCCCAGGTAACTTACCTTTCAAATATCTTCCACGGGGAAGATGAACTATGAAAAGCCAGTAGAGAATGGGCCACAACCTACTCACTTCTTGGTGGCTTTCTCTATATTCTCCAAAGCCTTCCAAATACATTCCTCCAGTCAATTTGAAGGTGGCATTACATATTTTGTTCCACAGGGAAAGTGGGGAGCTAGCAAGGGGCCTTGGTTGATCACCTTTGTGACCTAGCAATGCCATTGTCTCAGGCCAGCCAGTCCTGGGGCTTTTCAGCTGTAACGTTCTGTGGCTCAGGTCAGGTGATGGTGGGTGGGTGGCGGGCTTTATGGGAGCACAGCTGGATGATGATATTATTCCCATTAATGGTGTTTCAGACTGGGCTTGAGCAATGGTGCCAACCAGATAAGCAGGTGTTGTAAATCTGTCTGCTAGCATGGAGAGAGACCAGAGATAAACGTTCAGGGTCTCAGCCTTTCTCATAAATCAAAGCCTCTTGGATGAACCAAAGTTCAGCAACTCAGGAGAAGTCTTTAGCCCATTATTGGCAGACGTCACAGATGGGGAGAAGAATCTTCCAGAGAGGAGGTCTCCATGGTAGCCAAAGAGGACAACCAATCAGTGGGTCTGGCTGAACCAGAAGTGGAAGGTGACCTGGAAGGACTGACTTAGGTTCTGTTACTAAGGACATGTTGCCATTAGCACAGGTGTGAACAGTTCCAGCCAACCCACTGGAGCGATCCCTGGCAAGCTCATTCTTCTTGTTAATAACCATGTAACTGTTTGGACCCATCCTACCCTTTAAAAGTAGTGTTGGGACAAAGTAGTGTTGGGACTAGCTATCATCTAGTCATGAACCTTAAGAGATCTGCTGCAGCCTTACAAATCTTGCATCCTGTGCTTTGGACAGTGTAATGATTTGTTGAATAAAGGCTTTAAAGTTCCCTCAAGCTGAGAGTCCAAAGACTGTGTCTGAGAGGTGGAGCCTGGATACTGTACTTTTAGGAGATCCAGCCTGACACAGTCATTCAGCTTGTTAGGAAGGACTGATCTGGGAAAGAGGAGGATGGCCCCTCCCCCCATCTTGTCTATTTACTTCAGGATAAGGCACCCTCAGGAGATATAGGAATGCTTCAGGAGAAGGAGAAGCCATCAGATCCATTAGTGTTCCTTATTTACCAGTTTATTTACCAAGAAGTTATTCAAGACAAGGAGATGGTAGTATTAAAAGGAAACTGATTTAATTAAATTCAGAGCCAATTCCTGGCATATGCTCTGCATGAAAATGCTAAAAGATGCATTTGAACAGCACACAGAGTTTCTGTGATGTTCCATTTTCAGCACGAAACTCGCAATTTTGAAAAACAAGAAGGCACCCGCAAAACATGCCATATCTTTCACTCTGTCTCGCATTTTTACATTATCTTCATAGCCATTCGGTGCTGCACCAAAGAAAAGAACCCTGAAAGGGTTTCTTAATGGCATAATCTCAGCCAATGAGAGATCAAACAGTGGATATAATCACATTGTGAAATTCCATTTGGCTAAAATAAATCAAAAATCAAAAATCTGGAAACTATAACAATCGCCGCTGAACAAATCACCATTTTGAGTGTCCCCAATGTGCTTCAGAAATGCCCCTACCTACCTACCCCAGTCTAGCTCCGTACTACTGCCTTAAGATCAATGTTGTTTTAGTGAGGTCAGTCTAGCCGTTCCAGCCTTTGTAAATCTGCAACCTTAGATACCAGCTCTGTATGCTAATCAGCACCATGGAAATAGACGTGCAACTTCTGAGTTAAGTACAATTGGCAAACACCAGATGAGCAGTGAATCAAGGGCTGAAGACAACGGCTGTCAACAGATTGCCAACAGGAATTTAATGCGATTTTTTGTTGCGTCACCTACATTAGTACTCCCCTGTGAACATGCGCAAGCGGTGGCTGGTTCAGCATGCACTATCACTACATTGATCTCCTGTGCCCTATGCTTTCTTTGCTATCTCGCCTATCTTCCTTAGCTGTCTTGCCTAGCCCCTTTCCCCAGCAACAGCACATAGCCTGTACCCTGAACAAGTTTTTCCCAGCACACATCTTTTTATGAATGTCACTGTCCCCTTGGTTCTGCCTTTGCTGCAGTTCCCCATCAACTGCTTCATCTGCACTAGGGGTGGGCAATATCTGGTTTTCAACATCGTGATATATCACCACATAGACATTGTGATATACAGATATATCACAATTTCTGAAATAAGGATGGAGTTATGTAGAGGCATTGGCTGGCTTCACAGCTTCCCCTGCATCATGATTTTTGCATCACACACACACACACACACACACACACACACACCAGGATTCACGATATATTGCCAGGTCAAAAAGTATGAAATGGTTATCACGATATGGACTTCAAATCATTTTTAGATGATGCATATACAGTGGTACCTCAGGTTACATACGCTTCAGGTTACATACGCTTCAGGTTACAGACTCCGCTAACCCAGAAATAGTGCTTCAGGTTAAGAACTTTGCTTCAGAATGAGAACAGAAATCGTGCTCCGGCGGCGTGGTGGCGGCAGCAGGCCCCATTAGCTAAAGTGGTGCTTCAGGTTAAGAACAGTTTCAGGTTAAGAACAGACCTCCAGAACAAATTAAGTACTTAACCTGAGGTACCACTGTATTGATATATTGCCCAGCCCTAATCCACACAATTTCTAAACTTATGCCTATCTAGGGTTGCCATGTGTCCTCTTTTTCCAAGACACGTCCTATTTTTCAGCGGAAAATTTGAGACAAATTGCATTTATTTGTTTTGAATGGCTGCCATGGCATCCTCTTTTTTTGCTCTTCAAATTATAGAAATCCTAAACTACCCTTCCTGTCATTTATAGCAGCTTCAGGCATTCTCAAGCAGCACTAGGCAAGAAAAAGGAACTGAATTGAACTTCCTAAAAGTGCTTCTGAATGAATTTTCAGATGTGAGCATGAGAGAGCAAGGGTAGAAATGTCCACTCATCGCTGACCAACCAGCTGATGGGAGGCTGTACTCTAAAACATATGGAGGGCACCTGATTAGCAAAGGCTGGTATACAAATACTTGCGCATCCCCTGTTATTGTCTCTTCCTGACATGCCAAGTAGCTCTCAGTCAGACCCTCCGGGTTCAAATTTCTGCATTCCAGGGGATGGAGGAGTGCAGCATGAACGACATTTCTGAGATTGCTAGGTGCACCCATGGCATTTGAGGATGTTTCAGTGTAGAAATAGTTAGCACAGCAGGTATTTCCTGTTACAAATGAACAACAGTTGTGACCGTGAAAGTTAATTTGCTTTGAAAGCAGTCTCATCCTTCGGAGTTTTCAAATGGGGGCGAAAATAGTTCTCTTTTATGCAAAGTGTGCATCCCTGTCTTGCATGACACAACCATGAAAGCTGTTTCTACACAACTCCAATATATTCGTCACTACAAATTCATAACAGCTAAAATCTTAAATGATGGCCAACACTGATGCAATTAGTTTTGAAGCCCAGCTTTCTTTGTTTATTTTTGTTTTGATTTAAAGGTGTCAGTACAACAAATACAAGGTGAACAGTGATACATAGCAGAAACCCCCAGGTATAATTAAAAGACCATTTGTGTACACGGCAGAATCTTAACTGTCTTGGAACACCTCCTTTAATTTTATTTGTGTGCTTTTTTAGGACTATGAAGGCGAGGTGGAACAATAAATAGAGAACTCTTATCGTGGTTACCAGTAATTCAATTTAACTATGTCAAAACTCCTGGCAGGCATTATTCACTGTAGAAATGTAAAAATTTCATACAGCAGAATACCCTTGGGTCATAGATGGTTCTTTGCTCATCTTAGAACACGAAACAGCAATCTAATTGACCATTAAGGTCAAGATCTTGTTACTTCCAAGCAGCTAGCCGAATTTAGCAAACATTTTCTCTAATGATGTTATAGTGTTCATGTCCTGATCATTCCATAGGGGTGATAAAGACAGTGTACCAGCTCCTCCGGAGTCACTGTGCAGAACTATTTTTGATGCTTTAAAGTTAAAAAAAAATCTAGGAAGAAACAATGCTAAGCAATGCACATTCAACTGACTACGCAGTGGAAATGAACAAAGGTTCTTCAATTGGACGAAAAGCAATAGGAAGCCCATAGCATTAGGTTTCACCACGCTGTAAATACCTCATGCAAATACTTAAACAAGTGACAAATTGTGGATTAAAGAGTTACAGGTGAGTTGTGGAGCTTTTAAGAAACCTGCAAAGGCAAACATCAAATTACTTTAAAATCTGGTATGTAAATTCCCGGCCTTATCATCCTCTCAACATTCTATTTCCTTCACAATTTAATGATTTCTGCTTTACTGATGACTGCAGCACCAATATCGCTGTGACACGTGACCACTGCTCAATGTGTATTTCTATCATTTATCAATGTACACATATCATTAAATAACAAAAATAGTTTTAGCAAGCCTATCCAGGCATGTAGGTGCTGATGTGTTTAATCTCTTTTACTGTTAATTTCAATCCAGGTTTCATTGTTGTGCCAACATACTCTGTGGCAGCTAGTGGGAGCCTGGCTGAGCTAGTAGAAGAGAATACAGGGATGTTTCCACTAAATCCATCCACACACACAAACACACCATGGAGATGTAAAGGACAGGGGAAAGGAGGAAAATTGAGGGCACAGGGTTCCCCCCCCCCCAAAAAAAAATATTACTGTTTCCCTCCCCCAATTTGGGTTGTTGTTGTTGTTGTTTTAAAAAAGGTTTCCTCCCTTTTTCCACTCACCACCACCACCGTACTGCGTCCACATAAAGGGACCCCTGACCACTAGATCCAGTCACAGAAGACTCTAGGGTTGCAGAGCTCATCTCGCTTTACTGGCCGAGGGAGCTGGCGTACAGCTTCTAGGTCATGTGGCCAGCATGACGAAGTCGCTTCTGGCGACCCAGAGCAACGCACAGAAATGCTGTTTACCTTCCTGCCGGAGCGGTACCTATTTATCTACTTGCACTTTGTGCTTTCGAACTGCTAGGTTGGCAGGAGCTGGGACCGAGCAACGGGAGCTCACCCTGTCATGGGGATTTGAACCGTTGACCTTCTGACTGGCAAGCCCTAGGCTCTGTGGTTTAGCCCACAGCGCCACCCGCATCCACATAGAGATTCTATTAAATATCAGTAATAAACCCACAGTCTAGCTTATGGTGAGTTTTGACTGTTGCCTCATTAAGGGCAGCCTAAATTAGACGCAACTATTTTACAAGTCTGCCCTATTGAGGTAGTAACAGAAGGGTCTTCTCCTCTACAAGGCTTCCGAGAGTGCCTCCGACATGTGAGAAATTTGTGCAACCATCTGAGCCAAGTGACTATCATGTGATCAATATGCAATTCTAGCATTAATGTTCAATCTTAGACTTAATTGTCTGAACTAAATGTATCGGCACAGTGCAAGATGGACTTCTAAGTGCATCCACCTCAGCAATGAACAGTCTCTCTATTCGCATTAATTACAAAATACCAAATTGCATCTGTTTCCATTAAGAGGAAGAAATTAAACAGTGAATGATCCATGCTAAATGCTAAAGGACAGACGCCGCCACTGTTAAGCAAAGATATGGAGCAGAAAGCACAAATACTTGCCATCGCTTATCAAAGTCATTAGATATATGACGTGAACTAATCACAAGTGACCTGAACTAAGTGCTTGGAAACATTGTAATTATTTGCAAATAAAATAATAATAATGGGTTTGATGTAAGCTGCACCATGCTTTCTTTCCATCAAGTAAATTTAGTGTTTAGATATCCTTAGTTCCTAAGTCAGTTAAAGAAGCCTCAATGAAGTTGAAACTGAGCAAAATAAAGACAGATCAGCCTTAATGTTAAGAGAAGATAGCAAGCCTTAAAGCAGCATATATTCACCATTCTGGGCAGAACCTAACTGCATCATTTTCTATCTGATACCACTGCAGGGAGCCCAGAAATCCCACAATACAGAAGGCATAATGACTATTGAGTCAGCATAATGACAAAGGATAATGAACTAAGTGCCACAAGCCACTGTAACCCAGATCTTTAATTTTTTAAAACAGGGAAGTAAAAAGTTGGATGCCACTGAGCACAAACAGGATCCTCTCAGGGCTGATATAAACTTGGAACAAAACAAGATGGCCAACTGCAGTGTTACCACTTCAGACTGCAAAAGGATGTACGTGGGCGAAACATATTAGGGAATCCTTCCCTTCATGGAAAGCTCCCGGCAACCAGAAATCTAGTACAGTAAGGAATAGGCTAGGGTAGAATCTGTCCCTGATGTACTAGTTATCTTAATTTGTGAACCATTTTCTTACATGAGGGACCACTCAAAAAGTGGCATTTCCCAAGCTGCTGTTAGAAGAGTACATTCTACTCTTTCTCATATCTGGATTCTACCACCTCACTGAGTACAGCAGAACACAGCAAGGCACAAGACTTAGTGGGAGCTGGGGACAAGATAGGTAAAATACCAGACTGAGCTTCAGGGAGAAACTTCAAAAAACTGCAGGTATAGGAAAATGGTTTTAGAGTAAGTCAAAGAAAAACTGTTTTTTATATATATATGCATGCAGTTCCCTTACATAATTTTAAAAGTTGTTTACCCATCCAAGTCTAAAATCCTTCTGGCAACTCATCACAAAATGACTGATTTCAGCTTATTGTTTCCTTATTACTGTGGTGCTGAAGATAATGACGGTGTGTACTGGATTATGGAAGAGCATCCTTGCAGGGACAGAAACTCATCATGCATAGCTATGAGCAATGTGATGCAATTCCTCTCTCTGTCTTCAAGTGATTGTCTAAGCATTTTAGAAAATGCTTAAGGAAGCAGACACTTCACTTACCTGCAGGCACACATTCCCCTCCCCTGCCAAAAACAACAGCAACAACAATGTGTCTGTGAAGTCACACTAATAATCAACCACTGAATAAAGGAGGCAGAGGTTTACAAAAAGAATATGTCTCAGAATGCGCTACCCGAATAGAGGAAGACTCAGTGAATGACGTTCGGAATAAAATGTTTAGAAGGGGATGACATCAATGCATAGCAGCTCTCTGTTGATCAGTGAAATGTTTTTGAGTGAAGTGGCTACAAGACACTGATGTGGAAAGCTTGCATGACCAGTTGGGACCAGCTGTCCCAAACCTTGTGTCCGACAGATTTTGTTGGCTACAATTCCCATCATCCCTGCCTAGGGGCTATGCTGAGGGGAACTGGAGTGCAACAACAACTGGAGGTCCACAGGTTCCCTACCCCTAGATTAGAGGCTACCTATGTCACATAGGACGCGGGTGGCGCTGTGGGTTAAACCACAGAGCCTAGGACTTGCCAATCAGAAGGTCGGCGGTTCGAATCCCCGTGACAGGGTGAGTTCCCATTGCTCAGTCCCTGCTCTTGCCAACCTAGCAGTTCAAAAGCACATCAAAGTGCAAGTAGATAAATAGGTACCGCTGCGGCGGGAAGGTAAACAGCGTTTCCATGCGCTGCTCTGGTTCGCCAGAAGCGGCTTAGTCATGCTGGCCACATGACCCAGAAGCTGTACGCCGGCTCCCTCGGCCAGTAAAGTGAGATGAGTGCAGCAACCCCAGAGTCGGTCACGACTGGGCTTAATGGTCAGGGGTCCCTTTACCTTTTTGTAACTGAGTATGGAATATACTTTTAAAGATTTTGAAGCCATTCAGTGTAACGCTAATGAATGAGAAAGACATTATAGATTGCTAAGGCATCGTCTTCTAGCTAAGAGTCCCCTTTGTAGATCATTACCAATCCCAACAAAAGCTTGGTCCATTTCAGACAAACATTTGTTCTCTCAGCTGAAGCACAAACTAATCTCTGCCAGATTACAGCCATGCTGCATTCTCTAAGGGTCCATAACAAAAGCTGTACACTTCTTAGGGGAGGTATTCAAATGGCCTCATAGCCCATGTGGCTTTTGCAAGCCATTTAAAGCTTTGGATTACATTTTTTACAATCAGGATGAATCATCACATGTAGAGCACCAGCAGCTGTTGAACACTACAAGCAACTAACTGCATTTAACTATATTTCAACAGATTGCATCAGCCCACTTCCTATCCACACCTGAAACCTGTTACCTTCTTCAAATATACTTATTCTATTTCAACGTTTACTGCCCCACTCTTCAAGACAGGTTCTCATAACAGCTTTCAACACAAAGCTATAAAAATCCAGTTAAGTTAAAATTAGCAACAATTGTAGCAAAAACAACAGCCGCCTAACGAGATGAAATCCAAGTTAAAATAAGACCCCCCCCAAAATGATAACATTTACACTAGGAGTTGCTCCCTGCTACTGAGATGCCAGCTCACTTTCACAAATTGCTGCTCATACAACCTTGTGTGAGTTCAGCACACTAACACTACACTGACTGTATGAGAAGGCAGCACTATGAAGAAGGATTGGCAGGAATAAGCTGGAAGTCAAATGTGAGGATTCAGCAAAGATGGACTTGCCTTGCACTAATTTGG
This sequence comes from Podarcis tiliguerta, assembly GCF_965153285.1. Taxonomy (NCBI): domain Eukaryota; kingdom Metazoa; phylum Chordata; class Lepidosauria; order Squamata; family Lacertidae; genus Podarcis; species Podarcis tiliguerta. Next base: position 106,254,436 of record NC_139536.1, read on the forward strand.
AAAGTACACAAGTCTTCCCTGCTAAATTTGGAAGAATTCAAATAGTTCTTCAAAGCCAATTTGAGGGTGTGAGGAGGGTAAAGGGGCTCCAGAGGCAGATTCTTAGGATGGTGGCCCACTCTCAATCTCAGACATGTGAGCCTTCTAAGTCCAGTGCTGCTGTACCATCAGCTGGGGAAGAGTACCACAACGCTAAACCTGAGCCTAATGACTACTGAACCTGAGCCAAAGGTCTTATGGGGTGGAGCTCAGGAAAGATAGACTGCCTGGAGGGACTCTTAAGGTGTCTAAGTTCACCTCCAGCTATTGTGGGAACAAGTTGCTTACTTGGAGCTTTCCAAGGTGCTGCAACCACTGACCTGCCTCACACATATCTGCACAGATGAATCAGAACACACAGGGTGGAGAGCCCTGGGGGCACAACTTGCCACACATATCCTCTGGATCTGCTCCTGCAGCTTCTTCTGCCTGTTCCATAGGACCGAGTGGAGTGATGCTGATCCTTTTGGTCCTATGGGGGTAATACAAAGGGGGCTTCAGGGACAAAGTTCAAGAGTGGGGCACCCATCCCCTCTGGGGGGTGAATGGGGTCTAAATGCCCCATTCTGAGAATGTGTCTTTACCCTTTCCCCATAGGACTGAGAGGGTTTCACAGCTGAGACAGCTGATGGAGTGTTCAGATAAAAATCCGAGTTGGATGGAAGTTTAGGGGTTTTATTTGAGGTTGGGCTTCACAAAGAGAGGCTTTGGCATTGGTTCCTAAGCCTGGCTTGAATGAAGTTCACTTGCATCCCTAGAATCTGAGGAGATGCATTCACACCCTGGCCCTTCTCATACGAATCCACTGGCATGGAAGCTCCATGAACATGCCAACAAGACACTTCTGCTGCTGGACTCTAACCATGGTCCTGAACCAGCACCTTGATATTTATCCATGGGCCTCACCATATTTCACAATGTTTTCCAGAACTCTGGGGCTATTGATCTCCACCTTGTTTGGGCCATCATCTTCCCTTGGTGGTAAGCATCACTATGGATCAAGACAGCTGACTCATAGGCTTTGCAGAAAAGAGCAAGCTGCACCACTTTCAGAAATCTTTCTCTCTCCCCCCCCCCTTTTCAAATTTCACTCTGAGACTTCTGTGCAATACAGAAGCTCACATTAAGCATTTGAAACACCACTTAGTCCTAGCAGCAACTACTGCAACTTACTCCTGTTAAGTACACTAAAATAATAATAAATAATATTTTTTTATTTATACCCCGCCCTTCCTGGTTCAGAAGCCCGGGCTCAGGGCGGCTAACAACAAATTTAAAACACTTAATTGTAATGCAACATAAAAGCAGCATAAAATACAGTATAAAAGCATGAATAACAATAAAATTCAAAGTTCAAAAATGAATTTGAGGGAAATCCATCCAATAAACATTAGATAGTCACCAGGGCTAGCTGGCTAAATTAGACCTACTTGGGCCAGCGAGGAGGCCAGGGGAGAATTAGCTGTGGGGTCCCAGAGTGAGTAATATTCATAAAAAGGGGGGAGGGGGAGAGAAGGGAAATAAAAGATCAGGCTGAGTTCAAATTAAAGGCCAGGCAGATAAGCTCTCCTTTGGGCACAGTTCTGAAAGAGTGACTGAAACAGATCAGATTCGGCCAAATGCGGGACCTTGGAGCTAGAAAACACACACACACACACACACACACACATCCACATTGCTACATTTCCTCCCCACCCAACCCCACCTTCTTGCCTTCTTCAGTCATTTTAATCTGGCAAGGAAGCCTGAAGAATATATTCAATTATTTTTAATGGTCAGCTTTTTGTAGTCGGATAGACAATAAGCCACAAGATTACACCACACATTTCCGAGTTGCCCAGACAGAAAAGGACTTCATCAGCTGTGTTTGCAATTACTAGCAATGACTCCCATCTCCCCAACAAGAAGCCTGAGTTAAAACACCCATAAAATCCACTGAGATTCAATTTGTGCAGAGTGATGCCAGCTTAGCTATTTGTATAATTAAGACATTGTATTGCAAAACAGAAACTAGTTCGGTTTCGAACTCTCCGGCTGAGAGTCAAACATTTGCTCATGCACATATCAAGTGGGGAGAGGGATCTAATTTATTTAGTTATTTTAACAAAAAGGGAGGGGCATGCAGCTGATTTCCATGTCCTTAACTCCCTGAGCTCCATCTTGTAAGAACATAAGGCAAGTCCACTGGACCATTTTGTCCAGCATCCTGTTCTTACAGAGGCCAACCAGATGCCTGCAGGAAGCCTGCAAGTTAAACACGAGCACAACAGAACTGTGCACCCAAAATTTCCAGCAACTGATATTCAGAAGAATAATGCCTCCCACAGAAGAGCTAGAACACAGCCATCCCGCAAACCCTTTCCCCCCTCTGTCCAGCTCCAATACCAAAAGCAAACTGGAACCAGCGTGGTGACTGCTGGCTGCAGTGCATCTCAGTAGAGAGCCAGTGTGGTGTAGTGGTTAAGAGCGGTAGGCTCGTAATCTGGTGAACCGGGTTCGCATCTCCGCTCCTCCACATGCAGCGGCTGGGTGACCTTGGGCCAGTCACACTTCTTTGAAGTCTCTCAGCCTCACTCACCTCACAGCAGTGGCGTAGCGTGGGGGGTGCAGGGGGGGCCGGCCGCACCGGGCGCAACATCTGGGGGCGCGCGCTCGCACTTGCAGCTCTCTGCCCCTACTTGGCTCGCTCACTCTCTCTCACTGCAGTGCTGGCTGTGTGAATCCGATCCGAGCCACCGGGTCGCCGCCCACTGGGGGGGGTGCCAGGTGTGCGGTGTGGAGAGAGAGACTATCTGGGGGAGGGACAGTGCAGCGGGGGGCGCAAATTACTTGCCTTGCCCCGGGTTAGGGGGCGCAAATTACTTGCCTTGCCCCAGGTGCTGACAACCCACGCTACGCCACTGCCTCACAGAGTGTTTGTTGTGGGGGAGGAAGGGAAAGGAGAATGTTAGCCGCTTTGAGACTCCTTAAAGGGAGTGAAAGGCGGGATATCAAATCCAAACTCTTCTTCTTCTTCTCAGTAAGATAAGATAGGGATGGGTTCAGTTCCTCTCACTCACACAGCCACTGTGTTGCAAATATCATTTGGATTGAACAAACAGATCTGACTGCCCCATCCGCATGCATCATTTGGCCCTAGCAGCCAGTGCTATTTAGTGATAATGGTGTTGGACTTGGACCATGGGGCTCAGATACATGGATCTCCATGAAACTTAAGGCTGGCATCACTCACTCTTTTTACCTCTCAGAGTTGGCATGTAGATATAACCTGGTAGCTCAATGTATGCCTGCTCCAAGCTCCTTGGAGGAAGAGCACAATGCAAAATGTGAACATGAACTCTAGCCAAAAAAACAAAGTTCACCGTGAGAATGTTCTTGCTTGAGCAGATTTTACCGCATTTATTTATGAGGCTCTTACTCAAATTAAGCAGTGGAGCTTTCTTTAGCTTCAGCACATTTAAGGAGAACCCTGCAAAAAGTGCTGAAGCATCAGTTTGATCAAGCAAAAACCAACTGTATTTCATGTCAAAGAAAGGCAGGCCATTTGGCCCGTGAAATAGCTTCCAAAGTTCCCTTTCCAAGACTGGATCTCTCAGGATACTGTATTTTAAATACTCAGATTCATAGCAGCTCCCCCCGCCCCGCCAATATTCACTTCCGATTCACAAATCGGAGTTCAATCCAGATGGCTTTTTTATTTTAAAATGAAGAGTACAACGCATGAACTGCCAGTTTATATATTGAGAAAAAACATCATTTCTGTTAGGACTACTAGTAGTGTGTTATTAATGTAGGGAATGGTGATAATAGAATTTATATAGCAACTGGGAATGCTGTTTGGTGCATTTTTCCTCAAACCAGCTTAAATCTAAAAATAATGATAATAATTACCTGCAATCGCTTCATACTTAAGAATGTTGTGAATGTTTGAGACAGCTGTCAGGCATGCATAGATGTCAACATAATAGGATTTCTGGTTGTAAGGGTCTTGCAGGGGCAGAGAAACCATTTGTATGGGGTGAAAACATCCCTACCCCAAATGAACAACACTCTGCAAATGCAGCTTGAAACCCAGTGGGAGAAATGACCTTACTGCTAATGTGAACACAACCCCACACACAGAAGAAGAAGAAGAAGAAGAAGAAGAAGAAGAAGAAGAAGAAGAAGAAGAATGCTCTAAGATTAACAAGCAATTTCATGGTGGACGTGAGACTGCAGTCGGAGACTTCATAATTCATAGCTCAGCCTCTTAGTCAGATCAAGAAATATTCTCTTTCTTACAGTTGTCCAATCACACTTTATAAAAAAGATTGCCAAGTTACTTTCCCATGAATTTTGTTTTCTTCACACATTGTGACTTGGGCTAAATAGCATCAGTGGCTATTTTAGGCATTGGCTAACTTTTGGGCGAAATTCACAGTTAACTAGTAGTTTGACAAGGTACTACATGGATAACAAGAAACGATTACATTGTTTCACTGATAATTTGCATGCCAGAGTATTTGTTGTTTAATTTTGGGGCACTTAATTTTCAGCTTCTGCTGTGGTCCTTTTATACTTAATGGAGGAAGACAAATTTTGCTGAGATTCGTGAGCAGGGACTTGTGTATTGTTTTAGAAAAATTTCTGTATTGAACTGAATTTATTAAGGAAGTTGAGCAAAAAGAAAGAAAGAAACTTGGCACAGAAAATCTCTATTGATTTTGTGTATGGAGATACCTAACTGCTCTTCATTTTATATTAGATCTGGTCCCTGATATATGTATCTGCAACTAATCTTAGAAGAATACAGAGAGTATGAATTCAAAATTGTTGGGATACTGCCAGGGAGACAAAGTCCATCATGACTCCACATCGTCTCTGGACGTCCATCGATCTCCCGTAGACACGCAATATCAACAATTAGCGACACGAGCTCCAGAAATAGCTTGCCACATTCCAGAGCCAATGCACGCTCTATCAGCAGACAATGCACACAGCGAAAGATGCACTCAGGAGAGCATATTTACATCTTTATTCAGCGTTGGTCAGAACAAAGAGAAAACATGACTGCCTACTTCAGTGTCTCCGGCACAGAGAAAGAAACGAAAGCAAAGACACAACAGAAACATCCTGTGAAACAGGAAATACGCAGGCTGTGACACAAACATCCTGCTCCCTTTTAAGGTGGAACGGAAATATCCTAACAAAAATGTGGCTAGCCAGAAGGTACTCATTTTTACTTTCTATAAAATAGAGACAACTCCCTGAAATAGGAAACAGTTTGCACATTCATCGAGTGCACATATCCTAGGTCAAGCACCAAATAACTTAGCTAGTTCATGCATAATAACTGTAGGGGTGGGGTATCTGTGCGGTGGGGGGAACCCCACTGCAATATTTTTTGTTTAAAATTAGTGCCAAGTACAGATGACCACTTGAGCCTGCAGTGTCCATGCATTCACTAGGTGATCCTGGAATGTACTAGCTCAAATAGAAAAGCTTTTCAAGTAATAAAACAAGAAAAACAAAAAGATGCACAACAGCAGCAGGAGACCAAGGAAAGGTACAGGTGCAATGAAAAAGAAGTATTACACAAGTGAAAACGTGGAAGGTATGGATTATTTGCTTTTAATGAACCATTTAAAGACTAAACTGTGAAGTCAAAAACTAAATGTGATGAAAAACGAGTTAAGAAACAATCCAAATACACAATGCCTTCAGCTACATATGCAAAATTCAGAGGAAAAACTCCAGCCATCTGCTTTGTAATAATAATTAAAAAAGCAGTTGCCTTTTATTCATGTAGCCTTTTTTCTGAAAGCTCTTAGTCAGGACTTGTCGCTCACACTAACTCAAGCTTCCCAAAGATTGTTCAACAGTTTGGCAAAATCATCAAGTTCAAGCCCCTTTGTGTCCACCACTGTGTTGTTCTCTCACAACATCCCAGCATTAGAGATATTACTCAGCTGACAAATAGAACCCTATTCTAATATTTATTACGATGCACTGTGAGCACTACTCGGCTTAGGCTATGGCACTGCAGTATATCTTCATCCAGAAAACCAAAGGTTGTTAAACCACAGCTTAAGATGAGTACCTTATGGAGAGAAACAGTGAGGGATTCCAGATCTCCTGAGGCTCATAATCTGAGACTAATGGCACAGCCACACCATATGGCTAAAGAATAATAGAACTGTAGAGTTGGAAGGGACCACAAGGATCATCTAGTTCAACTCTCTGGATTGCAGGAATCTTTAGCTCAACATGGTGCTCAAACCCGCAACCCTGAAATTAAGAGTCTCATGCTCTACCGACTGAGCTACGCACATTTAAGACAAATGGCTTCCCCAAGGAAGCCTTAACAAAATACATTTCCCAGGATTCTTTGGGAGTGATGGCAGCAAGTAAGGAGTAGGGCCTAGGCTGGGGAAGATGGCAAAACTTGTTTGGGGGAAACCAAGGTGCCTTGGACGGGACGCGGGTGGCGCAGCGGTCTAAACCAAGGAGCCTAGGGTTTGCCGATCAGAAGGTCGGCAGTTCGAATCCCCACAACGGGATGAGCTCCTGTTGCTCGGTCCCTGCTCCTGCTAACCTACCTAGCAGTTCGAAAGCACATCAAAGTGCAAGTAGATAAATAGCTGCCACTCCAGCAGGAAGGTAAACGGCGTTCCCGTGTGCTGCTCTGGTTCGCCAGAAGTGGCTTAGTCATGCTGGCCACATGACCCGGAAGCTGTACACCTGCTCCCTCGGCCAATAAAGCAAGATGAGCGCTGCAACCCCAGAGTCGGCCACGACTGGACCTAATGGTCAGGGGTCCCTTTATCTTTATTCATGAACAACACACAAAGTAACATAAATTGAGAAAACTCACAGAAATATTGTTTGCTGCACCTTTTCCTCCTTAGAAATAAAAGATGGGAAAGATTCCAAATGAAGCATAGCTAGAATGTGTGCCGTGAGGTATAACTTCAGCTAATTATGCAACCATGTTTCCTATCCTCCATGAATTTATAATCTTAGATTCTTAGATGCGTGCCAATGTATTTCTTTGTTATGCTGTTGGACTGTAGGATGTGCCTTACTAGGACACCTACATAAATATTAAATTGGGACACTAATCTTATTTCTGCTGCACCGCGTTTCCTGAAGTGACAGGATCAGGTTGTATGTGTGTGTTTTAAAGAGAAAACCTACTTTCAGCACCAGAGAAAATCTTTGGAACATTAAATCAGATTTGTCACCAGCTGACATTACCAAAGAAAATAAGTTACAATTTCAAACCTGTTGTTCAAGTGTTGTGTATCCTAATGCTCCAAGGAAGGTTGCAAGCATGCATTTTGTCCATTTCAACAATGCAGAATCAGCCGAAAGACCACTCAATGAAAGACCAAGTGTTCTCTCTACAGTATTGGTCTGCATAATTAATGGCAGCCAAATACAGGGGATCGGTTACTGTGACAGCTAAAAACTAGTCCGTCTAATTGCCAAATTGTCACTTTGCCCAGTTAGAGGCTAGCTGTTTGTTTACCATAAACTGCCTAAGCCACAAAGCCTGTTCCTAACAGATGAAGTCATGCTAAGCCCAGAGGGAGTTATCAGCTAAGTTCACACATGCAAAGTGTGTTCCTTACTACTACTGTTAAACTTCTGAACAAAGGAAAATCGAATCTTCAACAAAAGGCATTTGTACCACCTAGATGCTGCCCAATTCCTGCTTTCAAGACCACTGAAAGTCCTGGCCCTCCTCTAATTCAGCCAAAGACACTGTTACCAAAGTGAAAAGCTTCTACAGTGGTACCTCAGGTTACATATGCTTCAGGTTACATACACTTCAGGTTACAGACACCGCTAACCCAGAAAGAGTACCTCGGGTTAAAAACTTTGCTTCAGGATGAGAACAGAAATCGTGCAGCGGCGGCATGGCAACAGTGGGAGGCCCCATTAGCTAAAGTGGTGCTTCAGGTTAAGAACAGTTTCAGGTTAAGAACAGACCTCTGGAACAGATTAAGTACGTAACCAGACGTACCATTGTATCTGAATTACTCCTGATTTCTTTTAGCAAGGAAATGGTGAGATTTCCAGAAACTTACATTTTGTATATGTTTGGTGTCATTGCCCACACAATAAAGTGGGTTAAACAAATTCAGCCCCGCCCCACAAATATTACAAAAAAAAACCCCAAAGCCCAATCCTGTTAACAATGAAACCCAGTATACCCATTCAACATCTTGTTCGGTATTTCTTCTCCTTCAACTCTCCATTAGTAACACTATATGACAGGCTAGCATTCCATCTTCTTGGTCTATTCTTCAGAACGGAACTGTCAAGCTAAAATGTGAATGTTGTGTGAATTGGTTTCCTTAAGGGCAACAAGTTTGTAAGCACTCTGCCCAACTGCCCGATTTTTTATTTTTTTCAATGGAAGCCCTACACGCTAAATTCCTACTATGGCAATTAATTGAACTGGCTGCAGTACTTGCTAATTCTCCAGATACAGTAGTATAATGTGCAGTACACTGATGAGGTCATAGCTCCACTAATTAACAAGGACTTTGCAATGAATGATTGTTGTCTTCAGAGTGAAATGATATGCTCTGTGTCTCAACATTATTTAGCACCAGTGATCCAAATGATGGTTTACTAAATGATCACCTATCCAGGCAGAAGTGTCCAGCTAGCCAAAAGTCATCTAGTAAGTTCAGGGCTCAGGTGTGGTGACCACAGTATGGGAGCATAACATGAGGAGAAGATAGAGGAGGACTGCCCGTATAAATATGTGCCCAACCTGGTCTCCATGTAGCTTACTCTCCAAGTGACTTAGGGGCTCACAATTTTTTTCTGCTTGCATGCTCAAAGCCACTTCTGACATCAGGAAGAGGTGTGTTGTGGGCTTCACACCCCCAATACACGTGTAGGGCTGGCTTCCAGCCCCCACGCGAACAGGGGAATCCTCGGGCCGCGTCATCTCCTGAACCAGCCAATCGGCTGGCTCGGGGGGCATGGCTTGCCTCATTTAAGCAAGGCGTGGCCCCTGGATCTTCCTTTTTGGGTCCTCGCAGCTGGTAAGGTTTTCCCATCCACCCGCCCTTAAGGTTCCCTTTTGACCTTGCTATGGACCTCGGTTGGTCGCCGTTAAGGGGCCTGGTAGGAATTTTTTCCACTTGGCAAATTGGCACTGGCCATTTGGTTTTTTGCCTACCTCGTAGCAAATCATCACAACTCACTTGGTTTTGGTGGTTAGGCATTGGTAGGGGTATTGTTATGCAGATCTGTTGGGGGGGAGGAGCGCCATCACCTCCCCCAAATATTGAAGGGTAGTCCGGTAAAGGATTCTGGGGGGCGTAGCCTTGTCCGAAACCTATGGAGGCCAGGGCCTAAAGCGCGCCCCCGAGCAGTGACCCCGGGGAAGTACCTAGTTGATGTGCATCAGCAGGGCTCCCCCTGCTGGTGTTAACCCTTCCCGGTCTTCAAGCAAGCAGGCTGAAGCCGGATAGTCGGATAGGACTAATGCCTAAGCCAATACCGCTCATCACCTGTAACCAATAAAGTTGTGGCCTAATTTCGCTCATTAACCTTAAATATCTGTGTCACGTGTCTTTATTTCTACTGGTGGGAGGCGGGAACTCGCCACGCAACACACAGCTGATGCAACAACTGAGTACTATGATTCATTGTATGGCTTCAGAATTACCACAACATGGAATACAGCAAGTTCTGTTTACCTGTATGATAGTATTTTCTATTTCTGGCTACAGGTGGCAACAGGTGTACTTGAAGGCAGATTTTCAAACTGAACAAAGCCAATTCACATATGCTGGCTTCAGGCATTAAGCCTGTTGAAAAACCAACTCTGCAACCCAGATATGTCTGCAAAGGTGACATGAAGGCTGGAAACATTAACCCACCCACCCCCATGTGGGGTCTGCATGATCTATGGAGGCTGAAGCATAGAGCATGCACACTTTTGCTGCACCTTTCAATATATATTTTTCAGGTTATCTGCATCTTCCCTACCCAACCACCCCAATCATCAAGGGGGACATATGCATTGCTAAACAGAAACCCCTACCAACCCCGCTCCCCAGTGTATTTCCAATGTGCAGGAGGACCTGTGTACATCAGTAAAACATTACACAAAAAGAAGCTTAATGAAATGGTGCAAAGAATCATACCCAGGAAACTTCTGAATGTTTTTATCTATGTGCACATTTTCAACAGTAAAATTAGAGAGGGCAGGAGAGGAGATACAGTGGTACCTTGGATTACAGATGCTTCAGGTTACAGACTCTGCTAACCCAGAAATAGTACCTCGGGTTAAGAACTTTGCTTCAGGATGAGAACAGAAATCGCACGGCGGCGCAGCAGCAGCAGGAGGCCCCATTAGCTAAAGTGGTGCTTCAGGTTAAGAGCAGTTTCAGGTTAAGAATGAACCTCCGGAACGAATTAAGTTCTTAACCCGAGGTACCACTGTAAACATAATCTGCAAATGAAGCTGTGGAAGACTACACTTGCTTCTGTTTCAGAATTTATTTCAGAAATTCTCCCAGAATTCAGGGCAGGAGTAGTGGAATGCAGGGCAGAGTGATCCAGTGGGGCAAGAAAGGAGTAAACTAGATGGGGGAAGGGGAGAGAATTCTCCAATCCTTAACTCCAGATCAAATCCTACATAAATCAAGGGCTACGTCCTAACTCCTGCTTGCTATAAACTCTCTGCCACCAACTACATTGCTGCAATGAAGTTCATTTTTTTCCAATGCTGTCCTTTGAGTTGAACAAGTGCCCTCACCAGGCTCTTTTAAAAACACAATATTCCTGAATTAGGTTGTGACCTTGTTGTTTGGATAGATAAATGAGCTTCAGACAAAGGGCAGCAAGCAGAGCTATTCGTCACATCCCTGCCAAAGGATGTCAGTTTGGCACAATTCTAACAGTTTCTCTTATTTTCTGCAATGTATTACCTTGGGTCCTCCTCCCCCACTGTCCCCTGCTTTTATCTGATTAATTAAGAGCAGCCAAAAGCAACACCACAGATACTTTCCATTACATCTTATCTCTATTGCAATCTGTATGATGACTCAGTCTTTGCAATGCTAACCACAGGGAAAATTAGTTTGTCCCTCTCCCCTCCTCCCACCCGTGTGTGCTTCGGTTTGTTTGATGTATTCCGGTCCTGTGGACATAAGAGAACGCTGACACTTTCCGTGGCAAGCAAGGTCCCTCAAGGGCACACATAAGGAACAGCATGTGACAATGGGCCCATTATGTTCCCTTATGAAGGAATTGCTCCATTCAGAGCAAACTACTGAAATTGTTCCAACTTGTTGGGAAGCTGTTCTTTCGGCCCAACAGGACAGCCACTGCGGAGCCAGAAAGTAAGTCATTTATCACATGGCACTGGCAGCCTAACTACAGCACTGCACAACTACCTTCATGCTTCTCTCTATTGCTATGCTTTTTATATGACACAAATAGGAAACCACTGCCTGGGGGTTAACCAATTGTTAATCCAAAAACTCCATTCTATTGTGGGGCTTTTGAAACCCCCCCGTCAAAATCTGGTGCTTTTGGCTTGGCTTCCTTCCTCTCGACAGCTCCAAGAACTAAGGGCTGCTTCCTACATGAATCATAAAGTGTATTTTTGTCACATCAAGTACATGCGGCAGGAGGCTATAGCCAATCCTGGCTTTTTGGCACGTGCTCTTGTTTGCTAGATGTTGCAGGAAACGTGTGTGCCAGCTGCACACAAAACATTGTGTGTAGAATTGTAACATGTCCAGCAAATCCCAAATGTGAGAAATGTAGCTTGAAACCCTGTAATGACAGCCAAACATATTGATAAAACCTTCAAAATGCACAAAACTATCACCATAAATCAAATCAACCACCCTATTTTTTTTTTACATACAGAAGATTTTGGTTCCAAGCATACTTCCTTCAAAGGCCTCTTGGTCTGTTACGACAACTGAAAACATGAAGGCATTTTATACACTGCAGGCACCTTTAAAATACAACATTTGCAATAATTAGCATGCAGCAAAACGAAGTGCCGATCTGAATGATTATTTTTTCAAAGCTTCATTAACTCAACCGTTTTGGATAGGAAATGCAACTTGTCAAAAGAAACCACAGGGTTCCAAATGAATAAATCATTCAACATTTTAATCACCAAGTAACATTCTGGCGGCTATCTGTTGACCTTGATTTCCAGTAGAATATCCACTGAAACATTACTGCAGTCATTAAAAATAATTCATTTAATTAAAATAGCTAATTTATCAGATGAAACCATTGTGCAAGCCTTGAAAGGCTCAAATGTGCTTTAAGATGGGAATTACCCACATGCTCATGAAGTTTTTCAGAACAGTTTCTGCCTATAAATCATAAACAAGCACAAAACCAAGCACTGTGAGCAACTCATTGACTTGCAAGAACTTGAGCTGAACTGTCATAATCACATTGTGTGTGTTTTTTCACAATATGGCTTTTTTTTGCAACCACTGCACTTGGTTGTTCCAGAGTATTTTTATTTATTTAGAGTAATTTGAAAAATTAATCAACAAATTCAAACTAGAACGGGAACAAGCTACAGAGGATGCCTTCACCCTAATATTGTTCCCTTTTGTTACATACACAGCACAACAGGACAATGACCTATCCCCCCCCCAAAAAAAATAGCATATGAATCACTAACATGACACAATACCTAGCCTGCCCCACTCACACAATTAAGCCACACCGCAATCAACTGAACACAGCCAACCAAGCTCGGGAACCCCTAACCTCTCACAACATCAATAAAAATAAATAAATACACAAACAAAGGACCTACCCATATGATGCTGACACAAACCCTAAGAATAAGCAACAGAATGAAAGAACAATTTCCCCATCTCTCTCCCTCCTCTCCCCCAACTGCAAGATGTCTATGACAATATAAAAGCACAATATAAAAACATAGGGCTGCAGGCAGTCCTGTTTAGGGAAGTTTTTAATGTTTGGTGTTTTATTGTGTTTTAAATAGTCTGCTGGGAGCCACCCAGAGTGGCTGGAGAAACCCAGCCAGATGGGCAGGGTATAAATAATTTGTTGTTGTTGTTGTTGTTGTTGTTGTTGTTGTTGTATAGTGAGGACTTCTGTATACTATATAATGAAAGCCACTTAAGCTAAATGAGATGCAAAGAACACTTACCTCCATTGACACCTACCTCATCAGTCCATTTTAATCAAAGAGGGAAAAGAGCTTGGGTGGTTTGATGTATTTTTGAAAGTTATTTAGCACTTTGGCTGCCCACTCAACTTTAAACTTAGAATGTGGAGTTGCCTGCCACCTTCTGCAATCCAAACTTTAGGAATTTCAGTAGAAAATAAACCTCAAGTTCACTACAGATATCCTCAGAATTATGACTGCAACTTGCCTCCTCCTAGGTGGAAGGCTGTCCACAGCTGCAAACTATGGATCATTGTCCAATATCACAACCCAGAGAATAAACCCATTTTCATGGCATGCCTGCAGAATCCACCAAATGTAAATTGGTTTCAAAGTATAAAGTTTATACATCATGCAGAACACACATTAACATTTTAAACCTCAATTAACTTTTACAGATAATTTGATATATAGATATAATTGTAAAATGTTGATAAATACACTGGCACCATTTTAAGAAGGGAAGGCAGTGTTTTCTTTCTCTGCCCCCTCCCAAATTCATATGCATTCTTTCCTATCGTAGATTATTACAGCCAAAATGATGCTGCAATTTAAATGCCATTGGCACTGTGGAAGGTCTAGGTTTAAACACCATATTGACATTTGTTGCAACTGAGCGTCACCAGCTTGAGTTGCCTGTGGCTCTCAGTGGAGAGGAAAGCCATGCTAGTTCCATTCATAAAGGCAAGCTATGTGTTGGCTTTGACTATGAAAACTCATTTACATTTCTGAATCTTCAGATGTGATGCAGGGAAAGCACATCTGTGTGTGGCTGGCAGGCCGGTAGACCCCTGAAGAGTTCCAAGCAGAGGAGCTTCTTGTTCTGTCTTCTGCCAATTAAACTGAATTAATTCAAGCTTCCTGCCCTCTCTATATCCAAGGCGATTTATGCATGAATTGTAAGAGCAGCACACAGGACAATAATAGACAGGGAAGCAAAGGCAAAATCACAACTTCGATGACAGCAGAGCTTCCTAAAGCACAGAGTTTTTTATGTGTTGCCTTTTAAAGCGATTGTCAAAAGGCTGCTCAATTGTTAGTTCCATTTATTTTAAGAGCAAACTATTATTGACTTAAGGTGGGAAGTTTGACAGGAGTGACAATGAACTATTCTTTTACATATGCATTCAGGTTGCAGGAGAGGCTTTTTTTCTGATGCAGAAGGCCAGTACGTACTACCCTAAAGTGCCTAGCTGCTTTCCTCACTACTTCCAAAAATAGTTAATCTGCTCTAAAGAACTCACAAAAGCCACCCTCCTTATGTTAACACCTTTCATGTTTGTCAGAAGCTGGCACAGGAAAGATTGCACAAAAGAAAAGCTAATCCCAGATGGATATAGGACCAATGAAAAAACATCAAACGAGCTGTATGTTTTCAGACCAAGAAATAGAAAGTAGAGCACAGGTGGTCAAATAAGAATAAGATACTTGACCAGTTCAGATGTAGCAGCAAACCGTTCCTTCTTCTTCTAGCTCATGTGTGCTATTTTCATTTTAAAAATAACCACATTTTCCTTTAATGTTTGAATGTCATTCTAGCTGTGACAGTCGACACAGGGCAACTTTTTGCATCACATTTTAAAGTTTACCCTTAAAACTACTCACCAGGATCCTTAAAATTGTAAAATTCAAAGTGTACACCTCACGGAAAATTCAAATGGACCTTTGTGAAATGTGTTGAATGGCCCTATAGTAAATTCTAAACATGTGGGGCAGAAGCTAGGCTGCCTGCAAAAAGTTGAAGAACTAAGGCTTCACACATAATAGGGCTCGAGTTAGCTAAACTGTCTAGAACATGGGTAGGCAAACTAAGGCCTGGGGGCCGGATCTGGCCCAATCGCCTTCTAAATCTGGCCCACACACAGTACGAGAACCAGCGTGTTTTTACATGAATAGAATGTGTCCTTTTATTTAAAATGCATCTCTGGGTTATTTGTGGGGCATAGGAATTTGTTCATTTTTTCAAAATATAGTCCGCCCCCCCCCCCCACAAGGTCTGAGGGACAGTGAACCAGCCCTCTGCTGAAAAAGTTTGCTGACCCCGGTCTAGAAAAACTACTGCTGCGAGTTATTAATATTAGCAACGGTATTAATATTTAACATCTATACAGTGCATATGAGTGTTCAAAGATAACACGTGTTATCTTGTTGTTATCCTTACAAACATTGTAAGGCAAGCCAGCATTATAATCTCCATGCTGCGAATAGGGCGGGGGGCAGGGAGCAGGCTGAGACAGAATGAAAATACCTTGCTAAGGGCCACTTTAGTGATAAGAAGCCCCAACATGACTGACACATAGCTTAGGTTCTTGACCAGTATGGTCCCCCAGATCTCCACGCTGTGTCAGCTAGAAGGTGTTGGTGGAAGGTAGGAGTCGGGAGGCTGTTTTGCTTAAGAGACAGTGCACACTTTATTCAGTATACATAAATATAACACAGCATGTGACTACTCAGTTCAGATCATTAGTGCTTCAGCATAAATATTTTTGTTTGCTTTTAAATTACAGGGGCTTTTTATTTCATCCAGTCTGGGAAATACATTTGCTTACTCTATTCACTCAAACGAAAAATGATTTCCTCAGTGACCTATCAGCCAAAGACGGTTCAGCACAATGGCTTTGCAAAAGCACTAATGGCCCTAACAGGATATTGTGGTGAATAAGCAATTGCTGGACTTTCGGGGACCAAGTGAGAGAAATATGTTGCATGTATGAGGTATTTTCGGAAATCTGGTGCTAAGAAAGTTCTTTTGGCTGTCATGAACGGAAACCAATTAAGCTGCCTGGACATTAATTTGCCCCGTCCCCCAGGTGGATGTACTAATCGGTGCTTCAAATTGCTCAAAACATCAAAACAATGAACTGAAGCCAGTTGTGACATTTACACATCATTCATAGGATTTCTACCTTCAAGTAAGAGTAGGATCATGTGTGTGAGAGAGACTGTGCAAGAGAGAGACCCAACTGTTAGCAAAATCCCCATAGCTCAAGTTGGGCATCAGTTCCTTAAAAAGGTAAGGTAAAGGTACCCCTGCCCGTACGGGCCAATCTTGCCAGACTCTAGGGTTGTGCGCTCATCTCACTCTAAAGGCCGGGAGCCAGCGCTGTCCGAAGACACTTCCGGGTCACGTGGCCAGCGTGACAAGCTGCATCTGGCGAGCCAGCGCAGCACCCGGAACGCCGTTTACCTTCCCACTGGTAAGCGGTCCCTATTTATCTACTTGCACCCGGGGGTGCTTTCGAACTGCTAGGTTGGCAGGCGCTGGGACCGAACGAAGGGAGCGCACCCCGCCGCGGGGATTCGAACCGCCGACCATGCGATCGGCAAGTCCTAGGCGCTGAGGTTTTACCCACAGCGCCACCCGCATCCCAGTTCCTTACAAACCACTTAAACTGGAAACTCCAAATGTGGCACAGTAGTTAAAAATATCACTGCAGTCCTCATAAGAAATTTGGAGAGGGAATATGGTAGTTCTGTTGGAGCAAAGGTATGCGTGATAGTGATAGCCATGGCTGTGCATGTGTGTGCATGTGTGTGCAGTTTATTAGCTCATACAAAAATGGACGCCGACAACCATTTAGTCCAGGAACTTTGACCCAGGTGTCTTTAATTACTGATTTTGCTTCCAATACCAGAGATAACCTAATTGTCTTTTAACTATCTGTATTGTAATAGGAAGCAGTGTACATAAACTCATCTTCATTACAAGTTCCCAAAAGAGATCTGCAAAAAGCAAGTAGAACTTCTTGATAAATGTGGTGGGTGGAGGACTTAAACATCAGTAAAGGTTTAAAGCAGTAAAGAAATAGTTGTCCTGGAAGTTGCTGCTAGCACAGTAAAAGGCATTTATTAACACCAAAAAAACCTCAACCCTACAGTTTCAAGACTGATCACAGTAATTTGTGCAGATGTCACCGCCTGCTAAAGCCAATCTAGAAAAAGCCAACTGGTGGAGATATACCCTTAGGCTCAGAGCAAAACATCCTAACTTCTTCTAAGCTTCCATGTTGCCATAGTAAGCTTTTTGAGAAGAAGTAAATAGCATCTGCTGAAGGCCCAGAGACAGAGAGAAAGGGATCTTTAAAACAAAAGATGTCAGGGATCCGACAGGGATAACAGGTCATTCGCAGAACAGAGAAAGACAGTGACACGCTGACTAGCTTACAGTTAGTTTCTTTATTAAGGAAACAGAACAGAGAACACACAGAGACTTCTGAGGGTTGCTTCTGTCTAGAAGAAGAAGTTGCCCGGACTGGCTTGTAACTCCCCTCCCCTTCACTCTCCAACACTCTAGGTCAGGCCCTTTCCTCTGTCTATGGTGAGCCCCAAGAGACCCCCTCTGTTTCTGCCTGGCTCTCTGTTCAGTAATATGCAACAGATGCTTTGGTGGGGCGGGGGGGCTTGTAGGCTGTCAGCAAAGAAACTATAGGATGGCTCTGTGGTGGAACTGCCAAGACTGATCCCTGTGGGCTGGGGAACTTGCCTGTTTCCTCCTCCTCAACCTCCTCCAAGCTCCCAGCCTCCAGCATTTCCCAGCTTTTCCTTTCCTATGGCCCGTTTCCCACCACCAAGATCCAGGATCCCTCTGTGCTTTCCCTGGGGGGCTCTTGGTCAGGCAGCTTCCACCACTCCTCGTCATCCAGCCAGTCCCTGACAAAATAACTCGAATTCTCCCTCCTCCACTTACCAGTATCCCATGAATTTACTTCACACACACACACACACACACACACACACACATATATAATATTTTATTAAAATTTTCACAATGTAATACAAACAAAAAGAGAAAAAAGAAAAAACAATACCAAAGAAAAAAACACAAAAAATAACAACAATTAAAAACAATTCCATCTTTCAAAACATATCTTGCCTTAGCTTGTTTCTTGGACTTCCCCACACCTCCCTCCTTTGTATTCCAATGCAATTGTTTGTTCAGCAAATCCTTTCCCTCTTTACCTTTATCTTAATTTTTATCTTAATATTTTAACTTTACCTTTCCCTCTGTTTAACATTCCATTTTTCCCTAATACTTCAAACCTTATTGCTATAAACCCCTTAGCTTCAATCCAACATCATTCCATCATTCATTAATTTTACATTGTTTCTGTAAATAGTCTTTAAATTTCTTCCAATCTTCTTCCACCAACTCTTCTCCCTGGTCTCGGATTCTGCCGGTCATTTCTGCTAATTCCATATAGTCCATCACCTTCATCTGCCATTCTTCCAGAGTGGGTAGTTCTTGTGTCTTCCAATACTTCGCGATGAGTATTCTTGCTGCTGTTGTTGCATACATAAAAAAAGTTCTGTCTTTCTTTAACACCAATTGGCCAACCATGCCCAGGAGAAAGGCCTCTGGTTTCTTCTGGAAGGTATATTTAAATACCTTTTTCATTCCATTATAGATCATCTCCCAGAAAGCCTTAATCTTTGGGCACGTCCACCAAAGGTGAAAGAATGTACCTTCAGTTTCCTTACATTTCCAACATTTATTATCGGGCAAATGATAGATTTTTGCTAGCTTGACTGGTGTCATGTCAAGCTAGCAAAAATCTATCATTTGCCCGATAATATACTTCCTCTTGCCATAATAAACAGAGCACCTAGCCTAACTTGGATGGCTCAGTAGGCACTCTGGTCCTTAATCCTAAATCCACCCATCCTGTTCTGGACGGTGTGCATGCACCCATCCTTTTGCTCTGGATGGGGGACCTTTATGGTTCTGTTAAAAACAAGAGCAACATGGATCCTACATGCCCGATGTCTAACCACTCTGCCCTACAGTATACTCAGGCAGGGTGCAGCAAGGTCTTCTGAACACATTTACATGGCTCCCTAAACTCTGGAAATTCTCAAAGCTCAGTAGCATGTAAATAACAGGATGTGGCGGGGGGGGGCAGGGAGGGGAATTAGAGGCTTCTGTCATTAATTGAGAGACGTTGCTCCACAAAGGAAATTGCGTACACATATATAATCAAAACAGACTGCTGAAAAATAGGATTGTTTAAGCCTTAGTAATATGAAGCTGGTCTACTTAAGCTGACAAACTTTATAAGAATCCAGCCAATTTCCTTCACACTGCTAAAAGCTTGAGCCCACAACAGAAAATGCTTCCATCTGTTATGCCCCTGCTGTTGTACATTCTCCCTTGAGCCATCGAGAATCAGAACCAAACTTTTTATATTATTGATCTAACTTCTGGAGTATGTTCCACTAAACATTCAAAACTCTTCTAATAACAAACGACAGCTGATTACCTGCTATCTCCCTTGCCACACAACAAATGCCTAACACGAACCCACTCTTTCACCACACAGGATAAATTCATAAATCATTTGTATGCCGTGTTTGAAGCTTCTAAATCTACTTCACCCCATGTTCACATGGTCGAATCAGCTAATCCCTTCAAACATGCAACAACAATCAAGTCTGAAGCAACCCTTGGTTGTTTTAGTGGTGCTCGGCTGGTATCCTTTCTTTTCAATGAGCAATCCATCCAAGTATTTTTCATTTCCTTCACATCTTTCTAATACCCAATGGCAGCTGAGCAAATGTTTCTTACAGGCTTAACTGAACAGCTGCAGGGACAGTGAAATACCAAAGCTGCAGGTCTCAAAATACCAAGCTGGAAATTGAGTGTCCATATAAACATCTTCTGGCACTGGAGTTTTCTGCAAAAGTAGTTTCACAGTTCCGAACGTAAATATCCCCATGCTACATGGTGATTCCCATGATATTTGTCCAATCAATGGTTTCTTATATAACCTCTTACATATTTGCTTACCAAATTTAATATAGGAAGCTTGCGCAAATTCATTGGTTTTATAAACCAGTCATTACAGGTTTGTTCTTATGTTATTCCTAGATAGCTTGTTTATCCTCCTGCTGCTTGTTTGTCCTAGACAGGAAAAAAGTGGAAGATCCATGTTGCCAACAGCAGACCGTCTTTCTCTAGCAAGTCTTACTGGCAACGCCTTTACTAATCTTTTTTTGTTTATCCATAGAGTGTTTACAATATTGGATTAGATCTCTTGTTCAGATGAAGAGTTCAGAAGCCAAATGGAATAAAGGAAGTAGACTTTGCAAGGATTCAGTTGACCGTAGCCATATGGTCCATAGACAAGATTCCTCACTGCTGTTCCTGCATTTTTGGTTTTTCAAATCACTTGAAATCATTTCCACATGACAGCTGCTCCAAGCAGTGCACTTAATGTGCAACAACTTGGCACCTAATTGCCACCCATTGATGTTACAGATTCCATGCTACCACATGGTGAGGGACATAGAGAGAGCCTGTTCATTGCGACCTCCTCTACAAAAGCTGAGTGACATAGTCATCACTGAATCAGCTTTCATATGAAGTTTCTCTGCTGTTTCTGAATCCAAGTCCATCCGTCCCCTTAACTTGTCCTGTCTTTTTTTATTTTACAGAGACGAATTGCAGACAATCTCAGAAATCCACGCCGCTTTTTGTGTAGCATTTCCAAAGACCTTCAGGACCCTTAACTTGCTTTTCCTAGCATGCTTGTTTGAATATAATTTATTTTCTCCTTCTCAGCCTCTATGCCAGAGGAGGCCACCATGGCCTCCCATCATCTTTGTGAAAGATGTTCCACTTCAGTCCATGAGGAAAAGCCTGTTCTAGCTTCACCCCTCACAATCCTATCCCATATAGGCTTTGAGGAAGGTCTTACAGAGAATATATAAAGGAACTTGGCCCAAGCTTACCTTAACTGGGAGCATCCCTAACCTGGGTTAGATTTGCTCAGGGACTGCAAAGTTCTTTTGATCCAAAACTCAGGTGCTTCCTTGAGCTGTGGCTTGTAGCCTGCTTCAGGGTCTGTACAGTTACAAAAGAATAGCCCATGGGGGCTATCACACACTTCATTTCATGTCCAGGAGTTGGATGAGAAACAGAGAAAAATGTCAAAAGATGAGTAAAACTGAGGTGCTCTTTTTTCAACAAGGCTATAAAAATGTACACAATAGTGCCTGCCCCCCCCCAAAAAAAAAAATAATGGAAATAACAGACGTTTATGAAAATGTACATTGAATTCTCACATTACATTGCACTACACAAACAAGAAGTAACCATATCAATGATGTTTCTCGCAAAATTCCAAGAGAATGAATGAAGAAACTGGGCTTTGTGATACTGTAAGAATTTAATGTTTTATAAAGTTCCAGGCCTTGTTGTGTTTTCTAATAAGACAAGGATGGCATAATGCTAAACACTGTTTTGGCTCAATAGGGTCCTCTTCAGCTATTCAGGGAAGCAGGGAAGCCTGCGGGTCTGCAACCCGCGGCTCCGGAGCCGCATGTGGCTCTTTTACACCTTTGCCGCGGCTCCAGGGCGGATACTAGTGAGTGGAGGAGGCGCATTGTGTGCCCCAACACTCCCCACTGTGGCGGGCGCTGTACTGGCTGTGACGTCGCACGGGGGCGGTGCGTGCGTTAGTCACACACCGTCCCGACGTCACCTTCCCGTCCGCTGTCCGATCGCGGCTCCGGAGATATATTTGTTTTTAATGTCGCAATGGTTTTGTGGCTCTCAGGTTTTTTTTCTTCGGAAACAGGTCCAAGTGGCTCTTTTTGTCTTAAAGGTTGCAGACCCCCGGTCTGGGGTCTGGGGATGAGCCCCTTAGAGTCTGGGGGTGAGCCCTTTAGCCTGTCGCCCTCTGCGAGTTGCAGGGAGACAATCTCAAGTAATGAACCTGTTTCTTACTCACATAGGCTTGTTAAATTATGGAAAATCTAGCTTAAGCAAGAAGTAGAAATAGGGTCCCCATGTCAGAAGGTCAACTTCCAACTAGCAGAGGGAGACAGGGATGGGCTGGGGGCGCTATAATTCCCACCCCCATGATCTCTCCTTCCTTCACAGGATGATTTAACCGGCCTCCTGAATGCCCAAAGTACTCTAAAATGCACGGATGCCTTCTCTGTGCAACTAAAATGATGCCCATAAAACAAAGTTTTAGTATCAGCAGGCTTTTTCAAGTTCATGCAGCTACTGTAAAGCAAATGATGTCTCCGGCTGCCCTTACTGGAGTTTTACTATAGTATGTGGAGTTATGGCCTTTATGATACTATATATAAAACCTGTTAGCCAGCATTCTTATGCACATTAAATATGTTTTACGGCATTAAGTAATTTGAGTTAGGCTTTAAAGTCAGAGGGAGTTAAAAATAGCAGCCATTCGCTAGTGCGTGTCTGGATTTGCTCTTTTATTTATACTCATACCATTATTTCCATTTATATTGCCAGTTCTCTGAAGATGACTGTTTGCAATTAAGTTTTGTTAGTGTATACCAGATGGCTTGGTACTATGGACGTTGAAGCCGAGTGAACCAGATACACCAGCCTTTCCCAACCTGGTGCCCTGTGAATGCGTTGGGCCTGCACTCTCATTAACCCCAGGTTGCAAGGCCACGGATGATGACCACTATGGTTCCAAACCATCAGTATATACTGCTGTGGCAATATCAGAACCATTCGTATCTGCATACAGAGCACTGCATAAGAAATGTGACAGAAAAGAACTGAATTAGCAGAATATTGGTCCCTGGTTTCTCCTAAATCTGCATAACTATTGCCAAGAGCTGAGGTTGCCAGAAAACAGTTAAATAAGTGACAATTTACCAAAAGGATCAAGTGGCCTAGAGGCCTAAGCTGAGGCAACGAACCCATGTATATGGAGAGATCTGCTTCCAATGCTTTGATCTTTCTATTTTGACAAAGAAGCATTTTGTATAATGAATATTAATTTGTTGTGGGAGGAAAACTGTATACAACTAGAAACAAGAGATCCTCACATTTTAAAGCTCTTGTGTGTTTGTTCAGGAGGGTTTTTGGCAAGGGGTGTGTAGGCATGAACAATACAGGAATTCCAAAACATATGTCATGTGGTGTGGCTTAATTTCCAAATATGAGATATGGAGTAAATCTTGTATGATTTTCAGACTGGAACCTTCTTACATAAAAGCTATTCTTCCATCCATGGGTGTGCAGAGAATAATTAATGCTTTTTTGTGAGAATATAATGATGATGATAGATAATAGATGATAGATAGATAGATAGATAGATAGATAGATGATAGATAGATAAATAAATAAATAAATAAATAAAATTAATAATTTATTTATACCCCACCCATCTGACTGGGTTTCCCCAGCCACTCTGAGCAGCTCCCAACAGAATATTAAGAATACGATAAAACATCAAACATTAAAAACTTCCCCAAACAGGGTTGCCTTCAGATGTCTTCTAAAAATCAGATAGTTGTTTATTTCTTGGACATTTGATGAGAGGATGTTCCACAGGGCAGGCAATACCACTGAGAAAGCCCTCTGCATGGTTTCCTGTAACCTCATTCTCACAGTGAGGTAACCACCAGAAGACCCTAGGAGCTGGACCTCAGTGTCCAGGCTGAACGATGGGGGTGGAGACGCTCCTTTGGGTGTACTGGGCCAAGGCAGTTTAGGGCTTTAAAGGTCAGCACCAACACTTTGAATTGTGGTTAGAAACATACGGGGAGCCAATGTAGGTCTTTCAGGACTGGTGTTATATTGTCTCAGCAGCCACTCCCAGTCACCAGTCTAGCTGTCACATTCTGGATTAATTGCAGTTTCCAGGTCAGCTTCAAAGGTAGCCCCACGTAGAGCGCATTGCAGTAGTCCAAGGGGGACTAGAGCATGCACCACTCTGGCGAGACAGGTAGGCTGAGGCCTGTGTACCAAATGGAGCTGGAAGACAGCTGCCCTGTACACAGAATTGACCTGCATGGACAACTGTGAGTCCAAAATGACTCCCAGGCTGCGCACCTGGTCCTTCAGGGGCACAGCTATCCCATTCAGGACCAGGCAGTCCTCCACACCTGCCTGCCCCCTGTCCCCCCAAAACAGTACTTATGTTTTGTCAGGATTCAACCTCAATCAGTTAGCCACCATCCATCCTCCAACCGCCTCCAGACACTCACATAGGACATTCACAGCCTTCACTGGTTCTGATCTAAAAGAGAGGTAGAGCTGGGTATCATCTGCATACTGATGAACACCCAGCCCATAGAACTCTGCATGTGTGTAACTGCAGAGTTCCCCAAATGAGTGCTGTACATCATTGCAGGATATCTTATATTCCAAACAATCCATTTGCAGGCAGTTGGCTCGGACTAGCTCACAGCACTGCAAAGCTGGAAGGCATCTTTCAAGTATCAGCATATTTCAGCATGAAAGAGCAAAGACAACTACCCAACCATTTGTTAGCGGGTTAGGCGGTATTAGGGTTAAAACGTTGGCTCTTTACTCCCAGAGCGGGGAATGCACTGTCTCACCTTAAATGACTCACTGATTCAGACAGTAATGCTGCAAATTAATGTCTGCAGTCTCTAGAGGAAAATTAAACGTGTCATGGAGGCGACAGTCTTGCTACTTAGATGCACAGCTGGCCTGTGGTGTTAAAAAAGGGCATCTCACCCAGCTTGCAGCTTCAGGCAATTTAAGGAGATTTGCCATTCCCACTTTCCCATACAATATGAGTTGTCAATTACTGAAACATACAGATAGCGTTCTTCTGATGAAAAAAAATTGCTGCTTCTCAACCGGTGCTAAAATACTATTTTGTTGGTTTTCCTCACAAGTCAATACTGAGAAAAAGATATACAGTGGTACCTCGGGTTAAGAACTTAATTCATTCTGGAGGTCCGTTCTTAACCTGAAACTGTTCTTAACCTGAAGCACCACTTTAGCTAAGGGTGCCTCCCGCTGCCGCCACGCGATTTCTGTTCTCATCCTGAAGCAAAGTTCTTAACCCGAGGTACTATTTCTGGGTTAGCGGAGTCTGTAACCTGAAGCATCTGTAACCTGAGGTACCACTGTACCGCACTTAGAATGAAATTTAATGTTAAGGCTGAACCAAAACCTGCCCTCTCCATTTTGCCATCTCATTTGCACGGAGTGTAAGTTTGGGTCATTTCAAGCATTTGAGGGGCTGGAGAGGCAAAAGCCATGAGAAACCTATTCGTTTCTGCCAACTGTTTCTGGCAGTTCTTCCTGGCAGTTGCTGTTTTTCCCATTAGTTCCCCACCTATGACATTACATCATGATGTAGCATAGTGGCAAGGGACTTCTGGAGTGTTTTGGGTTTGGGTTTTTTTTATTTTTTAAAGGCAGATGGCAGCAGTGGCTGAGAATGCCACTGAGAGCTGGACAGCTGCAAAACACATGGTGACCAAAAAAAAAACCCCTCAAACAAAACCACGAGCTAAGGAGATTTTGGGAAACCTCTGCCTCTTAACCACCACAATTTTGTCTTTAAGTTGTTGTAACTGGAGAATTCTTCACACAGCCCTATAATTCCGAAGTGCCATCCAAGGCCAGATAAAATTGCAGTGGCCTAAAATTCTCTGAGTTGCCATCTCTGCCCTAGGCATAGCTAATGAAATAAAATTTACTGACTCTCTGCAGTTCCCTTCACGCGAGCACTCGCTCTTACCAAAGCCATCTCTGGTCTCCTCCTCTCCACCACACATTTCTAATTTGGAGCAATTGTAATCTGACAGATAATTACTTGCCCAACTGTATTTGGTTTTTTTCTTTTCTTTTTAGTATCACCCACTTCTGCTACTTGCTTCTCAACTTCTGGGAAACCAAACAGACGCAAGGAGGAACTGGACACTGTAAAAAGCCACCATTGTTCCAAAGCATGAGGTGTCCAACTTTCCAGTTAATGAAGATATTGAGGGGAAACTCTGCTTCCAACTCTGATAATAGCAAGGAGGAGCGAAATGTCCCGATATTACACTTAGAGGGATCCTTGCAGGTGGCAGGACACAGTCATCATTCCTTCTGTTTCTGAAGTTCAGAGGTGATTTTGGCTCCTAATGTAGACAAAGTCACCCATGCACAATAAGGAGATTATGGGCCAGTTTGATGGAATTATTATTTTTATTCAGTGCTTTTTCTGGGGCGGGCGGACAGGGGTACACATACCCCTAAACATTTTGTGAATCTTTGTACTTTTGTCCATTAACTGTATTTATTTTTCCCAATTTGAACTATAAAATGGTGGTTTTCTTGAGTCAAAATGAGAGTACCCCTAAAAAAAATTTAAGGAAAAAAAGCACTGTTCTTATTCATTAAATTTTGGGAGCAATTAACTTTGCCCACAGCAATCCAAAGAGATTAATAACCAACCAAGCAAACAGACAGACAATAAACTCCACATAGATACATTCAATACATTAACAGAGGAATGTTTTTGCCTGGTATTTAAAAATATATAATAATGGAGCCAGGTGAGCCTCCCTAGGGAGAGCATTCCACAAATGGGGAGTCACCACAGAAAAGTCTTGTTCTTGTGTTGCCACCCTCTGGACCTCTTGTGGAGGGGTCACACAATGAAGGGCCTCAGATGAAGAGTCTGGGTTGGTTCATATGGGGAGAGGTGGTCATTGACGTATTGCAGTCCTGAGCTGTGTAAGGCTTTATGGATCAAAACCAGCTCTTCGAATTGGGACTGGAAACTAATTAGTAGCTTTTTGTGGGTTAAAGCCTCAGCACCTAGGACTTGCCGATCGAAAGGTCGGCGGTTTGAATCCCCGCGGCGGGGTGCGCTCCCGTCGTTCGGTCCCAGCGCCTGCCCACCTAGCAGTTCGAAAGCACCCTCGGGTGCAAGTAGATAAATAGGGACCGCTTACCAGCGGGAAGGTAAACGGCGTTCCGGGTGCTGCGCTGGCTCGCCAGATGCAGCTTGTCACGCTGGCCACGTGACCCGGAAGTGTCTTCGGACAGCGCTGGCTCCCGGCCTTTAGAGTGAGATGAGCGCACAACCCTAGAGTCTGGCAAGACTGGCCCGTACAGGCAGGGGTACCTTTACCTTTACTACAGTTGGGGCAGGATTGGTGTTATATACTTAAACCGTCTTGCCCCAGGGAACAACCTGGCTGCTAAATTCTGCACCAGCTGAAGTTTCCAAACCATCTTCAGAAGCAGTCCTATGTACAATGTGTTGCAGTAATCTAACCAACAGGAAGCCCAGGGTTGGAAAAATACAAAACCAGCTTGTTAAAAGCTCAGGAGAGAAGGGCTGAAAACAGCCCAATGAGGACAGAGTGTGCTCAGTGGCAACAGAGTGCTGACTGATCAGGGGGAGCAAGAGAGTGAAACTGAGTATCCTGGATGAGGGTGTTGCTAACCAGCTGGAATACTAAACAAGAGCACCACACGCTGCAACTTTTTGTTACAGGTCTCACATGCCCCATATGTGATCTAACTCTTCCGTGCTCTGTAACACCCTACTCTTTCAGAACGTTTGAAATGCTTGAGAGTTAGAGGTAGTCCAAGGCAGTTGTGATGCACTGAATTCAGCTACTTAGGTTGGTTAGGAAAGAGAAGTGAGTCAGAGCATGTTGAGAGAGAGAGACAGAGAAGACAGGGAATACAGAAAAAGAATTTTAAGTTGTTTATAGCCTCAGGATTTAGAGCTATCATTAATATGTTATTGGGATTATTGCTTAATAACATAACTTCTGTTTATTATTCAGTGGTCCAGCATTTATTTACAAGTCCTGACAACTGTCTCTACTTCTTCCATGTGGTCGAATATTTCTAGCTGAACCTTTTGTGCAGAGCTTGACAACTGCAAGATGCTGAAGATGTTGTTGATGTCAGCTGTTCTGCAGGGAACCACTTTCCAGAAAGACTCATTGTTACAGAGCACAGTTAATGCTCAATAGTCCAGTAGTGCCCTCAGTTTTATTCCTAAATCTCCAGCCCATGTGTATAAATATTTGCTTTTTAGCCTACTTGTTTGACAGGCCATAAACCAGCCACTTCTTAGATGACACCACAACTCACGACTGATCATGAGAAGTATAAGGAGGCCAAGAACTATCCTATTGTTCATGTAATTACAGAGGCTGTAAGATACACAGCCAATTTTGAGTGCAGACATAATACACAACCTCCTGTCAAGGACTGTGAGCTTGCTCTAAGTCCATTTATGCCATACCAGGCCCTAAAGCAGCACAGGGGTAATTAAGGACAACAAATGTACCTAGAAATAAGCATTTTACATTACACATCACAAGAAATGTATATACACAGAGGCCAGGATCTGACTGTTGAGAATTCCAAAGCTTTTCAAGAGACAGGAATCCCTCGCTCTTGGCCTCCTTTCTCCACCCATCCTTTGTTTATCTTCGCTAAGTCTTTTCTTTAGTGTCTATTTGTCCCAAAACAATAAGCTGCTAAAGGGAAAATGAGATAAACCATGATAAACCATGGATGGATGGATGGTATCTTGTGGCTCCATGATTCCACTCCAGCTTTCTCTGCCCATCTCTGGGGAAGCTTCAGAGTTTTCATCAGGTGAAGGCTGACTTACCTATGGCTGTTTTAAATGTAATGTGCTACCAGGCTCCCAGCTCAGGATTAGGAACTGGGGTGATCAAAAGAATTTGGCTGGTGCATCAATACATAACTTCACCCCCACCCCCACCCCCAGCCCCAGCCCTGAGTGCTCACTGGAAGGACAGATTGTGAAGCTGAGGCTCCAATACTTTAGCCACCTCATGAGAAGAGAAGACTCCCTGGAAAGGACCCTGATGTTGGGAAAGATTGAGGGCACAAGGACAAGGGGACTACAGAGGATGAGATGGTTGGATAGTGTTCTCGAAGCTACCAGCATGTGTTTGACTAAACTGCGGGAGGCAGTGGAAGACAGGAGAGCCTGGCGTGCTGTGGTCCATGGGGTCATGAAGAGTCGGACACGACTAAACGACTAAACAACAACAACAACAAACTTGTTACAGCTACCAGATTAAAGTTGTTTTGTGCTGCCTCCATGTGGCAGTCATGATATGCAGACCTGCCCCACTCCCCAATCTCTGTATAAAGATAAGAATGCTGGACCTGGGTCTGTCACATAGGTGGCCACAAGACAGTTTAGGAGTGTGGAGAAACTATGTTTCAGCCATAAGCTTCCTTAATCAACTTAACAGCATCAAGGTCAGAGGAAAATGAATTGAATGGTCTGCGTCCAAGTACTCATCTCTGAAACAACCTCTGTATAATATATGTGTTGTGACAGAAACCTTTCACTTTAAATTTAAATGTATTGCCCTAAGTATACATCATTGTCCTAATCCATCAGCTCTGCACATTCCTGAAGGCACATAATTACCAATTCCTGTAGTACTCTAAAAAAGAGAGAGAGAGCAAATTGTCTCAACATTTTTCAGGATGATGCAATGGTTCTAAACAAACAGTTAAAATTGTTAGTACCTTAAGTGTATTTGATTTCTTCATCTTCTTTTAACAACTTACTGTTTAAGGTAGGCATGCAAGGCTGGGCCATATAATATACATACTGCTCTCTTCTCTGCTTTGTGTCCAGTGAGAGTGTGTGCTGCTGTGTCCTAACACTCAGATTAATATTTCTGCATTAGAAGAGAGATCAAGTGAGGCAGCCCCTTTTGTGCATATTTCCTTGGATGAAAAGGAAGGTGGAGCCTCAGTGGATCTTGCTTCCTCTGGCTACTACTCCCAATAATGCTTCTTCTGACATTGTCCTTGGATACCAATTACTGCTCACCAGCACCTCCACAATCACATCAGGGCTAGAAACAGCAAAAAACATACCAGCCTCACAAGAGAATACATTTCAGAAGCAAGACCATTATCCCTTGTCTCCTCCAAGGAGGAAGGTCCAAGAACACACACTTATGCTCCCATATGGAAGATCGCTCCAGGTGACCTGCTCTCTAGATGGGCCTCTGCTAGATAACCATAGTTTTGGTTCTAGACCACATTGCGCTGTCCCAGGTACTGAAGTTGGGTCACATCTGCACACTCCTCTGAAGGTATTGGCGGCGAGCCTTTTCGGCTCGGGTGGCGGTTAGAGATTGGAATAATGTGTTGTGGTGTGTCGAAGCGCTAGGTGTGGCCATCGCCTATGCCTTCAATTTTTGGGTATTCCGTTAAAGGAATCTGGCGGTCGTGTATTCTGTCCGATGCCTGCTTGGCGGGAGGCCATGGCACGACCCTCGGTGACATCAGGGGAGAATCTATAGTTGGATTGGCATCAACAGGCTCCACCTACTGGTGAATAAACCCCCTTTGTTGTGGACATCCAATGCCTAAGCCAATACCTTTTCACTGCTGTAACCAATAAAAGTTGTGGCCTTTTCTTGCCCATAAACCTTATATCACGTGTCCTTGTGTATTCATTCCACATCGCGGGGCTCGGGTCCTCGAACCCACAACCATAGTTTTGGTTCTAGACCACATTGCGCTGTCCCAGGTACTGAAGTTGGGTCACATCTGCACACTCCTCACTATTACCAGCCTGCCAAGCTCTGCAACTCACCACCAACCTGGACTCTAGCTACAACCACAACCTAGACACTGGGCAGCTTTTTTTGATTTGTATTCTCATTTTGTATGTTTATGTTGCAAACTGCCCTGTGATCTTCAGATGAAGGGTGGTATACAAATTTAATAAATAATAAATAAATAAATAAGCTTTGCAGCTTATCTGAAGAAAATTCATGGCTATCATTTGTAAAAGAAAAATTAAACTGGCATTTAAAATGCACTTTGTTTCAAACATTATAAATGTCACTGCAAAAGCCAACTCACTACTGACATTTACTCTGCTATTGGACAGCCTGAAAGGAGCATGACATGGAGGAACAGTTTCAATATATTCAGGGGTCAATGGTTGAAAGGTATTATTCATTAATGCACTGGGTCACTGGGAAGACTGGTGTCAAGTATAAGACTAAAACTGCAGCCTTGATGATGGCTCTGCCCTCTTCTAAATAAAAGTACACATCACATCAGACTCTTAGTGATTAAGTTACAGATCTCAACCTCATCATGTACTGTCTGTCAAATGTTGTAGAGAATAGCTTGCTTGGAGGTAATAGGATAATGTGCCAAACATCAACATTGCTAGCCTGAAATTCTAGACTAAAACATTCGACACACCTTCAGCTAGCATGAGATTGTCTTATACATACACAAGACTGGAATGTGTGAATGAATGCATAACTCCATTAAGTCCAAGACCTGCTAGCCACATGAAATCTCCACAGATTTCCACTTGCAGTAATTCAGCCATGTATTGGCTAATCTATGGGGATTTCCCATCAGGCATCAAGGCTTCCTTTGGACACTGGAAAAAAACACACTGCCCCCTCCCACACAATGCAACCCTGTTTTATCCAACTCATTTATTCCTGCCTCCTATTACTAAGCCATATCACTCCACCTGCCACCACACTGCTGTTTCATAGAAAGCAACATCACCAAGGGTCAGAAGCTAGGAACCACCACCTTCATGCCCTGCTTGTGAGTTTCGCAGAGGGATTTGACCAGCTACTATTTGGAATACAATAATAGACTAGATCAGTGGTTTTCAACCAGTGTGCAGTTGCACCTTGGGGTGCCTTGAATGATGGTCAGGGGTGCCGTGGGCAACACTGGCCTCTGTCCCTCTTTCCTTCCCTCCCTCCCCGATGCCTTCTCATGTCTCTGCCTCCCAAAGGCTTGCATGGCTGTTTGTTTCAGCAGCCCTGGCTACACACTGCCCAGGTGAATGGTGTCTCTGGGACTGGCCGGGGGTGCTTCCCAGGCACATGTGGGGCAGTGTAAGGAGGCACCTCTTTTTGGTGCAGGGTGGGCAGCTCAGAGACCAGGGGTGGCAGCAGTGGCTTCTCAGAAGACTCCCAAGGAGAGAGGAGAGGAGAGGAGAGGAGAGGAGAGGAGAGGGGGCTGAGGGAACACTCCACAAAGGAAGGTGTTCAAAAAGCGGTGAGGGGCTGCCGGCTCTGTAGGCAAGGGGTGACATAACCGGGCACCTGAGCCCCATAGGGGTGTTGCAGAAAGAATGTAGTTGGTCAAGGGAGTCGTGGACCCAAAAAGGTTGACAACCTCTGGGCTAAATTGTTCTCATTCCAAGCCATTGATGCTTCATGGTCCATAAAATAATGTTCCAAATTATATATGTAACGTCTCAAATGACAAGTTCAGAATGCATATATAATTACAGAACAAATGAGCTCATTTTACAATATTTGTGAAATCTCTTTTAAAAGCACAATTTAGGTTGTAATTGGTTGGTGCAGAGGTTATGTTTCCTTGGGGCACAATAACAGGGACATAAGAGCCTTGCTGGATACAGATTTGAGTGCCATCTAGTAATCCAGATTCGTGCTTCCCGCAGTGGTGAAACAGTTGCCTCCAGGAAGTCCACAAAGAGTACATGGGAATAATAGCCCTTCCCGAACATTTGCTTATCAGGAAATAGGTATATAGAGGTACACCTGCCTCTAAACCAGGAGGTCTTACTTTGTTATCCTCATAGTTCTCTTACCTTTATAAAGCCACCCCAGCCAGTGACCATCGCTACATCTTGTGTCTGTGCTATATTTTATAATGTGTCATGCAAACAACTACTTTCCTTTGTCTTTCTTGAACCTGGGTTATGCTTCAATGGAAGGCACCCTCCCCCACCACACACACAAACCCTGAAACCTCAAACCTAAGCATGTCTATGCCCAGGCTTTTCTTTTTAAGGTGTGCATAACCTTCACTTTAAGTAGTTTGCCAAGCACAATATTATACTTCATCTAAACATGCCAAGGTTGACATTTTCATCATTGGCATTTTTTCAAGTGCTAATACAATGACTCTGGTCTGTACAGTTTTCTAAAGAGAGTCTCAAAACGTAATTTGAATTTGAATAATGGGACATGTTTTGACACAGAATCCACCTCTTGCACAAAATGCTATTACCTTTGCAATGATGCTAACTTTGGTGCGAGTAGTCTAACAAAATAGCTGCTCATATTGTCCTGCTTCATGTCCAACACATGCAGACAAACGCTCTTACGTGCAGATAAGATATCTTTATTCAGACAAATATCAGCACAGGTGTGGCAGCAGACACAGAGTTCAGGAGCCACGATCCAGAGGTTCAGTAATCAGGCAAGAATTCAGGACTGGACAGAAACAATGAAGATGTCCCAACAGTTTCGACACCCTGCCCACAAAGCCTTTAAATATAATGCATGATGCACTCACTTAGCAAGAATACCACTGCCTCCTGAGTTGCTTCAACCTCCTCATCTCCTCCAAATGCTCCCCAGCCTCCACCAAGGCTCTCTACTGCCAGGAGGCCATGGGGAGGAGCCAAAAATCCTGCTCCTCCTTGAGGATGTGGGGCTTAGGACACATATTCACATTTTCCCCTCACATGGCTGATGAAGTTAATCATGCCAAAGTATTTAGAAACCAAGAGGCTATAAAGGAAGCAATATAGGGTGAATTATTTCTGGCCACAGACTAATTAATTAATGGAAAAATCATTTTCAGTATTGCACTATTACCCTATGGAAGTCAATTGCTTTAGTCCACCTCCTCCCCAGTCCCAACACCAGACTAGGAGGCCACAGAAGGGCTAATACCCCTTTCTGTCCTAAGGTAAAGGACCCCTGACCATTAGGTCCAGTCGTGGATGACTCTGGGGTTGCGGCGCTCATCTCGCTTTACTGATCGAGGGAGCCGGGTCATGTGGCCAGCATGACTAAGCCGCTTCTGGCGAACCAGAGCAGCACACGGAAATGGCATTTACCTTCCCACCGGAGCAGTACCTATTTATCTACTTGCACTTTCGAACTGCTAGGTGGGCAGGAGCTGGGACTGAGCAACGGGAGCTCACCCCATCGCGGGGATTCGAACCGCCGACCTTCTGATCGGCAAGCCCTAGGCTCTGTGGTTTAACCCACAGCGCCACCCGCGTCCTACACATCCTTTAATTATACTCATTTGGCACAGTTGTTCCAAGTTTCTCATAGGCATGCTTACAAAGTGCTCCCCAGCTAAATTTCTACCCAGATTTGGGAGTTCTGAATTGTGAAAACAAATTTTCACTGTAAGTAATTTTTCAAACAATAAGGAAGTATTTGCATCAAGCTGAGCCCTGAGATCACACAGAAAGCTAGAGAAAAGCAAACCATTAAAATGGCAGGAAGAAATATCTGTGAAAACAGGGTGGACGGGCTGTATATCTGTTTCTTTCAAAATATTATTCTACTGTCTGCTAGAGCACTCATTTGCTGACTTAGAAAGACAATAATAAAAATAATATTACAGGAACAACATTTGATTCTCCCAAGCAGGCAGTGCCTTTCAAATTGCTATTTATTATTGATCAACTGATTGGGCTGCCATTCCAGCATGGAATAATGTAGCAAAATAAAAATAAAATAATTCAAAGGAAGAAATATTCAGAAAACCAAGTGTAAGACCCATCAGCAAAACCTCCTATCAATGTTTTAAAATGTGCCATATGTGCCATTCTGGGTTTTTCTCAGAAGATAAATGGAGTAAAATTCAGGGCATAATGAAACTGCGGGGGAAAAACAACAGTGCAGAACTAAGGGGGGTCCCCCCCCCCCCGCTTTATGACTGGTGGGCGGGTGGCTTGCTTTAAGAATGCAATATTAGGATAGATGCAGCTATATGTGTTTTTATGCTATGCTCAGTGATACTGTCAGTGCTGTGGGTGCTGCATTATTGAGAAACAAGATTTATTCCTCATAAACTAGTTATGAAACCACATCTTTTAACAAAAATAAAAGAATACCTCCACACTTTTAGCACATAATCATCTTTAATTATTATTTTTTAAAAAAAAAAGCAGGAATAGTATAACACAAAACAGGTGGACATGTAGTCTGGAAATAAGGAAGGCGGTTAAGGTGCTTTTCTTCTTGATATTCTACAACTAAATATTCTAATAGTACAGGAGAAAGCAAAAGCACAATGACTGCAAGCTTTCCAAGAGTTATGTGCTCTGATTCCAGATACACTTCACAAGATTTATTTTCCTGGATGAATTGTGCGTAAATACACCTCCTTTTCATCAGCAAGTGGTCACAGCTGTACCCATGATTGATGCAAATCTAAGAGATCAAGAATTCAGCCTGGAAGCCTGACCACACAGCTGCTAACATCGCAAGAACTGGCATCCAAACCACTCTCTTATAGGCATAGGACATACCTGGATCCTGTCAACAAGCCTTACCATACACTGAGAACACGTAAGCTAGCAAACCAACTAAGGAAAAATGGGTCACCTGATATTAGAGTAATGCCATGCTTTCTGTCAAAATGGCCTACCAAGAGTGATGTAGACAATATTGAGCTTAGTATAAGGTAGCTTCCTATGCTCCTATATTTAGTAAACTGCAAAAAATAATAATCTTGGTTCACAATTAGTGAAGGGAGAGCTTAACCAAGGCCAAGGGTTCAGATTATATGCTAAATCAAACCTTATCTTAGCACAGTGTACCACAAGCACAAAAAAGGTAATCTCATAGTTGGTGAAATCTTCAGGGCAGTGATAAAGGTAAAGGTAAAGGGACCCCTGACCATTAGGTCCAGTCGTGACCGGCTCTGGGGTTGTGGTGCTCATCTTGCTTTACTGGCTGAGGGAGCCGGCATACAGCTTCCAGGTCATGTGGCCAGCATGACTAAGCTGCTTCTGGCGAACCAGAGCAGTGCACGGAAACACCGTTTACCTTCCTGCTGGAGCGGTACCTATTTATCTACTTGCACTTTGATGTGCTTTTGAACTGCTAGGTTGGCAGGAGCAGGGACCGAGCAATGGGAGCTCACCCCATCGTGGGGATTTGAACCGCCAACCTTCTGATCAGCAAGTCCTAGGCTCTGTGGTTTAACCCACAGCGCCACCCACGTCCCTTTTTCAGGGCAGTGATAATGAGTGACAAAAGAAGAGGTTACAATGCTTACATCTTCTGCCCACTTTGCATTGCACATATATTCAACCCCACTCAATCTTGCCTCCAAGAAGATTCTGGCGGAATTTCAGCAAACAGCCCAAAGCAGCGTCATGAAAGAAAAACTATATGGTTGCTGGTGGGATGAGCACAAACAAAGCATTGAAAACAAGCTAGCACTGCAGAGGACAGCAGACAGAATAAGGGACCTATGCTTTGTAATGCCTATTGATTGCTGGAAGGTCTGCTTAAGACCGCATTTCATTTTAATCTTGAATAATGCAGTTGGCGCACAACCAAGTTTCTCTCCATAACCCTAACCAGGAACTTAGGGAAACTGAGTTCCCTTACTTTTCTTAAATTAAATAATTAAATTTTTTGTCAGTGGGGGCCATGGAACAGATATGCACCCAAACGCCTGATTCAGAAACCCACCTATATCTGTAATCAATAAAGCTGCAGCCATTTCTAATCCAGATAATTGTCTGCTTGGGTTTATTAATCACATTTTACACTTAGCCACTGCCCGGGGGGGGGGGTGGCAGCACTGTAACTGGGCGGGCAATAAACAAACAAACTTCATGGTGAGTTCCCCCACCTTTTTTCCGGGGGGGGGGAGCGTTGGACAGAACCTAAAATTGAAACTCAATGCATCACTCTCAAGCAATTCCTTGAAAGGTAATAAAACTTAATTTGCAATTTGCCAAAGACACAGTCACTAAATGAACTTTTTGCTGAACACACAGCTGCATATTTGTTGACCCTCAAAGCCACATAGATCAAGACACTAAGTGATCTGAAACAGCAGAGAATGCCTTTCTGCATTCAAGGAGAAACAGTTTATTTACTGTATACATATACTCTAGTGCCAAATTCAGCAATTGTTCCATCTTGTGATGACATTAGCTTCCAGCTACTCTATCAGGCTGAGCTAATGTTTAAACTAAGCAGCCGCAGCCTTTATATGTGTGTGCACAGTGTAGCTGTCAAACATTACCCACCACTAAATTATGCTTCACTCTTCACCTGCAGAAACCAGAAGTAGTAGATACCTTATGAGAGGGAAGCACTGGTGATACAGCTAATGATTACTCATGCCCAGCTGATTTATGGATGTAATAAAGTTAAACGATACAGTGAAAACCTCATATTCATTCACTATCACAGCCAACACCTGCTTACATGGGACTGTGTATGCCAGTCCACAGCTATACAAGCTGTCACTATAGGGCAAGAGCAGCATCTGTCACAGGTCATTTTTTTCACAATGGCTTTATCCCTTATATGGAATGTGCCATGCATTTTAGGAGGCTAAATGCCATTTGGAAATTGGAGTTTGGGGGGCTTGTTCTTCACACTCTGTCTGGCTTCCCCAGGCTATTATCTACCAACCTAGAAAGCACAAAGTTGCATAGGTAGCTGCCATAGATGCACGATGCTCCCAATATTGGTCAGTTTTCATCATGCATTATTTTGACTTCATATTTATTTCAATGCTAAGTGCTGGGCATTAGGCTGCTTTAGTTGTGCTGGCATCTCAACATACAAATGAGCAACTATTCCCTCTGGGGAAGCTCCAATTTTAACACTGTCAGTAGCCACTCCCCTCTGAAGATGACCACATTCTGAACATTCAAAAGTGTGAAGCCATCCCACAGAAAGTGCCATGAGAAGTGAAAGACACAGCGAAACTATGGCATTACTATCCTATGATGACAGTACAGGACAATACAGATTGTTATCATTATATTTTCTACAACATCTGCTCTGTCATGGACTGGATGGACATATACGCACCAGCTGGGGAACCGCCAAGGGACGAAGTTCAGAGTCTGGGGATTGGTAGTGGGATGACAAAGAGCGGTCAGAGGAGGAGAAGGGAGAAACCTGGGAGGAGGATGTATCAGAACCTGAAGAGATAACAGAATTTAGTGAGCAGGAAGAGAAGTCCAAAATCAGAGGCAGAACCAGGAGAGGAGGCCAAGAGGCAGAGATGAGTCTGGTTGGTGAAGCCAGAGTGTCTCCCCTCCTGCTGTGACAAGTTCCCCTGCCCCCTGGTCTCCCAGGACCAGAAGAGGTATGAAGAGGAAGGAGCAAAGACAGGCATGTTGACGGAGTCTCAGATTGCTTGGAGGAGGAGAATTAGGCAGCTGCAAGGAAGGCATGGACCTTCACCCTCCACAACTACCTCACAGGGTAAGGTTACCAGTTTTCAATGAATCCAGGGAGACTTTTCAACTTCCTACTAAATAGATGGATTTTGTCAGGGGGCTGATTGGTAAATCCGGGGACTGTCCCCGGGAAATGGGGATGTCTGGTAACCTTATCATAGGACCAAGAGCTATGAGTTGTTGTGCTCATTAAGCCAGGCACTCCTGAGCAGATCCTGTTTCTTCTGATGAAGAGTTAACTTCACTTATTCCATGTGATGCCTGCTCCTGACGTGCTCTTAGGCTACACATCAGTTCTTCTCAGGAACATACACACACAGCAAACAAACAATTCATTCTTAAAGGAAGAAGGTGATACACGCACATATACAGCAAGCAAGAACTCAAGAGTGTAATGGACACACAAAATGTGGCTGAACTAAATTGCTATATAAAATGACAACTGACTCCAGCTTCCTACAAGAGATCCAGTTCCACAAAACTACTGTGCCCCAAGGAGTAGCCTCTCACACAGAAGACAGGCAGAGTGGGAAAGACCTAGTGTGGGTTCATTCATAACATTTCAATCCCGGTTGTCAATCCAGAAGGATCACCAGTGCTCACATATACATATAACATTGGGTCTGCTTCTACCCATTCCAATGGCATGTCCTCCTTTCCCTACAGACTCTGTTCTGTAGCTCAAGGGTAGAAAGAGAAAGAGAAGAGCCAGGGACATGAACTGTGGCTCAGATGAGCTGCTGAGCAGAGGCAGTGACTCTTCAGCTGCCTGTATGCTCCATTGCTTGGCACTTCATATTCCCTTTCCCCAAGGACTGTATGGCTTTTTACTGCGCTATTAGCCAAACCACAGCTGCTTCCACTAGTCCTGTCAAGCTGGTGTACTTATGAAATTGACTACGGCAGTCAACAGAAACATGTAGTCAACTGGATTTTGCTCCCAATGGCACTTTTCTTCTTTTTTGCATGGATAAAGGTAAAGTGACCCCTGACCATTAGGTCCAGTCGTGACCGACTCTGGGATTGCAGCGCTCATCTCGCTTTATTGGCCGAGGGAGCCGGCATACAGCTTCCGGGTCATGTGGCCAGCATGACTAAGCCACTGCTGGTGAACCAGAGCAGCGCACGGAAACACTGTTTACCTTCCCGCCGGAGCAGCACCTATTTATCTACTTGCACTTTTGACAGGCTTTCGAACTGCTAGGTTGGCAGGAGCAGGGACCGAGCAACGGGAGCTCACTCCATCATGGGGATTTCAACCACCAACCTTCTGATCGGCAAGTCCTAGACTCTGTGGTTTAACCCACAGCGCCACCCGCGTCCCTTTTTTGCATGGATACTTAAGCCTATACATATATATCCTTTCATGTACAACATAACAATGTATCCTAGAACATGTCCATGCCGGTTACCAACACATCTCCGTACCCCACCCCACCCCACACATTGTCCATGATGTTGTTCATCATTGGCACGAGTCAACAAATGTTGCAGCTGTCACACCCAAATTTGCCCGGGCCTACTGCAGCAGTCCTGCTAAGCCTTTGGGCTGGGGCTGGGGGGCTTGTTTTTTCTAGAATGCAGATTAGAACTGCTGTGGAAGTCAGTGCTCTTACCACGAGCAGCAATTCCCCCATAAGTACCAATTCCATGTTTCTAAAAATGTATTTGTTTGCACGCCACCTTGGCATACCTGGGCAAAATATTACGTAGCTAAGCAGACTTGAAAGGCAGCTCTCCGTATCTCATACCCATAGTTCTGTTTGAATCTAATCTGCTTTGCCTAGCTTTATACAAATACTGTGAAATGAAAGGCAGCCTGAGAGTGATACAAGTATCTGGAGTTCCAAGATTTTCTGATGCCTGAATAGTCAGCAGACCTTTTGGGTACTGGGTACCTAGAGCAAACAGGGGGCGGTTGTTGCCTTCATGTCTTGCTTGTGAGCTGCCGAGAGCATCCCACAGCCAACTGCTAGAGACAGAAAGCTGGACTAGAAAGGTGTTGATCTGCTCCAGTAAGACCATTCTTATACATTCCACCTTTTCCTTTTGATAGGTGTTTCCAGCTAAGTCCTGAACATGTGAGTTCTCCAAGTATGCTTTGCTGAACTCTGAGAACATTAAGATACCAATTTGAAGCCACCCTCTGGCATTCAGTCAAGTATTCCGTTCCATGCATGCGTGCAAACCTATTCAGTTTGCCTCTCCATTGTGTTTGCTGCCTTCAAGTAATCTGAGGAATGCAATAGCTGTTTTTAAAGCTGAACAACACTTCCTTACCTAGGGACTAACTGGTTTTTATTAGTATTTGAATACTATCCCCAGTAAGACCATGCTAACCCCAAATTTCTTTTCATAAAAAAAGCTCTCTGATTGTACACCTTGCATTCTGTTTTGTTACAAAGGAGGACCCACCTGGTAAAAGTTCCATTTTCTGTAAATTTTTTTCTTTCGTATTCTTAATAGTAGCACACAACCCATTACACAGAATTTAGTCTTGCCTCACATGGAAAATCATGGCAATTATTATTATTTTCTTACAAAGCAAGAAATTACAAGGTTATTTGCGTTTTCTATTAAAGCTGTTCCTTAAAAGCACTGAGTTTAGTCAAGGCTTTGTGGAACAACTCATATGCTTCGATTGAACTCATTGTTATTTTTAAAAAAATAAGTGCTTGTAGTAGAATAGAACTCCACACTTATCTACATTTCGTTATTTGCTTCTGCATTCTAATGGAAAGCCTTTCTTGTATCAACTTGTGCAAGTGCAATTTTCTTGTAACTGCTAATTTCATTCTCTAAAAACTTCCCCATCATCATGACCCAATGTATTTAGCACACCACGCAGTCAAGCTACACTGGGCTTCATTCTTTTGCCCTAACATTTAATTACACAAGTCCAAATGCACAGAGCTTTCTCTCTCTGCTGCAATCTGAACTTTGTTGAGGGAGTTTCCTTCCTTACCACATGCCACTATTCTAGTCACTTGCAAACCTAACCTAACACTTGTCATCAAAAGCCACCGGTCCAAAATATAGCTTGCTGAAACGGACCAAGCCCTCATACAAATGCAACGTTGAGCGAGGGCACAATACCACAATTGTTACTTATGAACAAAGTACTTATGCTAACATACTACTTAACTGAAAGCTTGCAAGTTATGTCATAAAATTATTCAGATATTTTAATGATCCACATCCACGGTCCTAGGCAATTCTCTGCCATCATTCTACTTGACATGGCTTAATGCCAGCTAGGTTTCTGAGCAGCTAAGCACCATTTTTTCTGTCACTCTGAGACAAATACAAGGGGTTTCTCTACATCAGGCATAGGCAAACTCCAGCCCTCCAGATGGTTGGGACTACAATTCCCACCACCCCTGACCACTGGTCCATAGTCCCAAACATCAGGAGGGCCGAAGTTTGCATATGCCTGGTCTACATGCTGCCCTTATAATGTGAACACCAGAAAGGTGTCCACACACACTTCTGTTCATAGCGCTTGGAAATACACCATTTACAATCAAGCAAGTTGAAGAGTTTAACAGTTTTCTCTTCAAATTTAGCTTGTCGTTACCAGCAGCAACATGCTTTAATATGGGCGAAGTCAAACCAACATGGTTTATAATAATAATAATTTATTATTTATACCCAGCCCATCTGGCTGGGTCTCCCCAGCCACTCTTGGTTTAGTACACAAGATACAGGTATAGTGAGTCACTTCCATTAATTCATCACAGGGATATGCAGAGTCTCTCACAAACGGATTATTTAATCAACAAATCCAACAAGACCTTTAAAACTTTGGATCACATAACATGTCACAGGCACAGTGGGTAAACATCTGTTTACTACATTGATATCTATAGCATGCAAGAGTCATTACTCACTCCCTTCCTTAGTAATTCAAGAGATGGCTAGAGGCATAGGCATGCCTTGGTGTCTCCTAAGTTAAATTCACCTCAGTTCATCAGGGGAGGAGTACATTTTGCTTCTGCCAAGACAGGCAGAGAGTGAAACCACAGGAAACTATTGAGCTGTGAACTGTTTGACAAGACAGGACGTATAGCATCTGTTATTGACCTCTACTGTCACCTCCTTGTGCATGTGTGAAGTGGAGTCAACTGCTACACAAAGGGTAAAGTTGGGTCTAGTATGTATCTTTGCTTAGCACACATCTGGCTGGTGTACAACTTTCCTACAGCCTCTGAGGAGGTCAGCGGTTGGGGGCATGGGGAAATCCCACTTATTTTAGGATCAGCTCTAAGCAGGGGAGAAAGAAGATTCTTTACTCAAGCAAAGGGTCAAGTAGAAGTTGTCATGGATCTAGAGGCTGGCACTCCAAGATTTGGCTGGAGAAAAGGAAGTCCCTCCTCTCTTGCCATTTCTTCACTAAATATTTGCCTCTTTTGAATTCCCTGTTCTGGTTCCAAAACTGACTCGGCTCTCTGTTCCCTGTGCAACAGCTACATTCTTGCCTCTGTTCCCTTTCTGTTAAGCACTCCTGTTTGCTTCGCCCACTTTCACATCATCCTAGAAACTGCACTGTTTGACAATGCTTTTATTGGTAAGATCATAAAGGCTGGTGGCGCTTACTTCCTTAACAGATGTAACAAGCCTGCCTGAGGTCATGCCAGACTGCCAGCATGATTTTGTGGAGGACCTGCTCCGTAACTTCCCATGTTGAAACAGGCTATGATTGTTGTTGTTTAGTCGTGTCCAACTCTTTGTGACCCCATGGACCAGAGCACTCCAGGCACTCCTGTCTTCCACTGCCTCCCGCAGTTTGGTCAAACTCATGCTGGTAGCTTGACAACACTGTCCAACCATCTCGTCCTCTGCCGTCCCCTTCTCCTTGTCCCCTCAATCTTTCCCAACATCAGGGTCTTTTCCAGGGAGTCTTCTCTTCTCATGAGGTGGCCAAAGTATTGGAGCCTCAGCTTCACGATCTGTCCTTCCAGTGAGCACTCAGGGCTGGTTTCCTTAAGAATGAATAGGTTTGATCTTCTTGCAGTCCATTGGACTCTCAAGAGTCTCCTCCAGCACCATAATTCAAAAGCATCAATTATTTGGCGATCAGCCTTCTTTATGGTCCAGCTCTCATTTCCATACATCACTACTGGGAAAACCATGGCTTTAACAGGCTATGATTGCCTACAACTTAATCCACTAGAAACATTGACTGCAGCTCTGGGGAAATTGGAAGCTGGAAGAGAGATCTGTTACTCATCACCTGTGATGCCATAAGTACTGTCCATTTAGTGCTCGAGAAACTATGTACACAATGTCTATCACCACACTGCAGAGACATCCCTCCCAAGAACAGTTTAAAGTGATACAGAAACCCACATAAAAATGCTATACCAGAGTCAAAGACAGGACAAAAGGAAAAGATTTGCTGTATTGTAGATGTCATGGGCAGTTTGCAGTACTACCTCCAGGTCTCTGACAAGTCAGCTATTTGCCAAATGCCATTGACTGGTTGGACGCAGAGGAATGGTGGGAGGGACCAGTTGGGGGAACCCCCAGGGGAAGAAAGCTCTGGGATTGGTGGTGGGACAACAATGAGTGGTCACAGGGAGAAGGAGAAGGAGAAGGAGAAGAGGAGGAGGAGGAGGAGGAGGAGGAACAACAACAACAACAAGAGTTTGGATTTGATATCCCACTTTATCACTAACCTAAGGAGTCTCAAAGCGGCTAACAATCTCCTTTCCCTTCCTTCCCCACAACAAACACTCTGTGAGGTGAGTGAGGCTGAGAGACTTCAGAGAGAAGTGTGACTAGCCCAGGGTCAGCCAGCAACTGCATGTGGAGGAGCTGGGACGCGAACCTGGTTCACCAGATTACAAGTCTTAATCACTACACCACACTGGCTCCCAGTGTGAAAGAAGATCATGTTGGAAGCTGAATAGACAACAAAGCTTAGTGATCTGGGAGATTCTGTGGCAGAGAGAAGACCAGAAAAAAAGGCAGAAGCTGGAGCAGGGAAGGAAGGAAGCCAGGAGGCAGAGATGAGTCAGGCTGGTGAAGAGTCATGAGTGTCTCCCCCTCCTGCTGCAATAAGCTCCTCTCCCCCCCCCCCCGGGTCTCCCAGAACCAGAAGAGGCATGA
This sequence comes from Podarcis tiliguerta, assembly GCF_965153285.1. Lineage (NCBI taxonomy): Eukaryota > Metazoa > Chordata > Lepidosauria > Squamata > Lacertidae > Podarcis > Podarcis tiliguerta. The sequence continues at coordinate 106,298,752 of NC_139536.1, forward strand.
AAAGGGTGGAGGAGAGGTTGGCTTTATGCAGGTGCAATCTCCAATTGCTTGGGGAAATCCCTAGAGAGGAGACAACTTGACGGCTGGGGGGAGGCATGGACTTTCAGTCTTGGCAACTGACCCATGGAGCTGATGGACTCATTAGACCTGACACTCTGCGAAGTCTGTGCAGATCATGTTCTTGCTAATAAAGAGTTGCCTTCAACTTGATTGTGCGATTTACCACCAGCTCACTCCTAACACCAAAGAATGGTGAACAGCTATTTCAACCAATGTCAGCTCTGACAACTGGATGGGAAACAATGCTGCCACAGTTCCATGTATTAATTTAGGCTGGTGAAAGAGGAGTTGTTAGTATGTGAGATGAGAAGTCTCTGGTTTGAGTTCCACCTTGGACATGAACTAAAGCAGTTCCCTTTGGCGGACCTCTCTCAGCCTTACTGTATTACAGTGGTACCTCGGGTTACATACGCTTCAGGTTACAGACTCTGCTAACCCAGAAATATTGCTTCAGGTTAAGAACTTTGCTTCAGGATGAGAACGGAAATCATGCTCCAGTGGCACAGCAGCAGCGGGAGGCCCCATTAGCTAAAGTGGTGCTTCAGGTTAAGAACAGTTTCAGGTTAAGAACGGACCTCTGGAACGAATGAAGTACTTAACCCGAGGTACCACTGTATTTGCAATATGAAGATAATGCTAGACGACCTTACAGGGTGAGCTGAAGGATTTCAGAAATACTGGTTGTGATGCACAATCAATCAATCAATCAATCAATTTCCTTTATTCGACCGATAGTCAGAAATAAAAACATTACACAATAATTATAAACTATAACATCATAGGGGTACATAAATAAGGTAGGGCCACAGTACTAGAACTCTCACAGGTAACCCACATCAAAGCATTCAATTATACGCTTCCGACGCTTGAGTGCCAGGAAAAGGAATTTAGCCACTGACAAAGTTGTTTTCCCAGAAGACTTGTTTAGCAGATACGCTGTCTGCTTTCCTCTTTGTCGGGAACTGCGCTGGGGTAAGTATGGAGTTATAAGATACTGTCTTAAATCATTGTAGAAGGGACAGCTCAGTAAAATGTGCTCTGTGGATTCTACCTCACCCAGTGCACAGTGGCATAATCTCTGGTCATATGGGACTCCTCCATATCTTCCCTTCAGGACCGCCGAGTCAAGAACATTCAGCCTAGCCGCAGTAAATAGTCTGCGGTATTCCACGTAGGGGATATCCTCCAGGTAGCGAGCTGGGGCAGCCCGATACAACTGCTCCCCCAGAAACAACCCAGATGCACAATCAACATTATCAAGGATATGCTACACTTAAAAGGATATAGGTCTGGATGCTTGTACCAGACTTCCTGTTTTTGTTTTTATGTTTTTGTTCTCTTTTGTTTTTGTTTCTGTTTTCTACGATTTACAACAGTTTATGTGCAGAGAGAAGGAAAAGCTTTACTTGACTGGTGATCATGGCCAGTGGCAGAGCATATGCCCGCGCTGCCCAGGGCGGGCACGTTCCCGAGGGGCACCAGTGTGTGCTCCTGAGGGGCGCGGAGGGTGCCTCCCAGGCACGGGATAGCCACATACACACCCACCGATCCTGTTTCTTTCCTCTCCCCTTCCCACTTGCTTGCCTCCTTCCCGTCCTCTACCTTGCCTGCCTGTCTCCTCCAGCCGGAAGCACGGGGCAATGGCGCACCGCCCGCCCATGACTCCCGCGCCTACCGCCAGCTGTCAAGGGAAGGGAGAAGTTGCTGCACAGCACTCCCGGCTGGAGGAGGCTGGATTGTGGCCTGAATTTAAGGCACAACATTCCTTTTGGGTTCTATGAACAATCAGCAGAATTTTGCTGTGTTATAGGCTGCATTGTGATGGTGTATCATCCAGGTTTTCCATCAGTAAGTTGCTTAGTGGGAAGCCTACAGCTGCTTATTGTGAACACAGGCTTATTACGGCACATTTTTAGAACCTGAGTCATATGGATGTTCCTGGGTGACTGGTTATAAATAAAATGTAACCTATACTGTCAAGTCCCTGTAGTCACTACTGGGTCATGACAGTTTTTGCATGAGCAAAGAGCCATAAGCAGACTCTGATTCTAGATATTAATTACTGAAATGCATTATCCTGCTTTTAAGCTAACAGATACAGAATTATGAACCCAAAATGCAGATGGGCTCAGGACAAGCATTTTGTGCACTGTATAAATTCCTTCCATTGTAGATTCCGAAAATCACCCCCAGTCCAAAACACACTCTTCTTCAGAAACCCACAGATCTCATCCTGTACACCTTAAAGCAATGGTGGGGAACCTGTGGCCTTACATTAGATGCTAGACTATAACTCCCATCATTCCTGATCACTGGTCATGCTGGCTTGGGCTAACGGGAATTGCATCCCAAAACATCTGGAGGATATCAAGCTTGGAAAGGCGATTCCATATGATCCCACTAAGATACACTATTACATGACTTGTACTAAAAGGGTATCTTCCATGGATTCACTGAGCTGTAGGAAAAACTTGCTTGGCCAAAGATCAGAGTGGTTTGTTCAAGTTCTAGCTCATCCGCTTCATACTATGGAATGCAGACCTCTGCACAAGCCATGCCTCAGGGGCAGGGAGGTAATGGATATCAAAGTTTGATTTAAAGACCAGCATCAAAACCTGCTTCTTCAGGAAGTACGCATGAACGTTCCTTGACAACTTTCAGAAAAAATATGTGCCAGTTCAGTTCTCCATGCTACTCCCATCTCAGAAAATTATTAGACAGATTAGACAGCACCAAGAATTACAAGGACACTGGCATGCTGTTCTAAATATTAAATATGGCTGCTGTAGCATATGAGCAATTATTTTACTATCCATTTAAACCTGCCCGTTCATTTCTTTTGTTAGAAATTATTACAAGCTTCTATGCAGACATTAAAATGTAACATGTAAGCCTTGTGTGGTGTTTTGCGTATGCGATAGTGACGCGCATGTTGCTGCTCTTCGATACTGCCACTCAAGATGGGCAAACTGGTCTATTCCCAGCCCATGTCAATTTCACAAGCATTAACTCATAAATATGTTCCTTTTCATTTGCTACATCAATGTGCTTTCTTTATTTAATCCACACACTTATTTGCATTTAAATACCAATCTAAATATTCATTTCTGAAGCTATTTTTTTATTTAAAAAAACACCATTTTGATATGTTTTGCAAAGGCAAGATCCATGTCAGAATATGTGGGAACTGAAAAGCCCACTGAATAACTTAATTTCCAATCCACACATTAGTTCAAGAGCTGCTGATCAGACTCATAGCTCCATAAATGGCTTTATCTGTAAGCAAAATCTGAAATTCAAAGAAAATAGTTATGCAGGCAATACACAATTTCCACTGTCTGCCCTGTATTTTTGCTTGATCTTTCCTTTTCTCATTATTCCAGCACACTGTGAGTTCTTTCTGGTCATTTCAAGAGCCCTTGGTCCCAAATGAGACAAAACTGTGTAAGAAATAGCCCAAAGCACTTAAACCACAGGGATGGAGGGAAATCAACCCTCAGAAAACCTACTCCAGGATTTTAACATCATCAACAATAACAAGTGCAAGAAATATTGCACAGAACTTTTAGCCCAAGGTCAATCAGGCTGCTGACTACATAAATCCACAGAGGAAAAAACTAATTCTTACTGTGGAATACAAATCACTTTTCTGAGCACGTTTTTCAGCTCACCCAGTAGCCCATCAGAAGGAAAGGCCATTTTAAAGATTTCCTTTAATATCAGAGTGCAGCAACAACTAAAACGAGAATCTGCTTAGCAAAATAGCATCTGCCTTTTTATTCGGAGCCTATTAAAACGTGCATTTGTTTATTAATATAGCACCCCTCCTTATATCACCTTTAATTCACCAAGCCAACCTGTCAGGAGCAAGCTCTCTTACCTGTGATGGAACAAATGCCCACGAACATATTCTCCACTGACAATGAGCCTGAGCTAAAAGAGGCTAGGAGGTAACATGTGTGTGGCAGTTGATGCGCCCAGCTTCCTGGTACGCCCCTCACATGGGCACAGTGAGGCTTAGTGAAGCTGGAAATCAGACTCCATATTCTTTGGACCATCATCAAGTTAAAAAAGCAGCTAGGTAAAGGTAAAGGGACCCCTGACCATTAGGTTCAGTCGTGACCGACTCTGGGGTTGCGGCGCTCATCTAGCTTTATTGGCTGAGGGAGCCGGCGTACAGCTTCCGGGTCATGTGGCCAGCATGACTAAGCCACTTCTGGCGAACCAGAGCAGCGCAAGGAAACGCCGTTTAGCTTCCCACCGGAGTGGTACCTTTTTATCTACTTGCACTTTGACATGCTTTCACACTGCTGGGTTGGCAGGAGCAGGGACCGAGCAACTGGAGCTCACCCCATCGCGGGGATTCGAACCGCCGACCTTGTGATCGGCAAGCCCTAGAGTCTGTGGTTTAACCCACAGCGCCACCAGCGTCCCCTAAGAAAGCAGCTACGTGCGTATTATTGTTTATTCTTTGATAATCAAACTATCCTGTTGATAAGCATCTTATTTATTTATTGCATTTACTGTGTATCCACCTTGCGAGGTAGGTGAGGCTGAGAGGCAGTGACAGGCCCAAGGTCACCAAGTGAGCTCCATGGCTGAATGGGGATCTGAACCCTGGTCTCCCCGGTCCTAATCTGACACTCTAACCACTGTTCCACACTACCTTTTCTCTTTTTTTACCAAATCTTTTTATTGGTTTTCACATTTATCACATAAAAAAAGAAAAAAGAAAAACATTACAATACACAAAATACAAAAACACACACACATAAGAACAAATTTTTACTTCCAAATCCTAATTTCATTACATTAATAACTGACTTCCGTGAATCCCCTCTAACTGAATTTTATTATATCACCTATTTAGCAGTTCTCCAAATTCATTTTTCTAATAATATTAACTTCTTTCATTTACTAACTTCTTCTCCTTTATTACTATTCTAATCCTTAATATTTATTAATAACATATTCATATTCCGCCCCTAAGCCTAATTGTTACTTCCAAGAAATTTCTCTTTATTCCACACTAGCTTTTCTTAATGCCATCTTCCTAAGACTGTGGATGCTATAGATCCATTTGCCTAAGTATTACATGACCCTTGTTTGCCTAAAGCGTTTACCTTTGCTTATCAAGGTTTGGGGCCAATGACCAGTTCTTCTGATATTTCTATTTTCACTTTAGGTGTAGTGAATTCTGTACTGACATTCAGGGAGGAGGGTTTCACTCTTTTGCCCTGCACCATTTTCCTGATAAGGCACTCCTGGAAGCTACTAGTAGTCACAGAGCAGAGAGGGGATTGATAACAGGAACTTCAAATACTAATTCAGAAGAGACAAAACTTAACTGGAGGTAGGGGGGAGAATTCACATACGTGGTGCCCCTTCTCCAAATCAGAGCCCTTCCCTATTATTGCCTCTGCGTAAAAGAAACATAGGAAAAGCCATTTGCAGATTTGCATTCTTTCATACTTTGTAGTTCTCCCCATCTTCGTGTATTTTAGTTCTTATTTTGAACAAGAAGGCAATTATGAGGTAGGATCATTAACTGCAATAAGAAATCCATCGCTTTCAGACATGAAGGTGCATATTGTTGCATGCTAAGATCTTCCGATTCTCCACACATGCTATATACTAGCACTGGAAACTCAGAAATGATAGCCATTGGGTCTTTGGCAACACTTGTCAAGTTTGTACCCTCGTCTTCAGTTTGCAAGGTTTTGTCATTCTTTTGTCACACTTACTTAGCTTTAGGGAGACACCAAACTGAAGGCTTAAAAGTTAAGTCTGCATCTCCAGAACATTTCATCCCCTTTTGATAAAACCTCAGCCTTTGTTTGCCCAGCTGTGAAATTGTTTTATTTTAGGCAAGGGGAGAAAACAGATAATGTTCCTTAACTCAGATTTGCCTACCCCTCCTCCAGGTACATACTGCTAGCTTAGAACCGACTATGGATGAATATTTTTGGCAAGCTGCCTACATCTTCTATCCACTCCTCTGCAGTAAGCAACATTATAAGCAAACTCTGGCATTAGCACAAGTTCTTCCTACAAGTTTTTTTGCAACTAATCTTTCAATAGCTGTCAGCATTGATCGTAAACAAACACTCAAGTTTCTAAGCAAAGCTTTCAGGCAGCTGATCTATTTTTGTTTTTCTAAACAAAGCCTTTCAGAATACATTTCGGCAAATGTTTCTAAAACCATCATTATCAGCTGAAGAGAAATATCCTTCCTTGACCCTTATAGATTGGGTTTTAATCACACAGTGATAGTCCAATTCAAATTATCTTGAACGAATGCTCTTTTAAAAAGCTATAGGTATTTAAGCATTTGTCAGGAATGTAGCAATAATACTATAAATATATATCCCCCTAGAGCATGGGTGGGCAAACTAAGGCCCCGGGGCCAGATCCAGCCCAATCGCCATTCTAAATCTGGCCCGCAGACGATCCGGGAATCAGTGTGCTTTTACATGAGTAGAATGTGTGCTTTTATTTAAAATGCATCTCTGGGTTATTTGAGGGGCATAGGAATTTGTTCATATTTTTTTTTCAAAATATAGTCCGGCCCCCCACAAGGTCTGAGGGGCAGTGGATCTGCCCCCTGCTGATAAAATTTGCTGACCGCTGTCCTAGAGCATAGTTTCAATATACGTACTAGTGGTTGTTGTTTTTTACAGGAACAAGGAAACACAAAATGAATGTCCTAGTACCAGGCTATATAAATAGTTGAAGACTTTCATATAAATGTTCATCATCAACGCTCTTCCTTTCTCACTGCTTGCAATCTTCAAAAGTCAATAAGACTTTTTTCCCAGGTTCCTATCAAGTAGAACTGATAAGCATTTAGAAAACATGGCCACACTCTGCGGAAATGGTCCAGATTTCTCACTGGGGATGGGTGAATTTCAGTTTCACTTTCTCTCAGTTTCTTATTTTTCCAAATTTAAACACAGTCCCCCACATTTCCACATCAGCTTGTGAATTTGTTAAAAAGAAAGTCGTCATGAAAATTTATCAATGCTGTAGTGCAAAATTCACAAATACACTGTTCTGCAATGCAATTTTCCCAAATAGGATGCATTGTAGTATGTTTCTTTCACTAGGGCATGTGTTCTTATGTACACTTTACCTTAGTATTTGCATTTTTGTACACATTACTTGGCTGGAGAACTGCATTGCAATATTCAGGGAAGGGTGACTTTTGAAGAATTGCTATGCTTTGGTTTGCAAAATTTGAGGAAGTGTGATTTAGGTAGTGAATTAAGTGTGAATCTTTAAATGTGGACTGGCTTAAATTCACACACACACACCCATCCCTAGTTCTCATCCTTTTAAAAAAAAAAAAGACATCAGGGTTACAAATGTCAGAAAAAGTATTTGGTCAGAAAAAGAAGCCACCACAAAGAGGGAGCTCAAGTACTTCAATGTATATCTACCTTATTTTGGTCTGTCCAATACAAGAAAAATCCATGTGGGTCTGTTCGGACAAAAACTGACGTCACACTGGTGGAATCCTGGCAAAGAAAGAAAGGACACAGTATTAACACATTGCAAAGCTCTTCTTGCATGCCTAAATATACCACCCTAGCTAGCAAAAGGAAGTATTCGTAAATTGCCATTCATTTATGTGCATGCCTTTCTCATTTATACAGGAGTTTGGGTAACTCATTAGACAAAGTTGGTGGAACAGAAAGGTGCCCTTAAAGTACTCAAGGAAAACAGCACACTTTACTGGCCTTGCCCTACGCAATGCTGAAGATAGCACTTGCCAGTATTTATTTTAAGTCTTACTATAGATACTCCCAGTGCCAACCAAAACACAGTTGCTTAATTCCACCGTTACCACCCCTTCAAAACGTGAGCAGGCCTTGCAACACAAACACGTTATTCTAACTCCTCTCAATTGCTGGACAAGATCAGAGGACAACTGCAAAGTAACCCAACACCTCAGAGGCTGAGCACATTGCAAAGCCAGGCATGTTAAGTTTGCTTCCCTCCAGGGGATGCCGTCTCAAATCTGTGATGTCCGACTTGCACCATCTATTTTAGAGTTTGTTTTCTGAGAATATTTCCACACAAGTAGGAGCCTCTCTGTCATTAACTCTCTGTCCCAGCCTCCCTTGAAGTATACAACATGTTACTTAAGTATTTTCAGATGTTTCCTTCATACACATTGCCATTCTACATTCTGCCCCTCCTGCTTTTCCTACAAATCCTGCTGCCAATTATATGCAAGAACCGTTTCACAACTGCTAGATTATAGAACCATGTTTCATGAGCTGGGATGAGCTGCTGGATTTTAGAACCATGTTAACTGAGCAGGGAAAGGCAGGGGCTCGTCGTAATCCTCTGAAATCACATATTCTCAACAAGGATCTAGAAACCCCAACAAAGAATCCCAAAATGCAGGCAGTTATATTAGTCCATTGTGATATGCACACACGAATGCACTGAGCAAAGGAAGCAGGACTTAGCTTACTAATTAAATGTATTAGCACAACTCCCAGAAAACCTGTGCATATTGTTTCAGCTGCAGTTTTAACTTGTAAAAAAAAAATATGCACTGAGCATTAATAAAAGATCTTCAGCCACCTGAAATGCAGCTGGTGGCTTTTAATTAGAAATGCAAACAAACCCTGCAAAGAAGTGTTATCACTTAAGAGAGTGTCAGCCTGAAGTAAGAAGCGCATCAAAGAAAAGGAGAGAAGTATCCAGCCCCTACTTTGTTATTCTCCTTGTTTCTCTGCCTTGCTCTATGCTAACAAGTCACCAAAACCAAACAAAAATCCTGAGAACCTCATCATCACTTCAGTTATGTACCAGAGCAAAGACGGTCCATCAGTTATCCTGGTGCTCTGGAAGATGATGACATTGTTCCTGCTCTGGGGATGAGGAGACAGGCACACACATCCTGGAATCCTCCTATTGTGTGTTTCCCTTCCACTACCATCCTAGGAGTGCCCAGGAGAGGCTCATAAAATTAAAAAGAGCTCCAAGTAACAAAAATTATAATTATTCTAATTAACCTCCCAGGTTGCTCACTTTTATTTTGGCTCACTTAACATTAAAAACAAATAGGAACCAATGTTTTCTGAGGCAATTAGTACAAACACAGTTTTGTATTTATTTGGCTTGTCCCAACTCACAGGTTCAGCTTCCAAATATGTGATTGGGGCCTACCAGTTGCGTGTTCAGACCCAGAAACCTCCCCCCTTTAAATAAATTCACACTTGACTCAAATTTTGGTTTTGGTTTTTGGCAGAATTTAGGCCACAACTTTATTGATTACAGAAAGTGAGTGGTTGCATAGGCTCTGGTTTTACTAGCTCCCTGCCACACAGGTAGCACTTACCCAGGGTTCCAGCATAGATCAGCCAAGGGTGAACACCTGGATAAGCGGAAAGCCAAGAATAGGCTAGCTCTGCCACCCAAATGTCCCCCTGGACTCAGGCACAAGCACAACCCCCTCTCAGGGGTTGACCAAACCACTGAGTCCCTGGATTCATTTAATGGAATACCCTTCACATATGGATGGTGAGAGCGTTTTCCCATCCCTATCACCCGAACCAGAGCCTATCCGCAACCTTACAAACTGTGACAATTTGCTATGTGGCAGGCGAAACCCAAATGGCAACAGCCGATCAGCCAAGTGGGGAAAATTCCTGCCGTGCCCCTGTCCCAAGATGGACGACATACGACGGCACAGCAAGGTCAAGCGCAAAGCCCTAAAAGTAGGGAGAGGTGGGCAGGTGTTCCAACGCACGAGCCAAAAGAGGAAGCTCTGGGTCATGTACATGGGTATAAATAGGTCCCTTGAACCATTTGAACTCCGTCCCATTGGCCAGATTGCACCAAGCTATGAGGGACCTACCAATCTGGTGTTGTGGCTGACCAATCGTACCCACCCACATCACAGAGTGTCGGTTTTCCAGGTCTCACCGCAATACGTGCCCTCTTTAAGGGAGGAGCCAATTTGTCTATAAAATCAAAATAAATGTGTACCAGCAGTGTGTACTGCAACAGAGCATTTTTGCGCATAGTTAGGTACAGAAGATTCAATGCTGGGGCAAATTAGTGCAACTGATGAAGAAAACACTGAATTCAGAAGACTAAATTTGTAAAAAGCCAATTCTTAAAAGCTCTCGGTCCCATGGAGGTAAGTTCTTTTTGCTTGCCATCTTTAAAGAAAGTTCCATTGCCCAATGAGCCTAAGAAGCACAGAAACATCCTCCATTACTCTCCAGCACATGTTGTCAGAAAACAAATAAACAGAAAGCAAGAATTCACCCACGGGCAAAAGAATCTCTTGGAGAACTTGAGTCCAACCCCTTTAATAGGAAAAGGCTGTCAAGAGTGGTTGAAAACTCACCACCCACCTCTTCATCAGTCAATATCCTAGTAGTAGAACAAACTACAGGAGGTGGAGGTTTGTGAAAAGCACATCAGGGGAAGCTCACTCTAAAATAAGATTTCAGTTCTTCATTGATTCAAATTTGTCACCCTGAGAATTGGGCTATTTGTTAGTCCAGGGAGGAAAGAATTTCTAATTTACACCTCACTGGCAAGTCTGATGAATCCTCATCCTCCCACCAGTATTTAAGAGCGATTGGGAAAAGGATAGAAATTGGGAAGATGAAAGTGCTCTATTCTAGGAACGAGACGTGGAAATACACAGAATAATTGAAAAGACTGCTTTGCTAGCTATCTCCCCAAATGGAGTCCTGCCCTTTTAAAATGGAAATGGCAAACCCTGGCAATCGTAGCCAATAGTGCATTGCCCTGCTCTTCCTGCTTTCAGAAGTATCGTTTTTTTTCATCCTGTAGAAGACAGCCAGGGCCATCACAATACATTTTACTGTCCAAGGCAAAAGGGCAAAATGCCACCCGACCTCCTCATACCCCATACAGAAGCCACCTGGGTTGGCACAACAGCAATCTTGTGAGGCAGGTGCTGCTGAGAGGCTGTGGCTGGCTCAATATTACCTAGTGAGCTTCATGACTGAGTGGGGATTTGAACCCAGATGTCCCAAGTCCTGGTCCAACATTCATAAGAACTGTCTCTCCCCGTGTGTATCAAGCCAAATGCTGCAATAATCATCTGAGGCCCTTCTTCATGTGCTTCCTCCGTGAGAAGTCCGGAGGGTGGTAACACAGGAAGAGGCCTTTTCTGTGGTGGCTCCCCATTTGTGGAATGCTCTCCCCAGGGAGTCTTGCCTGGCACCTTATCTTTAAGTGAGGCTACATCTCTACATCTCAAACCTAGACAGCATTTTAAAAAGTAGAGACATCACCTTGCCAACAAAGGTCCGTATAGTAAAAGCTATGGTTTTCCCAGTAGTGATGTATGGAAGTGAGAGCTGGACCATAAAGAAGGCTGATCGCCGAAGAATTGATGCTTTTGGATTATGGTGCTGGAGGAGACTCTTGAGAGTCCCATGAACTGCAAGAAGATCAAACCTCTCCATTCTTAAGGATATCAGCCCTGAGTGCTCACTGGAAGAACAGATCGTGAAGCTGAGGCTCCAATACTTTGGCCACCTCATGAGAAGAGAAGACTCCCTGGAAAAGACCCTGATGTTGGGAAAGATGGAGGGCACAAGGAGAAGGGGACGACAGAGGACGAGATGGTTGGATAGTGTTTTCGAGGTTACCAGCATGAGTTTGACCAAACTGTGGGAGGCAGTGGAAGACAGGAGTGCCTGGCATGCTCTGGTCCATGGGGTCACGAAGAGTCGGACACGACTGAACGACTAAACAACAACACATCTCTTTAGGCACCAGGCAAAATCATGTCTCTACTCACAGAGCTTAGGCCCATTAAACCACTGGTGGCCTTTTAAACCATATATGGAGGGGAATTGTTTCTGTTTGTTACTATGCTATGTATTTTTGTGCTTATATATTGTAAGCCGTCCTGTGGTCCTCAGATGAAGGGTGGTACAGTGGACGCTCAGGTTGCAAACGTGATCCATGTGGGAAGCATGTTCGCAATATGCAGCGCCCGCAACTCGTCTGCACACGTGCGGGTTGTGATTCGGTGTTTATGCGCGAGCGCCGAAACCCAGAAGTAACCTGTTCCGGTACTTCCGGGTTTTGGCGTGTCCGTAACCCAAGAACGCACAACCTGAAGCATCTGTAACCTGAGGTATGACTGTATAGAAATTTAATAAACAAACAAACAGCTGCACCATACTGGCACACGTCCTGAGGGGCAGCAAGCAGCACTAAGGTGCTAAAGGACAGAGCTGTGTGTGCCAGGTAGACTGCTCTGTATCCCTAACCTAGCCCTAAGTAAGCCTGCCACAGCTGGACAGGATCTTGGTGTCCCATTGCTAGTGTTCAAGCGGCAGATTTAACTGCCAATCAGGTTTGCTTCTGTGCATGGACTGAAAGGCGGTGGGACATCTCAGGCAGCCCAATATCTTGGGCCACTCCTGGGTCACTACTGTACCTCCTTTTTCAGTGGGACAGCCAGGCCCAGCCAGGGGTGATGGTTGGGGTTTATTATGATTAATTATGGAGGGGGAGGGAGGAACAAGAGGTATGCCGAAAGAAGGGGTTTCCCCAGCTCTCTCACACTAATGACTGGATAATTTGCATGAACGTGTTTGGCTAAGTATCTATTTTCAAGCCTCCGGTTTCTAAGAAGCTGCAGCCTGAACCATTTATATTGCAAAAGACAGAGGATGAAGGCAGATGGCAATTGGGTTTGCCAGGTCCCGCAGAGTGCTGTTTGTACATGGTCTGCTTCATGTAAGCACTCCAAGTACAACCTGACAAGCGAAGCAACGGGGAATTGGCATGCATGACATGTGCAGTTTCCCAGCGCCTCTCACTCTGCGGTTTTGGACAACTGGCTCCTCCCAAGCACTGCTGGCGTCTGTTTTTTCCAAGCAGAACATGTTGCAACAAATGCAAGGACTTTCCTCGAGGCTTAAAGTTCCCTGCATCCCCCTCCTCCACATGCAAAACACTTTTCACGTGCACTAATCCGGGTTGGGGAGGGGATGCATGAATCATCCCTAATGTTGCAGCTAAATTATTAAATTTATTTCCTTGACATCCTCCTAGATTTCTTCTTCTGGTCTCAGTTTTGCTAGTTATTTAGTTAACAAAACGTATTTCACCTTTTGCAAACATTTCTGTCACGGTGTGAAACTGTAGCACTGCTAAGCAGCCTGAGCGAATGAAGTAACGTTGATGGCAGGAAGGTGCTTCAACTAACGTACCCCAGTATACTTCCTCTGGCCAGTTCTTCTGCTTCTGGTTGCTGCTCTGAGATGGGCCTCTTCCCCAGTCTCAGGTGTCAACATTCCTTCTTGTGGTTGCTTAGCAACAGTGACTTACTGCCCTTAGCAATGGTGCGGCCTACTGAGCCCCAAAGCAGTAGTGTTGTTATTATTCTTCAATTTGATTTATACACCACTCTTTATTTTGTTCTGTGAGCCGCCCTGAGACCTCCGGGTCTAGGGAGGTACTGTATAAAAATTCAATAAATAATAATAATATCAAAAGATCTCAGGGCAGTGCCTAACACTAAAAACATATTTTACAGAGCATAATCATAAAATCATAAAGCAAAGCCTAGTAATATAATAGTAGTAGTAGTAATTATTATTATTGTTATTATTTTAAAAAAATCATTATAACAGCCCCCACCTCACACACGCCTTTAACAGGCCATAGATTTTTTAACAGCTGAAGGTCTAGATAAAGAGGAAAGTTTTTGCCTAGCGCCTAAAGTCATGTCAGGATGGCTCTCAAGTGACAAGTCACTACAGCACCAAGCAAATATCTCTGGGGACAGCATTTCACAAATGGGGAGCCACCACAGAAAAGGCTAGGCCCATATTTTATGTTCTAGCTTTCATCAGGAATACCTGATTTAACTTTTTTTTCTTTTTTCTTTTAAAGCAAAGGGCCTGGGAGCTCTGCTGGCCTTAGCCCCCTCATATCCCTACCCCTTCTACTGTTAGTATCCATTATCTTGAGAAGCCTGGGTTCCTAAACCCACATTTGCTTGATTAAAACCAGTGCTGGGTTCTTTTTTCTAGAAAAAGATGTGGTGGAATTCACCATGAAAGGGTGGAATTCGCTTATAATGGCAATGGCGCCCACCTGAGAGGAGACGGAATTGAATTCCGGCAAGTTCTGCCCCAAAACAAGCCCTGATTAAAACACACACAGGTGTGGCTCTTCTAGAGGCGGCTTGGCGGATGAGAGATTGGCCCCACATCCCCCCATCGTCCCCTGAAAATGCTCTGTTTCCCCTTCAGCATGGTTCACTCATTTCAGAGCCCTATTTATTTATTTTAGTGGAGTGGGGGAAGCATTTTAATATGGCCTCATCTGTCAGAAACAGCGGGTGGGGAAGAGTTGGACAAACCCTCCGTTCTCCCCTGCAAGTGTCCTCAACCTTACAGTTCTATTAAAAAGTAATTACCAATGTCCTGCTCTCAATGTCCTGCCCTCAGTATTACCAGAATATACATGGGACACGGACAGCCACCTTCTGAGCACATTGACTTCTAGGCCAATTCGTTTACTACTTGTAAGCTAACGGGGAGAAATTACATGGGGCAAAGCAGGGAAAACTTCCTGGAAGTCATGATATTTCAAAACACGTTCATTCATTTACCCAGCTGCATAACCAACCTAAAATAGTTTCCTCCACCCCAATACTTTTTCCTTACCTATTCTAGCATGGAAACAATTCCAGAATAGGTAAAGATAAAGGACCCCTGGACAGTTAAGTCCAATCAAAGGTGACTATGGGGTGCAGTGCTCATCTTGCTTTCAGGCCAAGGGAGCCGGCATTTGTCCACAGACAGTTTTTCCGGGTCATGTGGCCAGCACGACTAAACCACTTCTGGTGAAACAGACCACCATGACGGAAACCAGAGCACATGGAAAGGCTGTTTGCCTTCCTGCCACAATGGTACCTATTTATCTACTTGCACTGGCATGCTTTTGAACTGCTAGGTTGGCAGGAGCTGGGACAGAGCAATGGGAGCTCACCCCATCGTGGGGAGTCGAACCGCCGACCTTCTGACTGGCAAGCCCAAGAGGCTGAGTGGTTTAGACTACAGCGCCACCCGCGTCCCTGTACATACAGAACACAAGTTAGCAGAATGCAAGTTTGGCTTTAAGCAAGATCATCAAGGCACTTGATGGAACTTGATAAAGAAGGAGAGGAAAACCAATCCTATGAATCTACCTTCAGAGCAGCATGTTTTCGCTATCCAATAGGTGTGAGGGAGTGGGGAGACATTATCGCAAGTACCAATCCCATTATTTGCGCAAATTCCACTTACAGAACTAATTGAATTGGCCTCCTGGGTGAGCACTGGGAGTTGTAACATGTCCACAGGGATGTTCTCATGTGCTAATCAATGGAACAAGGTGTTAACACAACAACAATATGTTACCATAATGTGGTGCTTCGGCATCCCAGGAGGTCGACTATTAGCAGGAAGTTTTAACTTTAAAAATGTGTTTGGCCAACTGCAGTTGAAAAGGTATTGTGTGAGAGGCTACAAGGCATGAATTTTCCATCGTGAACACCCTGGTCTGCTTAATATATGAGAAAAAATGCCCGGTTCTCACTAAAAGTGGCATAGTTCCAGGTGAACTGCACCACTTCACAGCGTGTAAGAAATGCCCCTTGCGGGGGAAAACCTCTCATCTCCTTTAAGATCTAGCACATGAGAAAGAAAGGCCCTGGCATTCTCCCCTGATGTGCTAGTTTGGCCAAAGGAAGTTTCTTTTGCATGGAGAAGCATTCCATCATGTCAGACTCACTCCCACTTACCGTCTAAAGCAGTACCACCCAGACGCTTCCTCCGGGGAATCTTGGCCACAGCACTACTTGTTGGAAACTAGCAGACACTTTACCCTATAAATTCTAGTATACTAGTATATTAGAATAGTTCTAAGCATGTATGGTTATATACAGTGGTACCTCGGGTTAAGTACTTAATTTATTCCGGAGGTCCGTTCTTAACCTGAAACTGTTCTTAACCTGAAGCACCACTTTAGCTAACAGGGCCTCCTGCCGCTGCCGCGCCACCGGAGCACGATTTATATTCTCATCCTGAAGCAAAGTTCTTAACCCAAGGTACTATTTCTGGGTTAGCGGAGTCTGTAACCTGAAGCATATGTAACCTGAAGCGTGTGTAACCTGAGGTACCACTGTACATGCAATCACACTTTTATAATGCAAGCGCTACATGGATATTGAAATGTGAGAATTCCAACCCTTAAGCTACAGGAAGTTACCTTCCAGAATCATCTACAGTGGTACCTTGGTTCTCAAATTTAATCCATTCCAGAAGTCTGTTCCAAAACCAAAGTGTTCCAAAATCAAGATGGGCTTTCCCATAGAAAGTAATGCAAAATGAATTAATCTGTTCCAGACTTTTAAAAACAACCGCTAAAACAGCAATTTAACATGAATTTTACGTACTATCGAACAAGACCATTGATCCATAAAATGAAAGCAATATACAATGTCACTGCAGTCAATAAACAATAAACTGCAGTCAATCAATCAATCAATCAATCAGTAGCTGAACTGGGTTCCACACAGTCACAAAAAACAAAACAAAAAGCCGCAAACAAAAATGCAAAATAAATAGCAAAAACAGACAGACCTCAGTGTAACACTCAAAACGGAAGTATGGCACTCAAATCAGAAGTGTGACACTCAAAACAGAAGTGTAACACTCAAATCGTCAGTGTAACTCTCAAATCGGAAGTGTGGCACTCAAAACAGAAGTGTAACACTCAAATCGTCAGTGTAACTCTCAAAACGGAAGTGTGGCACTCAAATCGGAAGCATAACGCTCAAAATGGAGCACATTTAGCTTCCAAAAAAAGTTCACAAACCGGAACACTTACTTCCAGGTTTGCAGCATTTGGGTTCCAAGTTGTTTGAGTTCCAAGGCATTTGAGAACCAAGGTGCCACTGTATTCAACTTTTCAAATCAACTCAACAGCTTCAGCCTAAATGCCTTTTGGCTGAACCTATGCTGTTCATCCTCAGGTACTTGAGGATCCCAATGACCCAGTCACCTCTAAAACGGAACTAATATCTAATCCTTAACGCCCATTAACTTACATCTGCACTGTTGGATTCGTTGTTGGCGCAGTAGATATTGTTGCTACAGTATTAAATTTTGCGCTCTCTATTAAAGTGCACTAAGGAACTGGCGGGACTTATTACTGAAGGCATTTAGGGGGGAATCTCGGTCTTATTTCAACCACAGTCAAATTTTTCAGCTCTTCGTTTGTTATATTTTAAACATGAAAGCAGCTTATTGGAATGGGGTGGTGAAAAGGCACAAATCCACCTCATTGATCTTCGTTCCTGAATTTACAGCCACTATAATTTGTGCTATCTTCATGCATCTACCAAAGCATTGCAAAACACGCACATATTTAGAGGCAAGTCACTGCAGCCTTCAGTGTTCTTCCTCCAATTCCAAAAAAACATTTTCAGGAATGCTAAAGACCACAAGCATACAATCTCTATTTGACTTTTGCTGCTTTTTGCTCTATTTTGTGATTACAGATTATTTTATTATTATTTTATAATGCTGTGAGCCATCTTGTGAACCCTTTGGGTGATGGGGCATGGCCAAAAATACAGCAAGTAAGTAAATTTCAAGCGGGTGCAACGCAATCATAGGTGGGAGGGCGTGGTCAGCTTCTCACTTCCTAGCAAAAATGCACAAAGTCACATTGGAATTTTTGTATTGGCCACAGATCCCATTTATTACACTTCTGTTCCATCTTTTGTCCGAGAAGCTTGAGGTGGCATACAGTGGTACCTCGGGTGACATACGCTTCAGGTTACATACGCTTCAGGTTACACACTCCACTTAGCCAGAAATAGTGCTTCAGGTTAAGAACTTTGCTTCAGGATAAGAACAGAAATCGGGCTCTGGCGGCACGACGGCAGCAGGAGGCCCCATTGGCTAAAGTGGTGCTTCAGGTTAAGAAAAGTTTCAGATTAAGTACGGTCCTCCAGAACGAATTAAGTACTTAAGCTGAGGTACCACTGTACATGGTTCTCCTCTATTTTATCCCCACAACACCCCTGTGAGGTAGGTTAAGCTGAGAGACAGTAACTGACTCAAGATCACCCAGCGACTTTAAGCATATAAGAAAAGAACAGGTTCCTGTTCTCACAATAGCCAACCAGGTGCCTACAGGACCTGAGAAGACCTGAGCTTCATGACTAAATGGGGATTTGAACCTTGTTCTTCCAGATCCAAGTCCAACATTTTAACTCCAACATCAGAAGATGACTTCTTTCCAGACGCCAACCTTTCCTCATTAGCAAGGTGGCGGTGGTTTCAAGCACACCTCTTATGGCTGCATTTAGATAAGAGTTCAGCTCTCATTTCACCAGCTACAGTTTCATTAAAAAGTCCATTACAAAGCACACCAAGACAGACGCTTCTCAAATTCCTGCTGTCACCTAACCAAAATTACAACTGACCCTTGAAATACATACGTCTGGAGATTCAAGAGCATTGAGGAAGCAGCAATTCAAAACCTGTGCGCCCAAAGTACAGTGAAAAGAGACAGCAAGAAGAGTCAATGTCTCTATTCCCTAAAGCCTCCAGTCCCAAAGTACAGGTGTGCTTAACTCCACACAGATGATTTACATATTTGCAGAAAGCTACTGCTTACCTAGGGAAAGATTGAATTTTAAGTGATATGCCTTTTTGACAGATATAATCAAAACACACTCAAACCCATCCAACACCACCTGGGGCAAGCATTTGACCTACAAATTCTCATCTCCCTCGCTGATGCCTGACTAGCTTGGGACATATCATTTACTAATGCTGCATTTTATCCCTCATTGGGCAGTTTCCACTTGAGAAGCCAATGCCACTTAGCAAATCCAAATTGTAATAAGATGGTTGTTTAAGAGAACTCCCAGTAGGACTTCAAATATCCTTAAAAGTCACCTAGTGCACTTCCAAAAGAATTCTGGCTTGTTCTCAAGAGTAGCAGGCTAACCAATTACGTAAGACTCTGGACACAAACACACCTGCTAGAGCTGGGCGATGTACTGGTAAATTGTCTGAAATTGGTATAGCATTCAGATCGTGATACCAGTTTCAGACATTTTGAGCTGGGAATACATTGTGGTGGCTGCAGATCTGCGATGTATTCCCAGCTCAGATTGCCTGCAAACGGCAAAGCCGCAGGCAGGCAAAGTGTGGTGGCCTGGGAATCGGATTCAGAGGCTGAACCTGAGGAATTCCAGCCTGCACAGGAGTTCCCGCCTCCAGGGCCGGCTGAACTGGGTCAGGGGCTTGAACCTGAAGGGCCCTCACCTGTGCCGGATCCTCAGGAGCAGACACCAGCTGAATCCACTCTGGCTCCGGAGGTGATCTAGGACCCATTGCCTGCAGGTGCTCCTCTCTCAACCCTGTCAGGGGAAGGTGAGGTTGCCTCTGGGTCCAGAAACCCTCCAGCCTCTCCTGAGCTGCAGAGGCTCAGGGCAGAGAGGCAGAGGGAACTAAGTTCCCGCAGGAGGAGTGCTCGCCTCCAGGCCAGGAGAGGCGAGTCACCAGAGGATTGGGGCCGCCCTATGCCTCAGAGGAGACAAAGGCCAGCCCGCCCAGTCCCAGGTTGCGGGAGCAACATTGTTGGTTACCTGTTCCTGCCGGCACCCTGCCCTGCTTTCTGCCAGAGTTCCTGACCACGCCTGACTCCCTGCCTTGGACCCTGCTTCAGTCTCAGACCAGACACGGACCACGGCGCATGGTAACTGCCCCAGGACCAGCACACAAAGTCTGAGAAGCCTCTACTGAGTTACATTGCCCAGCCTCAGAGGCGTAGCATGAGGGTGCCGGGGGTGCCATGGCCCTGGGCACAATTTTGAAAGGAGGTGCAAACAGGCGCTCCCGTAGCAGGCTCCTTCATCGGATCCTGGCTCCGCGCTGCATCTAGCCTAGCACAGTTCTGCTCCCAGGTCAGGCCTGACCTGGGGGAGGAGGGAAGGAAAAGAGTGGGCAAGAGCTTCCCTGCCCCTCTCCTACCCTGGACTGTGGCGTGCAAGAGGGCACCCTCAGCATCCCTTCCGTGAGCAGCACGGGGATATGCTCCACTGCTGCACAGCCCAACTGAGCTGGAAAGCTATTGGGGCTTTCCCAGTAGTGATGTATGGAAGTGAAAGCTGGACCATAAAGAAGGCTGATCGTCGAAGAATTGATGCTTTTGAATTATGGTGCTGGAGGAGACTCTTGAGAGTCCCATGGACTGCAAGAAGATCAAACCTATTCATTCTTAAGGAAACCAGCCCTGAGTGCTCACTGGAAGGATAGATCGTGAAGCTGAGGCTCCAATACTTTGGCCACCTCATGAGAAGAGAAGACTCCCTGGGAAAGATGGAGGGCACAAGGAGAAGGGGATGACAGAGGACGAGATGGTTGGACAGTGTTCTCGAAGCTACCAGCATGAGCTTGACCAAACTGCGGGAGGCAGTGGAAGACAGAAGTGTCTGGCGTGCTCTGGTCCATGGGGTCACGAAGAGTCGGACACGACTAAACGACAACAACAGAAGGGCTGGACGATGTATCTTGGTTGCTGCTGCTTCCCCTAAGGTGCGGAGGAAGAAGCAACTGCGATACATTCCAGACATCGTTATAGATCAGAATATTGTGATATTTAGCTGCTGATATATCACAATGTTGAAAACCAGCCCCAACACCTGCCCATTGTAGTGAGGACTTTTGTCACCTGTTGGGCCTGTGCTGGCACTTTCAGGAATACAGGAGAAATAGAAGTGGCTACAGGATAAGACCTGGGTCCACCTAAGCAGATCCACCAGCACAGAGTAGCCCCCACTTTAAGCCACAAATTTGCTGGGCCCTCTGCCCTTGTTATGGCTGCCCTGATCTAATGAGGAACAGTGCCACACGTGCACAGTACTTTTTGTAAAGAATCTACTTCCCTACTGGAAAATCTCCCATTGGAACTCAAGTTCAAGGGCACCGCCCAGAACCACATGCTAGCTTCTACCAGATGACTGTTAATGAGAGAGGCATGTACTGGGAAAACAGCCCATGTCTATATTGACAACCGACACCAGCTCAGCTCAAAACCAAGTCTTTTTTAAGGTTAAGAATCAGTGGCCTCATCTGTTAAAGTCTCACTTAACACACCACTCTTGAGATGTAAGGGTTAGAAAGCTAACAGAGGGCATCCTCAACGTTGCCCTCAATGATTAGGGAAGAGAGGGAAGGAAAGCAAAGTGGGAAACTGTTTTTAATATATAAAGCAGTTGTTTATTGAATTTATATCCCAAAGGAGCCCAAAGATACAGAATGAAATAATGCAATATGCTTTGAATCCTTGGTGGAGATATAAAATGAATGAGTCTTCTAGAAGTATTTTGATGCTGGAAAAACATTAAATTGACAGAAATTCTCAACCTCAATTAACAAACCTTTTGTACTTGAAGAGTAGACTGAATTGTAAGAAGCTGTGTACATACATACATACAGAAGTGTGTGAATATATATGTATGAGACACTATGTACTACTATGAACATTATTAGCAATCCTATTCATATGCTTATTGTTATTAAAAAAGACATGAATATGGAAACTATACTAGAAATTGTGAAAGCACTCAAGGCACTCAAGGTATCAAGGCACTCAGTTTCCATTCTGTCAAACCTGAGCAAATGTAGGAAATGCTCAAGCTGAACAGGATGAGGGAACAAATGTATCTTTAGTTTGCATTGTGCGAAGTATAGGTACAGCTTCCATGTTGAAAACATTGAAATCAGCTGTCAGGACTTGTAAGTGCCACAACTAAATGTGCTTGGGGAGTTGGGAGGGGGGTATTTCATTAATAACACCCCCTGATATTTTCCATTTCCAAGCCTGGAACACTGAGGACATTCAATACCCTCTCAACTCCAGGTGAGTAAAGCTTTGGTCTGTCCAAATCATTATGTAAAACCACAGCTTTTTAAAAGCTGTATAGGGAAGGAATTTTCCTCAGATCAAATTATCTATTGACCTACATTTAATCTGCTGCATTTGCTTACTACCAGTGGTTCAACTCGCTTGCTTATGTCACCAGGAGTCATTCGCCCTAACCTTCTGCATTCCTTGTGGCATCTCTGACCTGGTTTCCAGGAGTGGCTCTGTGGTCACTCTGTCGCCCTGCATCAATCTGCAAGATGGCTAGTGAACTGTGTGAGTCTATGTACACCAATTTATTTTTATTTATTTTCATTTGCCCTGTCCAAATCTACTTTACTCTTCTTCATCAAGAAAAGAACTCTCAAGGCAGCTTGTCCTATTGACCACCAGGATTTTGCAATGATCTGCTGCTGCTGCTGCTGCTGCTGCAGGCAGACAGCTGCCCTTTGAAAAGACGACTAAAACAAATGCTCACAAGGTGTGTATTAAACAAACAAAACCGAAGGAGCCTGCAGCAAAATGTTGCAGCACAGGCTGCTCCTGTTCAGAGTTCTAACCAGTCAAACCCTCTCTTCTAGAATCTCCCACTCCATTTCCAATCCACTGGTTAAAATAACAAAAACACTCAGCATTCTGCAGTTTTTGAGCATGCTCAGTCTGAAGTGGTGAACAGACTGGCGGGGGGGGGGGGGAACAGTCCCTCATTAGAGTTTCTCTCCTAACAATTCTTTTTTGTATTTCTGTAAACCTTGGGGTTTCTCAGAGTCTGCCTACGGAACCATCCATACACATGTTTAGGCTGAATCAGGACTCAGACTTGGAGAATGAGTTTGCTGTTCTCATATAGCAGGCATAGGCAAACTCAGCCCTCCAGATGTTTTGGGACTACAACTCCCATCATCCCTAGCTAACAGGACCAGTGGTCAGGAATGATGGGAGTTGTAGTCCCAAAACATCTGGAGGGCCGAGTTTGCCTATGCCTGTCATATAAGGTAAAGGGACCCCTGACCATTAGGTCCAGTCATGGCCGACTCTGGGGTTGCGGCGCTCATCTCGCTTTATTGGCCGAGGGAGCCAGCATACAGCTTCTGGGTCATGTGGCCAGCACAACTAAGCCGCTTCTGGCGAACCAGAGCAGCGCACGGAAACGCCGTTTACCTTCCCGCCGGAACAGTACCCATTTATCTACTTGCACTTCGACGTGCTTTCGAACTGCTAGGTTGGCAGGAGCCAGAGACCAAGCAACGGGAGCTCACTCCGTTGCGGGGATTCAAACCGCCGACCTTCTGATCGGGAAGTCCTAGGCTCTGTGGTTTAACCCACAGCGCCATAGGATGCTAATAATAGGAGCTCTGCTGGTAAAAGAGATGATGCAAAACTATCACAGATCTAATATAGTTTACATTGCAACTGAAAACAAGCTTCCCTTTCTTCCCTTTAAATGCACTGCATTGCCGAGCTTATTGTAGGTGTTTTGAGTAGAGGCAGGTTTATTTAAGGCTGTCAGGCATTTGAGGAGTATAGAAACCCTTTTCTGCCACACTAGCATCTTTTAAAAGGAGATGAAAGTGTTTCATCTTTCCCTTAACCCCGATGTAACGAGGTGACTCCCTACTGTAGTGGCTCAGTAGCAACTGAAATGCACTCCACACCTGGCAAGAGGCACTTTTATCCATTCTGACTTCACTTTTTCAAGCTTTAAGCTCTGGCTCTGAGCACAGATTCTGAGGCGGGCACTGGCATCAATACTATTGGCACGTCTGCTAGTTTTCTGACCAGCACAAAGTCACAGTCGCTTGCATAGAACACCGTGCTTGATCAGTTCATGCAGCATTTCAGTTTGTGTCAATCAGAATTTTAAAGAAGCAAGGGCTACGTCAGAACTTTAAATTACAACAAAAGAGCAGGATGGACCCATTTTATACGGTTGGGGTGAGGAATCAGAATGTGTTCAACTGGCCCAAACAAGGAATCCTCGATGTTAAAGTTTAAAACATTCCCCTCTTGCTTCAAACTTCTGCAAAATCCTCTTCTGAAGTACTGGGTGCAAACCTTCTGTTACTTCCCAATTAACGTTGACTTCTTTGCCGGGCCTGGGTCTCCAACCAAAGAACAATGCATGGAACAGCCCAACAGTAACCTCTTTCTATCCAAGGTTTTGTTTTGTTTTTTACATTCTGCCCAGCATACTCCTTCAGAAGGGCACTTAAGAAAAAGATGTATCTGGGATGAAATACACTTTGTCCTACAAGATTTGCACTACATGCTAATTTCACAGCACCAATGGTAGCATTTACTTCTCAATTTTACCTCCATGGAAAGCTTACTTGACATCAGTGTTAGAAACTCAAGACATACCTGGGCGCCAAATAGCTCCTTAAACCAAGTTTACAGTTTAAGGAAATGGAATGTCTAGTTGCCATTTGGGGGCAAGATGGTTCTAAGGTCTTATTTTTCAAACGATCGATTGATTGTGATTGATTATCAGTTAAACATGTGGCTAGTTGAGATGACAAGCTTAAGCTAAGCTCAGAACTTTGAGAACTTAAGGAAGAAAAGTCCCTTTATCCAGGGACAATCCATGAATGGTAGTGTAACTGGGGCCTGCAAAGAAGGGATCCTTGCAGCCCCATGGTGCCATCAGCCAATTCCCTACCTCTGACCTCAGCACAGCTTACAGGCAAAAGGTCCCAGGTTCGGTTTTTGACATCTCCATATTTTTTACAACTAACTCATTCATTTTTCCTGTTAACTCTGTCACCATCTTTGCATTTTCGTCAATTTTCATTCCCATCCTATCCAGTTTTTGGTCCGTAGTCCTAGCATTTTCATTCATCTCTTTCTTCATTTCTAAGATGTCTCTTTTCAATCCCAAAATTAATTCTTTCATATCCATATTTATATCTGAATCAACAGTTGAATTTCTTCTGCTAGGATTGGTAACAGAACTTAATGTCACTGTATTTGCTGATTTCTTATTTATATTGGACATATCAAACCTAGTTTTATAAGTTCAGTGATTGTTTTAGCAAATTAAATTGATAAACCACTTATATGGTTCAGTTTCACCTCTTACTATCCTAGTGGTAATAATCTGGCAATCTGACAGTGAGAGTAGAATTGGGCTGGATGGATCAATGCTCCAATTAATCTGGAGGGACCATGGCTCAGCAGTCAGGCACACGCAGAAGGTCTCAGGTTCAGGCCCTTGGCTTCTTGGGCCTGCAAGACGGAGCTGTTCCGCCAGGCCTTTGGTCAGGTCACTGTCTGAACCCTCTCCTTTTACAAGACCTTGCATATAAGTGGCCTCTCTAACTCTTCTCACTGGCTCATACAAATAGCTGAGTCTGGTGAGGACTTAAGGTTCCCAACCCATATAGTTATACAGTGGTACCTCAGGTTAAGAACTTAATTTGTTCTGGAGGTCCGTTCTTAACCTGAGGTACCACTTTAGCTAATGGGGCCTCCTGCTGCAGCTGCGCCACCACCTGAAGCAAAGTTCTTAACGTGAGGTACTATTTCTGGGTTAGCGGAGTCTGTAACCTGAAGCATCCGTAACCTGAAGCGCCTGTAACTCGAGGTACCACTGTAGTTATAATTTGTGGGTAGCCATCTGATCTTAATTTGATTTTAATCCAATTTTAAGATGTATTTCAGTCGATTGCTGATTTTTATGTCTTAATGTATTATATATTTTGATGTTAGCCACCCTGAGCCCGGTTCTGGCTGGGGAAGGCGGGTTATAAATAAAAAATCATTATTATTGTTGTTGTTGTTATTCTCAAATGCAGAATTTTAGGGAGCAGGTGCTGAGAAGGACCTTTGCCCAAAACTTTAGCAAGCTGCTGCTGCTGCTAGCTAGCTAGAGTGGACAATACATTGGGTTAAAGATGAATCAGTGGTCCAGCTCAGCATATAGCAGCTGTATAGGTTCATAAGAAAAGCAAGGCATAGTCGAGATATTCAGATCCCTTGAAACTGAAAATGTAACACATGTTCTTTCTGCACAGCACTGCTATTCATGGCGGTATTTAATTCTGAACAGGCAAGCTGCACTCTGAGCAACATCGCCTTTTCATGCCATTTTCAGGAAATCGGCAAGGAACATTTCTCATGTCGCATAATGGCTTTTCGTGTCGCCTTCTCTCCACCAGAACTGTGCTGTAATAATATGTGGGAGACTGTGCCCTCTTGTTAACAGATGGAGCGAGCAGCTAGCTACATACAACCAGCTCCTATGCACTGCCACTTCAGCTCTTTTCCCTGGTGGGACAGAGCTCCACACAGAGACGGGAAGAGAGTGAAAGCAACTCTGCCTGTGGAGGAAAAGCACAGGGGCATCTTTAAGTTGTTGCTGTTGTTTAGTCATTTAGTCGTGTCTGACTCTTCATGACCCCGTGGACCAGAGCATGCCAGGCACTCCTGTCTTCCACTGCCTCCCGCAGTTTGGTCAAACTCATGCTGATAGCTTCGAGAACACTATCCAACCATCTCGTCCTCTGTCGTCCCCTTCTCCTTGTGCCCTCAATCTTCCCCAACATCAGGGTCTTTTCCAGGGAGTCTTCTCTTCTCATGAGGTGGCCAAAGTATTGGAGCCTCAGCTTCATGATCTGTCCTTCCAGTGAGCACTCAGGGCTGGTTTCCTTCAGAATGGAGAGGTTTGTTCTTCTTGCAATCCATAGGACTCTCAAGAGTCTCCTCCAGCACCATAATCCAAAGGCATCAATTCTTTAGCGATCAGCCTTCTTTATGGTCCAGCTCTCACTTCCATACATCAGTACTGGGGAAACCGTAGCTTTTACTATACGGACCTTTGTTGGCAAGGTGATGTCTCTACTTTTTAAGATGCTGTCTAGGTTTGTCATTGCTTTAAGGGGAGGCTAAACCCCATCAGGGCACAACTTTGCAACAGAAGTCTAGGGCCTCACTCTGCAGAATGAGCAGGAGGTCCCCCAAAAACATAAGGGCCAGCATACCACATTGCAAAAGTAAGCATAGGAGCCAACTCCTAAGGTCTGAGGTCCCTTCGCCAACCCATAAAATATTTTAGGGGGTCGCCCCCCCCCCCCCCAAGTTGATGAACATTGCCATTCAAATGGTGTGTGTGCTCCATGTCTTGTGGTCGATTGTGCAAGGCAGTGGTTACCTGGGCTCCCCAGTACTGTATTGAAGTGAACTAACACATGTTATCATCTAAAGGAAGGGGGAGCTATTTTAAGAAAATTAAGGGGCAAGTGGGGCTCGTCAACCAGGGAAGGTAGCCCATCTAGGAGAAGGAAGACTCTGCGCCTAAACTTCTGCTGTCTTGAAGGATATCTTGGACTACTGCATTGAGCTCTACGTGGAGCTACCTTTGAAGGTGACCCGGAAACTGCTATTAATTCAGAATGCGGCAGCTAGACTGATGACTGGGAGTGGCCACCAGGACCATATAACACCTGTCCTGAGAGATCAGCATTGGCTCCCAGTACATTTCTGAGCACAATTCAAAGTGTTGGTGCTGACCTGTAAAGCCCTTAATGGCCTCAGTCCTGTATACCTGAAGGAGCATCTCCACCCCCATTGTTCAGCCCGGACACTGAGATCCAGCGCCAAGGGCCTTCTGGCGATTCCCTCATTGTGAGAAGTGAGGTTACAGGGAACCAGACAGAGGGCCTTCTCGGTAGTGGCGCCCACCTTGTGGAATACCCTCCCATCAGATGTCAAGGAAATAAGCAGCTATCCTATTTTTAAAAGACATCTGAAGGCAGCCCTGTTTAGGGAAGTTTTTAATATTTAATGCTGTCTTGTTTTTAACACTCGATTGGGAGCCGCCCAGAGTGGCTGGGGAAACTCAGCCAGATGTGCGGGGTATAAATAAGAAATTATTATTATAAATTATCATTATTATTATCTTTAGGAGAAGAAAAAGCTAAGGAGGGTACCAAGGTATGGAAAGCCGGTGAGCAGTGACCAGCGTCAGCTCTCTAAAATCTCAGGTAGAGGATTTGTCCAGACCTGCTGTTTGCAAAGCCTTTTGAACTGAGCCTTGGACCTTTGGCATACAAGGGGACTGCACTGAAAATGCAGGGTAGAAACAAGATAAGATAAAAAAAAAACATGCATGCTACAACTGAGCTATGGCTTTCCTACAGCCAACTAGGTGCAGAGGATTCTATAACAGGCACATTTGAAATTGATCATAGGACCCACTCCCTCCCCTTCACTCTCAGGATCTACCAAGATCAGCCAAGTGCAAAATCCTTTTTGCCCTTTGGATGGGATCAAGGAGGCATCAGCAAGGCTACAATACTATCCCACTTACTCCAGTGGACTTTGTGGGAATTGTTTCTAAGTCAACAGTGTTACTAAACAATGCATAAAATTGTGCTGCAAACACGGCTTATCACTCGGTAGGGCGATGAGGGCTTTGAGCGCATTAGCAGTGGCTTATTCAAGCACAGCAATTAGTCAATTTATATTTATTCAGCTGGGATTTGTGCTTGCACTATTAAGAATAAACTTTAAAGTAGCTTTTTTTCCTTTTTTTTAAAAAAAATGTTATTGCTGCGTCCTGCACTAACAAAAGCAGGGGTCAGCAACCTTTTTCAGCCATGGGCCGGTCCACAATCCCTCAGACCATGTGGTGGGCCGGACTATATTTTGGAAAAAAATATGAATGAATTCCTATGCCCCACAAATAACCCAGAGATGCATTTTAAATAAAAGCACACATTCTACTCATGTAAAAACACGCTGATTCCCGGACCGTTCGCAGGCCGGATTGAGAAGGCGATTGGGCCAGATCCGGCCCCCGGGACTTAGCTTGCCTACCCCTGAACTAAAGCTTCCAAAGGCAGCCTCATGTAAAGGGCATTTAGCCTTTCCCAATAGCAAAGGCTCTCCAAAGGTGCTATAAAGGGATTACATCCCAAAATGTTGTCTCATTTCAGTTTTGCATCTTACCTGGGCGGCTCAGGAGTAGTTAAAGGTTACATTTTTTTGCCAGCTGAGCTCACAACTTTCCCAGAACCTGCCCATTAATCAGATGGGATTATCCCTCGCGCATTCCTATTCTGCTTTGGAAGCACTTAAGCTGCAGTGGCATGGCAAGGATACTTTCCATCCTGCTTTGGTGTACCTGCTTCTGCAGTTCAT
Source organism: Podarcis tiliguerta (assembly GCF_965153285.1). Classification (NCBI taxonomy): domain Eukaryota; kingdom Metazoa; phylum Chordata; class Lepidosauria; order Squamata; family Lacertidae; genus Podarcis; species Podarcis tiliguerta. Next base: position 106,327,912 of record NC_139536.1, read on the forward strand.
CAACTTGAAATCTGAAGGCTGGATCAACAGACAGATGTAGAGGGGTGGGGAAAGAGGGGCAGGCGTACACTGGGGGTGGCAGAGATTGGCATAAAGGATCCTATACAGTGTTTTATCTCCATTGGACTTTAATACAATTTCGGACTGAACGGACATCAGAATCCAGACATGTCTCACATCTGGATTACAACAGATCCAGTGGGCCCAATTTGATGTAGCTCCCAAAAGATTTTCCACATCCCAGGACATGGACTCTTGAGTGTTGTAGACTCAGATATATAAGCTAGGCACCAAATGGCTCCTTAAACCAAGGTTGCAGTCGCCAAAAGGGAATGTCTAGTTGCCGTTTTCTAAACCACTGAGCCACTTGGGCTTGCCGATCAGAAGGTCAGCGGTTCAAATCCCCATGACTGGGTGAGCTCCCATTGCTCTGTCCCAGCTTCTGCCAACCTAGCAGTTCTAAAACACGCTAGTGCAAGTAGATAGATAGGTACCACTGCAGCGGGAAGGTAAACGGCGTTTCCATGTGCTCTGGTTTCCGTCATAGTGTCCTGTTGCGCCAGAAGCGATTTAGTCATGCTGGCCACATGACCCAGAAAGCTGTCTGTGGCCAAACACCAGCTCCCTCGGCCTGAAAGCGAGGTGAGCACCGCAATCCCATAGTCACTTATGACTGGACTTAACTATCCAGGGGTCCTTTACCTTTACGGCAGCTCTAAAGTCGTATTTTTCAAATGATGGACTGAATGTAATAGACGCCCAGTTAAACATCTGGTTAGTTCAGATGACAAACTTGAGCTAGGTTAAGAACTTAAGGGGAGGGGAGGACTTAAGCGGCAGCTGAGAGGTAGTTAAAGTAGTTAAGGGGAGGAAATTACTGGATCCAGGGACTGCCCACATATATATTGGCCTATTCTGACCGATTTTTCTTAATGGTGACTGCTCCTGCTCAGGCTGCACAGAGAAAGCATTTTGGCTCCTGAAATTCATTCTGATTGTGCAGATGAAATATAACAAGATAGAATTCTACAGGACGTGTTGCTAGTGTGTGGAAACAGTCAAGGTCCAATGATTTCCAGGCATGCACCTCCAGGTGGTGATGTCAGGTGCCAGGATGGCACTCGGACATCTTTACTCGGGCCGCCCAATAACTATTAAATTATTATTATTGGTCGCAAGTGGCCAACAGCCAGGTGCAAAATGCTCCTGGCACCTGGCTAATTTCAAACACTGCACTCTTCATGCACACCAATATGTTGTCTCTTGGTACTAAGGTCCAGACTAGCAAAGCCAGAGAGATCTGCAATTGAATCTTCCAATGTATTTTATTTGGGTTGAAGTTGCAGAATAGTGGGATTTAAACTTTGCATTCAAACCACTCTATTAGGTGTTGCTATTAGAGCACTTCCAAGAAAGAGTTTACAGTGGTACCTCAGGTTACATACGCTTCAGGTTACATATGCTTCAGGTTACAGACTCCGCTAACCCAGAAATAGTGCTTCAAGTTAAGAACTTTGCTTCAGGATGAGAACAGAAATCATGCTCCGGCGGCACGGCAGCAGCAGGAGGCCCCATTAGCTAAAGTGGTGCTGCAGGTTAAGAACAGTTTCAGGTTAAGAACGGACCTCCAGAATGAATTAAGTACTTAACCCGAGGTACCACTGTAATGTGGACTTAGTGACTACTCGTGCGTGCAAGCTTTGTGTGTTGTCACCTGCATCCCAATGCCACCTTGTATTATTTTCCCATTTGATCCAGATTCCATGGAAAAGTTCAAATAAAAACTCAGAAACAGTAAATCCAGATTAAAGGGAGGGAGGTGGAAATGGGACAGCATTTTGATGAGAAAGACAATAAAGAAACCCCCCAAAAACCAAGCATCACCAAGTTCGCAGCAACCTGCTGTGTGAAAGCACCCTCAGCCACATAGGGCAAAAATAGGGCAAGATTTGTTTCCACTGTTTTCACAGTTCGTAGTAGCTACGGGATGTTGAATGGGAGCAGAGGAGAGAGAGAAAGGAATTAAACTGTCCCCACCTGTCCCCCATGGCCGCTTTCGGAACAGACATCAGATCTGATCACAGAACTGTCACATCTAGTTGGCCTTAGGATTAGAATGAGAGACATGCAGCATACACTGCTTGGTTTTATTTATTTGTGACCTTAGGGCTAACTGTGGTTCTAGTTCCCAGGACCAGTTCTATACAAAGCTCTTTAACTTTCAGAGAGGTCAGAGTTTGCTCATTGCTGTTCGAAGCATAGCAACACTTCCAGCACTTGACATAAACACACAGCTTTTTCACCGCTTGATGTCGATGCCAAGAGCGTAGACAGAACGAGAGGAGGTAATTTCAGGCATGGTCTTTTAAACCCTCTTTTCAAAGAACACGTCGTCTGTGACCTGCCTGACATATCTGAAGCCAGCACTGATGGAACAGCTGCCTGCAAACATTTTGAAAACTCAGCCACAGAAGACGCTGATCTAACTTTACCCGCAGGTGCTCCCGCAGTTTGTCGCAGCTGCTATTAGTGACACAGATTATTTAGGACATTGTTGCACATATAGGAAAGGAGGTCAGTGACCACTGGTCTGTCTAGCCCAATATCGCCACACTGACTGGCAACAACTTCCCAAGTTTTCAGATATTCCCCCCTTGCGGTGTCAGGGAATGGACAAGGCAGATGCTCTCCCACTGAACTGCAGCCGTTCTCCAAATCAGTTGGTATAACCAAGGGCACCTTCACTATTTAGGGTTGGACTAGATGACCCCCAACTCTACAATTGTTTGATTTAATAAGAGGTGCTTGCCTTGTAATCCTGTTCTTTGCCTCCCTTTGGTATCCAATGCATGAGCACTGGTTTTTCCTTAGTGAAGGAAATGCAGAAATGTCTTTGACCCTGACTTCTACCAAAACATGCCTTCATTGCACCATATTGCCAGTTTTTAACCAACATTTGCTCCTCTGACGCCATACACCGAAAAGCCAACGTGTGTTCGGAAATGCTTGGCACCTCATTTTGTCTCTGCTGCCTTCCAGATGTTTAGGACAACTCCCATCATCCTTGACGATGCTGGCTGGGGATGATGAGAGCTGGAAGTCCCAACAACATCAGAAGGGCACCAGATTAGGGAAGGCTGCTGCAGACTAAAAGAGAAATTCTTGTGATTAAATTCATCAAGACCTGGCTGGGCAACTTAAAACCAACAATCTTATCCCCTTTAAAGCAACATTTCAATAGCAGCCAAGTTAATTGTACTGCAACCCAATTATACGCTAGATGGGCACTGACATGCATTCCTTCCTCACTAGGAGGAAGACAATTGCTCTTAAACATCTTCCTCATGAAAAGTTGTGTCTTCTGAACCCATAAAGTGGATTATAAATGGACTGTTTCACAGGTCACCAGCAATTCTGCTCAGAATCCAGATCTTGCAGTGTTTCTGATAAGCTGTTCTCAGCCAGTTGCATGTTTGGGCATCTAAGCATTTAATTTTTAAGGCTTATTGAAACGCCAGCTCTCCCTCAATTCAGTTTGCTACACTTAAAATACCCGTTAGGGTCACAAACAAGTCCCGTATCCTCCCCAGTTGAAAGGGCTTATCAGTGCTAAAGCCCCAACGGAAACACTTTTTATCTTAAGCTGTTTAACCACTGCCTGTGCCTGACTGCTCCATTAGACTATATGTCGACATCAAGACCAGAGATATGGAAATAAAGGACGATTGGAACTGCCACTCTTCATTTTAAAAAACAAGCTTCAGCTTCACAGCATCTTTCCTTCTATGTGAGAAAGAATATTTTTGCTATTCTCTGCATCCAGCAAAACCCACTCCAACTAGTGTCCACTGCAACAGGAAATGAGAAACAAAAATAACATAACCTGTTAACTTAAACAATGCAACCTGTTGACATAGCCTATTAGCTTAAATTCAGGTAGAAGTGGAAAGAACTTCTCTTTCTTTTTCTGCCTTAGGATCTCCACTTACAAATCCAAATAGCACAGGGGGAATCCAAGTTCAAGAGAGAGCACAGCAAGGAATAAACCAAGCCAGCTTCTCTATAAAGCGATGCACAGAGAAGTCTTGTTAGCAATTATGTTAGCAAATTAGTTTTCCAGGTTTCATGTTTTTATTTTTTTATGGCCAAGTACTCAGTAATGTGAGCCCCCACCTGCCGAGATACAGTCTAGGTGCAGGTGGAATACCTGTGAGAACAAGACCACAGTGTACTCTTGCTTGTTCCTATGCCTATCAAAACAAGGGTCACGCCAGAAGGGGGAAGAGGTGTCACTTTGTAAATAACTGCTTGTTACTTGAGCCAGTGATGCTCTCACCACATGCGCCAATTTCTGCCCTCAACACTAACAAAGCCAGAAGGTAAGATGCAAAAACACCATGCCCCATAACAAAACAACTTCACTTTATAACCTTTGCCTTAAAAGGCAAATTGTGGAATGCAAAGAAGCAAAAATAAACTAGATTCTAAATACGTAGAACTGTACTGTCAAACCTATTACCACCTTCTCTCTCTGCCTCCCATGTCCTCAGTTATCTGTTTTAGAGTGCAAGCTTTCTGGGCAACGAAGGGCTTCCTACTTTTGCCTATGGAAATCTGTAACGCTCAATTTACCAATGTCACTGTATGCACCCATAAGAAGTAGTTATATGACAGCAAAAACTATGAGGACCTGAGAAAGTGAGTGAAGACTAGTTTACGGAGAGGTTTCTGCATCTAAACAGGGCACTAAAGAGTGCAAAAAACAAAAGATCAAGTAGCAAACTTTCTTTAAAAAATAATAGTATCCAGTTCTAAGTTCCACTTAGAAACACGGCAGGGGGGTGGACCAGACACTACAATTCTATTATTATTTTCCCTTCAAAAACTCTCTCTGTATGTGTGCACACTAGGCTATGCACATACACAAAAAAGCTGTGCCCCTTTCTTCTCAACGCAAGCACCAAACTGCTTGTCTAAATCCACATCAATGCATTTGAGTTGCTTGTTGCCAAGGGTAACTCGTTGGGAACCAATGCTCTTCCAATGTTTCGCCACAGAAAAATCAGACCGGCTCCACCTTCCTGCTTCTCTCCCAACTTTAAGGCTGGCAGCACCTGCACTCGCCCATCCCACCCACTCGCAGGACCCTGCATTTGTCAGGATGCTTCGCAACCCATGCGACAGCATTTCTGCTTCTTCATCTCCATGCCATCCATCCAGCCATCCTTTCAGAAAAAGAAATGGCATAACCTAATCCCAACTCCACCACTCCACTTTACAGAGATTTCTGCTTTTTCCCAGAAGCACCAGCAATGGACAATACATAGGGAGAACTTCCAGATCCCCAGTCAAGCCCACTGGTACAAATTCCATTCATGCCCACCTCCCTTGCCTGTAAGTCTTTCCCAGCCCTATGCTCCTTTGGCTGGACTGGCTCACACCTGGAATCGTCGGCATGCAAAGCACTGAATCGTAGAAACATAGATTTGTAGAGTTGGAAGCGACGGCGTGGGTCCTCTGTTCCAACCCGCGGGCGTGCAAGGAGCATGCACAGCATGGGGCTCGAACCCACGACGCTAAGATCAAGCGTCTCCTGCTCTACCGACCGAGCTACCCCAGCATGTATTCTGCTCCGGAGCTAGGGCCACTTGGGAAACCCCCGCGTGCCCAGAAGCAGCTGGAATTTGATCCGATCCCCGATTCTGCGTCTCAGCAGAGCCCATCTCAGACACGTGTTTGTGTGTGACCCAGCCACCGAGCCAGATGAGCACCGCGCGCCCTCGGCGAGGCACCATCCCGCACATGTGGCGAGCCCCCCGGCCGATGCGCTCTGGCCGTTGCGTAATTACGCGTAGCGTTTCCCCCTTCCAACCCGGCACCCTCCATCCATCAAGGTGAGCGGGGAGAGGGAGCGAGGAAGGTCGGGCAAAGGGCGGCCGAGGCGGCGCGCTCCGCAAACTTACATCGTCCCACTTGACGAAGACGGTGCCTTTCTTGAGGCTGGCCGAGACGCGGACCGGCTGCAGTTGGAGAGCGTGCACCCCTGGCTGTGCCCCGGCCATTGGCAGCAGCACATCGAGGCTTCCCAGCGAAGGAAAATGGGAGAGAGAGAGGGCAGGCAGGCAGGCGGAGGAGGAAGAGGAGATGGCAGCCGGGAAAAGCCAGAGCCTGCCGGGATCGCTTGCCTTGCCGGTGGTGAGGAGGAGGAGAGCAGCAGCAGCAGCGCTGCAAAACGCTGCTCGCCAAAGGCAGGGCGAGCCGCACGCGCGCCTACAGCAACGAGCCACCCATTCCGCGGCACATCCTATATAGCGAGCGAGAGACGGAGAGAGGCGCGCGCGCGCGCATACACACACACACACTCCCCCCACACACTGGCTCTTCCCGCTGCTCATGCAAATGCTGCTGCCGCCCTCTCCTTCCTTTCCCGGCTGACTCGTCCCCCAACTTTTCTCCGCGCTCAGGGAGCCTGCGGGAAAAGGAGGCAGGAGGGCAGCGCCATCTGCTGGCCCACGGCGCTGCCTCAGCTAAGGGCGAGCAACCTCTCCGCACCGCTTTATTGTTATTTATTGAATTTTTATACCGCCCTATAGCCGGAGGTCTCAGGGCGGTTCACAGAATAAAACCAACATATAAAACTACAATATAGATAACCAAAGTAAAAACAACAACCCAATAACCCCAAACCACATTTTAAAAGGGCATAGGGAATTAAGATTGCCGGAAGAAATATCCACAACCTCAGATATGCAGATGACACAACCTTGATGGCAGAAAGCAAGGAGGAATTAAAGAACCTTTTAATGAGGGTGAAAGAGAAGAGCGCAAAATATGGTCTGAAGCTCAACATCAAAAAAACCAAGATCATGGCCACTGGTCCCATCACCTCCTGGCAAATAGAAGGGGAAGAAATGGAGGCAGTGAGAGATTTTACTTTCTTGGGCTCCATGATCACTGCAGATGGTGACAGCAACCACAAAATTAAAAGACGCCTGCTCCTTGGGAGAAAGGCAATGGCAAACCTAGACAGCATCTTAAAAAGCAGACACATCACCTTGCCAACAAAGGTCCGTATAGTAAAAGCCATGGTTTTCCCAGTAGTGATGTATGGAAGTGAGAGCTGGACCATAAAGAAGGCTGATCGCTAAAGAATTGATGCTTTTGAATTATGGTGTTGGAGGAGACTCTTGAGAGTCCCATGGACTGCAAGAAGATCAAACCTGTCCATTCTTAAGGAAATCAGCCCTGAGTGCTCACTGGTTTCTATCACAGTGTGACAGTTGCCCCAGAAGCAGTTTAGTCATGCTGGCCTCATGACCCAGAAAGTTGTCTGTGGACAAATGACAGCTCCCTTGGCCTAAAAACAAGATGAGGGCCACAACCCCATAGTCCCCTTTGACTGGCCTTAACTGCCCTGAGGACCTTTACTTTACCTTTTACAGGTGGGGTTGTGAATTACTAGGATAAGTAGGGCACCCAATAAAGCAACCCTAAATTCATCGTATAAGGTTTAAAACTGCTTTGTTATTCTTAAGCAACTAAGTACAGGTTTATTGGCTGGTTGAATTTGTATACATTTGCATATGATTAAAAAAAGTGTTCCAATTTCAGAATATTCATTTATCTGATTTGTAGATGCGGCATAATAATTTCACAGCAGGAAGTTTGAAAGTCTGTCTCTCCATCTCTTGTGTGCGTATGAAGTGGAAGCAATATTATTCGAAGTTGGCATGTCCACCTGTTGCCTTTCCAAATACTTGTATTAAGTAATAGCTAAAGATATTGGTTTTCAACCAGTGTGTCATGGCACCCTAGGGTGACTTGAGGAACGTTCAGGGGTGACCCAGTGGTGGGACCATCCTTTCATTAATTTGCAGCCTGTATCCTCATGCATTCTGGTGTAGTGGTTAAGAGTTGTGGACTCGTAATCTGGTGAACCGGGTTCGATTCCCTGCTCCTCCACATGCAGCTGCTGGGTGACCTTGGGCTAGTCACACTTCTCTGAAGTCTCTCAGCCTCACTCACCTCACAGAGTGTTTGTTGTGGGGAAGGAAGGGAAAGGAGATTGTTAGCCACTTTGAGACTCCTTAGGGTAGTGATAAAGCAGGATATCAAATCCAAACTCCCCCCCCCTCCTCCTCCTCCTCTTCTTCTTCTTCTTCTTCTTCTTCTTTCTCTCCAAGGAATATTCAGGAGAGCTGGTGGCTTTAACTTGCAGCCCATTATCTTCCTGCACCTCTCTGTCTCTGTCTCCTTCTCATTTGCCCATCACCATTGGGCAAATGGTGGTATATACCAGACTTGGCCAAGCGGGTACTCTCCAGAGTCTTTGCAAATCCCATCAGTCACAGCATTAGTGGAGGCTGGTGAGAGCTTTAGTCCAAAACCTCTTAAGGGCACCATATTGGGGAAGGCTGGTAGAGAGCTCTGGAGGAGTGGAATTCACTGGAAGGAATAAAACAAACAGCTGGAAGACAGCGTGGGCACAGCCAGGGAGAGCATAAAAGGGACAAGGAGCTTGTGTTGCATATGGAAGCAGGAGACAAACCAATCAAGGGGATGTCACAGTAACCTGACTCAAAGGATAAATAAAATTAATGGTCCACAATAACCCTACTTAGCACATCTTATACAAGCGAAAGTCAATTTGCATCACTGCAGGAACTGATTAGTGCCCTCACCTGGGCTGTTTCCAAATTGTTGTGTTGCCACCTTCTGCCTGAAAGAAACACATCATTTTTAATCACCAATGTTTGCATCTCAGATAAACTTAGTCTCTGTGGATTGTGGTTCTAAGAGAGGGGAAATACATTATTTTAAAATTTTTCTTTGCATCTTAACCTGAATGCCCATTAATTGGCCTAATCTGCCCAATCTGCTGTTGTGTCCCCCGGCCAAACCCCATGCTCAAGTATCAGAAATGCTTTGAACATCCTACACGTGTTGTTGGCATCCATGCACTGGGAGACAATGAAGGAGTGCATGGTGGGGGTGAAGCCAAACCATTGGAGGGTTACAGCGCCTGCTGTGGCTGTGGAGACTGAAATGGGAGAGACATGTTTTGTTGCAGCTGGGGCAGGTGAGGGCATCTGGCTGTGCTGCTGCAGTTGCACCATGACATTTCTTCTCTCTGTGCTCCTCCCAGCGGTCATTCCTCCATTGGTCATTGCTATAGTTACACAACCTGACTGTCTGTTTCCAGGCACTGTGGTTGTCCACATGGCAGGCTTGGTGTTGTCACATTTGCAGAAATCTTTATAACTCAGAGTTGGTCTGCCGACAGGGCTGGTACCTGAAGCCAGCTCCCTATAGAGTACATTTTGGGGGATCCTTCCATCTTCCATTCCGTGAGCTCACTCCATAGCCTGTGGGATGCAGGTGGTGCTGTGGTCTGAATCACTGAGCCTCTTGGGCTTGCCGATCAGAAGGTCAGCGGTTCGAATCCCCCTGGTGGGGTGAGCTCTCGTTGCTCTGTCCCAGCTCCTGCCAACCTTGCAGTTCGAAAGCACACCAGTGCAAGTTGATAAATAGTTGCCGCTGCAGCAGGAAGGTCAATGGTGTTTCCATGCGCTCTGGTTTCTGTCACAGTGTTCTATTGCGCCAGAAGCGGTTTAGTCATGCTAGCCACATGACCCGGAAAGCTGTCTGTGGACAAATACCAGCTCCCTTGGCCTGAAAGGGAGATGAGCACTGCAACCTCACAATCGCCTTTGACTGGACTTAACCATCCACGGGTCCTTTACGTTTTTTACCTTTACCATAGAGTGTGAGTTAAGCCCAAACTTTCTTTCATTATGCGTTTCCTCCTATAGTTCCTAATAGCCTTGCCTTCCCAGTTGTTGGTATTGGCTTCATTCTATACTATGAAATTGTTCATAGATGAAAACTGAACAGTTAAAGTGTTTAGGAATCAACATTTGCCAACGTGAGACATGGTTCAGAAAAGAAACGTGAAAACTGAGGTTTCATTCTTTTTTGCTTCCGTGACTGGCCGCTGCTTTGAAAGCCAATTTCTTAACAGTTTATTCATTCTCCTTTCAATTTTTTGAACTACTATTCCTTTAAAGTGAACTTCCGTTTCACAAAGCTTCCTATTTCACAACTTCAAAATCAGTATGGATGTTTAGCTCGAAGGCCTTTTATAAAACTTTATCTTGAGATTTTCCCATCAGATTTTTATTTGCTGCCTGAAAGGACACTCTTAAACGTGGCTCTGTTTGTCAGTTAATACTGGTTTTGTAACCTCCACATTCTTGTTTGGGCATTTTCTTACTGAAAATCAGAGGAGGGAGTGTGATCTATTTAATTGCTTCATGAATGTTTACCCCTATCAACATAACATTCAAAACTGAATCCAAAGACAGGGATATTGGCCTGGATCACATGTCAGAATAAGCCAGGGTACAAGCTTACTGTTCTTGTTGTTGTTGTTTAGTCGTTTAGTCGTGTCCGACTCTTCGTGACCCCATGGACCACAGCACGCCAGGCACTCCTGTCTTCCACTGCCTCCCGCAGTTTGGTCAAACTCATGCTGGTAGCTTCAAGAACACTGTCCAACCATCTCGTCCTCTGTCGTCCCCTTCTCCTTGTGCCCTCCATCTTTCCTAAGATCAGGGTCTTTTCCAGGGAGTCTTCTCTTCTCATGAGGTGGCCAAAGTACTGGAGCCTCGGCTTCAGGATCTGTCCTTCCAGTGAGCACTCAGGGCTGATTTTCTTCAGAATGGAACAAGTTTACTATGACTGCAAATCCGAAGGAGGATTTGTGTAAATCACTATTGCGTGGCTCTCTCTTGGTTGGAGCCATACTCACAGTAAGGTAAAGGTAAAGGGATGCCTGACAGTCAGGTCCAGTCGTGGCCGACTCTGGGGTTGCAGTGCTCATCTCGCTTTATTGGCCAAGGGAGCCAGGTTACAGCTTCCGAGTCATGTGGCCAGCATGACTAAGCCGCTTCCGGCAAACCAGAGCAGCACACAGAAATGGTGTTTACCTTCCCACCGGAGCGGTACCTATTTATCTACTTGCACTTTGACGTGCTTTCGAACTGCTAGGTTGGCAGGAGCAGGGACCGAGCAAAGGGAGCTCACTCCGTCGCGGGGATTCAAACCACCGACCTTCTGATCAGCAAGTCCTAGGCTCTGTAGTTTAACCCACAGCGCCACCCATGTCCCTTATACTCACAGTAGACCTATTTAAATCAATGGTACTTGAATTCATTTGATCTGTGTGAGCCTACTCTAAATATGGCTGTCTGGAGCCAAAGCACTATTGCCACATGTACGTTCCATTACTTTGTTATTCTAAAGGAGCCCTACTTTGCGCTCTACAAAACCTTTTCAATTTTGCACCAGGTAGATCTGTTTCTCTTGCGTTGACTGTAATGTCCGATCAATGACCAGGTTAAAGGAGATATTCTGTGTATACCCTACATATTGTATAGTTAAACTTTCTAACTGCAAGCACCATTAAGAAAACTTTAGCTGTGGTCAGCAACGATTGATGAAGCTAACCGGCAGGAAGTAATACCATGTCGTTCCAGTCACCATGCTTGAGATTTGCAGCTTTAGCTTTTATAGTATGGCACATAAACTGATTTTATTTCCATCTGCTCAATGAGTTTGTGAAGGGAGCATTAAAATATCCTAGCCAGAAGCAGTGCTCTTAACTGAGCAAGCAGTGTGCTTCCTCAAATAAGGAAGGGGGTCATTAATCAACAAACCCTGCCAAAAATTAGATATCCTTGCGCACAGCACCACATATGCCCAGGATTTCACATTTTGTGCATCATAGAATTGTGCAGCTTTGATAACCCCTTTTAGTGTAAAATCTATACTACGTCTGGGTTGACAATGTGATCGTATCCCAACCTTCTTCCCCCTACGAATAAGGCAAGTAGCATCATTTCATCTAAAGTTTGTTTGTTTGTTTGTTTTGGTATCTACCAGTCTCAACCTGTTTCAACTGGCTTGGACTGGTTCAAAGCAGCTATGACCAACTGGTCTAGACTCGTTCAAACTGGCTTTGATCGCTTACAAACAGTCTAGACCGGTTCCAAACAGCTTGGAGGAGTTCAAACCGGCTTCAACTGGTTCCAACCGGTCTGAACCGGTTCCAAAAGGTTCAACTTGGACTGGTTTCAACAGCTCTACACTGGCTGAAACTGGCTTCAAATGGTTCAAACAGGTCTGGATCGTGTGACCCCGGGGCTTAGGGATTTTTTCAAAAAAATCTTTTCCCACCGGTTAAGTTGTCGAGAGCTGATTTCTTGTCCTGTGATAAAAAGCCTTCTGTTTCGACCGCCAAACCTTTCAGGGGAGCATTTGCAAGCGGTTGGCATCATTTTTGAGTGAATTGGAGAAAGTCAGATTTTTGCTGAAGTTGTGACCCCGGGGTTAGGGATTTTTTCAGAAAAATCTTTTTCCGGCGGTTAAGTTGTTGAGGGCTAATTTCTTGTACTGTGATAAAAAGCCTTCTGTTTCGACCGCCATACCTTTCGCGGGAGCAGTTGAAAGCGTTCGGCATCATTTTTGAGTGAATTGGAGAAAGTCAGATTTTTGCTGAAGTTGTGACCCCGGGGCTTAGAGATTTTTTCAAAAAAATCTTTTTCCGGCGGTCAAGTTGTTGAGGGCTGATTTCTTGTCCTGTGATAAAAAGCCTTCTGTTTCGACCGCCAAACCTTTCACGGGAGCATTTGCAAGTGGTTGGCATCATTTTTGAGTGAATTGGAGAAAGTCAGATTTTTGCTGAAGTTGTGACCCCGGGGTTAGGGATTTTTTCAGAAAAATCTTTTTCCGGCGGTTAAGTTGTTGAGGGCTGATTTCTTCTCCTATGATAAAAAGCCTTTTGTTTCGACCGCCAAACCTTTCAGGGGAGCATTTGCAAGCGTTTGGCATCATTTTTGAGTGAATTGCCAAAAGTCAGATTTTTGCTGAAATTGTGACCCCGGGGCTTAGGGATTTTTTCAAAAAAATCTTTTTCCGGCGGTTAAGTTGTTGAGGGCTGATTTCTTGTCCTGTGAGAAAAAGCCTTCTGTTTCGACCGCCAAACCTTTCAGGGGAGCATTTGTAAGCGGTTGGCATCATTTTTGAGTGAATTGGAGAAAGTCAGATGTTTGCTAAAGTTGTGACCCCGGCGGGGCTCAGGGATTTTTTCAAAAAAATAATTTTCCGCCGGTTAAGTTGTTGAGGGCTGATTTCTTGTCCTGTGATAAAAAGCCTTCTGTTTCGACCGCCGTACCTTTCAGGGGAGCAGTTGATATCGTTTGGCATCATTTTTGAGTGAATTGGAGAAAGTCAGATTTTTGCTGAAGTTGTGACCCCCGGGGTTAGGGATTGTTTCAGAAAAATCTTTTTCCGGCGGTTAAGTTGTTGAGGGCTGATTTCTTGTCCTGTGATAAAAAGCCTTCTGTTTCGACCGCCAAACCTTTCAGGGGAGCATTTGCAAGCGGTTGGCATCATTTTTGAGTGAATTGGAGAAAGTCAGATTTTTGCTGAAATTGTGACCCCGGGGCTTAGGGATTTTTCAAAAAAATCTTTTTCCAGCGGTTAAGTTGTTGAGGGCTGATTTCTTGTCCTGTGATAAAAAGCCTACTGTTTCGACCGCCAAACCTTTCAGGGGAGCATTTGCAAGCGTTTGGCATCATTTTTGAGTGAATTGCCAAAAGTCAGATTTTTGCTGAAATTGTGACCCCGGGGCTTAGGGATTTTTTTAAAAAAATCTTTTTCCGGCGGTTAAGTTGTTGAGGGCTGATTTCTTGTCCTGTGATAAAAAGCTTTCTGTTTCGACCACCAAACCTTTCAGGGAAGCATTTGCAAGTGTTTGGCTTCATTTTTGAGTGAATTGCCAAAAGTCAGATTTTTGCTGAAATTCTGACGCCGGGGCTTAGGGATTTTTCAAAAAAATCTTTTTCGCAGGTTCAGTTGTTGAGGGCTGATTTCTTGTCCTGTGATAAAATCCTTCTGTTTCGACCGCAAAACCTTTCAGGGGAGCATTTGCAAGCGGTTGGCATCATTTTTGAGTGAATTGGAGAAAGTCAGATTTTTGCTGAAATTCTGACCCCGGGGCTTAGGGATTTTTTCAACAAAATCTTTTTCCGGCGCTTAAGTTGTTGAGGGCTGATTTCTTGTCCTGTGCTAAAAAGCCTTCTATTTCGACCGCCATACCTTTCGCGGGAGCATTTGCAAGCGTTTGGCATCATTTTTGAGTGAATTGCCAAAAGTCAGATTTTTGCTGAAATTGTGACCCCGGGGCTTAGGGATTTTTTCAAAAAAATCTTTTTCCGGCGGTTAAGTTGTTGAGGGCTGATTTCTTGTGCTGTGAGAAAAAGCCTTCTGTTTCGACCGCCAAACCTTTCAGGGGAGCATTTGTAAGCGGTTGGCATCATTTTTGAGTGAATTGGAGAAAGTCAGATGTTTGCTAAAGTTGTGACCCCGGCGGGGCTCAGGGATTTTTTCAAAAAAATAATTTTCCGCCGGTTAAGTTGTTGAGGGCTGATTTCTTGTCCTGTGATAAAAAGCCTTCTGTTTCGACCGCCGTACCTTTCAGGGGAGCAGTTGATATCGTTTGGCATCATTTTTGAGTGAATTGGAGAAAGTCAGATTTTTGCTGAAGTTGTGACCCCCGGGGTTAGGGATTGTTTCAGAAAAATCTTTTTCCGGCGGTTAAGTTGTTGAGGGCTGATTTCTTGTCCTGTGATAAAAAGCCTTCTGTTTCGACCGCCAAACCTTTCAGGGGAGCATTTGCAAGCGGTTGGCATCATTTTTGAGTGAATTGGAGAAAGTCAGATTTTTGCTGAAATTGTGACCCCGGGGCTTAGGGATTTTTTCAAAAAAATCTTTTTCCGGCGGTTAAGTTGTTGAGGGCTGATTTCTTGTCCTGTGATAAAAAGCCTTCTGTTTCGACCGCCAAACCTTTCAGGGGAGCATTTGCAAGCGGTTGGCATCATTTTTGAGTGAATTGGAGAAAGTCAGATTTTTGCTGAAGTTGTGACCCCGGGGCTTAGGGATTTTTCAAAAAAATCTTTTTCCAGCGGTTAAGTTGTTGAGGGCTGATTTCTTGTCCTGTGATAAAAAGCCTTCTGTTTCGACCGCCAAACCTTTCAGGGGAGCATTTGCAAGCGTTTGGCATCATTTTTGAGTGAATTGCCAAAAGTCAGATTTTTGCTGAAATTGTGACCCCGGGGCTTAGGGATTTTTTTAAAAAAATCTTTTTCCGGCGGTTAAGTTGTTGAGGGCTGATTTCTTGTCCTGTGATAAAAAGCTTTCTGTTTCGACCACCAAACCTTTCAGGGAAGCATTTGCAAGTGTTTGGCTTCATTTTTGAGTGAATTGCCAAAAGTCAGATTTTTGCTGAAATTCTGACGCCGGGGCTTAGGGATTTTTCAAAAAAATCTTTTTCGCAGGTTCAGTTGTTGAGGGCTGATTTCTTGTCCTGTGATAAAATCCTTCTGTTTCGACCGCAAAACTTTCAGGGGAGCATTTGCAAGCGGTTGGCATCATTTTTGAGTGAATTGGAGAAAGTCAGATTTTTGCTGAAATTCTGACCCCGGGGCTTAGGGATTTTTTTAAAAAAATCTTTTTCCGGCGGTTAAGTTGTTGAGGGCTGATTTCTTGTCCTGTGATAAAAAGCTTTCTGTTTCGACGTCCAAACCTTTCAGGGGAGCATTTGCAAGCAGTTGGCATCATTTTTGAGTGAATTGGAGAAAGTCAGATTTTTGCTGAAATTGTGACCCCGGGGCTTAGGGATTTTTTCAACAAAATCTTTTCCCGGCGGTTATGTTGTTGAGGGCTGATTTCTTGTCCTGTGAGAAAAAGCCTTCTGTTTCGACCGCCAAACCTTTCAGGGGAGCATTTGTAAGCGGTTGGCATCATTTTTGAGTGAATTGGAGAAAGTCAGATTTTTGCTGAAATTGTGACCCCGGGGCTTAGGGATTTTTTCAAAAAAATCTTTTTCCGGCGGTTAAGTTGTTGAGGGCTGATTTCTTGTCCTGTGATAAAAAGCCTTCTGTTTCGACCGCCGTACCTTTCAGGGGAGCATTTGCAAGCGGTTGGCATCATTTTTGAGTGAATTGGAGAAAGTCAGATTTTTGCTGAAGTTGTGACCCCGGGGCTTAGGGATTTTTCAAAAAAATCGTTTTCCAGCGGTTAAGTTGTTGAGGGCTGATTTCTTGTCCTGTGATAAAAAGCCTTCTGTTTCGACCGCCAAACCTTTCAGGGGAGCATTTGCAAGCGTTTGGCATCATTTTTGAGTGAATTGCCAAAAGTCAGATTTTTGCTGAAATTCTGACGCCGGGGCTTAGGGATTTTTCAAAAAAATCTTTTTCGCAGGTTCAGTTGTTGAGGGCTGATTTCTTGTCCTGTGATAAAATCCTTCTGTTTCGACCGCAAAACCTTTCAGGGGAGCATTTGCAAGCGGTTGGCATCATTTTTGAGTGAATTGGAGAAAGTCAGATTTTTGCTGAAATTCTGACCCCGGGGCTTAGGGGTTTTTTCAAAAAAATCTTTTTGTGGCGCTTAAGTTGTTGAGGGCTGATTAATTGTCCTGTGATAAAAAGCTTTCTGTTTCGACCGCCAAACCTTTCAGGGGAGCATTTGCAAGCGTTTGGCATCATTTTTGAGTGAATTGCGAAAAGTCAGATTTTTGCTGAAATTGTGACCCCGGGGCTTAGGGATTTTTTCAAAAAAATCTTTTTCCGGCGCTTAAGTTGTTGAGGGCTGATTTCTTGTCCTGTGATAAAAAGTCTTCTGTTTCGACCGCCAAACCGTTCAGGGGTGCATTTGTAAGCGGTTGGCATCATTTTTGAGTGAATTGCCAAAAGTCAGATTTTTGCTGAAATTTTGACCCCGGGGCTTAGGGATTTTTTCAAAAAAATCTTTTTCCAGCGGTTAATTTGTTGAGGGCTGATTTCTTGTCCTGTGATAAAAAGCTTTCTGTTTCGACCACCAAACCTTTCAGGGAAGCATTTGCAAGTGTTTGGCATCATTTTTGAGTGAATTGCCAAAAGTCAGATTTTTGCTGAAATTCTGACGCCGGGGCTTAGGGATTTTTCAAAAAAATCTTTTTCGCAGGTTCAGTTGTTGAGGGCTGATTTCTTGTCCTGTGATAAAATCCTTCTGTTTCGAACGCAAAACCTTTCAGGGGAGCATTTGCAAGCGGTTGGCATCATTTTTGAGTGAATTGGAGAAAGTCAGATTTTTGCTGAAAATGTGACCCCGGGGCTTAGGGATTTTTTCAAAAAAATCTTTTTCCGGCGCTTAAGTTGTTCAGGGCTGCTTTCTTGTCCTGTGATTAAAAGCCTTCTGTTTCGACCACCAAACGTTTCAGGGGTGCATTTGCAAGCGTTTGGCATCATGTTTGAGTGAATTGCCAAAAGTCAGATTTTTGCTGAAATTGTGACCCCAGGGCTTAGGGAATTTTTTTAAAAAAATCTTTTTCCGGCGGTTAAGTTGTTGAGGGCTGATTTCTTGTCCTGTCATAAAAAGCCTTCTGTTTCGACCGCCAAACCTTTCAGGGGTGCATTTGCAAGCAGTTGGCATCATTTTTGAGTGAATTGGAGAAAGTCAGATTTTTGCTGAAATTGTGACCCCGGGGCTTAGTGATTTTTCAAAAAAATCTTTTTCCGGCGGTTAAGTTGTTGAGGGCTGATTTCTTGTTCTGTGATAAAAAGCTTTCTGTTTCGACAGCCAAACCTTTCAGGGGAGCATTTGCAAGCGGTTGGCATCATTTTTCAGTGAATTGGAGAAAGTCAGATTTTTGCTGAAATTGTGACCCCGGGGCTTAGGGATTTTTTCAAAAAAAAAATTTTCCGGCGGTTAAGTTGTTGAGGGCTAATTTCTTGTCCTGTGATAAAAAGCCTGTTTTGACCGCCAAACCTTTCAAGGGAGCATTTGCAAGCAGTTGGCATCATTTTTGAGTGAATTGGAGAAAGTCAGATTTTTGCTGAAATTGTGACCCCGGGGCTTTGTGATTTTTCAAAAAAATCTTTTTTGCCGGTTCAGTTGTTGAGGCCTGATTTCTTGTCCTGTGATAAAATCCTTCTGTTTCGACCGCCAAACCTTTCAGGGGAGCATTTGCAAGCGGTTTGCATCATTTTTGAGTGAATTGGAGAAAGTCAGATTTTTGCTGAAATTCTGACCCCGGGGCTTAGGGATTTTTTCAAAAAAATCTTTTTCCGGCGCTTAAGTTGTTGAGGGCTGATTTCTTGTCCTGTGATAAAAAGCCTTCTGTTTCGACCGCCAAACCGTTCAGGGGTGCATTTGTAAGCGGTTGGCATCATTTTTGAGTGAATTGCCAAAAGTCAGATTTTTGCTGAAATTTTGACCCCGGGGCTTAGGGATTTTTTCAAAAAAATCTTTTTCCAGCGGTTAATTTGTTGAGGGCTGATTTCTTGTCCTGTGATAAAAAGCTTTCTGTTTCGACCACCAAACCTTTCAGGGAAGCATTTGCAAGTGTTTGGCATCATTTTTGAGTGAATTGCCAAAAGTCAGATTTTTGCTGAAATTCTGACGCCGGGGCTTAGGGATTTTTCAAAAAAATCTTTTTCGCAGGTTCAGTTGTTGAGGGCTGATTTCTTGTCCTGTGATAAAATCCTTCTGTTTCGAACACAAAACCTTTCAGGGGAGCATTTGCAAGCGGTTGGCATCATTTTTGAGTGAATTGGAGAAAGTCAGATTTTTGCTGAAAATGTGACCCCGGGGCTTAGGGATTTTTTCAAAAAAATCTTTTTCCGGCGCTTAAGTTGTTCAGGGCTGCTTTCTTGTCCTGTGATTAAAAGCCTTCTGTTTCGACCGCCAAACGTTTCAGGGGTGCATTTGCAAGCGTTTGGCATCATGTTTGAGTGAATTGCCAAAAGTCAGATTTTTGCTGAAATTGTGACCCCGGGGCTTAGGGATTTTTTTTAAAAAAATCTTTTTCCGGCGGTTAAGTTGTTGAGGGCTGATTTCTTGTCCTGTCATAAAAAGCCTTCTGTTTCGACCGCCAAACCTTTCAGGGGTGCATTTGCAAGCAGTTGGCATCATTTTTGAGTGAATTGGAGAAAGTCAGATTTTTGCTGAAATTGTGACCCCGGGGCTTAGTGATTTTTCAAAAAAAAAATTTTCCGGCGGTTAAGTTGTTGAGGGCTAATTTCTTGTCCTGTGATAAAAAGCCTGTTTTGACCGCCAAACCTTTCAAGGGAGCATTTGCAAGCAGTTGGCATCATTTTTGAGTGAATTGGAGAAAGTCAGATTTTTGCTGAAATTGTGACCCCGGGGCTTAGGGATTTTTTCAAAAAAAAAATTTTCCGGCGGTTAAGTTGTTGAGGGCTAATTTCTTGTCCTGTGATAAAAAGCCTGTTTTGACCGCCAAACCTTTCAAGGGAGCATTTGCAAGCAGTTGGCATCATTTTTGAGTGAATTGGAGAAAGTCAGATTTTTGCTGAAATTGTGACCCCGGGGCTTTGTGATTTTTCAAAAAAATCTTTTTTGCCGGTTCAGTTGTTGAGGGCTGATTTCTTGTCCTGTTATAAAATCCTTCTGTTTCGACCGCCAAACCTTTCAGGGGAGCATTTGCAAGCGGTTTGCATCATTTTTGAGTGAATTGGAGAAAGTCAGATTTTTGCTGAAATTCTGACCCCGGGGCTTAGGGATTTTTTCAAAAAAATCTTTTTCCGACGCTTAAGTTGTTGAGGGCTGATTTCTTGTCCTGTGATAAAAAGCCTTCTGTTTCGACCGCCAATCCTTTCAGGGGAGCATTTGCAAGCGGTTAGCATCATTTTTGAGTGAATTGGAGAAAGTCAGATTTTTGCTGAAAATGTGACCCCGGGGCTTAGGGATTTTTTCAAAAAAATATTTTTCCGACGCTTAAATTGTTGAGGGCTGATTTCTTGTCCTGTGATAAAAAGCCTTCTCTTTCGACCGCCAATCCTTTCAGGGGAGCATTTGCAAGCGGTTGGCATCATTTTTGAGTGAATTAGAGAAAGTCAGATTTTTGCTGAAATTGTGACCCCGGGGCTTAGGGATTTTTTCAAAAAAATCTTTTTCCGGCGGTTAAGTTGTTGAGGGCTAATTTCTTGTCCTGTGATAAAAGGCCTTCTGTTTCGACCACCAAACCTTTCAGGGGAGCATTTGCAAGCATTTGGCATCATTTTTGAGTGAATTGCCAAAAGTCAAATTTTTGCTGAAATTGTGACCCCGGGGCGTAGGAATTTTTGCAAAAAAATCTTTTTCCAGCGGTTAATTTGTTGAGGGCTGATTTCTTGTCCTGTGATAAAAAGATTTCTGTTTCGACCACCAAACCTTTCAGGGAAGCATTTGCAAGTGTTTGGCATCATTTTTGAGTGAATTGCCAAACGTCAGATTTTTGCTGAAATTGTGACCCCGGAGCTTAGGGATTTTTCAAAAAAATCTTTTTCGCAGGTTCAGTTGTTGAGGGCTGATTTCTTGTCCTGTGATAAAATCCTTCTGTTTCGAACGCAAAACCTTTCAGGGGAGCATTTGCAAGCGGTTGGCATCATTTTTGAGTGAATTGGAGAAAGTCAGATTTTTGCTGAAATTCTGACCCCGGGGCTTAGGGATTTTTTCAAAAAAATCTTTTTCCGGCCCTTAAGTTGTTGAGGGATGATTTCTTGTCCTGTGATAAAAAGCCTTCTGTTTCGACCGCCAAACCTTACAGGGGAGCATTTGTAAGTGGTTGGCATCATTTTTGAGTGAATTGGAGAAAGTCAGATTTTTGCTGAAAATGTGACCCCGGGGCTTAGGGATTTTTTCAAAAAAATCTTTTTCCGGCGCTTAAGTTGTTCAGGGCTGCTTTCTTGTCCTGTGATGAAAAGCCTTCTGTTTCGACCGCCAAACGTTTCAGGGGTGCATTTGCAAGCGTTTGGCATCATGTTTGAGTGAATTGCCAAAAGTCAGATTTTTGCTGAAATTGTGACCCCGGGGCTTAGGGATTTTTTTTAAAAAAATCTTTTTCCGGCGGTTAAGTTGTTGAGGGCTGATTTCTTGTCCTGTGATAAAAAGCCTTCTGTTTCGACCGCCAAACCTTTCAGGGGTGCATTTGCAAGCAGTTGGCATCATTTCTGAGTGAATTGGAGAAAGTCACATTTTTGCTGAAATTGTCACCCCGGGGCTTAGTTATTTTTCAAAAAAATCTTTTTCCGGCGGTTAAGTTGTTGAGGGCTGATTCCTTGCCCTGTGATAAAAAGCCTTCTGTTTCGACCGCCAAACCTTTCAGGGGAGCATTTGCAAGCGTTTGGCATCATTTTTCAGTGAATTGGAGAATGTCAGATTTTTGCTGAAATTCTGACCCCGGGGCTTAGGGATTTTTCAAAAAAATATTTTTTCGCCGGTTCAGTTGTTGAGGGCTGATTTCTTGTCCTGTGATAAAATCCATCTGTTTCGACTGGCAAACCTTTCAGGGGAGCATTTGCAAGCGGTTGGCATCATTTTTGAGTGAATTGGAGAAAGTCAGATTTTTGCTGAAATTGTGACTCCGGGGCTTCGGGATTTTATCAATAAAATCTTTTCCAGGCGGTTAAGTTGTTCAGGGCTGATTTCTTGTTCTGTGATAAAAAGCTTTCTGTTTCGACCGCCAAACCTTTCAGGGGAGCATTTGCAAGCGGTTGGCATCATTTTTCAGTGAACTGGAGAAAGTCAGATTTTTGCTGAAATTGTGACCCCGGGGCTTAGGGATTTTTTCAAAAAAAAAATTTTCCGGCGGTTAAGTTGTTGAGGGCTAATTTCTTGTCCTGTGATAAAAAGCCTGTTTTGACCGCCAAACCTTTCAAGGGAGCATTTGCAAGCAGTTGGCATCATTTTTGAGTGAATTGGAGAAAGTCAGATTTTTGCTGAAATTGTGACCCCGGGGCTTTGTAATTTTTCAAAAAAATCTTTTTTGCCGGTTCAGTTGTTGAGGGCTGATTTCTTGTCCTGTGATAAAATCCTTCTGTTTCGACCGCCAAACCTTTCAGGGGAGCATTTGCAAGCGGTTGGCATCATTTTTGAGTGAATTGGAGAAAGTCAGATTTTTGCTGAAATTCTGACCCCGGGGCTTAGGGATTTTTTCAAAAAAATCTTTTTCCGGCGCTTAAGTTGTTGAGGGCTGATTTCTTGTCCTGTGATAAAAAGCCTTCTGTTTCGACGGCCAATCCTTTCAGGGGAGCATTTGCAAGCGGTTGGCATCATTTTGAAGTGAATTGGAGAAAGTCAGATTTTTGCTGAAAATGTGACCCCGGGGCTTAGGGATTTTTTCAAAAAAATCTTTTTCCGGCGGTTAAGTTGTTGAGGGCTAATTTCTTGTCCTGTGATAAAAGGCCTTCTGTTTCGACCACCAAACCTTTCAGGGGAGCATTTGCAAGCATTTGGCATCATTTTTGAGTGAATTGCCAAAAGTCAAATTTTTGCTGAAATTGTGACCCCGGGGCTTAGGAATTTCTGCAAAAAAATCTTTTTCCGGCGCTTAAGTTGTTGAGGGCTGATTTCTTGTCCTGTGATAAAAAGCCTTCTGTTTCGACCGCAAAACCTTACACGGGAGCATTTGTAAGCGGTTGGCATCATTTTTGAGTGAATTGGAGAAAGTCAGATTTTTGCTGAAATTTTGCCCCCGGGGCTTAGGGATTTTTTCAAAAAAATCTTTTTCCAGCGGTTAATTTGTTGAGGGCTGATTTCTTGTCTTGTGATAAAAAGCCTTCTGTTTCGACCGCCAAACATTTCAGGGGAGCATTTGCAAGCAGTTGGCATCATTTTTGAGTGAATTGGAGAAAGTCAGATTTTTGCTGAAATTGTGACCCCGGGGCTTAGGGATTTTTTCAAAAAAAACTTCTTCCGGCGCTTAAGTTGTTGAGGGCTGATTTCTTGTCCTGTGATAAAAAGCCTTCTGTTTCGACCGCCAAACCTTTCAGGGGAGCATTTGCAAGCGTTTGGCATCATTTTTCAGTGAATTGGAGAATGTCAGATTTTTGCTGAAGTTCTGACCCCGGGGCTTAGGGATTTTTCAAAAAAATCTTTTTTCGCCGGTTCAGTTGTTGAGTGCTGATTTCTTGTCCTGTGATAAAATCCATCTGTTTCGACTGGCAAACCTTTCAGGGGAGCATTTGCAAGCGGTTGGCATCATTTTTGAGTGAATTGGAGAAAGTCAGATTTTTGCTGAAATTGTGACTCCGGGGCTTAGGGATTTTATCAAAAAAATCTTTTCCAGGCGGTTAAGTTGTTGAGGGCTGATTTCTTGTCCTGTGATAAAAAGCTTTCTGTTTCGACCGCCAAACCTTTCAGGGGAGCATTTGCAAGCGGATTGGCATCATTTTTGAGTGAATTGGAGAAAGTCAGATTTTTGCTGAAATTGTGACCCCGGGGCTTTGTAATTTTTCAAAAAAATCTTTTTTGCCGGTTCAGTTGTTGAGGGCTGATTTCTTGTCCTGTGATAAAATCCTTCTGTTTCGACCGCCAAACCTTTCAGGGGAGCATTTGCAAGCGGTTGGCATCATTTTTGAGTGAATTGGAGAAAGTCAGATTTTTGCTGAAATTCTGACCCCGGGGCTTAGGGATTTTTTCAAAAAAATCTTTTTCCGGCGCTTAAGTTGTTGAGGGCTGATTTCTTGTCCTGTGATAAAAAGCCTTCTGTTTCGACGGCCAATCCTTTCAGGGGAGCATTTGCAAGCGGTTGGCATCATTTTGAAGTGAATTGGAGAAAGTCAGATTTTTGCTGAAAATGTGACCCCGGGGCTTAGGGATTTTTTCAAAAAAATCTTTTTCCGGCGGTTAAGTTGTTGAGGGCTAATTTCTTGTCCTGTGATAAAAGGCCTTCTGTTTCGACCACCAAACCTTTCAGGGGAGCATTTGCAAGCATTTGGCATCATTTTTGAGTGAATTGCCAAAAGTCAAATTTTTGCTGAAATTGTGACCCCGGGGCTTAGGAATTTCTGCAAAAAAATCTTTTTCCGGCGCTTAAGTTGTTGAGGGCTGATTTCTTGTCCTGTGATAAAAAGCCTTCTGTTTCGACCGCAAAACCTTACAGGGGAGCATTTGTAAGCGGTTGGCATCATTTTTGAGTGAATTGGAGAAAGTCAGATTTTTGCTGAAATTTTGCCCCCGGGGCTTAGGGATTTTTTCAAAAAAATCTTTTTCCAGCGGTTAATTTGTTGAGGGCTGATTTCTTGTCCTGTGATAAAAAGATTTCTGTTTCGACCACCAAACCTTTCAGGGAAGCATTTGCAAGTGTTTGGCATCATTTTTGAGTGAATTGCCAAAAGTCAGATTTTTGATGAAATTGTGACCCCGGAGCTTAGGGATTTTTCAAAAAAATATTTTTCGCAGGTTCAGTTGTTGAGGGCTGATTTCTTGTCCTGTGATAAAAAGCCTTCTGTTTCGACCGCCAAACCTTAAAGGGGAGCATTTGGAAGTGGTTGGCATCATTTTTGAGTGAATTGGAGAAAGTCAGATTTTTGCTGAAAATGTGACCCCGGGGCTTAGGGATTTTTTCAAAAAAATCTTTTTCCGGCGCTTAAGTTGTTCAGGGCTGCTTTCTTGTCCTGTGATGAAAAGCCTTCTGTTTCGACCGCCAAACGTTTCAGGGGTGCATTTGCAAGCGTTTGGCATCATGTTTGAGTGAATTGCCAAAAGTCAGATTTTTGCTGAAATTGTGACCCCGGGGCTTAGGGATTTTTTCAAAAAAATCTTTTTCCGGTGCTTAAGTTGTTGAGGGCTGATTTCTTGTCCTGTGATAAAAAGCCTTCTGTTTCGACCGCAAAACCTTACAGGGGAGCATTTGTAAGCGGTTGGCATCATTTTTGAGTGAATTGGAGAAAGTCAGATTTTTGCTGAAATTTTGCCCACGGGGCTTAGGGATTTTTTCAAAAAAATCTTTTTCCAGGGGTTAAATTGTTGAGGGCTGATTTCTTGTCTTGTGATAAAAAGCCTTCTGTTTCGACCGCCAAACATTTCAGGGGAGCATTTGCAAGCAATTGGCATCATTTTTGAGTGAATTGGAGAAAGTCAGATTTTTGCTGAAATTGTGACCCCGGGGCTTAGGGATTTTTTCAAAAAAAACTTCTTCCGGCGCTTAAGTTGTTGAGGGCTGATTTCTTGTCCTGTGATAAAAAGCCTTCTGTTTCGACCGCCAAACCTTTTCAGGGGAGCATTTGCAAGCGTTTGGCATCATTTTTCAGTGAATTGGAGAATGTCAGATTTTTGCTGAAGTTCTGACCCCGGGGCTTAGGGATTTTTCAAAAAAATCTTTTTTCGCCGGTTCAGTTGTTGAGTGCTGATTTCTTGTCCTGTGATAAAATTCATCTGTTTCGACTGGCAAGCCTTTCAGGGGAGCATTTGCAAGCGGTTGGCATCATTTTTGAGTGAATTGGAGAAAGTCAGATTTTTGCTGAAATTGTGACTCCGGGGCTTAGGGATTTTATCAAAAAAATCTTTTCCAGGCGGTTAAGTTGTTGAGGGCTGATTTCTTGTCCTGTGATAAAAAGCTTTCTGTTTCGACCGCCAAACCTTTCAGGGGAGCATTTGCAAGCGGATTGGCATCATTTTTCAGTGAATTGGAGAAAGTCAGATTTTTGCTGAAATTGTGACCCCGGGGCTTAGGGATTTTTTCAAAAAAAACTTTTTCCGGCGGTTAAGTTGTTGAGGGCTAATTTCTTGTCCTGTGATAAAAAGCCTGTTTCGACCGCCAAACCTTTCAAGGGAGCATTTGCAAGCAGTTGGCATCATTTTTGAGTGAATTGGAGAAAGTCAGATTTTTGCTGAAATTGTGACCCCGGGGCTTTGTAATTTTTCAAAAAAATCTTTTTTGCCGGTTCAGTTGTTGAGGGCTGATTTCTTGTCCTGTGATAAAATCCTTCTGTTTCGACGGCCAATCCTTTCAGGGGAGCATTTGCAAGCGGTTGGCATCATTTTGAAGTGAATTGGAGAAAGTCAGATTTTTGCTGAAAATGTGACCCCGGGGCTTAGGGATTTTTTCAAAAAAATCTTTTTCCGGCGGTTAAGTTGTTGAGGGCTAATTTCTTGTCCTGTGATAAAAGGCCTTCTGTTTCGACCACCAAACCTTTCAGGGGAGCATTTGCAAGCATTTGGCATCATTTTTGAGTGAATTGCCAAAAGTCAAATTTTTGCTGAAATTGTGACCCCGGGGCTTAGGAATTTCTGCAAAAAAATCTTTTTCCGGCGCTTAAGTTGTTGAGGGCTGATTTCTTGTCCTGTGATAAAAAGCCTTCTGTTTCGACCGCAAAACCTTACAGGGGAGCATTTGTAAGCGGTTGGCATCATTTTTGAGTGAATTGGAGAAAGTCAGATTTTTGCTGAAATTTTGCCCCCGGGGCTTAGGGATTTTTTCAAAAAAATCTTTTTCCAGCGGTTAATTTGTTGAGGGCTGATTTCTTGTCCTGTGATAAAAAGATTTCTGTTTCGACCACCAAACCTTTCAGGGAAGCATTTGCAAGTGTTTGGCATCATTTTTGAGTGAATTGCCAAAAGTCAGATTTTTGATGAAATTGTGACCCCGGAGCTTAGGGATTTTTCAAAAAAATATTTTTCGCAGGTTCAGTTGTTGAGGGCTGATTTCTTGTCCTGTGATAAAATCCTTCTGTTTCAACCGCAAAACCTTAAAGGGGAGCATTTGGAAGTGGTTGGCATCATTTTTGAGTGAATTGGAGAAAGTCAGATTTTTGCTGAAAATGTGACCCCGGGGCTTAGGGATTTTTTCAAAAAAATCTTTTTCCGGCCCTTAAGTTGTTGAGGGCTGATTTCTTGTCCTGTGATAAAAAGCCTTCTGTTTCGACCGCCAAACCTTAAAGGGGAGCATTTGGAAGTGGTTGGCATCATTTTTGAGTGAATTGGAGAAAGTCAGATTTTTGCTGAAAATGTGACCCCGGGGCTTAGGGATTTTTTCAAAAAAATCTTTTTCCGGCGCTTAAGTTGTTCAGGGCTGCTTTCTTGTCCTGTGATGAAAAGCCTTCTGTTTCGACCGCCAAACGTTTCAGGGGTGCATTTGCAAGCGTTTGGCATCATGTTTGAGTGAATTGCCAAAAGTCAGATTTTTGCTGAAATTGTGACCCCGGGGCTTAGGGATTTTTTTAAAAAAAATCTTTTTCCGGCGCTTAAGTTGTTGAGGGCTGATTTCTTGTCCTGTGATAAAAAGCCTTCTGTTTCGACCGCCAAACCTTTCAGGGGTGCATTTGCAAGCAGTTGGCATCATTTTTGAGTGAATTGGAGAAAGTCAGATTTTTGCTGAAAATGTGACCCCGGGGCTTAGGGATTTTTTCAAAAAAATCTTTTTCCGGCGCTTAAGTTGTTGAGGGCTGATTTCTTGTCCTGTGATAAAAAGCCTTCTGTTTCGACCACCAAACCTTTCAGGGGAGCATTTGCAAGCATTTGGCATCATTTTTGAGTGAATTGCCAAAAGTCAGATTTTTGCTGAAATTGTGACCCCGGGGCTTAGGGATTTTTTCAAAAAAATCTTTTTCCGGCGCTTAAGTTGTTGAGGGCTGATTTCTTGTCCTGTGATAAAAAGCCTTCTGTTTCGACCGCAAAACCTTACAGGGGAGCATTTGTAAGCGGTTGGCATCATTTTTGAGTGAATTGGAGAAAGTCAGATTTTTGCTGAAATTTTGCCCCCGGGGCTTAGGGATTTTTTCAAAAAAATCTTTTTCCAGGGGTTAAATTGTTGAGGGCTGATTTCTTGTCTTGTGATAAAAAGCCTTCTGTTTCGACCGCCAAACATTTCAGGGGAGCATTTGCAAGCAATTGGCATCATTTTTGAGTGAATTGGAGAAAGTCAGATTTTTGCTGAAATTGTGACCCCGGGGCTTAGGGATTTTTTCAAAAAAAACTTCTTCCGGCGCTTAAGTTGTTGAGGGCTGATTTCTTGTCCTGTGATAAAAAGCCTTCTGTTTCGACCGCCAAACCTTTTCAGGGGAGCATTTGCAAGCGTTTGGCATCATTTTTCAGTGAATTGGAGAATGTCAGATTTTTGCTGAAGTTCTGACCCCGGGGCTTAGGGATTTTTCAAAAAAATCTTTTTTCGCCGGTTCAGTTGTTGAGTGCTGATTTCTTGTCCTGTGATAAAATTCATCTGTTTCGACTGGCAAGCCTTTCAGGGGAGCATTTGCAAGCGGTTGGCATCATTTTTGAGTGAATTGGAGAAAGTCAGATTTTTGCTGAAATTGTGACTCCGGGGCTTAGGGATTTTATCAAAAAAATCTTTTCCAGGCGGTTAAGTTGTTGAGGGCTGATTTCTTGTCCTGTGATAAAAAGCTTTCTGTTTCGACCGCCAAACCTTTCAGGGGAGCATTTGCAAGCGGATTGGCATCATTTTTCAGTGAATTGGAGAAAGTCAGATTTTTGCTGAAATTGTGACCCCGGGGCTTAGGGATTTTTTCAAAAAAAACTTTTTCCGGCGGTTAAGTTGTTGAGGGCTAATTTCTTGTCCTGTGATAAAAAGCCTGTTTCGACCGCCAAACCTTTCAAGGGAGCATTTGCAAGCAGTTGGCATCATTTTTGAGTGAATTGGAGAAAGTCAGATTTTTGCTGAAATTGTGACCCCGGGGCTTTGTAATTTTTCAAAAAAATCTTTTTTGCCGGTTCAGTTGTTGAGGGCTGATTTCTTGTCCTGTGATAAAATCCTTCTGTTTCGACGGCCAATCCTTTCAGGGGAGCATTTGCAAGCGGTTGGCATCATTTTGAAGTGAATTGGAGAAAGTCAGATTTTTGCTGAAAATGTGACCCCGGGGCTTAGGGATTTTTTCAAAAAAATCTTTTTCCGGCGGTTAAGTTGTTGAGGGCTAATTTCTTGTCCTGTGATAAAAGGCCTTCTGTTTCGACCACCAAACCTTTCAGGGGAGCATTTGCAAGCATTTGGCATCATTTTTGAGTGAATTGCCAAAAGTCAAATTTTTGCTGAAATTGTGACCCCGGGGCTTAGGAATTTCTGCAAAAAAATCTTTTTCCGGCGCTTAAGTTGTTGAGGGCTGATTTCTTGTCCTGTGATAAAAAGCCTTCTGTTTCGACCGCAAAACCTTACAGGGGAGCATTTGTAAGCGGTTGGCATCATTTTTGAGTGAATTGGAGAAAGTCAGATTTTTGCTGAAATTTTGCCCCCGGGGCTTAGGGATTTTTTCAAAAAAATCTTTTTCCAGCGGTTAATTTGTTGAGGGCTGATTTCTTGTCCTGTGATAAAAAGATTTCTGTTTCGACCACCAAACCTTTCAGGGAAGCATTTGCAAGTGTTTGGCATCATTTTTGAGTGAATTGCCAAAAGTCAGATTTTTGATGAAATTGTGACCCCGGAGCTTAGGGATTTTTCAAAAAAATATTTTTCGCAGGTTCAGTTGTTGAGGGCTGATTTCTTGTCCTGTGATAAAATCCTTCTGTTTCAACCGCAAAACCTTAAAGGGGAGCATTTGGAAGTGGTTGGCATCATTTTTGAGTGAATTGGAGAAAGTCAGATTTTTGCTGAAAATGTGACCCCGGGGCTTAGGGATTTTTTCAAAAAAATCTTTTTCCGGCCCTTAAGTTGTTGAGGGCTGATTTCTTGTCCTGTGATAAAAAGCCTTCTGTTTCGACCGCCAAACCTTAAAGGGGAGCATTTGGAAGTGGTTGGCATCATTTTTGAGTGAATTGGAGAAAGTCAGATTTTTGCTGAAAATGTGACCCCGGGGCTTAGGGATTTTTTCAAAAAAATCTTTTTCCGGCGCTTAAGTTGTTCAGGGCTGCTTTCTTGTCCTGTGATGAAAAGCCTTCTGTTTCGACCGCCAAACGTTTCAGGGGTGCATTTGCAAGCGTTTGGCATCATGTTTGAGTGAATTGCCAAAAGTCAGATTTTTGCTGAAATTGTGACCCCGGGGCTTAGGGATTTTTTTAAAAAAAATCTTTTTCCGGCGCTTAAGTTGTTGAGGGCTGATTTCTTGTCCTGTGATAAAAAGCCTTCTGTTTCGACCGCCAAACCTTTCAGGGGTGCATTTGCAAGCAGTTGGCATCATTTTTGAGTGAATTGGAGAAAGTCAGATTTTTGCTGAAAATGTGACCCCGGGGCTTAGGGATTTTTTCAAAAAAATCTTTTTCCGGCGCTTAAGTTGTTGAGGGCTGATTTCTTGTCCTGTGATAAAAAGCCTTCTGTTTCGACCACCAAACCTTTCAGGGGAGCATTTGCAAGCATTTGGCATCATTTTTGAGTGAATTGCCAAAAGTCAGATTTTTGCTGAAATTGTGACCCCGGGGCTTAGGGATTTTTTCAAAAAAATCTTTTTCCGGCGCTTAAGTTGTTGAGGGCTGATTTCTTGTCCTGTGATAAAAAGCCTTCTGTTTCGACCGCCAAACCGTTCAGGGGTGCATTTGTAAGCGGTTGGCATCATTTTTGAGTGAATTGCCAAAAGTCAGATTTTTGCTGAAATTTTGACCCCGGGGCTTAGGGATTTTTTCAAAAAAATCTTTTTCCAGCGGTTAATTTGTTGAGGGCTGATTTCTTGTCCTGTGATAAAAAGCTTTCTGTTTCGACCACCAAACCTTTCAGGGAAGCATTTGCAAGTGTTTGGCATCATTTTTGAGTGAATTGCCAAAAGTCAGATTTTTGCTGAAATTCTGACGCCGGGGCTTAGGGATTTTTCAAAAAAATCTTTTTCGCAGGTTCAGTTGTTGAGGGCTGATTTCCTGTCCTGTGATAAAATCCTTCTGTTTCGAACGCAAAACCTTTCAGGGGAGCATTTGCAAGCGGTTGGCATCATTTTTGAGTGAATTGGAGAAAGTCAGATTTTTGCTGAAATTCTGACCCCGGGGCTTAGGGGTTTTTTCAAAAAAATCTTTTTGTGGCGCTTAAGTTGTTGAGGGCTGATTTCTTGTCCTGTGATAAAAAGCTTTCTGTTTCGACCGCCAAACCTTTCAGGGGAGCATTTGCAAGCGTTTGGCATCATTTTTGAGTGAATTCCCAAAAGTCAGATTTTTGCTGAAATTGTGACCCCGGGGCTTAGGGATTTTTTCAAAAAAATCTTTTTCCGGCGCTTAAGTTGTTGAGGGCTGATTTCTTGTCCTGTGATAAAAAGCCTTCTGTTTCGACCGCCAAACCGTTCAGGGGTGCATTTGTAAGCGGTTGGCATCATTTTTGAGTGAATTGCCAAAAGTCAGATTTTTGCTGAAATTTTGACCCCGGGGCTTAGGGATTTTTTCAAAAAAATCTTTTTCCAGCGGTTAATTTGTTGAGGGCTGATTTCTTGTCCTGTGCTAAAAAGCTTTCTGTTTCGACCACCAAACCTTTCAGGGAAGCATTTGCAAGTGTTTGGCATCATTTTTGAGTGAATTGCCAAAAGTCAGATTTTTGCTGAAATTGTGACCCCGGGGCTTAGGGATTTTTTCAAAAAAATCTTTTTCCGGCGGTTAAGTTGTTGAGGGCTAATTTCTTGTCCTGTGATAAAAAGCTTTCTGTTTTGACCGCCAAACCTTTCAGGGGAGCATTTGCAAGCGGTTGGCATCATTTTTCAGTGAATTGGAGAAAGTCAGATTTTTGCTGAAATTGTGACCCCGGGGCTTTGTGATTTTTCAAAAAAATCTTTTTTGCCGGTTCAGTTGTTGAGGGCTGATTTCTTGTCCTGTGATAAAATCCTTCTGTTTCGACCGCCAAACCTTTCAGGGGAGCATTTGCAAGCGGTTTGCATCATTTTTGAGTGAATTGGAGAAAGTCAGATTTTTGCTGAAATTGTGACCCCGGGGCTTAGGGATTTTTTCAAAAAAATCTTTTTCCGGCGCTTAAGTTGTTGAGGGCTGATTTCTTGTCCTGTGATAAAAAGCCTTCTGTTTCGACCGCCAATCCTTTCAGGGGAGCATTTGCAAGTGGTTGGCATCATTTTTGAGTGAATTGGAGAAAGTCAGATTTTTGCTGAAAATGTGACTCCGGGGCTTAGGGATTTTTTCAAAAAAATCTTTTTCCGGCGGTTAAGTTGTTGAGGGCTAATTTCTTGTCCTGTGATAAAAGGCCTTCTGTTTCGACCACCAAACCTTTCAGGGGAGCATTTGCAAGCATTTGGCATCATTTTTGAGTGAATTGCCAAAAGTCAAATTTTTACTGAAATTGTGACCCCGGGGCTTAGGAATTTTTGCAAAAAAATCTTTTTCCGGCGGTTAAGTTGTTGACGGCTGATTTCTTGTCCTGTGATAAAAAGCCTTCTGTTTCGACCGCAAAACCTTACAGGGGAGCATTTGTAAGCGGTTGGCATCATTTTTGAGTGAATAGGAGAAATTAGATTTTTACTGAAATTTTGCCCCCGGGTCTTAGGGATTTTTTCAAAAAAATCTTTTTCCAGCGGTTAATTTGTTGAGGGCTGATTTCTTGTCCTGTGATAAAAAGCTTTCTGTTTTGACCGCCAAACCTTTCAAGGGAGCATTTGCAAGCAGTTGGCATCATTTTTGAGTGAATTGGAGAAAGCCAGATTTTTGCTGAAATTGTGACCCCGGGGCTTTGTGATTTTTCAAAAAAATCTTTTTTGCCGGTTCAGTTGTTGAGGGCTGATTTCTTGTCCAGTGATAAAATCCTTCTGTTTCGACCGCCAAACCTTTCAGGGGAGCATTTGCAAGCGGTTTGCATCATTTTTGAGTGAATTGGAGAAAGTCAGATTTTTGCTGAAATTGTGACCCCGGGGCTTAGGGATTTTTTCAAAAAAATCTTTTTCCGGCGCTTAAGTTGTTGAGGGCTGATTTCTTGTCCTGTGATAAAAAGCCTTCTGTTTCGACCGCCAATCCTTTCAGGGGAGCATTTGCAAGTGGTTGGCATCATTTTTGAGTGAATTGGAGAAAGTCAGATTTTTGCTGAAAATGTGACCCCGGGGCTTAGGGATTTTTTCAAAAAAATCTTTTTCCGGCGGTTAAGTTGTTGAGGGCTAATTTCTTGTCCTGTGATAAAAGGCCTTCTGTTTCGACCACCAAACCTTTCAGGGGAGCATTTGCAAGCATTTGGCATCATTTTTGAGTGAATTGCCAAAAGTCAAATTTTTGCTGAAATTGTGACCCCGGGGCTTAGGAATTTTTGCAAAAAAATCTTTTTCCGGCGGTTAAGTTGTTGACGGCTGATTTCTTGTCCTGTGATAAAAAGCCTTCTGTTTCGACCGCAAAACCTTACAGGGGAGCATTTGTAAGCGGTTGGCATCATTTTTGAGTGAATAGGAGAAATTAGATTTTTACTGAAATTTTGCCCTCGGGTCTTAGGGATTTTTTCAAAAAAATCTTTTTCCAGCGGTTAATTTGTTGAGGGCTGATTTCTTGTCCTGTGATAAAAAGATTTCTGTTTCGACCACCAAACCTTTCAGGGAAGCATTTGCAAGCAGTTGGCATCATTTTTGAGTGAATTGCCAAAAGTCAGATTTTTGCTGAAATTGTGACCCCGGAGCTTAGGGATTTTTCAAAAAAATCTTTTTCGCAGGTTCAGTTGTTGAGGGCTGATTTCTTGTCCTGTGATAAAATCCTTCTGTTTCGAACGCAAAACCTTTCAGGGGAGCATTTGCAAGCGGTTGGCATCATTTTTGAGTGAATTGGAGAAAGTCAGATTTTTGCTGAAATTCTGACCCCGGGGCTTAGGGATTTTTTCAAAAAAATCTTTTTCCGGCCCTTAAGTTGTTGAGGGCTGATTTCTTGTCCTGTGATAAAAAGCCTTCTGTTTCAACCACCAAACCTTACAGGGGAGCATTTGTAAGTGGTTGGCATCATTTTTGAGTGAATTGGAGAAAGTCAGATTTTTGCTGAAAATGTGACCCCGGGGCTTAGGGATTTTTTCAAAAAAATCTTTTTCCGGCGCTTAAGTTGTTCAGGGCTGCTTTCTTGTCCTGTGATGAAAAGCCTTCTCTTTCGACCGCCAAACGTTTCAGGGGTGCATTTGCAAGCGTTTGGCATCATGTTTGAGTGAATTGCCAAAAGTCAGATTTTTGCTGAAATTGTGACCCCGGGGCTTAGGGATTTTTTTTAAAAAAATCTTTTTCCGGCGGTTAAGTTGTTGAGGGCTGATTTCTTGTCCTGTGATAAAAAGCCTTCTGTTTCGACCGCCAAACCTTTCAGGGGTGCATTTGCAAGCAGTTGGCATCATTTCTGAGTGAATTGGAGAAAGTCACATTTTTGCTGAAATTGTGACCCCGGGGCTTAGTTATTTTTCAAAAAAATCTTTTTCCGGCGGTTAAGTTGTTGAGGGCTGATTCCTTGTCCTGTGATAAAAAGCCTTCTGTTTCGACCGCCAAACCTTTCAGGGGAGCATTTGCAAGCGTTTGGCATCATTTTTCAGTGAATTGGAGAATGTCAGTTTTTTGCTGAAATTGTGACTCCGGGGCTTAGGGATTTTATCAATAAAATCTTTTCCAGGCGGTTAAGTTGTTCAAGGCTGATTTCTTGTTCTGTGATAAAAAGCTTTCTGTTTCGACCGCCAAACCTTTCAGGGGAGCATTTGCAAGCGGTTGGCATCATTTTTCAGTGAATTGGAGAAAGTCAGATTTTTGCTGAAATTGTGACCCCGGGGCTTAGGGATTTTTTCAAAAAAAAAATTTTCCGGCGGTTAAGTTGTTGAGGGCTAATTTCTTGTCCTGTGATAAAAAGCCTGTTTTGACCGCCAAACCTTTCAAGGGAGCATTTGCAAGCAGTTGGCATCATTTTTGAGTGAATTGGAGAAAGTCAGATTTTTGC
This sequence comes from Podarcis tiliguerta, assembly GCF_965153285.1. Taxonomy (NCBI): domain Eukaryota; kingdom Metazoa; phylum Chordata; class Lepidosauria; order Squamata; family Lacertidae; genus Podarcis; species Podarcis tiliguerta. The sequence goes on from NC_139536.1 coordinate 106,362,523, forward strand.
TGAAATTGTGACCCCGGGGCTTTGTGATTTTTCAAAAAAATCTTTTTTGCCGGTTCAGTTGTTGAGGGCTGATTTCTTGTCCTGTGATAAAATCCTTCTGTTTCGACCGCCAAACCTTTCAGGGGAGCATTTGCAAGCGGTTGGCATCATTTTTGAGTGAATTGGAGAAAGTCAGATTTTTGCTGAAATTCTGACCCCGGGGCTTAGGGATTTTTTCAAAAAAATCTTTTTGCGGCGCTTAAGTTGTTGAGGGCTTATTTCTTGTCCTGTGATAAAAAGCCTTCTGTTTCGACGGCCAATCCTTTCAGGGGAGCATTTGCAAGCGGTTGGCATCATTTTTGAGTGAATTGGAGAAAGTCAGATTTTTGCTGAAAATGTGACCCCGGGGCTTAGGGATTTTTTCAAAAAAATCTTTTTCCGGCGGTTAAGTTGTTGAGGGCTAATTTCTTGTCCTGTGATAAAAGGCCTTCTGTTTCGACCACCAAACCTTTCAGGGGAGCATTTGCAAGCATTTGGCATCATTTTTGAGTGAATTGCCAAAAGTCAAATTTTTGCTGAAATTGTGACCCCGGGGCTTAGGAATTTCTGCAAAAAAATCTTTTTCCGGCGCTTAAGTTGTTGAGGGCTGATTTCTTGTCCTGTGATAAAAAGCCTTCTGTTTCGACCGCAAAACCTTACAGGGGAGCATTTGTAAGCGGTTGGCATCATTTTTGAGTGAATTGGAGAAAGTCAGATTTTTGCTGAAATTTTGCCCCCGGGGCTTAGGGATTTTTTCAAAAAAATCTTTTTCCAGCGGTTAATTTGTTGAGGGCTGATTTCTTGTCCTGTGATAAAAAGATTTCTGTTTCGACCACCAAACCTTTCAGGGAAGCATTTGCAAGTGTTTGGCATCATTTTTGAGTGAATTGCCAAAAGTCAGATTTTTGATGAAATTGTGACCCCGGAGCTTAGGGATTTTTCAAAAAAATCTTTTTCGCAGGTTCAGTTGTTGAGGGCTGATTTCTTGTCCTGTGATAAAATCCTTCTGTTTCGACCGCAAAACCTTTCAGGGGAGCATTTGCAAGCGGTTGGCATCATTTTTCAGTGAATTGGAGAAAGTCAGATTTTTGCTGAAATTCTGACCCCGGGGCTTAGGGATTTTTTCAAAAAAAAATTTTTCCGGCGCTTAAGTTGTTGAGGGCTGATTTCTTGTCCTGTGATAAAAAGCCTTCTGTTTCGACCGCCAAACCTTTCAGGGGTGCATTTGCAAGCGTTTGGCATCATGTTTGAGTGAATTGCCAAAAGTCAGATTTTTGCTGAAATTGTGACCCCGGGGCTTAGGGATTTTTTTAAAAAAATCTTTTTCCGGCGGTTAAGTTGTTGAGGGCTGATTTCTTGTCCTGTGATAAAAAGCCTTCTGTTTCGACCGCCAAACCTTTCAGGGGTGCATTTGCAAGCAGTTGGCATCATTTTTGAGTGAATTGGAGAAAGTCAGATTTTTGCTGAAATTTTGCCCCCGGGGCTTAGGGATTTTTTCAAAAAAATCTTTTTCCAGCGGTTAATTTGTTGAGGGCTGATTTCTTGTCCTATGATAAAAAGATTTCTGTTTCGACCACCAAACCTTTCAGGGAAGCATTTGCAAGTGTTTGGCATCATTTTTGAGTGAATTGCCAAAAGTCAGATTTTTGATGAAATTGTGACCCCGGAGCTTAGGGATTTTTCAAAAAAATCTTTTTCGCAGGTTCAGTTGTTGAGGGCTGATTTCTTGTCCTGTGATAAAATCCTTCTGTTTCGACCGCAAAACCTTTCAGGGGAGCATTTGCAAGCGGTTGGCATCATTTTTGAGTGAATTGGAGAAAGTCAGATTTTTGCTGAAAATGTGACCCCGGGGCTTAGGGATTTTTTCAAAAAAATCTTTTTCCGGCGCTTAAGTTGTTCAGGGCTGCTTTCTTGTCCTGTGATGAAAAGCCTTCTGTTTCGACCGCCAAACCTTTCAGGGGTGCATTTGCAAGCGTTTGGCATCATGTTTGAGTGAATTGCCAAAAGTCAGATTTTTGCTGAAATTGTGACCCCGGGGCTTAGGGATTTTTTTAAAAAAATCTTTTTCCGGCGGTTAAGTTGTTGAGGGCTGATTTCTTGTCCTGTGATAAAAAGCCTGTTTTGACCGCCAAACCTTTCAAGGGAGCATTTGCAAGCAGTTGGCATCATTTTTGAGTGAATTGGAGAAAGTCAGATTTTTGCTGAAATTGTGACCCCGGGGCTTTGTGATTTTTCAAAAAAATCTTTTTTGCCGGTTCAGTTGTTGAGGGCTGATTTCTTGTCCTGTGATAAAATCCTTCTGTTTCGACCGCCAAACCTTTCAGGGGAGCATTTGCAAGCGTTTGGCATCATTTTTCAGTGAATTGGAGAAAGTCAGATTTTTGCTGAAATTCTGACCCCGGGGCTTAGGGATTTTTTCAAAAAAATCTATTTCCGGCGCTTAAGTTGTTGAGGGCTGATTTCTTGTCCTGTGATAAAAAGCCTTCTGTTTCGACGGCCAATCCTTTCAGGGGAGCATTTGCAAGCGGTTGGCATCATTTTTGAGTGAATTGGAGAAAGTCAGATTTTTGCTGAAAATGTGACCCCGGGGCTTAGGGATTTTTTCAAAAAAATCTTTTTCCGGCGGTTAAGTTGTTGAGGGCTAATTTCTTGTCCTGTGATAAAAGGCCTTCTGTTTCGACCACCAAACCTTTCAGGGGAGCATTTGCAAGCATTTGGCATCATTTTTGAGTGAATTGCCAAAAGTCAAATTTTTGCTGAAATTGTGACCCCGGGGCTTAGGAATTTCTGCAAAAAAATCTTTTTCCGGCGCTTAAGTTGTTGAGGGCTGATTTCTTGTCCTGTGATAAAAAGCCTTCTGTTTCGACCGCAAAACCTTACAGGGGAGCATTTGTAAGCGGTTGGCATCATTTTTGAGTGAATTGGAGAAAGTCAGATTTTTGCTGAAATTTTGCCCCCGGGGCTTAGGGATTTTTTCAAAAAAATCTTTTTCCAGCGGTTAATTTGTTGAGGGCTGATTTCTTGTCCTGTGATAAAAAGATTTCTGTTTCGACCACCAAACCTTTCAGGGAAGCATTTGCAAGTGTTTGGCATCATTTTTGAGTGAATTGCCAAAAGTCAGATTTTTGATGAAATTGTGACCCCGGAGCTTAGGGATTTTTCAAAAAAATCTTTTTCGCAGGTTCAGTTGTTGAGGGCTGATTTCTTGTCCTGTGATAAAATCCTTCTGTTTCGACCGCAAAACCTTTCAGGGGAGCATTTGCAAGCGGTTGGCATCATTTTTCAGTGAATTGGAGAAAGTCAGATTTTTGCTGAAATTGTGACCCCGGGGCTTAGGGATTTTTTCAAAAAAATCTTTTTCCAGCGGTTAATTTGTTGAGGGCTGATTTCTTGTCCTGTGATAAAAAGATTTCTGTTTCGACCACCAAACCTTTCAGGGAAGCATTTGCAAGTGTTTGGCATCATTTTTGAGTGAATTGCCAAAAGTCAGATTTTTGATGAAATTGTGACCCCGGAGCTTAGGGATTTTTCAAAAAAATCTTTTTCGCAGGTTCAGTTGTTGAGGGCTGATTTCTTGTCCTGTGATAAAATCCTTCTGTTTCGACCGCAAAACCTTTCAGGGGAGCATTTGCAAGCGGTTGGCATCATTTTTGAGTGAATTGGAGAAAGTCAGATTTTTGCTGAAATTCTGACCCCGGGGCTTAGGGATTTTTTCAAAAAAATCTTTTTCCGGCCCTTAAGTTGTTGAGGGATGATTTCTTGTCCTGTGATAAAAAGCCTTCTGTTTCGACCGCCAAACCTTACAGGGGAGCATTTGTAAGCGGTTGGCATCATTTTTGAGTGAATTGGAGAAAGTCAGATTTTTGCTGAAAATGTGACCCCGGGGCTTAGGGATTTTTTCAAAAAAATCTTTTTCCGGCGCTTAAGTTGTTCAGGGCTGCTTTCTTGTCCTGTGATGAAAAGCCTTCTGTTTCGACCGCCAAACCTTTCAGGGGTGCATTTGCAAGCGTTTGGCATCATGTTTGAGTGAATTGCCAAAAGTCAGATTTTTGCTGAAATTGTGACCCCGGGGCTTAGGGATTTTTTTAAAAAAATCTTTTTCCGGCGGTTAAGTTGTTGAGGGCTGATTTCTTGTCCTGTGATAAAAAGCCTTCTGTTTCAACCGCCAAACCTTTCAGGGGTGCATTTGCAAGCAGTTGGTATCATTTTTGAGTGAACTGGAGAAAGTCAGATTTTTGCTGAAATTGTGACCCCGGGGCTTAGTGATTTTTCAAAAAAATCTTTTTCCGGCGGTTAAGTTGTTGAGGGCTGATTCCTTGTCCTGTGATAAAAAGCCTTCTGTTTCGACCGCCAAACCTTTCAGGGGAGCATTTGCAAGCGTTTGGCATCATTTTTCAGTGAATTGGAGAATTTCAGATTTTTGCTGAAATTCTGACCCCGGGGCTTAGGGATTTTTCAAAAAAATCTTTTTTCGCCGGTTCAGTTGTTGAGGGCTGATTTCTTGTCCTGTAATAAAATCCATCTGTTTCGACTGCCAAACCTTTCAGGGGAGCATTTGCAAGCGGTTGGCATCATTTTTGAGTGAATTGGAGAAAGTCAGATTTTTGCTGAAATTGTGACTCCGGGGCTTAGGGATTTTATCAATAAAATCTTTTCCAGGCGGTTAAGTTGTTGAGGGCTGATTTCTTGTCCTGTGATAAAAAGCTTTCTGTTTCGACCGCCAAACCTTTCAGGGGAGCATTTGCAAGCGGTTGGCATCATTTTTCAGTGAATTGGAGAAAGTCAGATTTTTGCTGAAATTGTGACCCCGGGGCTTTGTGATTTTTCAAAAAAATCTTTTTTGCCGGTTCAGTTGTTGAGGGCTGATTTCTTGTCCTGTGATAAAATCCTTCTGTTTCGACCGCCAAACCTTTCAGGGGAGCATTTGCAAGCGGTTGGCATCATTTTTGAGTGAATTGGAGAAAGTCAGATTTTTGCTGAAATTCTGACCCCGGGGCTTAGGGATTTTTTCAAAAAAATCTTCTTCCGGCGCTTAAGTTTTTGAGGGCTGATTTCTTGTCCTGTGATAAAAAGCCTTCTGTTTCGACCGCCAATCCTTTCAGGGGAGCATTTGCAAGCGGTTGGCATCATTTTTGAGTGAATTGGAGAAAGTCAGATTTTTGCTGAAAATGTGACCTCGGGGCTTAGGGATTTTTTCAAAAAAATCTTTTTCTGGCGGTTAAGTTGTTGAGGGCTAATTTCTTGTCCTGTGATAAAAGGCCTTCTGTTTCGACCACCAAACCTTTCAGGGGAGCATTTGCAAGCATTTGGCATCATTTTTGAGTGAATTGCCAAAAGTCAAATTTTTGCTGAAATTGTGACCCCGGGGCTTAGGGATTTTTTCAAAAAAATCTTTTTCCGGCGCTTAAGTTGTTGAGGGCTGATTTCTTGTCCTGTGATAAAAAGCCTTCTGTTTCGACCGCAAAACCTTACAGGGGAGCATTTGTAAGCGGTTGGCATCATTTTTGAGTGAATTGCCAAAAGTCAGATTTTTGATGAAATTGTGACCCCGGAGCTTAGGGATTTTTCAAAAAAATCTTTTTCGCAGGTTCAGTTGTTGAGGGCTGATTTCTTGTCCTGTGATAAAATCCTTCTGTTTTGACCGCAAAAGCTTACAGGGGAGCATTTGTAAGCGGTTGGCATCATTTTTGAGTGAATTGGAGAAAGTCAGATTTTTGCTGAAAATGTGACCCCGGGGCTTAGGGATTTTTTCAAAAAAATCTTTTTCCGGCGCTTAAGTTGTTCAGGGCTGCTTTCTTGTCCTGTGATGAAAGGCCTTCTGTTTCGACCGCCAAACCTTTCAGGGGTGCATTTGCAAGCGTTTGGCATCATGTTTGAGTGAATTGCCAAAAGTCAGATTTTTGCTGAAATTGTGACCCCGGGGCTTAGGGATTTTTTTAAAAAAATCTTTTTCCGGCGGTTAAGTTGTTGAGGGCTGATTTCTTGTCCTGTGATAAAAAGCCTTCTGTTTCGACCGCCAAACCTTTCAGGGGTGCATTTGCAAGCAGTTGGCATCATTTTTGAGTGAATTGGAGAAAGTCAGATTTTTGCTGAAATTGTGACCCCGGAGCTTAGGGATTTTTCAAAAAAATCTTTTTCCGGCGGTTAAGTTTTTGAGGGCTGATTCCTTGTCCTGTGATAAAAAGCCTTCTGTTTCGACTGCCAAACCTTTCAGGGGAGCATTTGCAAGCGTTTGGCATCATTTTTCAGTGAATTGGAGAATGTCAGATTTTTGCTGAAATTCTGTTAGGATAATTAGTCCGATGCTGCCAGTAAATCTTCCCAGATTGATTTATGGCCGTCTTTGAAGTCCAGCACGCTTCCGCCGCGTGAAACTCTGTTGTAAAACACCTTAGCAGAATAAGCGCAGCATACGTGTGATAAAGGCTTAAATTAAACGAAGGCAGATGCTTTCCTTAAAGTCTTTTATTGCTCCGATAACATTGGCAAAAATCCATCAGAGTTCAGCTCCATTTCTGCCAGCTCCTCTCACCGAGCGAGCTGCTGACACACTGACACTTTCGCTTTCACAGCACACAAAGAACATTCCAGTCTGCTCACGTCATTTCCTGGCAGACGTCCCAGGAAATCCCTCCCCTTTAGAGCCGAGGCACAGCAGTCTAACTCATTACTGCTCCCAACACCCCCTCTTGCCTCGGATCGGAGGGTAGAATCGACCCTTGGTCGTCCCAAACCTAAACCTACACAAAACTCTCCATGTCTCTGGAAGGAGAGTGGCTTCGTTAAGCCATCAGCTAGGTTCTTCGCAGAGGGACAATACTTCAGTGCTACTAATCCCTCTTGAACGCTTTGACACACATTCCGAACTCTCAGTGCTTCACAAGCTACAAGCGTTCTCTGAGCCTCTGCTCTACACTGTGGTTGCCCAGTCTTTGTGGGTTTCAAACGGTAAACCCACCTGCAACCTACTGCCTGTTTGCCTGGTGGCAGTTCAGTGAGTGAAAACACACCTAGATCCTTCATGGACTTCAACTCTTTGTCCATTGCCTTGTGCCACTCAGCTGCTTCTTCCTCAGGTAAACTCTGAATATCCTCAAAGGACTCAGGTTCACATCTAGCTGAACCTACCCAGACACCTGAAGCCTCATACCGACCAGGAGGTCTCCTTGTCCTCGCTGATCTCCTCAGTGTGACCCTTGGTGACACTGCTTCTTCTTCCTCAACCTCAGCATCTTCCCCCTCTGACCTGCTGCGCCTCTTGGGCTTCACAGCTGGCTCACCGGGTGAAGAAGGCTCACTCTTTGGTTCAAGCTTGACTCTTGTCAGTGGAGGTGTTCTAGGTTCCCCTCCCTGAGGGAGTCTAAGTTGTCCCTGTCTTGGACTTTGTTGCTCTGGACCTTGGTCCCTTGCAACCACTTCATCCTCCTCCTCTTCAGCGTCTGAGTCATAGGACTGTTGCATAACCACCTCTGGGTTTGCGTGCAGACGCTCCCAGCCTGCTTGCTCACAAAACTCTGCACTATTACTCACAACCAGTCTTGACTGATCACCACTGGGGTACGCAAACCTCCAGGCCTTTGAGCCAGGTTCATACCCTACAAAGATCATTTTCTTTGCCCTTGGCTCGCCTTTTTTGCGTAGAGCCTTTGGAATAAGCACCCAGGCTTCACAACCAAACACACGGAAGTAATTAACCTTGGGCTTTTTTCCATGCAGTAAGAAATACGGTGTATTTCCCACACTAGAGTTGTACACTCTGTTCTGTGTATGTACCACATACTTCCAAGCTTCAGACCAGAACTTTTGGGGTAGCCCAGAATCCCACAGGATCGCAGAAACTGCCTCTTGCACTGTCCTGTTTTTCCTCTCTGCCACACCATTCTGTTGCGGAGAGTAAGGAGCAGTGAGTCTGTGGCTAATCCCCTTCTCCTTGAAAAAGTCTTGCAGAGCGGATCCAGTGAATTCCGAACCTCTATCACTCTGAAAGGCCTTAACTTTGGCGGAATATGTCACTTCTACAGCTGTGATCCAATCTCTAATCACTTTAGCTGCCTCTGCTTTCGATTTCAAAGCAAAAGTCCAAGAATTTCTCGAAAAATCATCAACCAGAATCAAAGAAAACTTTGACTTCCCCAAAGATTCCACCGCCATTGGCCCACACAAATCTGCATGAATCAACTCAAAAGGTTGTGTGGTACGTCTCTCTGATTTCGGATAGGAGCAAGTTACAATCTTAGATTGCTTACATGCATTGCAATCTAAAAACTTGTCACAACTCTTAAAGTCACACCCTTCAGTTAAACTTGGTGCTTTCCTAAGAAATGACCAGCCCAAATGAGCAAAGCGACGATGCCAAATATGAGCACAACCATTGTGGGGCGCTACATTCACACATTGCCCCTTGGCGTCCTCTGCGTCTTCTTCTCCTGTGGACAAAGACAGGTTAACAGTAAACAAATTGTCTTTGGCATGCACTGTATAGACATGTTTGCCATCCTTGTAGAATTCGCACTTGTCACCTGCAAAAGAAACTTGAAAGCCCTCTGTTAGCAAATCATGTACACTTAACAGACAATTGGTCAAACCAGGCACTGCAAAAGCCTTAACTTCATGCTTAAGAAAAGGACAGTAAAACAATCCAGTCGCAGTCAATTGCTTTCGACTCCCGTCCGCAAAAGCCACATACTTTTCAGTTTCTACTCTCCTGCAATCTCTCAGCAGACCAGGAGAGGGCACTAAAGTGCTTGAAGCTCCACTGTCAATCACAACAGTAAAAAAGTTGTGTTTTTGACATTCCAGGGTCGCCATAGCAACAACCCCCCTCTCACTGCCCCCTTGGCTGGGGCCTGTGTTGGCTTTCTTCACTGTAGCCTTTGTTGCAACTCTCTCAGTTGCCATGGAGACTGGACTTCTCTCACGCAAGTCCACCGCTGTTATCTCTCCTTTCGCCAGATGGTTGACCTTGAAGGCTTCCACTGTAGACGGCTTCCCACGGGAAGATTTCTCAGCTCCTTCACGTAAACAGCTTATGGTAGTAGCCTTTGGAGAAAGAGGCTTCTCTGCGCTGTTGCTTTCCTCTGCTCCCCCACTCTCAGCACCCCTGGGGCTCCCAGGTCGATAACCTGCACCCCCTCTGGTGGGTCTGGTGGGTCTGGGGTTCTCCAAGCTTGGCCCCTCTCCAGGCTTCTCAGACAGACTCATCTTAGCATCAAAGCAGCTCTCTGCAGCAACCACAGCAGCTTTACTGCCCCCCTCTCTTGGGAGCTTCTCCCAGCTGCTCTCAGCTGGGCTCTCAGCGCCATCTTGGCTCTCTGCCCCTTCTGGCGTCGCAGCGGCCACGTCTTGGCTCTGGCCTCCCACTCCTGCTTCACAAGCTTCTTGGAGTGCTCGCCACGCTGCACTAGGCCATCTAGCCTCTCGTACCAGGGGTAACAGGTGTACGTCCACGTTTTCTGCTAGAAACGCTAGCACACGCTGCTCTGCTTCTTTCTGCACCTCTGTGCTCTCAGCTGCCTTCTGGGGTTTCTGGACAACACCCCACAAACCTGCCCCCACTAGGGAAAGCTCCACATGAAAGCTCCACGCCAGCCACGTGCTGGGGGTAAGCTTCTGACATGGCAAAGGCTCACAGCCAAAACTGTGTTTCAGAGCCATCTTCCGCCCTTCTCAGCCCCTTTGTACTCACTCAGTCTCTCAAAGGGGATATTAAAGTTTTCTGAAGCTGCCTGAGCCATGGCCCTTCCCTTCTGTCGGCTTATACTCACTCAGCCAAAACCGGGAGTCTGTGTGGCTGTTGGCTCCTTGCGTCTGAGTCTTTCCGCTGTGCCTTTGAAGATCTGACACGTGATCTCAGCCCTCCGCAGCTTCAAAGCCTTTTTCCACACGTGCTGAAGTCCATAACCTTGTTAGGATAATTAGTCCGGTGCTGCCAGTAAATCTTCCCAGATTGATTTATGGCCCTCTTTGAAGTCCAGCACGCTTCCGCCGCGTGAAACTCTGTTGTAAAACACCTTAGCAGAATAAGCGCAGCATACGTGTGATAAAGGCTTAAATTAAACGAAGGCAGATGCTTTCCTTAAAGTCTTTTATTGCTCCGATAACATTGGCAAAAATCCATCAGAGTTCAGCTCCATTTCTGCCAGCTCCTCTCACCGAGCGAGCTGCTGACACACTGACACTTTCGCTTTCACAGCACACAAAGAACATTCCAGTCTGCTCACGTCATTTCCTGGCAGACGTCCCAGGAAATCCCTCCCCTTTAGAGCCGAGGCACAGCAGTCTAACTCATTACTGCTCCCAACAAATTCTGACCCCGGGGCTTAGGGATTTTTCATAAAAATCTTTTTTCGCCGGTTCAGTTGTTGAGGGCTGATTTCTTGTCCTGTGATAAAAAGCTTTCTGTTTCGACCACCAAACCTTTCAGGGGAGCATTTGCAAGCGGTTGGCATCATTTTTCAGCGAATTGGAGAAAGTCAGATTTTTGCTGAAATTGTGACCCCGGGGCTTAGTGATTTTTCAAAAAAATCTTTTTCCGGCGGTTAAGTTGTTGAGGGCTGATTCCTTGTCCTGTGATAAAAAGCCTTCTGTTTCGACCGCCAAACCTTTCAGGGGAGCATTTGCAAGCTTTTGGCATCATTTTTCAGTGAATTGGAGAATTCAGATTTTTGCTGAAATTCTGACCCCGGGGCTTAGGGATTTTTCAAAAAAATCTTTTTTCGCCGGTTCAGTTGTTGAGGGCTGATTTCTTGTCCTGTGATAAAAAGCCTTCTGTTTCGACCGCCAAACCTTTCAGGGGAGCATTTGCAAGCGGTTGGCATCATTTTTCAGTGAATTGGAGAAAGTCAGATTTTTTGCTGAAATTGTGACCCCGGGGCTTAGTGATTTTTCAAAAAAATCTTTTTTGCCCGTTCAGTTGTTGAGGGCTGATTTCTTGTCCTGTGATAAAATCCTTCTGTTTCGACCGCCAAACCTTACAGGGGAGCATTTGTAAGTGGTTGGCATCATTTTTGAGTGAATTGGAGAAAGTCAGATTTTTGCTGAAAATGTGACCCCGGGGCTTAGGGATTTTTTCAAAAAAATCTTTTTCCGGCGGTTAAGTTGTTGAGGGCTAATTTCTTGTCCTGTGATAAAAGGCCTTCTGTTTCGACCACCAAACCTTTCAGGGAAGCATTTGCAAGCATTTGGCATCATTTTTGAGTGAATTGCCAACAGTCAAATTTTTGCTGAAATTGTGACCCCGGGGCTTAGGGATTTTTTCAAAAAAAAATTTTTCCGGCGGTTAAGTTGTTGAGGGCTAATTTCATGTCCTCTGATAAAAAGCCTGTTTTGACCGCCAATCCTTTCAGGGGAGCATTTGCAAGCGGTTGGCATCATTTTTGAGTGAATTGGAGAAAGTTAGATTTTTGCTGAAAATGTGACCCCGGGGCTTAGGGATTTTTTCAAAAAAATCTTTTTCCGGCGGTTAAGTTTTTGAGGGCTAATTTCTTGTCCTGTGATAAAAGGCCTTCTGTTTCGACCACCAAACCTTTCAGGGGAGCATTTGCAAGCATTTGGCATCATTTTTGAGTGAATTGCCAAAAGTCAAATTTTTGCTGAAATTGTGACCCCGGGGCTTAGGGATTTTTTCAAAAAAATCTTTTTCCGGCGCTTAACTTGTTGAGGGCTGATTTCTTGTCCTGTGATAAAAAGCCTTCTGTTTCGACCGCAAAACCTTACAGGGGAGAATTTGTAAGCGGTTGGCATCCTTTTTGAGTGAATTGCCAAAAGTCAGATTTTTGATGAAATTGTGACCCCGGAGCTGAGGGATTTTTTTCAAAAAAATCTTTTTCCGGCGCTTAAGTTGTTGAGGGCTGATTTCTTGTCCTGTGATAAAAAGCCGTCTTTTTCGACCGCCAAACCTTACAGGGGAGCATTTGTAAGCGGTTGGCATCATTTTTGAGTGAATTGGAGAAAGTCAGATTTTTGCTGCAAATGTGACCCCGGGGCTTAGGGATTTTTTCAAAAAAATCTTTTTCCAGCGGTTAAGTTGTTGAGGGCTGATTTATCGTCCTGTGATAAAAAGCTTTCTGTTTCGACCGCCAAACCTTTCAGGGAAGCATTTGCAAGCGTTTGGCATCATTTTTGAGTGAATTGCGAAAAGTCAGATTTTTGCTGAAATTGTGACCCCGGGGCTTAGGGATTTTTTCAAAAAAATCTTTTTCCGGCGGTTAAGTTGTTGAGGGCTGATTTCTTGTACTGTGATAAAAAGCTTTCTGTTTCGACCGCCAAACCTTTCAGGGAAGCATTTGCAAGCGTTTGGCATCATTTTTGAGTGAATTGGAGAAAGTCAGATTTTTGCTGAAATTGTGACCCCGGGGCTTAGGGATTTTTTCAAAAAAATCTTTTTCCGGCGGTTAAGTTGTTGAGGGCTGATTTCTTGTCCTGTGATAAAAAGCCTTCTGTTTCGACCGCCAAACCTTTCAGGGGAGCATTTGCAAGCATTTGGCATCATTTTTGAGTGAATTGGAGAAAGTCAGATTTTTGCTGAAATTGTGACCCCGGGGCTTAGGGATTTTTTCAAAAAAATCTTCTTCCGGCGGTTAAGTTGTTGAGGGCTGATTTCTTGTCCTGTGATAAAAAGCCTTCTGTTTCGACCGCCAAACCTTTCAGGGGAGCATTTGCAAGCGTTTGGCATCATTTTTGAGTGAATTGGAGAAAGTCAGATTTTTGCTGAAATTGTGACCCCGGGGCTTAGGGATTTTTTGAAAAAAAATCTTTTTCCGGCGGTTAAGTTGTTGAGGGCTGATTTCTTGTCCTGTGATAAAAAGCTTTCTGTTTCGATCGCTAAACCTTTCAGGGAAGCATTTGCAAGCGTTTGGCATCATTTTTGAGTGAATTGCGAAAAGTCAGATTTTTGCTGGAATTGTGACCCCGGGGCTTAGGGATTTTTTCAAAAAAATCTTTTTCCGGCGGTTAAATTGTTGAGGGCTGATTTCTTGTCCTGTTATAAAAAGCCTTCTGTTTTGACCGCCAAACCTTTCAGGGGAGCATTTGCAAGCGTTTGGCATCATTTTTGAGTGAATTGGAGAAAGTCAGATTTTTTCTGAAATTGTGACCCCGGGGCTTAGGGATTTTTTCAAAAAAATCTTTTTCCGGCGCTTAACTTGTTGAGGGCTGATTTCTTGTCCTGTGATAAAAAGCCTTCTGTTTCGACCGCAAAACCTTACAGGGGAGAATTTGTAAGCGGTTGGCATCCTTTTTGAGTGAATTGCCAAAAGTCAGATTTTTGATGAAATTGTGACCCCGGAGCTGAGGGATTTTTTTCAAAAAAATCTTTTTCCTGCGGTTAAGTTGTTGAGGGCTGATTTCTTGTCCTGTGATAAAAAGCTTTCTGTTTCGACCGCCAAAACTTTCAGGGAAGCATTTGCAAGCGTTTGGCATCATTATTGAGTGAATTGGAGAAAGTCAGATTTTTGCTGAAAATGTGACCCCGGGGCTTAGGGATTTTTTCAAAAAAATCTTTTTCCGGCGCTTAAGTTGTTGAGGGCTGATTTCTTGTCCTGTGATAAAAAGCCGTCTGTTTCGACCGCCAAACCTTACAGGGGAGCATTTGTAAGCGGTTGGCATCATTTTTGAGTGAATTGGAGAAAGTCAGATTTTTGCTGCAAATGTGACCCCGGGGCTTAGGGATTTTTTCAAAAAAATCTTTTTCCAGCGGTTAAGTTGTTGAGGGCTGATTTATCGTCCTGTGATAAAAAGCTTTCTGTTTCGACCGCCAAACCTTTCAGGGAAGCATTTGCAAGCGTTTGGCATCATTTTTGAGTGAATTGCCAACAGTCAAATTTTTGCTGAAATTGTGACCCCGGGGCTTAGGGATTTTTTCAAAAAAAAATTTTTCCGGCGGTTAAGTTGTTGAGGGCTAATTTCATGTCCTCTGATAAAAAGCCTGTTTTGACCGCCAATCCTTTCAGGGGAGCATTTGCAAGCGGTTGGCATCATTTTTGAGTGAATTGGAGAAAGTTAGATTTTTGCTGAAAATGTGACCCCGGGGCTTAGGGATTTTTTCAAAAAAATCTTTTTCCGGCGGTTAAGTTTTTGAGGGCTAATTTCTTGTCCTGTGATAAAAGGCCTTCTGTTTCGACCACCAAACCTTTCAGGGGAGCATTTGCAAGCATTTGGCATCATTTTTGAGTGAATTGCCAAAAGTCAAATTTTTGCTGAAATTGTGACCCCGGGGCTTAGGGATTTTTTCAAAAAAATCTTTTTCCGGCGCTTAACTTGTTGAGGGCTGATTTCTTGTCCTGTGATAAAAAGCCTTCTGTTTCGACCGCAAAACCTTACAGGGGAGAATTTGTAAGCGGTTGGCATCCTTTTTGAGTGAATTGCCAAAAGTCAGATTTTTGATGAAATTGTGACCCCGGAGCTGAGGGATTTTTTTCAAAAAAATCTTTTTCCGGCGCTTAAGTTGTTGAGGGCTGATTTCTTGTCCTGTGATAAAAAGCCGTCTTTTTCGACCGCCAAACCTTACAGGGGAGCATTTGTAAGCGGTTGGCATCATTTTTGAGTGAATTGGAGAAAGTCAGATTTTTGCTGAAAATGTGACCCCGGGGCTTAGGGATTTTTTCAAAAAAATCTTTTTCCAGCGGTTAAGTTGTTGAGGGCTGATTTATCGTCCTGTGATAAAAAGCTTTCTGTTTCGACCGCCAAACCTTTCAGGGAAGCATTTGCAAGCGTTTGGCATCATTTTTGAGTGAATTGCGAAAAGTCAGATTTTTGCTGAAATTGTGACCCCGGGGCTTAGGGATTTTTTCAAAAAAATCTTTTTCCGGCGGTTAAGTTGTTGAGGGCTGATTTCTTGTACTGTGATAAAAAGCTTTCTGTTTCGACCGCCAAACCTTTCAGGGAAGCATTTGCAAGCGTTTGGCATCATTTTTGAGTGAATTGGAGAAAGTCAGATTTTTGCTGAAATTGTGACCCCGGGGCTTAGGGATTTTTTCAAAAAAATCTTTTTCCGGCGGTTAAGTTGTTGAGGGCTGATTTCTTGTCCTGTTATAAAAAGCCTTCTGTTTTGACCGCCAAACCTTTCAGGGGAGCATTTGCAAGCGTTTGGCATCATTTTTGAGTGAATTGGAGAAAGTCAGATTTTTTCTGAAATTGTGACCCCGGGGCTTAGGGATTTTTTCAAAAAAATCTTTTTCCGGCGCTTAACTTGTTGAGGGCTGATTTCTTGTCCTGTGATAAAAAGCCTTCTGTTTCGACCGCAAAACCTTACAGGGGAGAATTTGTAAGCGGTTGGCATCCTTTTTGAGTGAATTGCCAAAAGTCAGATTTTTGATGAAATTGTGACCCCGGAGCTGAGGGATTTTTTTCAAAAAAATCTTTTTCCTGCGGTTAAGTTGTTGAGGGCTGATTTCTTGTCCTGTGATAAAAAGCTTTCTGTTTCGACCGCCAAAACTTTCAGGGAAGCATTTGCAAGCGTTTGGCATCATTATTGAGTGAATTGGAGAAAGTCAGATTTTTGCTGAAAATGTGACCCCGGGGCTTAGGGATTTTTTCAAAAAAATCTTTTTCCGGCGCTTAAGTTGTTGAGGGCTGATTTCTTGTCCTGTGATAAAAAGCCGTCTGTTTCGACCGCCAAACCTTACAGGGGAGCATTTGTAAGCGGTTGGCATCATTTTTGAGTGAATTGGAGAAAGTCAGATTTTTGCTGCAAATGTGACCCCGGGGCTTAGGGATTTTTTCAAAAAAATCTTTTTCCAGCGGTTAAGTTGTTGAGGGCTGATTTATCGTCCTGTGATAAAAAGCTTTCTGTTTCGACCGCCAAACCTTTCAGGGAAGCATTTGCAAGCGTTTGGCATCATTTTTGAGTGAATTGCCAACAGTCAAATTTTTGCTGAAATTGTGACCCCGGGGCTTAGGGATTTTTTCAAAAAAAAATTTTTCCGGCGGTTAAGTTGTTGAGGGCTAATTTCATGTCCTCTGATAAAAAGCCTGTTTTGACCGCCAATCCTTTCAGGGGAGCATTTGCAAGCGGTTGGCATCATTTTTGAGTGAATTGGAGAAAGTTAGATTTTTGCTGAAAATGTGACCCCGGGGCTTAGGGATTTTTTCAAAAAAATCTTTTTCCGGCGGTTAAGTTTTTGAGGGCTAATTTCTTGTCCTGTGATAAAAGGCCTTCTGTTTCGACCACCAAACCTTTCAGGGGAGCATTTGCAAGCATTTGGCATCATTTTTGAGTGAATTGCCAAAAGTCAAATTTTTGCTGAAATTGTGACCCCGGGGCTTAGGGATTTTTTCAAAAAAATCTTTTTCCGGCGCTTAACTTGTTGAGGGCTGATTTCTTGTCCTGTGATAAAAAGCCTTCTGTTTCGACCGCAAAACCTTACAGGGGAGAATTTGTAAGCGGTTGGCATCCTTTTTGAGTGAATTGCCAAAAGTCAGATTTTTGATGAAATTGTGACCCCGGAGCTGAGGGATTTTTTTCAAAAAAATCTTTTTCCGGCGCTTAAGTTGTTGAGGGCTGATTTCTTGTCCTGTGATAAAAAGCCGTCTTTTTCGACCGCCAAACCTTACAGGGGAGCATTTGTAAGCGGTTGGCATCATTTTTGAGTGAATTGGAGAAAGTCAGATTTTTGCTGCAAATGTGACCCCGGGGCTTAGGGATTTTTTCAAAAAAATCTTTTTCCAGAGGGCTGATTTCCTGTCCTGTGATAAAAAGCCTTCTGTTTCGAAAGCCAAACCTTTCTGGGGAGCATTTGCAACCGTTTGGCAACATTTTTGAGTGAATTGCCAAAAGTCAGATTTTTGATGAAATTGTGACCCCGGGGCCAAAAAAATCTTTGTCTGCCGGTGAAGTTGTCGAGGGCTGATTTCCTGTCCTGTGATAAAAAGCCTTCTGTTTCGAAAGCCAAACCTTTCCGGGGAGCATTTGCAACCGTTTGGCACCATTTTTGAGTGAATTGCCAAAAGTCAGATTTTTGATGAAATTGTGACCCCGGGGCTTAGGGATTTTTTCAAAAAAATCTTTTTCTGCCGGTGAAGTTGTTGAGGGCTGATTTCCTGTCCTGTGATAAAAAGCCTTCTGTTTCGACCGCCAAACCTTTCAGGGGAGCATTTCCAACCGTTTGGCACCATTTTTGAGTGAATTGCCAAAAGTCAGATTTTTGATGAAATTGTGACCCCGGGGCCAAAAAAATCTTTTTCTGCCGGTGAAGTTGTCGAGGGCTGATTTCCTGTCCTGTGATAAAAAGCCTTCTGTTTCGACCGCCAAACCTTTCAGGGGAGCATTTCCAACCGTTTGGCACCATTTTTGAGTGAATTGCCAAAAGTTAGATTTTTGATGAAATTGTGACCCCGGGGTTTAGGGATTTTTTCAAAAAAATCTTTTTCTGCCGCTGAAGTTGTTGAGGGCTGATTTCCTGTCCTGTGATAAAAAGCCTTCTGTTTCGACCGCCAAACCTTTCAGGGGAGCATTTCCAACCGTTTGGCACCATTTTTGAGTGAATTGCCAAAAGTCAGATTTTTGATGAAATTGTGACCCCGGGGCCAAAAAAATCTTTTTCTGCCGGTGAAGTTGTCGAGGGCTGATTTCCTGTCCTGTGATAAAAAGCCTTCTGTTTCGAAAGCCAAACCTTTCTGGGGAGCATTTGCAACCGTTTGGCAACATTTTTGAGTGAATTGCCAAAAGTCAGATTTTTGATGAAATTGTGACCCCGGGGCCAAAAAAATCTTTGTCTGCCGGTGAAGTTGTCGAGGGCTGATTTCCTGTCCTGTGATAAAAAGCCTTCTGTTTCGAAAGCCAAACCTTTCCGGGGAGCATTTGCAACCGTTTGGCACCATTTTTGAGTGAATTGCCAAAAGTCAGATTTTTGATGAAATTGTGACCCCGGGGCTTAGGGATTTTTTCAAAAAAATCTTTTTCTGCCGGTGAAGTTGTTGAGGGCTGATTTCCTGTCCTGTGATAAAAAGCCTTCTGTTTCGACCGCCAAACCTTTCAGGGGAGCATTTCCAACCGTTTGGCAGCATTTTTGAGTGAATTGCCAAAAGTCAGATTTTTGATGAAATTGTGACC
The DNA here is from genome assembly GCF_965153285.1 of Podarcis tiliguerta. NCBI lineage: Eukaryota > Metazoa > Chordata > Lepidosauria > Squamata > Lacertidae > Podarcis > Podarcis tiliguerta. The sequence continues at coordinate 106,380,590 of NC_139536.1, forward strand.
CCGGGGCCAAAAAAATCTTTTTCTGCCGGTGAAGTTGTCGAGGGCTGATTTCCTGTCCTGTGATAAAAAGCCTTCTGTTTCGACCGCCAAACCTTTCAGGGGAGCATTTCCAACCGTTTGGCACCATTTTTGAGTGAATTGCCAAAAGTCAGATTTTTGATGAAATTGTGACCCCGGGGTTTAGGGATTTTTTCAAAAAAATCTTTTTCTGCCGGTGAAGTTGTCGAGGGCTGATTTCCTGTCCTGTGATAAAAAGCCTTCTGTTTCGACCGCCAAACCTTTCAGGGGAGCATTTCCAACCGTTTGGCACCATTTTTGAGTGAATTGCCAAAAGTCAGATTTTTGATGAAATTGTGACCCCGGGGCCAAAAAAATCTTTGTCTGCCGGTGAAGTTGTCGAGGGCTGATTTCCTGTCCTGTGATAAAAAGCCTTCTGTTTCGACCGCCAAACCTTTCAGGGGAGCATTTCCAACCGTTTGGCACCATTTTTGAGTGAATTGCCAAAAGTCAGATTTTTGATGAAATTGTGACCCCGGGGCCAAAAAAATCTTTTTCTGCCGGTGAAGTTGTCGAGGGCTGATTTCCTGTCCTGTGATAAAAAGCCTTCTGTTTCGACCGCCAAACCTTTCAGGGGAGCATTTCCAACCGTTTGGCACCATTTTTGAGTGAATTGCCAAAAGTCAGATTTTTGATGAAATTGTGACCCCGGGGTTTAGGGATTTTTTCAAAAAAATCTTTTTCTGCCGGTGAAGTTGTCGAGGGCTGATTTCCTGTCCTGTGATAAAAAGCCTTCTGTTTCGACCACCAAACCTTTCAGGGGAGCATTTCCAACCGTTTGGCACCATTTTTGAGTGAATTGCCAAAAGTCAGATTTTTGATCAAATTGTGACCCAGGGGCCAAAAAAATCTTTTTCTGCCGGTGAAGTTGTCGAGGGTTGATTTCCTGTCCTGTGATAAAAAGCCTTCTGTTTCGACCGCCAAACCTTTCAGGGGAGCATTTCCAACCGTTTGGCACCATTTTTGAGTGAATTGCCAAAAGTCAGATTTTTGATGAAATTGTGACCCCGGGGCCAAAAAAATCTTTTTCTGCCG